>NC_053393.1:58117104-58740770 GCF_905171765.1 Bufo bufo
CAGTCTGTCACATCACCCCCATGCATATCAGGGAAACTGTCTGAGCCTCAAGTTATGCAGCAGTCTCTTTTGCTGTTTGAAGACTCTGCTGCCAGGGTTTCCCAAGGGCATCCACCTAGCCCTTCCCCAGGGGTGGAAGAGATAGAATGCACTAACGCACAACCACTTATTTTTCCTGATGATGAGGACATGGGAATACCACCTCAGCACGTCTCTGATGATGACGAAACACAGGTGCCAACTGCTGCGTCTTTCTGCAGTGTGCAGACTGAACAGGAGGTCAGGGATCAAGACTGGGTGGAAGACGATGCAGGGGACGATGAGGTCCTAGACCCCACATGGAATGAAGGTCGTGCCACTGACTTTCACAGTTCGGAGGAAGAGGCAGTGGTGAGACCGAGCCAACAGCGTAGCAAAAGAGGGAGCAGTGGGCAAAATCAGAACACCCGCCGCCAAGAGACTCCGCCCGCCATCTGGGACCGAGCACCCCAAAGGCAGCTTCAAGGAGTTCCCTGGCATGGCACTTCTTCAAACAATGTGCTGACGACAAGACCCGAGTGGTTTGCACGCTGTGCCATCAGAGCCTGAAGCGAGGCATTAACGTTCTGAACCTTAGCACAACCTGCATGACCAGGCACCTGCATGCAAAGCATGAACTGCAGTGGAGTAAACACCTTAAAAACAAGGAAGTCACTCAGGCTCCACCTGCTACCTCTTCTGCTGCTGCCGCCTCGGCCTCTTCTGCTGCTGCTGCCGCCGCCTTGGCCTCTTCCTCCGCCTCTGGAGGAACGTTGGCACCTGCCGCCCAGCAAACATGGGATGTACCACCAACACCACCACCTGCGTCACCAAGCATCTCAACCATGTCACACGGCAGCGTTCAGCTCTCCATCTCACAAACATTTGAGAGAAAGCGTAAATTCTCACCTAGCCACCCTCGATCCCTGGCCCTGAATGCCAGAATTTCTAAACTACTGGCCTATGAAATGCTGTCATTTAGGTTGGTGGACACACACAGCTTCAAACAGCTCATGTCACTTGCTGTCCCACAGTATGTTGTTCCCAGCCGCCACTACTTCTCCAAGAGAGCCGTGCCTTCCCTGCACAAACAAGTGTCCGATAAAATCAAGTGTGCACTGCGCAACGCCATCTGTGGCAAGGTCCACCTAACCACAGATACGTGGACCAGTAAGCACGGCCAGGGACGCTATATCTCCCTAACTGCACACTGGGTAAATGTAGTGGCGGCTGGGCCCCAGGCGGAGAGCTATTTGGCGCACGTCCTTCCGCCGCCAAGGATAGCAGGGCAACATTCTTTGCCTCCTGTCTCCTCCTCCTCCTACTCAGCTTCCTCCTCCTCTTCTTCCACCTGCTCATCCAGTCAGCCACACACCTTCACCACCAACTTCAGCACAGCACGGGGTAAACGTCAGCAGGCCATTCTGAAACTCATATGTTTGGGGGACAGGCCCCACACCGCACAGGAGTTGTGGCGGGGTATAGAACAACAGACCGACGAGTGGTTGCTGCCGGTGAGCCTCAAGCCCGGCCTGGTGGTGTGCGATAATGGGCGAAATCTCGTTGCAGCTCTGGGACTAGCCGGTTTGACGCACATCCCTTGCCTGGCGCATGTGCTGAATTTGGTGGTGCAGAAGTTCATTCGCAACTACCCCGACATGTCAGAGCTGCTGCATAAAGTGCGGGCCGTCTGTTCGCGCTTCCGGCGTTCACACCCTGCCGCTGCTCGCCTGTCTGCGCTACAGCGTAACTTCGGCCTTCCCGCTCACCGCCTCATATGCGACGTGCCCACCAGGTGGAACTCCACCTTGCATATGCTGGACAGACTGTGCGAGCAGCAGCAGGCCATACTGGAGTTTCAGCTGCAGCAGGCACGGGTCAGTCGCACTGCGGATCAGACCCACTTCACCACCAATGACTGGGCCTCCATGCGAGACCTGTGTGCCCTGTTGCGCTGTTTCGAGTACTCCACCAACATGGCCAGTGGCGATGACGCCGTTATCAGCGTTACAATACCACTTCTATGTCTCCTTGAGAAAACACTTAGGGCGATGATGGATGAGGAGGTGGCCCAGGAGGAAGAGGAGGAAGAAGGGTCATTTTTAGCACTTTCAGGCCAGTCTCTTCGAAGTGACTCAGAGGGAGTTTTTTTGCAACACCAGAGGCCAGGTACAAATGTGGCCAGACAGGGCCCACTACTGGAGGATGAGGAGGACGAGGATGAGGAGGAGGTGGAGGAGGATGAGGATGAAGCATGTTCACAGCGGGGTGGCACCCAAAGCAGCTCGGGCCCATCACTGGTGCGTGGCTGGGGGGAAACACAGGACGATGACGATACGCCTCCCACAGAGGACAGCTTGTCCTTACCTCTGGGCAGCCTGGCACACATGAGCGACTACATGCTGCAGTGCCTGCGCAACGACAGCAGAGTTGCCCACATTTTAACGTGTGCGGACTACTGGGTTGCCACCCTGCTGGATCCCCGGTACAAAGACAATGTGCCCACCTTACATCCTACACTGGAGCGTGATAGGAAGATGCGCGAGTACAAGCGCACGTTGGTAGACGCGCTACTGAGAGCATTCCCAAATGTCACAGGGGAACCAGTGGAAGCCCAAGGCGAAGGCAGAGGAGGAGCAAGAGGTCGCCAATGCAGCTGTGTCACGCCCAGCTCCTCTGAGGGCAGGGTTAGCATGGCAGAGATGTGGAAAAGTTTTGTCAACACGCCACAGCTAAGTGCACCACCACCTGATACGGAACGTGTTAGCAGGAGGCAACATTTCACTAACATGGTGGAACAGTACCTGTGCACACCCCTCCACGTACTGACTGATGGTTCGGCCCCATTCAACTTCTGGGTCTCCAAATTGTCCACGTGGCCAGAGTTAGCCTTTTATGCCTTGGAGATGCTGGCCTGCCCGGCGGCCAGCGTTTTGTCTGAACGTGTATTCAGCACGGCAGGGGGCGTCATTACAGACAAACGCAGCCGCCTGTCTACAGCCAATGTGGACAAGCTGACGTTCATAAAAATGAACCAGGCATGGATCCCACAGGACCTGTCCATCCCTTGTGCAGATTAGATATTAACTACCTCCCCTTAATAATATATTATTCTACTCCAGGGCACTTCCTCATTCAATACTATTTTTAATTTCATTTTACCATTATATTGCGGGGCAACCCAAAGTTGAATGAACCTCTCCTCTGTCTGGGTGCCGGGGCCTAAATGTGTGACAGTGGCCTGTTCCAGTGGTGGGTGACGTGAAGCCTGATTCTCTGCTATGACATGAATACAGATTCTGCGCTGACATAAGGCCAGATTCTCTGTTACGGGACCGCTCTCCTCTGTCTGGGTGCCGGGGCCTAAATGTGTGACAGTGGCCTGTTCCAGTGGTGGGTGACGTGAAGCCTGATTCTCTGCTATGACATGAAGACAGATTCTGTGCTGACATCAGGCCAGATTCTCTGTTACGGGACCTCTCTCCTCTGCCTGGGTGCCGGGGCCTAAATGTGTGACAGTGGCCTGTTCCAGTGGTGGGTGACGTGAAGCCTGATTCTCTGCTATGACATGAAGACTGATTCTGCGCTGACATGAAGCCAGATTCTCTGCTATGGCATGAAGAGACTGATTCTCTGCTGACATGAAGCCAGATTCTTTGCTATGGCATGAAGAGACTGATTCTCTGCTGACGTGAAGCCAGATTCTCTGCTATGGGACCTCTGTCCAATTGATATTGGTTCATTTTTATTTTTTTAATTTTAATTTTAATTCATTTCCCTATCCACATTTGTTTGCAGGGGATTTACCTACATGTTGCTGCCTTTTGCAGCCCTCTAGCTCTTTCCTGGGCTGTTTTACAGCCTTTTTAGTGCCCAAAAGTTCGGGTCCCCATTGACTTCAATGGGGTTCGGGTTCGTGACGAAGTTCGGTTCGGGTTCGGATCCCGAACCCGAACATTTACGGGAAGTTCGGCCGAACTTCTCGAACCCGAACATCCAGGTGTTCGCTCAACTCTAGTCACGTATCCACATGGGTGAATAAACTTTTTAGCATTTTTATATTCTTTGAGTGCTGCCTTTTTGCTATTTTAGATAGATAGATAGATAGATAGATAGATAGATAGATAGATAGATAGATAGACGTACCACTAATTCATGTAATGTGGTAAAATAATTTAGGTATATTTTAAATTTACGGACTTTATGATTTTATGATAAAGTCACATGACCAATATCTTACAATTACAACGGTGATTAATTTATCCAAGCTAAAAGATTTGCTGTGAAAATTTACTTAATCCAGCGTCCAATAGTTAGCAGTGAAAAAAATAGCTATGAGGATTTTACATGCCAGGATTATTATATTTCCATCAGTGGACACAATTTTATTGGGCTGCATTTATTCTTGGAGGATTTCTTCAATTATAAATCAACTGGATTGTCGTATGCTGGTACTGCTAATAATCTGGAAAGGTTAATAATACACATTTTGTTTTCTATTAATGCTGAATTAAATAAATGTTTGTACAGTATGTGTGTTTGTTGGGCATTTTTATAATTTGAGAAAAAGAGGAAACTGCCAAGTATGTACAGATACGGGCCTGCTATGAAATGTCACAATGAAAGATCAGTAATTAGATTGATCATGTTTGTCACTCATCTGTCTCCATGTATATAACCAATCCAGCGTTCAGTATAGTCTTTTTTTAGACATGTACTAATTATGTTTGTGGAATTTATAACAAAGTCCATATTGATTAACATTGTAGTGCCACAAGGACTGGAAAAACATTTTTTATTCTAGATAGTTGAATTTATAGATAGACAGATGATAGATGGATAGATAGATAGATAATAGGATGAAAAAGTAAACAATATTACCTAATTTTAACTTGTGTTCCTCAAAAATCTTCTAATGTTTAGTGTCTCTGGAAACACACCTGTGTCTGTAAAGAATGACCACAAATATTGTCCATTCTGTTCCTACATTAATTTGTCACTTCTTTCTCATCTCTTTTGTTAATCTACATACACTAGAAGGGAAGGAAGATTCAGGGGATAATACATTCTAACTGATCAGACTACAGAAAGGTTTATTTGTAGTCTGTAACCATAGAGACATATAGAGCTCTTTAAGACTATGCAAATAGATACTTGTTATATTATTTATCTTTTATAAGTATTGTGCAGTCACACAAAATTACCTAAACTCCATTGATAGAGCTGAGCTACAATATTACACACACAACCCATGGACAATGGTGGCAGTGTTTTTAGAAAAAAACCTTTTCTAAGCTTGGACAACCCCTTATGTTATTGCTATATAGCCATGTTTTTTTTTTTACATGGATCTGCTGTAGGGACTCTCAAAAGAAGCACATTGCTGAGAAAATCTAAAAATCAATTGCTCAACATTGAGAAATCCATTTATTTTTCTGATATTTTACAGCACAACATCACCTTAATTTTTCAGATGAGATGTAGTTACAAATAAATAAACTTAGAGGAGTTAGAGGATGTGATTTGGGGATTGTTGCATAAATTAGTTACTAAATAGAAAATAACATTTTAGTACCAGACCAATATACATACTACTAAAGCACAATATTTCCTGGAAAAGCAAGAGGTGACATCTTAGCCATAAAGGCCTCTGTTTGGGCTAATGATATGTGACTAGAGGAGACAATACAGGAGCCTTGAGTTCCACAACTGCTGCTTTCTATGGAAACCTTAATGGTTTGCGTAATTAGAATATTCCCTAGCAACAGCCCAAAGACTGCTAACCTGCTACATTAAAGGATTGTGCCTTTCAATATATGAAGGACCAAAATGTCAACTTTAACTGATGTGAATCACAAAGGACATGTAATGAAATAAATCCAGTGGACTATTTTTTATCTTTATCAAGGTTCCTGTTGAACAGACCTAAAATTATACATAATAAATTCAGAAGTCATTCACATAACTGTTCTATTTATCAAGCTTTATATTTTTCAGAAATTAAAAAATAATATATATATATATATATACTTTTTAGATATTTTCTTTTTTTCCCTTCACTGTGTTATTTATTTCAATTTTTAAACTTTACATTTATTAAAAAAAAGAATTAAAAAAATATAAAAAATAAAGATGACCCTAAGAGCTTTTGCCATTACAAAGATGTTCCTTGTGTTTTTGAACAACTGTTAAAAATGTTTGCAGATATTTTTTCCAATGACTTACATTGCATTCTCTAGAACGGCACAATAAAATAAAAATTGCTTCTAAATGCTAATTCAGACCATTTGATTATCTGTATTTTAATGTCTGTATTGCAGCTGCAGTTAATTTTTTGTTATCACATTGCCCTTAAAGAAATTTCATTAGGGCGGTTGGTGTCCCTGTCCAGCAGCCTTAGGCTGTGTTCACACGGCGTTGCGGGTGTGTTGTGGGAAAAGATGTGGGTGCGTTGCGGGAACATACACGATTTTTTCCCGCGAGTGCAAAGCGTTTTAATGCGTTTTGCACACACTTGAGAAAAATCTGCATGTTTGGTACCCAGACCCGAACCCGGACTTCTTCACAGAAGTTCGGGTTTGGTATCGGTGTTCTGTAGGTTTTATTATTTTCCCTTATAACATGGTTATAAGTGAAAATAATAGCATTCTTCATACAGAATGCTTAGTAAAATAGTGATGGAGGGGTTAAAAAATTTTTTTTTAACATTTTACTCACCTTAATTCACTTGTTTAAGCAGCCCGGCTTCTCTTCTTTCTTCTTCTTTGAGGAAAAGGACCTGTGGTGACGTCACTGCGCTCATCACATGATCCATCACCATGGTGATGAATCATGTGACGGACAATGTGATGAGCGCAGGGACGTCACCACAGGTCCTTTTCCTCCTGGACAGCAAAGAGAAAGACAGAAGAGAAGCCAGGCTGCGCGAACAAGTGGATGAGGTGATTTAAATTTTTTTTATTTTTTTTTTAACCCCTCCAGCCCTATTTTACTAAGCATTCTGTATGAAGAATGCTATTATTTTCCCTTATAACCATGTTATAAGGGAAAATAATAATGATCGGGTCCTCATCTCGATTATCTCCTAGCAACCATGCAGGAAAATCGCACCGCATCCGCACTTGCTTGCGGATGCTTGCGATTTTCACGCAGCCCCATTCACTTCTATAGGGCCTCCGTTGCGTAAAAAACGCACAATATAGAGCAGGGCTGGCCAACCTGTGGCTCTCCAGCCCTTGTAAAACTACAATTCCCACCATGCCCTGCTGTAGGCTGATAGTTGTAGGCTGTCTGGGCATGCTGGGAGTTGTAGTTTTGCAACAGCTGGAGAGCCGAGGTTGGCCAGCCCTGATATAGAGCATGCTGCGATTTTCATGCAACGCACAAGTGATGCGTGAAAATCACCGCTCATGTGCACAGCCCCATAGAAATGAATGGGTCGGATTCAGTGCGGGTGCACCTCACGTTCACCTCATGCATTGCACCGCGGAAATCTCGCCCGTGTGAAAGAGGCTTAAGGGTTTATTCACATATGGCAGATTTTTTATAGAAACTTCTGCGACTATCCCATTCATCTTAATGGGACCTGCAGAAATCCATGTGTTGCTGTATAAACAACCCTATACACATGTATGGATCAGATTTTTAGCAAAATTTTTGGCAAAAAATCTGCCGCCTATGCTTATATCAGTAAAATACACAATCCACTGTGTGTTGTAGGGTTGACTGCTCTGTTATGCACCATTCTATTCATTTTTGACCAACAGTGAACATAACTGGTTAAAGCTTGCTTTAACCACCTCAGCCCCCATAGCTTAAACACCCTGAAAGACCAGGCCACTTTTTACACTTCTGACCTACACTACTTTCACCGTTTATTGCTCGGTCATGCAACTTACCACCCAAATGAATTTTACCTCCTTTTCTTCTCACTAATAGAGCTTTCATTTGGTGGTATTTCATTGCTGCTGACATTTTTACTTTTTTTGTTATTAATCGAAATTTAACGATTTTTTTGCAAAAAAATGAAATTTTTCACTTTCAGTTGTAAAATTTTGCAAAAAAAACGAGATCCATATATAAATTTTGATCTAAATTTATTGTTCTACATGTCTTTGATAAAAAAAAATGTTTGGGTAAAAAAAAAATGGTTTGGGTAAAAGTTATAGCGTTTACAAACTATGGTACAAAAATTTGAATTTCCGCTTTTTGAAGCAGCTCTGACTTTCTGAGCACCTGTCATGTTTCCTGAGGTTCTACAATGCCCAGACAGTACAAACACCCCACAAATGACCCCATTTCGGAAAGTAGACACCCTAAGGTATTCGCTGATGGGCATAGTGAGTTCATAGAACTTTTTATTTTTTGTCACAAGTTAGCGGAAAATGATGTTTGTTTTTTTTTGTTTTTTTTTCTTACAAAGTCTCATATTCCACTAACTTGTGACAAAAAATAAAAACTTCCATGAACTCACTATGCACATCAGCGAATACCTTGGGGTGTCTTCTTTCCAAAATGGGGTCACTTGTGGGGTAGTTATACTGCCCTGGCATTCTAGGGGCCCAAATGTGTGGTAAGGAGTTTGAAATCAAATTCTGTAAAAAATGACCATTGAAATCCGAAAGGTGCTCTTTGGAATATGGGCCCCTTTGCCCACCTAGGCTGCAAAAAAGTGTCACACATGTGGTATCTCCGTATTCAGGAGAAGTTGGGGAATGTGTTTTGTGGTGTCATTTTACATATACCCATGCTGGGTGAGAGAAATATCTTGGCAAAAGACAACTTTGTATAAAAAAATGGTAAAAGTTGTCTTTTGCCAAGATATTTCTCTCACCCAGCATGGGTATATGTCAAATGACACCCCAAAACACATTCCCCAACTTCTCCTGAATACGGAGATACCAGATGTGTGACACTTTTTTGCAGCCTAGGTGGGCAAAGGGGCCCATATTCCAAAGAGCACCTTTCGGATTTCACTGGTCATTTTTTACAGAATTTGATTTCAAACTCCTTACCACACATTTGGGCCCCTAGAATGCCAGGGCAGTATAACTACCCCACAAGTGACCCCATTTTGGAAAGAAGACACCCCAAGGTATTCGCTGATGGGCATAGTGAGTTCATGGAAGTTTTTATTTTTTGTCACAAGTTAGTGGAATATGAGACTTTGTAAGAAAAAAAAGAAAAAAGAAAAAAATCATCATTTTCCACTAACTTGTGACAAAAAATAAAAAATTCTAGGAACTCGCCATGCCCCTCACGGAATACCTTGGGGTGTCTTCTTTCCAAAATGGGGTCACTTGTGGGGTAGTTTTACTGCCCTGGCATTTTCCAGGGGCCCTAATGTGTGGTAAGTAGGTAAATGACCTGTGAAATCCTAAAGGTGCTCTTTGGAATGGGGGCCCCTTTGCCCACCTAGGCTGCAAAAAAGTGTCACACATCTGGTATCTCCGTATTCAGGAGAAGTTGGGGAATGTGTTTGGGGTGTCATTTTACATATACCCATGCTGGGTGAGAGAAATATCTCGGCAAAAGACAACTTTTCCCATTTTTTTATACAAAGTTGGCATTTGACCAAGATATTTCTCTCACCCAGCATGGGTATATGTAAAATGACACCCCAAAACACATTCCCCAACTTCTCCTGAGTACGGCGATACCAGATGTGTGACACTTTTTTGCAGCCTAGATGCGCAAAGGTGCCCAAATTCCTTTTAGGAGGGCATTTTTAGACATTTGGATACCAGACTTCTTCTCACGCTTTGGGGCCCCTAGAATGCCAGGGCAGTTTAAATACCCCACATGTGACCCCATTTTGGAAAGAAGACACCCCAAGGTATTCAATGAGGGGCATGGCGAGTTCATAGAAATTTTTTTTTTTTGGCACAAGTTAGCGGAAATTGATATTTTTTATTTTTTTCTCGCAAAGTCTCCCTTTCCGCTAACTTGGGACATAAATTTAAATCTTTCATGGGCTCAATATGCCCCTCACGGAATACCTTGGGGTGTCTTCTTTCCGAAATGGGGTCACATGTGGGGTATTTATACTGCCCGGCATTCTAGGGGCACTAAAGCGTGAGAAGAAGTCTGGAATATAAATGTCTAAAAAATATTACGCATTTGGATTCCGTGAGGGGTATGGTGAGTTCATGTGAGATTTTATTTTTTGACACAAGTTAGTGGAATATGAGACTTTGTAAGAAAAAAAAAAATAATTTCCGCTAACTTGGGCCAAAAAAATGTCTGAATGGAGCCTTAAAGGGGGGTGATCAATGACAGGGGGGTGATCAATGACAGGGGGGTGATCAATGACAGGGGGGTGATCAGGGAGTCTATATGGGGTGATCACCCCCCTGTCATTGGTCACCCCCCTGTCATTGATCACGCCCCTATAAGGCTCCATTCAGATGTCCGTATGTGTTTTGCGGATCCGATCCATGTATCAGTGGATCCGTAAAAATCATACGGACATCTGAATGCAGCCTTACAGGGGGGTGATCAATGACAGGGGGGTGATCAGGGAGTCTATATGGGGTGATCACCTCCGTCATTGATCACTCCTCTGTAAGGCTCCATTCAGATGTCCGTATGTGTTTTGCGGATCCGATCCATGTATCAGTGGATCCGTAAAATTCATACGGACCTCTGAATGGAGCCTTACAGGGGGTTATTAATGACAGGGGGGTGATCAGGGAGTCTATATGGGGTGATCACCACAGTCATTGATCACTCCCCTGTAAGGCTCCATTCAGATGTCCGTATGTGTTTTGTGGATCCGATCCATCTATCAGTGGATCCGTAAAATTCATACGGACCTCTGAATGGAGCCTTACAGGGGGTTATCAATGACAGGGGGGTGATCAATGACAGGGGGGTGATCAGGGAGTCTATATGGGCTGATCTTGGGTGATCAGGGGTGAATAAGGGGTTAATAAGTGACGGGGGGGGTGTAGTGTAGTGTAGTGGTGGTTGGTGCTACTTTACTGAGCTACCTGTGTCCTCTGGTGGTCGATCCAAACAAAGGGGACCACCAGAGGACCAGGTAGCAGGTATATTAGACACTGTTATCATAACAGCGTCTAATATACCTGTTAGGGGTTAAAAAAATCACATCTCCAGCCTGCAAGCGAACGATCGCTGCTGGCAGGCTGGAGATCAACTCTCTTACCCTCCGTTCCTGTGAGCGCGCGCGCCTGTGTGCGCGGGTTCACAGGAAATCTCGTGTCTCGCGAGATGACGCACGGATGCGTCCAGGAGGAATGAATCAACCACCTTCCGGACGCATCCGTGCGTTAGGCGGTCGGGAGGTGGTTAAATGTATACTATTTGCATTATGTAGACCAAGTTCACATCACCGTTTAGATTTTCAATCTTCTGATCTGCCAGAAGAACAGAAAAATAAAACAAAATGTATTCATTTATAAGCATCAGTTATGATCATCAGTTTGGGTCTCTCCTGTCAGAGATCTATTATTTTTAATGGAAAAAAAAAACACTTTTTCAGGACTTTTTCTCCCGTTTAAAATAACAGATCTCTGATGGAAGTGACACAAACTGATCATAACTGATGCTCAAAAAAATGGATCAGTTATTTTTGATGAAACTGATGCTAATGGAGCATATCTAATTCTCAAAATAACTGCTCCATTTTTTTCTTTTATTATATTAATCTCTTTTATAACAGAACAGTGATATGAACCCGGCCTACGTGTACGGCCACATAGTCAGGTTTCTGCATGCAGTTTTACAAGTTAAAATCAGGAATGCATCATACTGTAAGAGGAGAAAAAGTATAAAGGACAGATAGAATATCTCCAGCTTTTTTTTTAAGTCACTCCTGGTTTTGGCTTCCAAAACTACATGCAGAAACCTGACCCTTATATTGAATTTAGTTTGAATTTTTTCATAGTCTATTGACCCAAGAAATAAATTAATGACATTTTGAAAAAATGCTTAGTTCTGTCTTCAGTCAGTAGTTGAAAATGGATTATTTCTGTTTGCTTCCCATGAATAAAAGATTTTCATTTCACCAGAAGCATAGCTAGGCCTTCCTTTGTCTGAGACAAATATCCAGTTTGTTGCTCTACAATCTTAAAACTATACAATATTGTAGTGGAAAAGGTTTCTTGTTGCAACCTCCCCTGGCATCTGGAGTGCAGCCAGATTCCCCCCACTCCAGTTTTGACTTCAGTTTCAGTATCTTGAAGGAACATTATCAGAAAAATTAAATACAACATAAGGGTGCGGCCATACATACTGAAAATGTTGTGGATTTCCCCTGTGGATTAGCACAGTATGCTTACCTATTAATTCTTGGCCGCTACCATGGTCAATATTCTATGGTTCCCATAAATTTCTGTCTCCTAGACTCCAAAGATAATACATTGTTTCCACAAGGGACTGCTACAGCCAACCACAGGCTTCTGCAGTCACATGGGTCAAAACATCATCGCTAGAGGCCATGAAATAGATGATTGAGGACCACAGAAATCCCACTGTGGGAATGGCAGATTATTGACTAGGGTTGAGCGAACCTGAGGGGTTAATTGTGCGGATCACAGCCCCCTGTAAGAAATCGGGTGCTGCCAGGCAGCAGGGGGCCGTTATGTCCACAGTTCTTAGTATATTCTAACTTGAAGCGTCCCCATCACCATAGGAACGCCTCTGTGCTAGAATATACTGTCGGATCTGAGTTTTTACGATCGTGAAAACTCAGATCTGAAAAAGCTAATACTATTATTTTCATTATAACCATGTTATAACGGAAAATAATAAAGTGAAGTTCGGGTCCCCATTGACTTCAATGGGGTTCGGGTTCGGGTCCAAGTTCGGATCAAGTTCGGGTCCCGAACCCGAACTTTTTTTTAAAGTTCGGCCGAACTCCCCGAACATCTAGGTGTTCGCTCAACTCTAATGCTGACATTTATTTTAAAACATTATTCACATAAGCAAGATCTGCAGCAAACTCTGCACCAGAAACCACATTATTTGGTTCAGCTTTGTACCTGAGGATTAATCACTGTAACTTTCCCTGTTGCTTTCAACAGATTTGCTGCATAAATGTGCTGCTACAAATCCCTTGGTAATTTTTGGTAGAGGTAAGGAATTTTTGGTAGAGGTAAGGAAATTGATGATAAAGAAGTTCAGTTTGACCCCAATTTGCTAAAAATTCTCATCAAATCTGAAACTTTGATGATTTGATTTGAGCTAATTTCTCAAAATGGAAATTTTTCAGATCAGAAGGCAGTATAGATAAAGAAGGAGGATTGCATGACTCCAGGCGGTGTCTGAATTGAATACACCCCCCAGCAGGAATTTTCGGCCAAAAATTGAACATTTTTCGGACCATTTCTTTTCTAAACAAAAAAAAAATCCTAAGGTGCACTTAACCCTTAAAGAGGCTGTGTGTTGCCACCATCAGCCATTTGATTACCCATAGCCATATAGGTCACTGTCACTTTATGATTACTAAAGCTGTCTTCATGTTAAAAAGCTTGAAATTAGTTGCATAGAATCCTGGGAAACCTCAGAGTGTGATACATAACTTTTCATGGCAATCGGAGCACTTTCCATTCAGGTTGAATTTTTTGGACCCGAATCAATCAACTGATTGAGCCAAATTAAGTCTGAATCGAATTTCAAGAAATTGCTCAGTACAATTTTTAAACAATTCCTTTGGATTAAAGTCATTTACCAAGTATAGATATACCGTAAAGGTAATCTCCATAAAAGTAAAAAATAAATAAATACTAGACTAAAATTAGATGTTATTTCTAGGCAGTTCTGCAGTAGACTTTAAATTGGCTTCAATATGAAGTGATGATCACATTTCATAATGCAAAGAAAGCATGATAAAAAAAAATAAAAGAATCAGGAAACACTTGAATATTACTTACGTAAACACTGTGGAACTTCTCCACTCCAGGTGCCATTGCCAACACAGGTCAGCACTGCAGGGAAGGACAGTTCATAACCCGGAAAGCAGGCATAGCTAATACTAAAACCCCAGTCAAAATTTGTTCCCTCATGCCTTCCATTAGAAACCTGAGGTGGATATGGGCAAGTAACAGCTGCAAGAGGACAAGACAAAATATAAGTTGGCATATTTGACTAATATGACCTAGCATTGTTCTCATTCAATATATACCACAAAAATTTAACAATTCACCCAAAAGTGGATTTCTCACCCCAGACACTTGTGATAGGATATAAATGATATTGAAGTTTTATGACCTTATTGTGTTGCCAGAGGAAGTCTGACTGCTTGAACCACCACCTATGGCTAAAGCAAAGGAGCTGCAGGATTGCATCTTCAGAATAAAATAAAGGTTTACAAAAGCCTATGTACCAAAAAATTATGTGCTTTTGTGTGCCTCAGTAAAATGATCTGTCAGGGCCTTGGGCCTTACTTGCATGTTGGGCTTCTACAGTCCTGATCAAAAGTTAAAAAAAATCATATTTAGCATGGCTGCATCTTAACAAGGTTCCACGTAGAGCTTCAACATGCAACAAGAAGAAATGGGAGTGAGAGAAAACATTTTTTGAGTATTACATTTAATGAAAACAACGAATAAACTGAAACAGGCTGTTTTTCAGCTGATCAAAAGTTTAGGACCACACCTCAAAAAAAAAACGAAACCCCCCCAAAACAGAAATCCAACTTCTAAACATAAACTCAGTAATGAATAGCTCCGCCGTTATTGTTTATCACTTCCAAAATTTGTTTCGGCATCCTTGATGGAAGCGTTTCCATTAGGTGAGTGGGAACATTTCTCCAAGTGGTGAAGACGGCCGCACGAAGGCCATCTACTGTCTGGAACTGTTGTCAATTTTTGTAAACTTCCCTTGCCATCCATCCCCAAAGGTTCTCAAATGGATTTAGATCAGGGGAACATGCATGATGGGCCAAAAGAGTGATGTTATTCTCCTGGAAGTCCCTTGTCCTGCGGGCATTGTGAACTGTAGCGTTGTCCTGTTGAAAAACCCAGTCGTTACCACACAGACGAGGGCCCTCAGTCATGAGGAATGCTCTCTGCAACATCTGGACATAGCCAGCGGCCGTTTGACGCCCCTGCACTTCCTGAAGCTCCATTGTTCCACTGAAGGAAAAAGCACCCCAGACCATTATGGCGTCCCCTTCACTGTGGCGCATAGAAAACATATCAGGTGGGATCTGCTTGTCATGCCAGTAACGTTAGAAACCATCAGGACCATCAAGGTTAAATTTTTTCTCATCAGAGAATAAAACTTTCTTCCACCTTTGAATGTCCCATGTTTGGTGCTCTCTTGCAAAGTCCAAACGAGTAGTTCTGTGGCGTTCAAGTAGACGAGGTCTTTGAAAACGTTATTTGTTTTTGAAGCCCTTCAGTCTCAGATGCCGTCTGATGGTTATGGGGCTGCAGTCAGCACCAGTAAGGGCCTTAATTTGGGTCGAGGATCATCCAGTGTCTTGACGGACAGCCAATTGGATCCTCCGCCTCAGTGCTGATGAAATTTTTTGGGGTCTTCCACTTGACTTTTTTGTTCTATAACCCTCAGGATCATTTAAGAAATTCCAAATGACTGTCTTACTGCGTCCCACCTCAGCATCGATGGCTCGCTGTGAGAGACCCTGCTTATGCAGTTCAACAACCCGACCACGTTCAAAAAGGGAGAGGTTTTTTTGCCTTTGCCATCACAACGTGTGACTACCTGACAGAAAATGACAATGAATCCACATCTTTGCACAGATTTGGCCTTTTAAAGGCATGTGGTCCTAAAATTTGGATCAGCTGAAAAATAGCCTGTTTCAGTTTAATCGTTATTTTCAATTAATTGAATGCTCAAAAAATGTTTTGTCCCACTCTCATTTCTTCTTATTGCATGTTGAAGCTCTACTTGGAACCTTGTTAAGATCCAACAATGTAAAATATGATTTTTTGCCAATTTTTTCAAGTGGTCTTAAACTTTTGATCAGGACTGTATGATGGATCAAGGTGGACTATCAATTCCTGAGGATAGAAGATCAATATTAAAGGAGTGGGCAAACGCTTTAAGGTTGCAACAGTTGGACTGCTCCTACTCTGCAGTCCTACTTAAATGGGTTATGCAACTTTTTAAAAAATAGAAATAAAAACAGCTGCAAATGTTATAAAATAAAGAATATATCTTTCTCGCTTCTTCTTTTCCCTCGCGATCCAGCAGGTGGTCCAGTGGTCCTCTCTATCTTTGATTAAAACCAACCAGCATCATGTGCTATAATACTGGCATCATGTCACAGCACTAAGCTAGAGAAATTACAGGACATGATTACTGCGGCCATTGATTAATTCCAACTATAGCAGGCTGGCCGCTTGTAAACCAAGATCAGAAGAATGCATGAGCGCCAGCACTAGGCCACCATGGTTAAAAGGTGATTGCTCATTCCTCTTTGTTTTGCTTTATGTTCTTGCAGTTGTCTTTAATTAATTTTTTTTTTTTACAAATTGGATAACCCTTTTAGCATCAAACCCTATGGTGATCTTTCGATAATCAGTCTTGCTAACCTAATATAACAGGGGATCGGTGGAGTAGAGTAAATAATCTCTGCACAATCAGACAACACAGGGTTTGTTTGTAAGGTATTTTCAGTGTAAATTGTTTACCTTGTAATCGTCTTTTTGACACTACATTAGAATGTGTCTTTACTATAGTGGTACTAAATCTGTCCAGTATCAAGCAATCACATAGTTCTCTCCTATATGCTAGAGGAAATCTATAAATGTCGTTTTGCCAGTTTTCAGCTTTGAATATCTTATATGAAACTAATGTCTACGGCCGCAGAGGAAAAGAAGTAAAAGGTGAATTGAAGCAGAAACAGAGAAACAGTAAAATCTTACCCTTACAAACTGGGATAACTCCACTCCAAGTCCCATTACTTGTACATGTCCGTGTAACTGAACTCTTGGGATCCATTGTGTATCCAGGTTGACAAATATATGTAACATTCTGTCCAACAATGTAATCTTCTCCATACTTGATACCATTGGCTGGGACACCTGGGTCTCCACAGCTAATGACTGTATATGAAATTACAGAGAGTTACAATTAATTCAATTCATTGTCTAAGTGAGAGTCATTTGATTTTTATAGAATTTCAAAATGGGGGCCCTTTTATTTGATACAGAAATGTTCATGGCCACCACTGAGTAGTGCTTATTACAAATAGCAATCTCCATCTAGTGGTGGTAGCAGGTAAGTGGGTGGAAAAGTGAGTTTGTTTATCTATGTTAGGCCGGGTTCACATCATAGTTATGGATTCCGTTATTGTTTTCCGTTATAATATGGTTATAGCGGAAAATAACGGAATCCATAAGACGGAAGTCAAAATGGAAGCCTATAGAGGTATTCAATTTTGATCCTTCATAATACAAGTTTATGGGCAGCATAACGGATCCGTCCTGGTTGCCATTATTCAGGAGTCCAATCCTGCATAACGGAAACCAGGACGGATCCGTTATGCTGCCCACAGACTTGTATTATGACGGAAGTCAAAACGGAAGCCTTTAAAAGACATTCCGTTTTCATCCATCATAATAGAAGTCTATAGGCAATCATAACGGATCCGTCTGGTCTCCGTTATGCAGAAAGGAAAAAAAAAGTCCTGTTGAAAGGACTTTGTTTTCCATCTTGCATAACGGAAACCAGACGGATCCGTTATGCTGCCCATAGACTTCTATTATGACGGATCAATTCAGAATGACTTGGCTACCGTTTTGACTTCCATCTTATGGATTCCATTATTTTCTGTTCAAACCATGTTATAACGGAATGCAATAACGGAATCCATAACGGTAATGTGAACAAGCTCTTAATGAGTTCACTTTAGCTTTAAGACTTTTTCAAAAAGTAGCAAAAAAGTTCCAATGCAACTCCAGATGGATGGTGCAGAAAACTGTAATAACATTTCTAGACAGAAGCATTAGGTTTAAAGATAAGCCAAATTTAACAAATGATGGGAAACAGGCTTCAAATATTATCCTATAGTATATTTGAACCTTTCAGCCCTAGTGCTCATTTCGTTTTTGAATTTACATTTTCACTCCCTCCCTTTCTGGGGCCATAGCTCTTTTATTTTTCCATTCACAAAGTCATATGAGGGCTATGACAAGTTACTTTCATTTTTCTAATCAATATGATTATGGGGATACAAATATGTATAGTTTTTCTTGCATTTTTATACTTAAAAAATAAAAACCTTGAAAAATAAAAAAAAAATTCTCGCCATATTCAGAACCTTAGAACTTTTTTGTAATTATGTATATGGAGCTGTGTGATGGCTCATTTTTTGCGGGGTGATCTGTACTTTTCATCAATACTATATTGGAGTGTGCAACTTTTTGATCAGTTTCTATTGAATTTTTTTGTGGGAGGAGAAACCTGGCGAAATGGCCATTTTTTTCCGTTTCGTCATTTTTGGTATAGGATAAATGCTTTTATATTTTAATAGTATAGAACTATAACAAGCATTCATTAGATTGGCGCTCTCATGCACTCGAATGCATTAGCATTGGAGTATATAAGAAATACACTGTATTCCTGTATATACACTGTATTCCTATGGAGCAGTTCATTCTGGAGGACTGAAGCAGCCGCGCAATGCATCTGGCTCCCCCGATCTCCCTGAGCGCATCCAGATGTTGTGGTCATGTTTGATCACAGTATCTGAATGGTTAAATGTCCACAACCTGCATTACTGCTGGTCGCAGACATTAGCCGCGGGGGTCTGCTATATGGAACAGCAGGCACTGACGGCTATTGCGCCTGCCGCACTCACGATCAGGCGCCTTCTTTAAAGTCCCCGCCAGCGCAGTACATGTACGGTGCTGGTCGAGAAAGGGTTAAAAAGCATTTATTGGAAAAAATATATCAGCTTATTGAAATATGAAATATTAATGCATTTATTATCTACCAAGAAAGAGGGAAACCAAAAACCAGCATATTTACTACAAATGTTATATGCCATTTAATTTTTGCCAATTTTAGCCTCCAAAATATCCCATGCCTGAATTCTTTATACCATCATACTCACTTGTGCAGTTGGGCAGTGCCCCTGACCATGTGCCATTAGCTGTGCATTGTCTAACGTTTGATCCAGAAAGTATATAACCATCCACACATGAGTATATCACAGAGCTGGAGAAAGTTGTTCCATCGACACGAAAGACTCTTCCATTTGCCGTGGTTCCAGGATTCCCACATTGAACAGCTATAGTACAAGAAATAAGTAAAATAAATAAATAAATAAATTCAATAGATATACAGGGGAAAATAAAAACCTATATAAATGAAATACATATTTATTTAAATTCAATGAAATACATATTTAAATAACAATAAAAAATAAATGCAAAACATAAAATAAGACCATAGTTAAAAATAAATAAATACTTTATTTAAATATATAGATAAATAAATCTTGAGAACAAAATATTTTCTGTAATTTCCTTTGTTTTTTATTTTTGTTTTGTTTAGAAAGATTTCACTTAATTAGCATGGTATATATTCATCACCTCTACAATGTTGTCATACAGTTGTTGTGTGTTTGCCTATGTTTAGACTGTGTGGTGACAGGGTTGTCCAGCATCAATTTTGCACATGCCACACTAGTCGGTCCAGCTATTTATCTGACTACATTTAGATATCTAGCTGTCACTCTTGTTATTGACAACTTAGCAGTGCATTGTGTGAATAAGCATACATAATTCATTTAGCTCCATTTATGAATGTTTTCCAAGCTCAACTACACAGAGAAAAGATGGGACGTCATTACACTGTAGAATGGATAAGGAGTGTGAAGAATGAAACGTTTCAGATTTTTTTATGACAGTTTGGCACATTTTTCCTGAACAGTTTCTGGAAACTTAATGATCTAGAACTTAATTGTTAAAATACATTATTTGATTAATAATGGAATAAAACATTGAAATCAATTTGGAGCTTGCTATTGCGAGGTAATTTGTTTGAATGGAAGGTAATTGGAAAGATACAATACCTAATGTGTTGACTAAAATAAAAAAGATTTTAAATTGTCCAATGTATCTAATTATAAGGACAAACTAGGTCACTTTAATTAAAATGATATATGGTTAGTTGTACAATGTGTGTGGTTTTGATCTATTCCCCTTCCTTCCCATCAAGACAAAGTTTGTAGACCATTGCAAATGGGTCATCTGCCCATTTCTCCATGTATCATAGAGTACATCAAGGCCCATACTGAAATAGTTGCTGTAGACCACTTTGGTGCAAGCCATAGCTATCAGTGTCTTAGACAGTTCATTTTCAGACTCCCCACATGTTACTATTGATAGATCCAAGGGTGGACTGACCATATTAGGTAGTAAGGCAATGTGGAAGGTCCACAGCCAGTGGGGACCCATCCTCTGTATTCAGTAAGAGAACACCTTAAAGCATAACTGCCATCAGGATAATTCATATAAAAACACTAATACTGCCTTGTAGGGTTGGTCCAACTGATTTAAATGACACAATTTTTGTGAAAATTGGCTGTGTCGTCCCGGTTATCAAACTGGTGTAAAGTAGAACTGGCTTAGTTGCCCATAGCAACCAATCAGATTCCACCTTTCATTTTCCAAAGGAGCTGTCAAAAATGAAAGGTGGAATCTGATTGGTTGCTATTGCCAACTAAGCCAGTTCTACTTTACACCAGTTTGATAAAAAAACTCCAAAATTGTTTTAATCTTTATGCAAAAATGAATTCAGTAAAATTAGAGGCATCAAGCTGAGGCAGATATCAATTTAATAACAGGATCAACCTTACCAGCTAGTATGTCTGGTTTAATAAGGTTGATCCTGCTGATGAGAACTCTTTAAAGGGTTTATTCAAATAATAGCCATTCATAACATATGTCTAGGATATTCTCTA
The DNA here is from genome assembly GCF_905171765.1 of Bufo bufo. Taxonomy (NCBI): domain Eukaryota; kingdom Metazoa; phylum Chordata; class Amphibia; order Anura; family Bufonidae; genus Bufo; species Bufo bufo. Next base: position 58,138,025 of record NC_053393.1, read on the forward strand.
AAAGGTGGGGATCACCAACCTATTGCTGGAAACAAAGACCTATCTTGGGCTTACACACGGGGGTTTATTTATGACCAGATATATTCCACTTTTGTGGCATATATCTGGGGTATATTCTGTCAAATACCATGGTGCAGCAGAATCTGCGACTTTTTTCCCACTTATGCCAGGTCTAAAAAAGTGGGCATTATGTTGACGGGGAAGTACCATTTATACGTACAAAATGGTCTAAATGTAAGTCAACTAGGAAGCTATCTTACACTTAGAACCAGCGCTGGATGCACTGAAGTTATTTAGAGGCTCGTGCCTCTACACAACTTCGGTGATCCACGACCAGCTACAGGACTTATTAAAACCAGCGATTTCTTCCAAATTGGCTAATAAATTTGAATTGAGCACAAATTAGTTCTAAATGCCTGGAAAATCTCTCTCTCTGTCTCCCTCTCTCTCAATCGCTTTCCCTCTATCTCTGGAAAAATTCTATCCTAACACATCTTAAGTAATTCTGATTCTATAAAATCCTAATTTTTTTAAAAATTTGGATAAAATTTGGACTCTAATAAATCTATTTTCTTATCCTTAATTAAAATTAATAGTTCTTCCAGACCCTATGGCTAATAAAGGGTGGTTCAGAGCACGGGTTTAGTGTGAAGGGGTGGTATCATCAAGGCTGACACATATAACAAGAGACCAGAGTTCATCGTTCAGGGCCTGAGAAGTTGATGATAGAAAGTGCTCTACTTTTTTCTCTTTGACCAGTTTTGATAAATCTCCCTAATTGTCTCTTTGCTAATAGGTTCCATTTTTCCAGGAAAGTAAATGAATGCCCTAATGCTAAATAATTGCATGAGGTCAACTGGAACAAGTTCCATCCATGGCGTGCACTCGCTATCATCATGCAAAGTTCAAACATTCAATTATTGTTTACAGTGAGATAATAGGTAAATCCATTATATGAGTTATCATTCCCTAACCATTTTACACCGCAATAAATCTAAGCCCTTTGTCGCCACTGCTATGAATGTGAAATAAAAGGACAATTATCTTTGGGGTCGCTGTAGCTTATTCAGGCTCGGACTGGCCCACAGGGGTACAGGTGAATTCTCCGGTGGGCCCCTGAGGAAGTTGGGCCCCTAGTCTCCCACCCCCTGCACAAGTGGCATAAAACTGCACTACATACATATATTCAATGTACAGCACCTCCACCAGCCTATGTTCATATAAGAAACTTGATAGATCATTAATGAAACTCCCCAGTTTATTATTATAGACACGATCAGATAGCTGAGATGTCGTCTAGGTATAGAGGAAAGCTAGCCGTTGTCCACTTTTTCCCAGGACCTACCTTCTCAAAAATTACTGCAGGGTCCCCCGTTTTCAATCATCTGGTAGCATCTTGCTTCTGTGTGAGCAAGCAATATTTCCGTATGGTGGGCCCCCAAAATAGATTTTACTGGTGGGCCCTAGGCACCCCAGTTCAACACTGAACTTATGTATATGAATTACAGTACAAAACCGATCAGGATCATACTGTAGTCTGAGCTGACCTTCAATATACTGGAGCATATAATTCACTTTACTGTTGTTAAAGAATTGTTGGTGAAATTTAAAAGTAAAGGTAAATTGTGCAATTTAATAATTAGGGAAGCATATTTACATAAAAGGTTATTGATTTTGAATAAACAATAAATTATATTTTCATTTGCACATGTCTAATTTTCTGCATAAGATTATTTAGCTTATCTCTTCCTACTAAGTTCATGAATGTCTACTAAACATGATCTTGGCACCACCCTTTCTCCTATGGTAGTAGACTTTAGATAAAGCCAAATACAATAGACCTCTGTCAGTCGTCCCATCAGAAAACCTGGAAACCACAAGAGAACTGTTATGGACCCCATTATTAGTCAATGATTTCCATCAAGAGCAGTTGGAATGAGTCTTGTGATGGATCTGACACAATGTTGAGGCTTCTATTATGAATAAACACCTCAACACATGTCAGCGGACCTTAGCTATAGTACTGAACTTTCTGTGAACCCTAAATTTTCTTAATCTAGCCCCTGATCAAGTTCTTGGTAATTTGGCAAAGTGGATATATACATTTTTTTTTTTTTTACAAAGTATAACACACATGAAAGACAGTGAGTACTGTGGCCTGGGGATGAATATAACTGAACTTTGTGTCCGCAAGTAATGGTCACCAGAGCAGCCAAGATGATCTTTTGCAAGCATACTGTTGTTTAAAGAAAAGGAGGAAATCCATGTACAGTATTTTACATATATTATAATCCACTGTATTCCAGTTTTATTATATTTTAATCCCTATTTTATTTTGTGAGCAAAAACATTTTCCTTCCTTCTCTTCTACGACTTAGACGGCAGCCCCTATTATATGATTAATGACAGTTTATAAATCAACACTGATGGATCTTTCTGCAAGCAGTGGAAAAAAAATTGCTTTCAATTATGCTGTGAGGATTTGTGAACTGTAAAACAATAACATGGTCCAGCCGGTAATAGTGAAGATTTTCTCACTTGTGAGTATGGATTTAATGCAATACATTTCCTGAGAAATTGTTGCCTAAATTGTCAGCATTGATGCTGTATATTAGTCACCAAAGAAAGCCCAAACTGTAAAAATAGAACCTGAACTATTCTGCAAATACTTAGTATTACATTTAGTTCAATGATACTGAAGAGAATATATAGATATCAAAGCATGTAACTCACTTTGACAACCCTTTGGGGGTGTACATATAAGAGATTAAAAATTGCATGGTCCTTGTTCCTTAATACTGCTGGTTGATGCCTCTATTCTCATTCTAGGAGGGCCAGCACTGACTTGTGCTTTCCATCCCTGATAGAAAAGGCCAGCATGGTTTTCATGTTAGTTCTTTGAAGTGTCATTTGTAAATCATGTAGTAAAAATACTTTCCACGCCAAATCCCTTTTGGCTGCCTGCAGCCACCACTAGAGGAGCCTAGGCATACAGTACTATTATCTAATTTGCATATAATGTATTGCTTTAGAAAGAGTATGCAGTAAGCCTCTTGGCTCCCCCTAGTGGTGTATCCAAATAGTCAGAATTTTATTATTTATCTCTATACCCATGCATAAGATTTGGATCTCTGTATCTGAAAAAAATGGAACTCTCTCAATAAAGGAATAGAAACTCTCTCAATAATAAAAAAAAATGAAGAAAGCTATCAGCACATAAAGTTGGGATATTACTCTAAGGCCATAAAACCATATGCATGCAAACAGAAGAAAGTTTCTTTGCTCATGCTACAGATAGTTATTAAACTCATTACAACTAATCCGCTATCCACAGGATAGACAACTTGTCTGATCCGCAGGGGTCTAACCATTGGGGCTCCTAGCGATCACAAGGATGGGGACCTGTGTTCTACCATTTGAATGGAACAGCAGACATACATACGTATCCATCACTTCATTCAGACACCTGCCAATCAGACACATCACAGGAAATGGGATATTATGTTGGGACAATACATATTTAGCATCACATAAGAACTCCTTTCTTCATTGCTTACTTTAAACTCATATTTAAAGGCTATATACACCTTTGGTGCCAATTTTTTTATTATTGTGTTGTACTGATATTGAGGTAAAAATCTTTTTTTTTTCATTTGGTCTTTATTAAAAATATTGAGCCGTTTTCCCTGCACAGCTTTGAGTTTATCTAGAAGTTAATTCTGAATTTTTTCTCTGCTCCGTCAGGCAGAGAGCTAACGGGCTCCTTATCTCTGACCGTATAAACACTCATTATAGCTCAATTCTTATTTTAACCATAAGAATGTGGTTTAAATAAGTGTTGATGATCGTTTAGTAATTTACAGATAAGGTTTATTATATGACTGACACAAAGTGAAAGTACCATTCACACAGCTAGAAAAACAGTTAACCCTTTGTAACAGAACAGCTCAATATTTTTTAATAAAGACCAATTGATAAAAAAAAAAGAATTTTAGCCCAAAATGAGTAGAACGCAATCATAAAAAAAAAATATCTCCAAAGCTCTACATAGCCTTTAATATTCTTTGTGCTTTTTTATTAAATTTTCAAGATTCCAGATTTTAAAAAAAAATCTAATATCTCATCATATATTAATGACGAATCAACCACCACCAGAACTTTGGAATTGGAGAGATGCAGCATAAACCACAGTGACTCATCTGCCTTTACGTTGGTTACAGTTCAGAAGAAATAGAAGAAATAGAACTGAATGGTTTAGCTGGGCTAGCCATGTTCTCTAAGGATTTATAACAGATTTTCAGTTATTTTCAATATGTTCTTACAAGCAGCAGTGGAGCCGTTTGGCTGGCAGGATGTAAAAGGTAGATTTGAGAAATAAGCCACCTTATTTAAAAAGAGATAAAAACCTTGTTGAAGAGATTCAACCAGCAAAGATAAAGTGAATACCAAACCTAAGTGACATCAGGAATAAAAGACGGAGAGTACAATGTAAGGCAATATATCTCTACAAGACATTGTTCAGGAAATTGTGTTATATCTACAAATTTCTTATCATTTGATCTATGACTGTGGTTACAGATTTAACAGTTTAACCACTTGAAGGCATTATCTTGGACTTTTTCAATATAATAATTCTTTAGATTGTCCCCCGAGATTCATTGATGGTAGCTAAAGCAGCAACCAGTAGGTGATACACACTCTGCTATCCAACAATCAGCAGAAGGACTAGGTGTGTATATGAAAAGTGAACATAGTGCTAGGTCTCCATAAATTGAACATATAAAGTATATCTCTATATTTAGTTAAGTAGACCTATTAGGTTAGTGGAATGTAAGAGGGCTATTCATTTTTTCACTATTTATATTTTATTTTACTCACTTATACCTTTTGTGTCACTCCTACTTCCTTATAGATTGTAAGCTCTTGCGAGTAGGGCCCACACTCCTAGTGTATCAGTTGTATATTAGCCTTTAATTTTCTGATATTTTTTGTTTTGTAAAGTGCTGCAGAAGATGGTGGCGCTCTACAAGTAAAGATTATTATTATATAGGGCTAACATACTCTGCAGCGCTTTACAGACATTATTATTTCATGCTGTCTCCAATAGAGCTCATATTGTAAGGGGGTCCTTTTATATACTGAAATACACCTCAATTAGGCGTATTTCAGGAGTAGATGGCAGCGCAAAAGTTAGTTGCTCCGCTATCTGCAACTTTTTCCTGCTCACGCCAGGTCTAAAATTGTGGGCGTGATGTGGGCATAGAAAAAGGTCTAAATGTGATTAAAAAATGGTCCAACAATTATCCCTGTTTGGTCCAACAATTATCCCTGAGTCTCCACTGGTTCTCATCATAGTGAATGGGGCCCTACGGAGCCTTACAAACCTCTAGCAATGCTGGAGTTTGCAGAGGTCTGGCAGGCTGTTCCCTCCTGGAACAGTTGCCGGATCTCTGACGTCAGTGTACATATAGCCTTACACTACATTTGATGAAATGAGGAAGGAAAGATGAATTGCACATCTATCAATAATAGTACTTTTGATTTGAGTAGAATCGATTCATACCCAAATCAATTTTTTCAAAAATATGTGGCTAATCAGACCTAAAACGATTTTCAAGTAATTTGCTAATCCCTAGTCTAGAGGTATAAGACACTGCCCACACTATATATATGTGGATTCTGGAGAAGTATGATACTTAAAGGAAATATATCACCAAAAGTTTTATCTGCCAGTTAAAATCAGATAGTAGCATATCTCCTTTTTATACTAATCTGTGTTTCTGACAGATAAACAGGCAACTGCAGTAAAAGGATTTGTACAGACCAATAAGTGATGGCTATTATTAGTAGAGATGAGCGAATTTCATATTTTGAAACGTGTTCACTCTTCGTTTACTGGTAAAAGGTGAATTGTATTATGGATTCCGTTACCACAGACCATAACACAATTCTATGACAGAATGCATAACGGAATGCCTTTAGAGGCATTCCGTTATAATAGAAGTCTATAGGCTGCAAAACAGATTTGTCCTGTTTCCGTTATACAGGGGAGTCCTCTCCTGCATAACGGAAAAGAGACGGATTCGTTATGCACCTCATAGACTTCAATTATGACGAAATGAATAACGTCATAGAATTGTGTTATGGTCTGTGGTAATAGAATCCATAACGCAATTCACCTTTTACCAGTAAACGAAGAGTGAACGCATTTCAAAATATGAAATTCGCTCATCTCTAATTATTAGACATAGTGGCCAATGCGAAAACTGCAGGATTTTTGGTTTTAGTTTAAATAGAAAAAGTGACAAGGAAAATTAAAAATATCAAAAATTATAAAAAAAATATGTTAAACATAAAAAAGGGATTTAAACAGCAGATAATTTCATTTAATTGCCAATAAAAATTTACCTTTACATTCCGGTTGTCTTCCTGTCCATGATCCATTACTCAGACATGTCCTTTCTTCTGACCCATGTAGAACATACCCAACCTCACAGCTATATTTTAAAGTATGTTTTGTTCTAAATTCTGTGCCTTCTCTAGAACCATGTGCAGGTACTCCAGGATCTCCACACCAACCTGTGGCATCACCTGCAAGGAAAGAACATATTTGTCATGGAAACATGATTGCACAAGAACTTTAGCATGAAAGTTACGAGGACAATTACATTTTACTTGGATAATACAGATGTAGGATAGCTTTATTTCTTCAAAATATTCATTTATGATTCACGTGCATGTTCTGTTATTCTTAGGTTCCCTTTGTCTAAAATTACATTCTTTTCAACTCCTAGGCAAGCACAATTTGTATGTTTACATTATAGTTGCCAATCCACTGAACATAAATGTATGTATGTAGTCATCTTTGATGGCAGATCACGTTAAAGACTCAGTAGTCCCATAGAAGTTAAGTGGTCATACATGCATGTGCACTACTACTCCATTCACATATTGGAGTCGAGGACTCTTATTCTCCTGATTGTTGGGGTCCAATGCTGAGACTCCCAGAGATCAGTGGTGTACCTACTATTAAGTCAGACCATGCTACTGCCATGGAACCTTGAGAAGGAGGGCCTGGTGCTTAAATCCTTCTTCTGTTCCCACAGCTGCTACTAGCGAAAGCTCAGTGCAAAGAGATTTTACAGGTTCCATGAATTGTCTATGTGTCAGGATGTCCTGCACATATGGTAACTGTATAAATCCCTAGGCACTAGGCTTCCCCTAGTGGTGGCAGCCAATTTTATAATATACTGAGTGAGGGGAACAGAATTGTAAGAAGTAGATGTATGGATGTAGCAGAGTTAACACACACACTTGGTGAGTTATCACTAGTGATGAGCGATGGTATGAAAAATGTGATTTGGCTGCTTCACCAAATTTCACAAAGAAATTTGATTTGTTATGAATTATTTCATCACGAATCACATTCCTTTGTAATAGCGGGCGCAATGACGGGAAACAGTGATCGCGCGGCACCCCGTCATTGACCCTCTCAAATCTTGCATTCATCGCTGAAATTTCGCACAGTTTCTTTAATTAAAATGCCCGCGATGGCCTCTCCATGATCAAATGAATGAGGTGAGTATGTTTGGTCTTTAATTAGCTACCATTTCCGGGAAAATAGATTCATTAACCACGAAGTGCGAGAAAATATCTGCTTTGCTGCGAATCACATTTTTCCTGAAATTCGGATCCAAGTCAGCTCATTTGGCCTTGATTCGCTCAACACTTGCTATCACATCTACTTAACGCATTATCACTGTTAACTCTGCTGCATCAGTATTAATGTATTATACTGTCTAATATAAATACTTTGAGAAGTATTGTGCTCATGATTTATTAATTATTACATCATTAATTAAAATTATTGAATTTATAAAACATCTGTTCCACTTTTTGCACAGAAGCCTGGGAGGAAGAAATCTCATGAGGATGGGGACTGGGGGCAGACAATAAACTTTGCTATCGGGTCCTATGAGATCTATTTACAACTATTCTGTGGATAGGTGATAAATAGAGATGAACAAATTCCCAAAATTTAGTTTTGGTTTGATTTGGTTGAATGGGTTGTCAGATTAGATTTCTTCTGAATAAATTCAGTGTGAATCAAAAGTGCCCCAATTGTCCTGAAAAGTTGTAGATGACACTCAAGGATCTTCCAGGACTGTACCCAACCCCTTTAATCCCAAGACAGCATTAGTAATGTGAAAGTCACAGTGATAAATATGGCTATGGTTGAACGGATGGTAGTCGGTGACAATAAACAGGCTGTTCAATAACACTCTGCATCGTTGCATTTTATTTATTTTTTTACTGAAAATGGTCCAAAATTGATCCCTTTTTGGTGGAAGATATGAAGTAATCCGTGGAACACCTGAAGTTTGTTCAATGCTTATTTACTTTCTTAATCATATATTAGTGAACATCATACATCAATTCATATCCAGTGTAAATAGTATGCTGTATGGCAGGGTTGGCCAACCTGCGGCTCTCCAGCTGTTGTAAAACTACAATTCCCGCCATGCCCGGCTGTAGGCTGATTGTTGTAGGCTGTCTGGGCATGCTGGGAGTTGTAGTTTTGCAACAGCTGGAGAGCCGCAGGCTGGCCAGCCCTGCTGTAGAGAACCACAAAAAAATTTCCAGACGTTTCGGTCATCTAGAGACCTTTATCAATGGAATCAAGGCAAATGGCTTGCTGGTGGAAGAGGCCTTCTTTTCTGTCTTCTAAACTGTAATATAGTGGCTACAATGTTATACAATTCATGCGGAACAGACCCCCAAAAATTCGGATTTGTTGGAAACCAAAGTTTTTTGGAAATTCGTAATAAATTTTAATTTAGTTCATGATGTAAATGATGATCATTTATCAGACATCTTTAGAAAGATCGAGATGATACTGCATGATTCTCCTAAAATAAAAAGATGCTGAAATGATCAGTTTCCTGTCACAAAAATGTTCTAAACACAACAATCCAAATGAGTGTTAGGTTTAGCAATGGGATCTGAATGCAGCAAGCTTTCTTTCATTTTGAGTGTTGCCATGGAAACCTATGATGATGTCACAGCCTCTTACTGCTATGTTTACCCAGCATATCTTGGTATGTAGATCGCTGCTAATAATGATCTTATAGCCTGCAGGTATTAGATTATTATCTGCATAATAGAGATCGGTATCTCAGCGTATTCCAGCTAGAGAAAAAAAAAAGAAAAAAGGTAAAAAATAATTAAATTATATTAAACTGGTAAAAAAAATATGTTAATTTTTTTTTTCAAACCCGTCCTGCAACCCATCTGCACTACAAAGATGGATGCATTAGACACGGAAGTCATGGGTCCATTCATATCACAGAGTATATGCTACAGTATGTCAAGGCTATATAACTCTTTGGGGTATATTTATTAAGACCAACATTTTAGAGGCTGGTCTTAATAAGCCCCTGCGCTGGTGGTGGATCAGCCAGAGCTATGAAGTCACGCCGGCCTCTACATAACTTCGGCGGATCCACTGACGCATCAAAATGTAAAACAGCGTCCAAGCTGTCTTACATTTAGACCATTTTCTACACATAAACCAGACATAGAAAATGGTAAATGAGACGGGCCTGCCAGCCCGTTCCCTTCCCTGCACATGCCATGCACACTTTTTTTTATACCTTGCGTTACTAGAAAAAGTCACAGATTGGGGCGAAAAGGTCTGCATATTTCTGTTTAAAAAAATGACCCCCTTTGTTGTCACTAGTTTATGTCTCCATAGCTGCTCTTACAGTACAAAAAAATTCTGTACATAAGTTCTTTGTGCCCATTTAATGATCCCTTATGCAACCTAAAGGCAGGAGGTCCGCTATAAAATGGAGACCTGATTACATATTATAGAAGGGGTGACGTACAAGTATCTGGCTTCATTTTTATATAGGGAATATTTAGTATGAATTTGTATAGTAAAGCTAATTACTTTAAATAAAAATAAAAAAGAAGATGAAAGACAATTTGGATTTCCCCCTATTAATATATACACTCTCGTTAATAGAAAAAAAATATACCCAGATGGAAAATGTCAGATTGCTGCAAAATTCAACATGCCTTATATCTCAGGCAGATGTGTAAATGATTACCAGTGTGGTCTTATTAGATACTGGTATTGCCACAAGAGGGCATAAAAGTCCTTCTTCGGTTGCCCTTAGAAAAGACACTCAGAGGCTACTTTTGGATAGTCTACTTTTTGTTGAGAGATCGGTGACCGCTAGACATGCCTCTACAATGCAATCGAAGACCTTTTGGCCAGCTGTCAGACTTTGATAACGGGAGCATCATTGGACTGAGAGTAGCAGAATAGTAATTTTGATAAATCGCATTAATCTAGCCTGTTTCCAGGCATTTAGTAGAAGAAGATTTAATGTCCCTTACGTGTCCTGCCTTTGAAAGCCAGCCACCATTATCTTTGTTTGTAGTGGTGTCACGAACGGGAAACCTGGACTGCTATAGATTGGAACTGTATTGTCTTTACCGATGTATCCAGGTTCTGTTTGGGATGTCATGAGGGGTGAGTTCATGTACTGAGGCCTTCTAATGAGCGCTTCAATTCTGCCATTGCTGTGGAGCAACATGCTATCTCAACTTCTGGTGTGATGATCTAAAGAGCCATTGCATATGACTGTCGGTCATCCCTAGTAGTGATATGAGGAACACTAACAACTCAGCAATATGTGCAGGACATCCTGCGGCCACAGATGTGGCTAATCATGGCAGGGCTTCCAAACAGCACTTTCAGCAGGAAATGTTTCTGCCAGATTGTAATAATTCCTTGGCCTGCCCAGTCACCAGATTTCTCACCAATTAACCATTTATGGGAACAGCTGGGACACCAGCTTCGGTAACCTACGAGTGTACAGGATCGGAATGCCCAGCAGCGACATCTGTGGGCAAATGTTCCACAAGACACCATAGAGAACCTGTATGCACAACCGTATTTAATCTTGTATCCAGGCTAGAGGGTGCCCAACAGGGTCCTAGAGCCTCCATTCAATTGTACAGTTCCCCCCCCCCCCCCCATCTCGATATCCTTCTTGGTGCAGTATTTTTTTTTTGGACAATGAATGCATATATAAAATATATATATATATATATATATATATATACAATACAAAGAAAGAGCAGCAGAACTTGTAGATGTAACCGGGTGCAGAATCCTCTGACCTTAGGCGATTCGGTCAAATATGGTTATAGAGACTTCAAAGAAGAGGCAGCACTCCAGAGTATCAGTAAAAATGACCCACTTTAATTCCCCTGTGCAACGTTTCAACTGCTCCTTGCAGTCTTTCTCAAGGCTTGAGAAAGACTGCAAGGAGCAGTTGAAACGTTGCACAGGGGAATTAAAGTGGGTCGTTTTTACTGATACTCTGGAGTGCTGCCTCTTCTTTGAAGTCTATATATATATATATATATATATATATAGTGGGGGATTAGCTCTTCTCCGGGTTTCATTCACACAAGTATCTTGGCCAAACACCAAGTTTCAGGTCCAAACATTGCTTTATTTGGCACCTCAGCAAAACAAACATAAATGATACAAAATAAACACCTGCCTGGCTAAACATAACATAACCTGACTAACCTAAAGCACCGTTCAGACACGGTCATAACATGTGGCTTTCCCAGCCCAATGTCCATCATACTCCTGGCTGTACAGAGCACCGTTCACACACAGTTTAAAGTCCAGTGCCTTTATGGGGGAGTGTGGCCCAGTAGTTCTCCCGACTCCGGCCTTGTGACCACTTGCGCCCAAGCTTCACGGCGTTCCCCAAGAATCCGGCTAGCACCTAGCCCCGTGGCCCCTCAGCCAGCCCAACTGAGACCAATCTTCCAGAGCCTCCAGCAGGACTGTGTTTCACAAAAACTCTGTCTCCTTCCCCAGACTGGGAGCCACACCCAAGTCCAGCAACAGAATTAAATACCATCTCTGGACATGAACGTATTCCAAAATCCCAGACTGGAGCATGGGGAACAGGCACCCACCCAACACATTGCCTGTTCCCAGTAAAAGCCCGCCCCGGACTAGCTGTAGTCAGCTAAGCTAACTGTCTTGGTGTCCACCAACTAACTTTGTGGCCACCTATATCTAGGGCCTTTACTCCACCAAGGCCGGGCCCCTTGGTGAAACGCTCCTGGTGCAAACAACACCCCTTTTTTCATGCTTCCCCGGGACTTTACTGCACCCATTACTATTCACTATATATATATATATACACTGTATATATCATAGCACTACAATACAGTATGTCATTGTGGCATATAAAATAGGTCTTAAATTGATCTTGCCTGAAAGAGGTAGTTATTCGAAAAATAAATAAAATTGTGTATGACAAATGTGGGGTGATGTGGAAGAGGGGGCAATGGGTGTCTGTAACAACCTACCATTCATAAAGAGAGAATGGCTTCTCAGAAAGACTACAATGTCATAGATTTACAGTACTCTCCTGCACTGACAGGTGAAAGAACACATTCTACATAAGACAGAGTCTCCACACTACAAAGGTTTAATGGCTGTGCATTATAAAGCTATTAATCACACATGAGTGACCGCTACAAGGTGACGCTCCTGTCTGCTGCCTGTAAATAATGTAAATGATTTCCTTTTGTTATAAGAAGCTTTGCAGGGAATTAAGCAGCCCAATGGCTGCTATTGTTATCCTGCCATAGTGCACAGGTAGCTGTTGTCTATTTGGCAGTATTTATTTGCTTATTTATACTTATTTATTTATTTATTTATGTATTTATTTATTTATTTTCCTGCAGCGCCACCACAGGGGAAATTAAGCATTACACAGTGTTCATTCAAAATAATTGACTTTCTGTGTAATACAGGACACGGCAAGTTCTTGAGAACCAAAGATGCTCTTTGGATAATGATCCAGAATATGAAGACCCCCTATAGTAGTAAAAAAAAGCCCCTTTACGGGTTTGTATAAATGGGTTTTCTTAATTGGACAAATCTTAAAAATGTAAATATTCATATGTCGGATGTACCCATGGATGCCAGTTACATCCCCTGTTCTTTTTTGTCACCGTGACATCCTAATATAGACAACACTACGCATGTCATATTTAGGGATAGCAAGAAACATAGAAGGGCAAATTAGATATACCGGTGTAGTGGAGCTGGGTTTGCCAATTATCTGCAAAGCAATTCATTTGATGTTCTTGAGCTTTTCCAATGCAGCATAGCCGAGTTTGATATTTGGTACAACTTATTTTGCTATCATGTCTATGGTTTTAGACTGAATATCAGAAGTCTACACTTTTTAAAGCAAGCCATAAAAATAGAGATTTAACCACTATAGTATGAGCACTTCTTGCATGCTCCTTGGCATTGAAACAAATATTACTTTGTGCAATTTACACCAGCGTGTACTCAGGATATACGGCAGGAGGGTCTCCGTCAGCACCAGAGACCGGTTGCAACTGCATCCCCTACAGATATAAGGTTCCCACAGTTTAGATACTGAATAAGCAATTGGAGCATAATCAAATAATAATAATAATAATACAATTATAAATAAGAGGAAGTTATTATTTGATACACTTCATTATGCACCTGATTGCACACAGATGTGCCATAAAGATCCTGGCATTACACATAAGACGAGCTGCAGTAATGTACTAGAGCAGTCGTCGAAAACACACAGCACACTAACCATCTTTAAATCTACAACATCAAAATCTACCCTTTCCGTGACCCCTTCAGGAAATAAGCAAGGCATGCTCAATGGTCCTTCATACAACATTTCAATAAATGTCACCTTTGCAAATAAACTTAGAGAGATGAGACACAATAAAGCTCCATGGTTTTATCATGCGCTACAGCAAAGGGTTTATGAGAAAATACCATTAGTTTTAGCTTTGCTTTCTTTAATAACTGTTTGTGATGTTACTAAAAAATTATTAACTATCTTTCTATCTATCTATCTATCTATCTATCTATCTATCTATCTATCTATCTATCAATCATATCTATCTATCTATCTTTCTATCTATCTATCTATCTATCTATCTATCTATCTATCTATCTATCATATCTATCTATCTATCTATCTCATATCTATCTATCTATCTATCTATCTATCTATCAATCATATATATCTATCTATCTATCTATCTATCTATCTCATATCTATCTATCTATCTATCTATCATATCTATCTATCTATCTATCTATCTATCTATCTATCTATCTATCTATCTATCATATCTATCTATCTCTCATATCTATCTATCTATCTATCTATCTATCTCTCATATCTATCTATCTAAAAAAATCATATTTTTCGCTTTATAAGACGCACCCGATGATAAGTCGTTTTTTGGAGGAGGAAAATAAATAAAAAATGTTTTCATCAGACCTCATATCAGATCCTCAGATCAGACCCCCATAAATATCAGGACATCGGATCAGACCCCCATATTAGGACATCACATCAGACCGAATATCAGCCCTTTATTTCAGACCCCCATCAGACCTCATATGAGCACTCAATGTGAGACCCCCATCATACCTCAGATCAGCCCTTTATTTTGGACCCCATCAGACCTCAGATTAGCCCTCAATGTGAGATCCCAATCAGACCTCAGATAAGCCTTTTATTTCAGACCAGACCTCAAATCAGTCCTCATTGTCAGACCCCCCCATCAGACCTTATATCAGCCCTTTATTTAAGACCCCCATCAGACCTCACATCAGCACTCAATGTGAGACCCCCATCAGACCTCAGATCAGCCCTTTATTTCAGACCCCCATCAGACCTCAGATCAGCCCTCAATGTGAGACCCCAACAGATCTCAGATAAGCCCTTTATTTCAGACCAAAACCCTATCAGAATTCAAATCAGCCCTCATTGTCAGACCCCCATCAGACAGATCAGCCTTCATTGTCAGACCCCCAAAGCAGTTGCGGTCCCATGTCTTTTCCGGTCACCTGAGTTCAGGGTGAGGTCATAGTGGGTGCACTACGTCCTGACGCTGTACGAGGTCAGGACAATGCAGTGCCGGCCCCAGGAATGAAGACCGGGAGGGTGAGTATTACAAGCGCTTACAGCGCTTCACTCCTTACTCCTGGCACCTAAAGCATACTAGTGAGAGCTTCCATAATGGAAGCACTCACTTGTATTCACTTTATAAGACATATAGCCATTTCCCCCCTACTTTTGGGGAGAAAAGTGCTTCTTATAAAGCGAAAAATACAGTATATCTCTATATCTATCTATCTATCTTATATTCCTCCATTTATATATTTATTTCATTTTTCTTCACAGCAGATAGGCGTTTACTACCCCAGAAGCCCCAACTAGCCGCCAGTCTTCCTCTATAAACATTGTATCATTATTTCACGCTCTTTTATTGTGGACAGTTTCCTATGGATTTTTTATCCTATCACCTGGCAACAGAGATTTTTTTAAAAAAAATATACCCAGTAGGATTTGCACTCACTTCTCCATAGAGACATTTTATCTTTTTCATTTTGTGAACAATTAAACAATGTATATCCTTCTATATAATCCATTTTGTGTGACAATGCATTTCATTCTCTCATGCCTGGAAATAAGACCACAGTCCTAATCCTTGTCAGATGGTGATTGTCACAGGGAGGATAAAGCGAACAATCAAAAAATTCTAAATGAGGTTGTATGGAAGTTTAATTACCACATTACAGAAGGGATGGTGGGATCACCCGATAACATAACGATTCCTGCATCACTGTGTCTTTTAAATACGGAATGACTACTTGTGACAGATGTGGATTGCCTGAAGTCTTAATTAGGAACATTGATAGGACATACATAAATCAGGATAATATGTTACAAGTGATGGTTTTACAACATGAATTTTACATGAAGAAAGCAGAAAAAAGTAATGTTATATTTAGGTTTTCATATGCAGGTTTATATAAGCTGGAAATAGAGTTATGTGTCATATGCATGTATGTATGATGATCTATCATATGTCTATCTACTATCTACAGTTTTCACTTTTTTCACATTCTGTTATGCTGCTGCCTTGTGCTAAAATAAAAATTAAGGGACACATTTATAAAGACTGGCGTTTTAGTCACTGGTCTTGATAAAGCCCCATAGCTGGCGGTGGATCCGCTGGAGTTATGAAGAGTCGCCGGCCTATTCATAACTTCTCCAGGTCTTTATCCAGTTCTAAATATAAGACAGCTTCCGAGCTGTCTTATATTAAGACCTTTTTCTACACCTAAAACAGGTGTAGAAAATGGTAAATAACAAGGGCCTGCCGGCCCAGGCCCTTCTGCGCCCAAGCCACACCCACAATTTTAGAACTGGCGTGAGCAAGTAGAAGTTGCAGATTGTGGCGCAATATCGGTGTATTTCACCTTAGATAATGATCCCCTAAGTTTTCCCCATAAATCTGCACTCAATACCCATAGTGAGAAAGAGAAAACAGAATGCTAGAAATCTTTGTTAATTTATTCAAAAGGAAAAAGCTAAATCTTGCATTGACATAAGTATTCAGACCCTTTACTCAGGACTTAGTTGAAGCCCCTTTGGCAGTGATTACAGCCTCTAGTCTTCTTGCGTATGATGCCACAATGTTTACACAGCTGGATTTGGATATTTTCTGCCATTCTTCTCTGCAGATCCTTTCAAGCTCTGTCAGGTTGGATGGAGACCATCGGTGGACAGCCTCTAATCTTCTTCGGTATAATGCCACAAGGTTTACACACCTGGATATTTTCTGCCATTCTTCTCTGCAGATCCTTTCAAGCTCTGTCAGGTTGGATGGAGACCATCGGTGGACAGCCTCTAATCTTCTTGGGTATGCTGCCACAAGGTTTACACACCTGGATATTTTCTGCCATTCTTATCTGCAGATCCTTTCAAGCTCTGTCAGGTTGGATGGATACCATCGGTGGACAGCCATTTCCGAGTCTCTCCAGAGATGTTTGACTGGGTTCAAGTCTAGGCTCTGGCTGGACCACTCAAAGGCAGTCACAGAATTGCCCCTAAGCCACTCCTGTGTTGTCTGGGCTGTATGCTTAGGGTCATTGTCTTGTTGGAATCTTCGGCCCAATGTGATGTCCAGAGAACTCTGGATCGGATTTTCAACAAGAATATCTTTGTACTTTGCTCCATTCAGCTTTCCCTCAACCCTAACCAGTCTCTCTGTCCCAGCCACTGAAAGGCACCCCTGCAGCATGATGCGGCCACCACTTTCTTTCACTGCAGGGATGGTATTGGGTAGGTCATTAGCAGTGCCTGATTTCCTCCAGACATGACGCTTAGATTTAAGGCCAAAAAGTTCAAACTTTGTTTCATCAGACCAGAGAATCTTGTTTCTCACAAACCCAGAGTCCTTCAGTGTTTTTATTTTTATTTTTTATTTTTTTGCAAACTGCCATGTACGATGGCATGCAAAAGCTTGGGCACTCCTGGTCAAAATTGCTTTTGCTGTGAACAGTTAGGCAAGAAATTAAATTGAAATGATCTCAATGATCTCCAAAAGGCATAAAGTTAAAGATGACAAATTCCCTTTGGATGTATTATTTTGGTTTTGTATGTGCTTATCTTTGCATATTCTATTTGATAACTCCTAAATCCTTGAAGCCACTGGAAACTAACTCTTAAAGATTTATACCCATCTCAGCCATTAACAAGATATCGCTAATCACTAGTATATGCCATCAATGTCAGATAGATACAGGTCCCACTTCTGGGACCTGCTCCTATCTCCAGAACAGGGCCCCCACAAATGAAGGAGGGCTGACCATGCATGGACAACGCGCTCTCCATTGACTACTATTGGAACTTCCAAAAATAGCAAAGTGACCTGAATAGGAAATCAAAATCAAACTGCCGGGAGTCCAACACCAGGCTGGCACACCTGCCAATTAAATATTTGGAGAGGCTATGGTACTCCAGTAAATGTTGCAGCCTCTTAGCAGCTTACAAAGGGCCTAGGAAGAGGCTGCAGAGCTCACCGGAACACCATGCCTTTTTTAACAACTGATCGGCAGAGGTGGTAATCTGATACTAATGACCTATCCAAGGGCAGTTTTCCCTTAAAGAAAATCTGTCACCATGATCTTGGATTATTATCTGCAGTAATACATGAGTACTAATAGAGTCTAGATGACTATTCTTATTTATTTTCCTGTTGTCTTCCGTTCCCCTGCTGTCAGCGCTCCAAGCGTTGCTGAAATACGCAGTCATGACTGCTATGCTGCACTAACATAATGGAGAGGACTCCTGTGCATGCACACTGCAGTCATGACAATTTATTTTAGCATAGCTTTGAGTGCTAATTGCGAGTGAACATGGGGCACTAGGAAAATACGAAATACTGACATGGACTCCTTATCTGTAGTAATGCAAATAATAGTTCAAAATTGTAGTGAGAGATTCCCTGGAAAGAAGTAGAAAAGCACAGATCCTGTGTGTGATATTGCAGTTCAGCCTTCTTCGCTGCAATAAAGCAATACTAGATAGAAGCTATGTATTGTTGTGGTGCCATTCGTGGACAAAGCATTAAACAGTGTTGGTGATTGGTATTTTCCTCTGGCAGATTATTTTATTTTAGTTGAAAGAGCCTTGGGCACAATCAACCCTATAAGCCATCTCTATGAGCAGCTACTACTGTATGTGTATTAGAAAAAAAAAAAAAAGAAAGTGTTTATAAAATGAATTATTGAAATGGCTCCATTAACATTCTGCATTTGGTATAATAGTTGCTATTTTGCTATATCTTTGACCTTTAGAACAACCGTCTCAGCAAAATCTGGGCTTCTTCTTGAATATGTTAATACTAATCTCCAGCCAATTGTCCTGTTATCTGTATTTCCTTGTAATTAGGAATGAAATTTTGGAGGTTTACAAAACCTAAGCCCAGGAAAACAGATTCTGGAAGCAGTCGCTACGGTTATATAAATTATAATTTCATATTTACAGGTAATGAACTGAGCTAAATTGGCTTTTCTTCATTAAAGTTATTTGTGAATATATACTATTTTTTCTCTAAGTATTTTCTTTATGGCTTTATTTTATGGGTTATGCCACCTGGACAAACCCTTTAAAAAGCATACTGTTTCAATGGTCATTTGGTTGCCATGAGCTTAAAACCCTGGCAATCATGGTTACAGTATCTCCTTGGGTAAGTTATAGTTGGACAAACATTTTTGTAGTATTACATGAAAACATCCATTCAAATGACTGGCAACCATGTAGAACGTGGTCAAGATAAGTCTAGGTGAGTGTCACGGTCTCTAAAGTGACAGGTGTCAGAAGATCTAAGAGACTGGCTGCACGTGATGTGATCTTACAGCCTCTCTGGCTTCAGTGTGGATGTTGGTAATGACCACACCGCTTGTCTCAGGTGTAGCTTAGTGGTCATTCCAACTCACCTATTTAGTCTGGCTTCACCCATCATGCTATGCGGTTGATAGATTCATTTTGGTATTGGAAGTGCTGGTGTGTGATCCTCTTCTGAGTTCCTGCTTGTCCATTTACTTCACAATTTAAGTGTTACTTTCCTTTTATATTTTGATGTTTCCCCTCTGTCTTTTGTTACTAGGCCTCAGGGAGACACTTGTTTTTTCATATTGGAAGGAACATGCCGTCTCAAGTCCAGACACTACTCCAGGGCAATTAGGGTTTCCAGGGTCTCAGGTTCCTGTGCATGAACATTCCTACCCTCAAGGCCTGTTTATACGGATAGGAGTCAGGGCTAGGAGTAGGGTTTCCATAGGTGGAGTCTGTTTCCCTGGTTTTGAGGCCTAGTTCCTTTTCCCTTCCCTCCTGTTGTCGGTGTCGTGTTCACTCCCACATCACTACGTGACAATGAGCTTGAGATGAAATCTGCAGAAACTTCTTTTTTGAGTAATAGGAGCTTGCGCTTTATATTTTACTCCATAATGTGGTATATAAAGAAAAGTTCTAAATTTTAAACAGCTACTTAGGCTACTTTCACACCTGCGTTTGGAATTCCGTTTGTGAGATCCTTTTCAGGGATGTCACAAACGGTTCCAAACGGATCAGTTCAGCCCCAATGGATTCTGAATGGATAAGGATCCGTTCAGAATGCATCAGTTTGGCTGCGCTTGGTCTCCGTTCCGCTTTTGAGGCGGACACCAAAACGCCAAAACGTTTTGGTGTCCGCCTGACGATGCGGAGCCAAACTGATCCGTCCGGACTCACAATTGAAGTCAATGGGGACGGATCCGTTTGTCCTGGCTCCGCTTTGACACGGATCCGTTAGAAACCGTTCACGTCTCTGCGCATTCCCAGTAACTTCCCGTCCCTCCCCTCATCGTCGGCCATTTTGGATTATCGACTTGATGAAGACTGGTAAGTATATGAAGTTTTGTCTGTTTGTCTATCTTTCTTTTTTTTCTATCTATCTCTCTATTTCTGGGGGGGGGGGCTGCTGGCACTTGGGAAGGGGTGTGTGTGTGTCTGTAACAGTGTGGGCTGCTGGCACTGGTGGTGGGGGCTGCCTTTATGGGGGGCTTATGGCACTGGGGGGGCTGCTGGCACTGCGGGGGTGTGTGTGGCTAGAACTGGGGGTCTGCTGGCACTGCGAGGATGTTTGTGGCTGGAACTGTGCGGTGCTTCTGGCACTGCAGGGGTTTATGTGTCTGGAACTGTGGGTGCTGCTAGCACTGCGGGGATGTTTTTGGCTGAAACTGTGGGTGCTGCTGGCACTGCGGGGGAGTGTGTGGCTGGAATTGGGGGGTCTGCTGGCACTGTGGGGGTGTTTGTGGCTGGAACTGTGCGGTGCTTCTGGCACTGCAGGGGTTTTTGGGGCGGGAACTGTGGTTGCTGCTGGCACTGCGGGGGTGTTTGTGGCTGGAACTGTGGTTGCTGCTGGCACCAGGGCCGGCCTTTGGGGTGTGCGGGCTGTGCGGCCGCACAGGGCGCCATAGCAACAGGGGCGCTGGGCGGCCGACAGCTCGCAATGTAATATGCGGCAGGCGAGGCTGCACTTGTGTTCTCCCTCGGGGCGCCCCCTCCATCTCCCCCTCCCCTGTCTAACCTGATTCCTCCTCCCCTGTGTCTGACCTGCCTGCTGCCCCCGCCGCTGCCAATAAGAAGAGACGGGAGGAGGGGAGGGGCTGTGGCCACTGCGCCACCAATGAAGAAAACTGACCTGAAATACAAATACAGGAGGCGGGTGCTGGAATCAAATAGCCGGCACCCAACCTCTGTGACAGGGGGCTGCGATCAGCTGCAGTTGAGTTAACCCTTCAGGTGCGGTACCTGAGGGGTTAACTGCCGCTGATCGCAGCTCCCTGTCACAGAGGTCGGGTGCCGGCTATTTGATTCCAGCACCCGCCTCCTGTATTTGTATAAGAAACGTTGGTGGCACAGTGCGCCCCCTCCCCCTCCTAGTATAATAAACGTTGGTGGCACTGTGCGCCCCCTCCCCCCCCTAGTATAATAAACGTTGGTGGCACTGTGCGCCCCCTCCCCCCCTAGTATAATAAACGTTGGTGGCACTGTGCGCCCCCTCCCCCCCCAGTATAATAAACGTTGGTGGCACAGTGCGCCCCCCTCCCTCCCCCCCAACACCCCAGTATAAGAAACATTGGTGGCTCAGTGGGAAGTGCCAATGAGGGTTAAAAAATAATAAAAAAAATTAACTCACCTGCTCCAGTTGATCGCGTAGCAGCCGGTCTCCTGTTTCTTCAGGACCTGTGGTGACGTCACTGAGCTCATCACATGATCCATTACCATGGTGATGTATCATGTGATGAGCACAGTGATGTCACCACAGGTCCTTTGACAGGTCATGAAGAAAGAACAGAAGACGATCAATTGGAGGAGGTGAGTTAATTTTTATATTTTTTTAACCCTCATTGGCACTGCCCACTGCGCCACCAATGTTTATTATATTGAGGGGGGCGCACTGCGCCACCAATGTTTATTATATTGAGAGGGGGGGTGCACTGCACCACCAATGTTTATTATATTGAGAGGGGGGGTGCACTGCGCCACCAATGTTTATTATATTGAGAGGCGGTGCACTGTGCCACCAATGTTTATTATACTGGGGTGTTGGGGGGGCGCACTGCGCCACCAATGTTTATTATACTGGGGTGTTGGGGGGGTCGCACTGCGCCACCAATGTTTATTATACTGGGGTGTTGGGGGGGGCGCACTGCGCCACCAATGTTTATTATACTGGGGTGTTGGGGGGGCGCACTGCGCCACCAATGTTTATTATATTGAGGGGGGCGCACTGCGCCACCAATGTTTATTATATTGAGGGGGGGTGCACTGCGCCACCAATGTTTATTATACTGGGGTGTTGGGGGGGCGCACTGCGCCACCAATGTTTATTATACTGGGGTGTTGGGGGGGCACACTGCGTTACCAATGTTTATTATACTGGGGTGTTGGGGGGGCGCACTGCGCCACCAATGTTTATTATACTGGGGTGTTGGGGGGCGCACTGCGCCACCAATGTTTATTATATTGGGGGGGCGCACTGCGCCAATGTTTATTATATTGGGGGGGCGCACTGCGCACAACGACGGGTTAGGGAAATTTCACAGCAGAGTGCGCATGCGCTGGGAGCCTCGCCGCTGGTTAGGGAAAAATTATGGGCCAGTGCACAGGTGCGGTGATCGGATGGATGTTCTCAGCTGGACACCGGCCGACACTGCGCATGTGCTGGGAGCCTCACCAGCGGTTAGGGTAGGGAAAAAGCACTGGTCTGTACGTAATTTTTCCCTTCCCTAACCGCTGGTGAGGCTCCCGGTGCATGCGCAATGTCGGCCGGTGTCCAGCTGAGAACATCCATCGGATCACTGCGCCTGCGCACTGGCCCATAGTTTTTCCCTACCCTAACCGCCGGCGAGGCTCCTGGCGCATGCGCACTCTGCTGTGAAACTTCCCTAACCTGTCGTTGTGCGCCTGCGCGGTGCTGCACACCTCCTCACGTCATGTCCGGTGCGACCGGAAGTGACGAAGGTAGGGAAATCTCACGAAGTAGGGAAGTATAACATTACACCGGCCTGTGTGGGCTGGTAACTACTTGGTTGGATAGTCAGCCAGCCTATGCCATGATGCCAGCAACAAGCAGTGTTTTTTTTTTTTTTTGGGGGGGGGGGGCGCCACAAGGTTAGCTCGCACAGGGCGCCTGAACACCTAAGGCCGGCCCTGGCTGGCACTGCGGGGGTGTTTGTGGCTGGAACTGTGGTTGCTGCTGGCACTGCGGGGGTGTTTGTGGCTGGAACTGTGCTGTGCTTCTGGCACTGCAGGGGTTTTTGTGTCTGGAACTGTGGGGTCTGCTGGCACTGCGGGGGTGTGTGTAGCTGGAACTGTGGTTGCTGCTGGCATTGGGGGGGCTGAGGGCACTGTGGGAAGGTTGTTTGGAACTGGGGGGCTGATTTCACTGTGGAGGGCTGCTTGCACTATGGGGAGCTGCTGTCTCTGGGGGTGATTATGGCACTTGGGGGATTATGGCTCCTGTTGGATAAATTTTTCTAATCATTTTATTATTAGGGTCGTCCAAAAAAAAAAAAAAAAAACATATTTCAAGAAAGTTCTCAGGTGGGCAAGCACCAATCTATATTTTAAAAAGTAAGTATTACAAATCATGTTCCTTTAACGTTATCTGCATTTTGTCTGGTATTCTGTTGCGTACAGATGTCATCAAAGAAGACATCCATCGATTGGAAAAACCCACCCAGAAGGCGCCAGCATATTCAGTGGCCGGTAAGTATAAAATCAAGACTTGGAGTTTGTACTGTTTGATTCGTTGCATTAATCAGTATGTGCTCTTATTATAGATTTCATCATCATCATCAGCGGAGGGCTCTCCAGCTATGGCCAGCTCACCTGCCGGGGCTCGCTCACCAGTGCTGGAATTCCAGCACCGGGGCTGTCAAGAAGTAAGTGTATATATATATATATATATATATATATTTTATTTTTTATTTTTTTATTTTATTTAAATACATTCTGTTTAAAACATTTTTTGTTTTTGTTTCAGCAATCTGCACCTAGAGCCGCCAGTGAGGATCCCCCAGTCGCCTCCAGAGTCTGCGGGAATGAGAGTGGCGGTCGTAGACGTGTAAGTCTTGAATTAAGTAGTTTTAATTAGCATTTTGTATTAGGATTTACATTTAATTTTGTTTTTCCTTTTTTTCAGGGTTCCAGAGGCTCCACCAGGGAAGATGAGGAGTTCGGGGTTCCTACCATAGATAACCTGCTCCTCATCCAACTGGTGGAGGCGCGTCCATCATTATGGGACCACTCCGACCACCACCACGCTGATCATCATCGGACCCAGCGGCTCTGGAGGGACATCTGTGCGGAAATTTTTGAGACCTGGGAGGATCTAAATGCGGCGGCTCAGGAGAAATATGGTAAGTAAAACAATATGTATTTTAATACATTAATATTGTTCTTTTCCTTACATCATGCTGATTTTATTTTTTATGTTTTTTTTCTATAGTCAAACTGGTTACAACGCATTGGCGATCTATCCGGGACCGCTTCAGGAGGGATTTTAACAAGGAGGTTCAGGCCCCGAGTGGCTTCGGAGGAACCTCAGGGACCACATACATCCATACGGCAGCCCTTGGGTTCCTACGAAAGGCTATGGCACCAAGAAGGTAAATATTTTTAACAACTGTAAAAAATAAAATTTTGTAAAGGGGCTGTATGAGACAGCGGAGCGTTTGTTTCCCCTGTTTTGGCCAGCCCCCTACAGTCAGAGGGACAACAGTTCTCTCCGTCTGAGTGTAAGGGGCTGTATGAGACAGCGGAGCGTTTGGCTCCCCTGTTTTGGCCAGCCCCCTACAGTCAGAGGGAGAACAGTTCTCTCCGTCTGAGTGTAAGGGGCTGTCAGAGACAGTGGAGCATTTGGCTCCCCTGTTTTGGCCAGCCCCCTACAGTCAGAGGGACAACAGTTCTCTCCGTCTGAGTGTAAGGGGCTGTCTGAGACAGTGGAGCATTTGGCTCCCCTGTTTTGGCCAGCCCCCTACAGTCAGAGGGAGAACAGTTCTCTCCGTCTGAGTGTAAGGGGCTGTCAGAGACAGTGGAGCATTTGGCTCCCCTGTTTTGGCCAGCCCCCTACAGTCAGAGGGACAACAGTTCTCTACGTCTGAGTGTAAGGGGCTGTCTGAGACAGCGGAGCGTTTGGCTCCCCTGTTTTGGCCAGCCCCCTATGGTATACGATTATTACAAGTAGGTTACACAGAACATAGACATACACATAAACAGTAATTAAATATACTATGTTAAATAAACCCGGAAAGAGTAAGTAAAAACCCACTCAGTGTACATGAATACACCAAAAAACAAGAATAAACTGAGATTAAACAGGTATATCATCAAAAATAAATCCTTTATTGAATAAATGACACATGACCCTATGGTATACGGTAGACATAGCATAGAACATGAATGTTTTATTTAAAGAACAATTCCTAACTTTCCTTATTTTTTTCCTACAGAAATGCCACCAGCACTCGGGAGCCTGAACAACCTCCTGAGGCAGAACCGGAACAGATCGCCAGCGCCAGCCCTCCTGTCCCTCATGTATCGTCTCAGGATAATCCGGGTCAGGCTCTTCGGTTTTCGCCAAAATTTGAGAGCCCTGGTGAGCGGGCAGAGATCCGGTAGGCCAAATTGAACTGATTATGCGAACCTTGTAGAGGTTGTTTCCGACGCTCTAGAATGTTTTGCCGAACATCAGAAGGAGTTTAGTGCTGATTTGATTTGCCGCTGGGAGGGGGCGGAGTCGGTGATTCAACGCAGCCCAAACTACTATTATGGGCTAAGCATAATCAGTTTGAGGAACTCAATGACGCCCGAGCAGTTGCATGAGTTTAAGATCATGCTAGAGAACGGGTCATGGGAAATTATGCACTGCCCCCAATCCCCCCCCACCCCCATCCCACACCTATCCCCCATCCCACATCTATCCCCCATCCCACACCTACCCCCATCCCACACCAGTGGCCAGTACCACCAACCTTTTCCTTCCCACCCCCCCGAGCATGTGTTACCTTCTGTCTCTTATTCTTCTCCTGCCCAGTATTTTCCTTCTACTTCTTTTCAAACTCCCTCCACCTCTACACATGCTCGGGTCCCCTCCTCCTCAGACCCTTCCTTTCTCCGCACCCCACAATAACGCCCTGCATCCTCTCCTGTGGCCCATAGTTTCATCTCAGTAGATCGCCCTGACAGGGGGGCTACCATTGCCAGCCCCAGACCATCAACCCCACGACAGTCCACCTCCCCTCACCGTTATGAACAATTGTAAATAAAATTAATGTTTATATTTTTTTTTTTTTTTTATTGTTTTAAAAAAATAAAAAATATATAGTTTACTGCAATGTGTCTGTGTTTTTATTGTCCTGTACAGGGTAACCATGGCACTACAGCTGTGTTGAAATTAAAACTACCCTAGGCTCACTACTGTGCGTTTATTATAACACCCTTGATAGTTTTTATTTCAAAGCAGCATTAGTGCCAATGTTGTAAGAACCATTAACATGACCATCAATAATGAGCTATCTTTTGGCTCTTTATTGATCGTAGACCCTATGATTGCCACAATGAACAAGTAAATGCTTGTTTATTGTTCAATTTTGTGCCCTTTCATATGAGCCCTTGTGGGAGTCACGGTCCATCAGCATTATCAGGAATTCATTAATAAATTGTAATTTTACAGTTTAATGATTTCCCGATGACGCTCTAATATAACTAGTGTGATTACCACAAGGGACACGCAAGGGACATACAGTTTTTAAAGGGGTATTCACATAGACAATGGGGGGATTTCACTTGAATATGCCCCCATTGTCTGATAGGTGTGGGTAACATTGGTAGGACCCGCACCTATATCGAGAACGGAGCGGGGAGCACTGTTGCTGGATGACACGAAATTACCCGTGGTACGTCCACCGTTAAGCTCTAATCCCCGCCTCTCCCATAGAAATGAATAAAGGGCGGCGCAGCAGTGCGCCCTCATCCACTTTCTTGGCTCCGTTCTCAATATATGTGAGGGTACCAGCGGTGGGACCCGCACCTATAAGACAATGTGGGCATATCTTAGTGGTATGCCCCCATTGTATGAGATGAGAAAACCCCTTTAAGGCTTCTTGCACACGACTGTATGCCCCCAGAGACATACGGTCCGTGAGCGGGCCATATGTCCCGTAGTGGCATTGATCGTGCGCACGAGAGTACACAGCATCATAGTGTACAATGATTCTGTGCAAGTTGAGCTGCCCGCGGGGATATAGTCTTGCACTAATAGATCATATGAGTGCGGGACAACATGGTCAGCATCATGATGCTCTGTACTCCCATACGCACGATCAATGATGATCAGGGACATATGGCCCGCTAACAAACACTATACATCTTTAAGTGCATGTAGTCGTGTACAAGAGTCCAAAAGGTGTGGTCCATTATCAAAGCCGGACCAACTTTGAATTTCAACAAGATAGCCCTGGAGAAATATAGGCGCATGACAACCCTGGGGATCTGAATACATGAAGATGGGGGAACCTAGAGATGCTACTCATTCCAAAACGGATCCGCTAAACGGATGTAAAAACGGAAACGAACGTGAAAAAACGGATCCGCAATACAGACGGATCCGTTTGAACGGATCCGTCTGAATGGCTTCCGTTTGTCTCCATTTAGTCATTTTATTGACGGATCCGTTTTAAATGTATTTCAAACGGATCAGTTAAACGCCAGTGTGAAAGTAGTAATGCTTAGTAATTTCAGATACATGTATAACTCAATTGATAACTGTGTATTAAATCCATTTGTCATTTAGAAGGTGGAGTAATCTTCTAGTGTTGTTTTCCACCATCGGTCTCTACCTCTCTAGATATGGCACTCCTTCTGGGACACTAGCAAAATTCCAGCTATGACACTCCCCATTACTGGCCCAATAACGATAATGGTGGACATTTTTATTAAGCTAAAATTGTGGTTTAGGCCTCATGCACACGACCGGTTTTTTTTGCGGTCCGCAAAACGGATTTCCGTTGTTCCGTGATCCGTGACCGTTTTTTCTTCCGTGGGTCTTCCTTGATTTTTGGAGGATCCACGAACATGAAAAGTGAAAAAAAAAAACTAAGTCAAGTTTGCATTAAAAATGATAGGAAAAACGGACACGGATCACGGACACGGATCACGGACGCGGATGACTATCTTGTGTGCATCCGTGATTTTTCACGGACCCATTGACTTGAATGGGTCCGTGAACCGTTGTCCGTGAAAAAAATAGGACAGGTCATATTTTTTTCACGGACTGGGAAAACGGATCACGGACGCGGAAGCCAAACGGTGCATTTTCCGATTTTTCCACGGACCCATTGAAAGTCAATGGGTCCGCGAAAAAAAACGGAAAACGGAACAACGGCCGCGGATGCACACAACGGTCGTGTGCATGAGGCCTCAATTCGATACAATAACACATTACATAGAGGACTTGCATACTTCTCACCACATTTATTATGTGTTTTAACAATATCACATGAGCCAAATATGTGTAGCATGGCAGACTGGCAGTTTGCACAACCCTACAGGTATGGCACATGATGGGGCAGACTCAGCTCCTGTAATTATCAACTGTTACATTCAGCTGACGCCTTGGAGATATCTCTGATCTCGGCTATATAATCTATTAGATTCCACAGATAGTTGTGACTGTGGAATCTAAGCGGTTTGTAATAGTGCATGACTGTCACCGGTCTCCCCAATGTAATCACATGATGCAATGTTTGTACACCTATTAGGTCCTCCCACATTCAGGGCGTAATAGTATGGCTGTCAGCATTATGCTGGCAACCATAATATAAGTCATAATACCCAGAAATTCACATGCTCAAATCTCTAACTTGGACTAAAAAAAGTTTTACAAAATAGTAAATAACATTTTTAAAAATATTTAAAACATTAAAAATCTACAAA
Source organism: Bufo bufo (assembly GCF_905171765.1). Taxonomy (NCBI): domain Eukaryota; kingdom Metazoa; phylum Chordata; class Amphibia; order Anura; family Bufonidae; genus Bufo; species Bufo bufo. The sequence goes on from NC_053393.1 coordinate 58,166,983, forward strand.
AAGTGTAATTTTCTCATTCAAAAATGCTTCATTATGTAAAAAAATAAAACTATATACATAATTGTCTATCACCACATTTGCAACAACTTGAGCAACGACTATGACACTATTTACTTGATATGGTTATCACCATACAAAAGGTCTGCAACAAGAAGCAGGAGGACTAATGGTGTACAGAGTGGCTCTGTGCACTTTACTGCTCATTTGCATATACTTTATTGACTATAATGAGATCCAGTGGGGATCCGACCGCTTTCTCGCACGAGCGCCCAGGTTTTAGACCGACAAATATAAGTGCATGCACTAAAATCCCCCACTGAATTCCATTATAGTCAATGAGCTCCTGTGGTGCATGGCCCTATCCGGCTTTGCCAGATATGGTAAACTTCCTATGCTAGAACAGCCTGCCAGATAGCTTTACTGCAAGTGTCAAAGTAGCCTAAAAGTGCTTTTTTCTCCAGGATGAAACAACAGATCACTGAGTTAAAGGTATTTTTACATTCAGCTAAGATAGCCCTAAAAGGCACTGTGCAAGACATAATTTTCTGGTGACAGACCTTATTTAGAAACCAGCTGGCTATAGGAACTGACCATATAATACATATATGTGCTGGGTATGCCAGAGCGGAATCCACTTATACCTCCTTAATGGAGGTTTCATGCAGGTATCGGGCATATAGACAAGGATTCTTTGGATTAGACAATAATAATGCAATGCCATCTTAAAGCTTATTTCTGTCAGCATGAAGCATGAAGATACCTAAAATAAATGAATACTTAAGAGTTGGTGGATCATGCTTACCTCTAGAGCAGTGGTGGCAAACATATGGCCCAGAGGGGACACTCAGAGGGCCATTAGTAGGGTTGCCACCTGTACACTATTATTAATGAGCGCTTCCATTATGGAGCACTCATTAGTACAGCCTTTGCCCCCCTCTTCTACTTTTGTTCAAAAATCTATAAAACTCACCTTATCCATTTGATTGGGCTGTGGGGAACACGCTGGAGTGAAGGTCTTGTCCTGTGCATCTAGTGAGCAGTGAGTGTTCACCATGGTGTGATCAAATGGATGAGGGGAGTTATTTTTATCTGCACAAGAAGAGTGCGGAATGGAGCATTAATACTGTGGGCTCTATTGGGGGCATTATTAATACTGGTAGCCACTAGTGGAGGAAAAATAATACTGGGGGGCACTAATAGGGGCATTCATTTTACTGGGGGTCATTAATGGGGGCCTTATTAATATTGGGGGCCAATAATGGGGCAATAATAATACTGGGGCCACTAATGGGGGCCTTATTAATACTGGGGGCCACTACTGAGGGCCTTATTGATACTGGGGGCCACTAATGGGACCCTCATAGCTTAACTTGACATGTATTTTTTAGTATTCAGGATAAATTGCTTTGTTGGCACGTTGCGATAAATAAGTGAGTTTTGGGTTGCAGTTTGGGGACTCAGACTCTAAAAGGTTCTCCATCGCTGCTCTAGAGGGCGTCTCACCATTGTCTTTATTTATACTGGAAAGACTCTTTTGCATTACGGTAAAGCTTGGAATATATTCTTAATAACCACTATATATGGCGGTGGATCTGCCGAAGTTATGAATAGGCGCCAGTCTCTACATAACTTTGGCACATCCAACGCCAGTCTAAATGTATGATACATTTAGACCATTTTCTATGCCTAAGACAGGCATAAAAAATGAAGAATATAGGCATATTTCTGAATAATAAATGACCCCAAAGTTTATTAGATGACTTTCACAAACTGAAAGTAAAAGTACCATTCACACAGTTAGACAGACAGTTAACCCTTTGTGACAGAACGGCTGAATATTTTTTATATTTTTAATGAAGACCAATTGAAGAAGTAATTTTTAGCCCAAAAATAAGTAAAATGCAATCATAAAAATAACTGCCCAAAGAGGTGTACAGAGCCTTTAAAAAAAAAAGGAAAAGGTTTTGGTTGTTTGTCTTTTTCATACACCATGCCATGTCTGTCCATGGGCTGTGTTTGATATTGCAGATAATTCTATTTCAATTGAAGAAGGCTGAACTCCAGCTTTAGAGGCAGTGCATGGACACATACGGATGTAGTAGAGTTAACACTCATGATTTATGAGACGTGTTATCTAAACTAAATGAGTTAAGCAAACACCTTCAATTGCTTTTCAATGGCTTTTGTCTCAAAATAACGCAATGAGTTAAAAATTTTGATACATCTGTATTGTTCTGTTTCTCAAAGAAAGTACTGGACAATCCACTTAAACGGTGCCACAACTGTTTAACCTCTCCAGACTGCAAAAGGCAAATTAAGTCAAGTTAGAAGAGTCTTCCCTCTGCCCTTCTCTGCACAAACTTCTAAGTCACAAGTCCACTACATTTCTGCTGATATTTAAATCACAGTTCTACAATTTCATTTCTGTAAGCTTATACATTTAAATACCATTTTCTCAATTTAATGTCATTTCTGTAAATGAGCTTATTATCAATAAACGTGTCACAGTCTTGTAAGCTGTTGAAAAAGGCAGTAATCAAGAATGAACTTCTAACAACAGTGACCTAGGAGCACAGAAGATTGTAATGTTTCACACAGCAAATTAAGTCTAAATGAAAGCTCTGCAACTAAAATCATTAGCTGGTGGTCATTTACTTTTTAATGTTCTTTTTGCCATTTATAGCACTCGAAAATGTGAAGTCAATGGGAACCTTGTCTTCATTCCCACTCAGTAGAGCTAATAAATATTTCTTGCTGGCTTATTATAGAAGCTTGTAGTCCATACCTGTCCTGAATAACAATGATATTTCCAGAAATAAGACCTTCTTTGTGAAATTCTAGTTCTGTGGTTATCAATGGGACATATTGTTGGGGCCACTTATCTCTATCAAAGGACTGTACTTCACATTCCATAAAACCTCACACATAGGCACACGACAAAAGATTTTGACCAAAAAACAAACAAACAATGCCACCAGAGGCATAAGTTAAAGCTCCTATTCCCCAAAGCAAATGTTTAACAGAGCCCATGTGGCAGAATGGCCTTTGGGACTGATATAAAAGCTATTTTAGCAATAGTTATAGCTGTGCTTCCATACCATAGGAAATGTTCTGTTCTTTATGCCTTGATCACTTTCAAAGGGAAGGCAGCTAGCTGCTCCATATGAATGTGAACAAGAACATCAGACATATGAAGGTAACATTTGGCCTCTGACCACAAATTGACCATCACTCTGTTGTTTCTTTTATATTTTGAATATTTACAGTAGATACCATGCCTCCATCTTTACTAAAAAGCTCTACAGCCCTAACTGGCACCAAGCTAGATAAGAAATGGAATTGTACAAGAATAATCTTACAAGGAAGAATCAAGGCCATGAGCGAATCACTCAATATTCCACTCAGGCTTATTTTGGCCAGATCCAGGGTTTTGTTTAGGGTCTGTATAGATCATACCCGAATCAAAAATGCTCCAATTGGCCTGACATTTGTGTATGACACTTTAGGGTCTCCTAGAACTATATTTTGTCTCTCCAGTCTCTCAATTTTTCATATTTTCTAAATGTTTTAATTTCCTCCACAAATCTACCCAAATCAAATCACCAAAAATGTGAATTTAAAATTTTAGAATTGATTTGCTTCTATCTCTATAAGCTACCTTGTATGAAAGGTAATTAAACTGAATGTAATTGGAGTATAAGTAGAAAAAAACATTCAGAACAAGAGTCACGTCTTGGGGTTCAGTATACATGAACTGTAAACTCTACTCATTTAGAGCTCATGGAAATGAGTATGTTTTGAAGAAATGTAGATAGAAGTGCAGAAGTCTTCTACTGTACCTCCTTTTGATTCAAATTTGGTATGGAGATGTTAGGAAGTGTTATAGGTCAGATTCTGAATGAAACAGAACAACATCAGCATTGCTTCTAGGAAATAATATATACATACATATGGAGTATGACAGAATAGATATAGCAGTGCATAGAAGGCCTATGAACTATATGTGGCTCCCAGACTTTGTTCAGGCGGTTCTAAGGCTGTTGATAGCTGTAGATATTACTAAACACCAATGAAAAAAAAACTATTAAATCACAAATTTAGCTTCACCACATTAATAGCAACCAATATATAAACATGGGCTGTCACCAAACCAACTCATTTATTTATAAAATGAACATTGCTGGACGACGTGTTTCTTCCAACATTGTACCTTCACATATGATGAATATCTCAAACCAGCCATTTCTATAAAATCCATATATTTTTCTATTTTCTCTGCTTACCTGAGCAGTGAGGTAAGGATCCACTCCATTGCCCATTTAACTGACAGGTCCTTGTAGAATGGCCTATTAGGGTTCTTCTTCCAGTGCAAGAATAATGAACAGCAGATCCAAATGTAAACTTCTCACCAGAAATAATTGCATTTGGAGGAACTCCGGGATGACCACAGTCAATCACTGAAAACAGAGATGACAAGCTTAAACCCAGAGTGTAACATCTTGAAAAAGCTCAATAGGATTGTATTTTCTTTACTAAATTAGGGTTTTGTCATGCCATGAGAATAAAGATCAGGTCTGGGGACTTTTCATCTCAAAACAATTTTAATAAAAGTATTGGTTTAAAAAAAAAAAAAAACAATTTGCTGATTCCTCCTCAACTGCCATTCTGACCCCTTACTTAGTGCCTTTTGGACTCAACATGTAGGAAATGGCCGGAGATTACTAGTGTTGAGCGAATCAAAGTGTCTAAAGACTTCAGGGAAAATTTTGCCACAAATCCGTGGTAACAAATGGATTTTACCTGAAATGGGGTGAATACTTTGCTAAAAATTGGACAACACCTTTAAGGCCTCATTAAATGTATATAAACTACTATGAGTTGTGCTGTCTCGCGCTGGGAGACAGGATTAGTGGACACAGTATAGAGGCAACAAGTTCTTTGGATCAAACAGTTCAGTGTTTTATTCACACTTTAGGCAAGTGACAAAACAAGCAGTCATAAACAAGCTAAAATTCACCTTGCGGTGTTGGTGGTAATTCACACCATGCAGCAATTCTCCCTCAAAGAGTCCTTGAGCATAGCAGCACCAACCTGTTTTCATGCCAAACAGGTAGCAAGCCTTCATCCAGACACAAGGCTCCCAGATCCCAACACAGAGACCTCACTTATGAGCCCAGGTGCCTATTTAAGGACAGCCAGGTGCTGCCAAAACCCGGACCGGCACTTAAAATCCGGTCCGGTATTTGAACTCACCTGGCTGTAAATCAGCCCAGCAGCACATGCTGGGAGGAAAATACCTGTTTTCTCTGACCAAACCTCTCACTGTGTCACAGAGTTTATATGGTTCCTCCATATGCTTCCGATAGTATACAGAACCACAAAGATGTTTTTTCTCATGGGTTCTATATGAATCCATAAGTTAAAAAAATCATGTCATATTCCATTGCATTGAGGTTTTCTCACTTTGAAGAGAGCGCAAACTTAGACTAGACAGTCTAAAACGGAGCCAGAATTATCACAGTAGCTGATGTCTGATAAACCTGGTCTTGTTTAAACTTTTGGTTATTACTTTATGGCAGAATATTGTGCCAACATTTTGGTGCATGGTGATAAATCATAGGCCATACCCATTTCTGACTAATGCACACCTCTTTTCCCCACAAAGCTATGCCCCTTGTCTGGCACCACAGGAAGTGTCTCAAACGCAAATGTGGCATATGCTCCAGAATTTTCGCTCAGTTCGGTAAATCTAGCCTGGAAGGAATAACTGTCAGCTAAATCAGTGTTTGGCCAACAATTATTAAAGGTGTATGGTCAACAAGTAATGTTTTGACCATAGTAATTAATTAATAGTAATTAATTAAACAGTTTAATTCATTCGCTTAAGTAGTTTAATTGATAGTAAATAATTAAACAAAACCATAGTTTTGTTTCATTAATTACTACATCCTTTCTAATCCGCTACAGAATTTACTCACCAATACATTCTGGAAGTGACTTGTCCCACTGCCCATTTGGCTGACAGACGAGCACAGATGATCCAAACAGATAGTGTCCTGGATTGCAGTCATAAAACACCACCGTTCCATAAGTGAAGTTTCCGTGTTCTATTTTACTTTCGCGGATGGAGTTTTCTGGAATCCCAGGATCAGTACAGTTGACAACTGCATGGAAAATATAAATCATTAGCACAATATAGTAGCTGCTGAAAATTCAGTATATTAAATTGTAGAACACTGATGGATACAGACACCTATATATGGTGGAAGCATTTGCACCATCAAGAGGCAAACAATACTGTTTCCACGAAGTCATTGGAGAAAGCGCACAGAGACTTATAAATTTCCAAGAAAAATGCAGTACTATACATAGTTAATACTGTGCTGTAAAACTGAAGTTAAGTTGTCTCCAAGCAAGGCTGCTGCTATAATTACCTTCTGCGATCAGCTAACTCATTGGCCCATGCTGTAGGGATGGTTGTAGGATGTCTATGTTTGCTGTGCAAGAGAAGACTTGGAAAAGATTTCTTTGCTTTTCAAAGAACGCCTGGTCAATGGGAATTTGTCTACACTCTTTGTTGGGCATGCCACATTGTGTCCCTGGGGGTTTACTTCACATTCAATGTGCCACCATATCAGCTCTTACCCAGACATATTAACAATACACAACAGGTATATGGCAGAACAAGATTCTTAGATTTTTGCAAAGCAAATGGCCACCACTTGCTTCTCAGCATACATTAAGCTTTGTAATCAACACAAAAATTAAAATGTTACTCTGGTTCAACTTAAAAAAAAATTATTATTAACTGGGAAACAAACGGAAGCTGCCATTAATTAATGATGGAAAAAGTCCAGCTTGCCAAATCCTTAAAACCAAAAACCTTCATTGGATCCTGTGGGTCAGAGTAATGCAGTACATCTACATATACAACACATTTTGGATCTATAAAGAAGGATCCTTCCTCGTGGCAATAGTTCACATTAACTTGGACTCTCCTTTTAATCTTTTTAGCTGCAGACCAGCCAGTTTCCTGGCTCCTCTTCTGCAATCCAAGATAGCTGCACTGTTTCTCAGACTACCTGATAAATACCATGTACTTGGTAGCCCAAGACAGTTCTTGGTGCCCATGGATTGGAGATCACTGTGCACGTGATCAATGCTGGCCAATATGAGGGCAGTGTGCATCACTTAGTCTGAGAAGTGGTGTGGCCATCCGCAGCAGATCTGGGGCTGAAAAGATGAAAAGTAGGGCACCATCTAAGTTTTTCTTTTAATTCCCCAGTTAATGTGATTTTTTTTGTTACTCTCTTGAACTGGAGTGGCACAAGTGAATTATAGATGGCAATTCTGTAGCTATAAATCTAGTTAATTTGGCTCAAGATCAGAAAAGATAGACAGATTGTTTTTGCGAAGGTCAAGTAAGTTCAAATGGACAAAGAAGGCCAGTTTCAAAAAAATCACAGTCTATGGACATCACTTGACTCCAAAACTAGGGCTATTTTTTCCAAATCTTGAATAAAATGTATTGCTAACCTCTGCCTGACACAGATGCATTCACAAGGTTATCTTGGAACCCTGCTCTGTTCTCTTTCCTTAATTGCTTTTGAGATTTATAGAATACTGATTGATAATATTTTACTGGAGTCCTGGGAAATACACTCAAGGAAGATATAAACACTTTGTCAAATAAGAGGTAAACTTGCTATAAAAACTTGGCATTGATTAAACTGTTATGGCCGGTCTAGTAAGTAATTTAAATAAAATATACACAGAAGAGTTGACAAAAGTGACAAAAATATTAGTGGCAGCATGATTTAAGTTGATCATATCTTACTGGTGGAACAAATGGATTTGTAATTGACCAAAGCCACCACTCTAGGCAGGACAGAAGAGCAATGTAGCACTTGGAACCTCTCACGCCATGTCAGCCACATGGGCTGCATCTATGATACAGTCATCCCTGTCCCTGTATTCCCCAAATCCAGGATTTATCTAGTCTACTGGGAAAAAAAAAACATGGGGGTGAGGGATTTATAAAGCCCTGCACTCCAGAATTCTGGATTTAAAAATTCTGATATCACAAATAATGTTTTTGCAACTTTTTGGGCTTACATGTTACCTTTTATGCCTGTTTACACTGCTCACTTTACTTTATTTCTATATAAAATTTATAGTAGCAATGGCACTAGTTCCCTCCGTCACCCTATGCTATGTTGCTGCGGTATCGCAGCAGTTCTGCACTACTTGCTGCACTCAATAAGCTCACTGAAAAAACAAACCATATGATACCGTGCATCCACTAGACCTACCACTACTGTTGTAGCTACTGAAGAATCACTATGGGTACAGATCGCTATTATCAAAGGTTCTTTACCTTATTGCAGATTTCCGTTTTCACAGCGTACGGTTACTTCATATGCAGCTAACAACTCCAGTGTATAGTAGATCGGTATTTCTGCTTAGGAGCGTGCCCCGGCCGGAGACTCAACTCCGTTCCCTATGCAAAGCTTGCGCTCCATTGGAGCACCTAGTGACGTCACAGTATGAGCTACGGATGGCTGGTTGTGCCACTTTTTACATTTGTTTAATTTGAAGCAAAGTTCGCCAACACAGATCTAAGCAAAACTGACTTCAAATGCTACCCTCATGATAAATTCTGCATATGATATTAACTTTCTGCTGTCTTGTTCTTCTGTGTTGGTTTCGAATCTACTAAGAATTGTTTGGCTACCTATTACATAAAACTAGTTCCAAGTATGCTTTTTTTTTGTTTTATTTAAAGTTTTTCATAAATTTTGTGTGTTAACAAGAACAGTGTAACACAGTACAGGGTTAAGCAATAGAGAAATTATATCTTTTATTACAGGTTATTTATAATTGTCTTGGTCATTTACTGTCAGCAGGTTGTGAATGTATCAGACTTAGACAGCACTTTAACTTACCAGGAAGCACCTTATTGTATGTGATATTACGAACTAAAGTTATCAGTTGACATTATCTTTGGGCCTTCTGGTCCCCTGATGACCCTGCTTTGGTGTTGGTGAAATGCTTTGAGATGCCTACTAGGACAAGAAGGGAAAGGAGAGGAACAGCTGAGGGTCACCCCTTTTGGTTTGGTAGGGTGAGATATGGTGTCCCAATACTTGGAGAATATATCAACCCTCCATCACTCTACAGCATCACCTGAACCCAGAAGGGTGACTCCTTCACTATATTTGCTGGGCCTGCTGGTAGTAAGATGGACCATAAGTGACTATACACTATGGCCCTGACTATCATGAGCTGATGTATCTCTTGTTTTTCCCCATTGAAGACTTTTTATCACTATTACTATTTGTGTTACAATATTATTACTTTTTTTTTGTACTTTTGTAGAGATTTATTAAAGGTTAAATTTTAATTACGGATTTCTTTTCAGTGATATGAGTTGTTAACACCCTCTGCAATTTTTCTGCAATCTCTTCAGATACCTTGTCAAGACTGTGTAAGGTGCAAATAGTTAAATGCAGCAGAATTCTGGTTCAATTTGCAACAAGGAAAAAAATATCTGAAATATGGTACATGCCTTGCGCCAGATTAAATATGTGTTTCTGACACTCTTTGCTCTTCAATAGAGAATTTTCAAAGTGTTTAGAAAATATGTAGAAATGCCATAAAAAAGAGGAAAATTTTCTACGATGTCTAGGAAGATGAACCTATCACATGACAGGAGACCAAGGCAGACGTCTTGCAAACAGGAAACAGGCAGAAACAGACCAGGGACCAAAAGAGTACTTTATTACACATGTAATAAAAGAACATGACAGTAAAAAATATGCAGGTTAGGCAATAGTGGTAGCACTACCACAGAACCAAGTGCACTGGCAGACCAGAGGCAAAATCCAGAGGGCGGAGAGACAGTCAGCCCCGTTATTCACAGAACCCCTGGTAGTGGGGATGAACTGGGCCGAGAGCTCACTGGTTGTACCTCCAGGAAGGTCACAGTAAACTTGGCTGCTACCTGCAGAGAACCAGGCTGGTGCAAGCAACAGCAGACCAGGCAACAACGGAACTACAGACAACAGGACTGTAACCCAAACAAACAGAGGACATAGATGGGATGACACATAGGAACCAGCACAGAAGCAGATACCTGGACCCTAAGCGGAATGGAAGCATGGCGGGCTCAGGCAGAGCTGCACACAGACAAAAGATCCTCCCTCCGGAGAACCCAGGAGTCCTATCATAAAGGCATGACAAACACAGAAACAGAAACAGTAGGCTCTGCTAGGCTGGACATAGAACAGACAGGATCAGAAGCAGTTTAGCACTGCCAAGCTATCAGACGCAGTAGGAGCACGGCTAGGCTAAACATGGAACAGAGTGGATCAAGACACAGAACAGGTGCAGAAGATCAGGCAAGACCATAACAACAACAATGCTTTACCAGGCGACACCACACAGAAGGGCAGATGGCAAAACCCCCTGGGTCAGTAGCAAGGTGCTACACCTAGCAAGGCCCAAGACAGACTGACCCCAAGCCCCACAGCTCACAGATAGATAAAGCTGCATAACGAGGGCACCTGATAAGCCGCACCCAGGAACAGATCAGGGGAAGTTAACCCCATCAGAACCAGGAGTATTCAGAACCACAGAACACACAATCACAAGTGTCAGTTCACACAGTCACAGAATGCTGCAGCCAGCACGCCCAAACGACAACCAGCATACACAAGATAACTGTAGCCAGTACGAGGTTACAGCCAGCCTACACTCAGACCCAGTTCACACACAAGGCCGCAGCCAGCACACATACAGAACCAGCATACATGGGAACACCCACAGCCAGTACACAAAGCACATGCAGCCAGTCTGCACGGCATCGGTGACCGGAACCACAGATGCAGACATAGAAGTCACAAACACAGGCCACAGTTCACACACACATACCGCAGCCAGCACGCAGCCCCAAGCAACCAGCATACACAGGAGTCTCCCTGTAGCCAGTACGTGAGAGGGCATGCAGCCAGCCTACACGGCCACAACTGTCACAGTGAACCGCACAGTGACAGAACCAAGTCTTGAACCACTGTGATAAATTTGGCATGTCTTTTGCCTGATCCATATGTGGTGAGTGCAGTCTGTGTTATACAACTAACACCAACCTGCAGTGACTGGTTTCTGTGAACTGTGATTGCAGGCATTGAAGCCCACTCAGATGTCATAGTCAATAACCACCATGGCATTTGAGTGGTTAGTTAGAGGGAAGGGGGCTCCTTCTGACCTCTGAATGGCCCATGTGCCAAAATTGCAGGTTGCTGATTGTATGCTATGGCCTTGTGAAGAATCCCAAATCTGCCACTGTAAACTATTAAGCCCTGCCTGCACAAAGGCTTAATAGGAAGATCACAGAATCCCATAGACTGCAGTAATATAATATTGCAGTCATTTTCTATCCAGAAATATGTCTATATTAGTCGTATCTCTGGTGCAGATTGCAGCACAAAGGTCTAAAAAATATTGGACGTGGCGTGGACGGGGGAGGGCTGGTAGGCCTGTCTCATTATTCATTTTCTATGCCTGTTTTAGGCATAGAAAATGGTCTAAATGTAAGCCAGCAAGGAAGCTGGCTTACATTTAGACTGGCGCAGGATACGCAGAAGTTATGTAGAGCAGTGTTTCCCAACCAGTGTGCCTCCAGCTGTTGCAAAACTACAACTCCCAGCATGCCCGCACAGCCAAAGGCTGCCCGGGCATGCTGGGAGTTGTAGTTTTGCAACATCTGGAGGCACACTGGTTGGGAAACACTGATGTAGAGGATAGCGCCTCTTTATAACTTCAACAGATCCACCGCCAGCTATAGGTCTTATTAAGACCAGAATCTAAAAGCCTGTCTTAATAAATGACCGCCAATGTTTTTAAGAATATTAAATAAGTTACTTAAAATTCAAATCACTTCCCCTTCCCAATTTACTTAGAAATATAAACAATAAAAATAAACCTAAATGGTAATGCTGTGTCTGAAATGTATAAACTATTAAAATATAATATATTTTAATATTTAATTATAATGTTTTTATACCCATGGGACACCCTTGTCTACTACACAAGGAGTCCACCAGAAAAAGTTGACCTTACATGTAAATTTCAACGCAGTTTATGTCCATGTCTAAGCCGTCACTTTGACCTCACACCATCATACAACACCGTACCCCTTAGGTTTGCATTAGGTGAACAATTGGTTCAATTCATTATGAATATATATTAACATTAGATTATACTAGAGCTTGTTTTTTTGTGGGAAATTTTTTTGTATAACACTTTTTATTTTACCATAGCATGCATTGGAATTGGGAACAATTTGAGGGGTGAATTTTTTATTTTTTTTTATTCGGGATGGGATAACAAGTGAAAACAAATAAAACAAAGATTGGCTACATCCTTAATGGGTTAATCAAACTTTAAGACATTAATAATTAATTGAACCCAGTGTTCACCTAATGCAAGCTTAAAGCTTATATTACACGCACAGATAATCGTGAAGATCATTGCCAACAAGCGTTCGTATTAATCATTAGCGATGATCTGGCAGTGTGATACTGACGCCAATTACCCGGTGAACAAGGAAATGCTCGTTCTTCGGGTAATCTGAATCTTTTAGCAGGTTTAGAAAAGATCATTTGCTGACAGCAGATTGTGTTCTGTAATCATATAATAGCAGTGGTCTCCTCCGCTAATAAGCAGGCAATTCCCTGCTCAGCGTGCGCTGCCGTGCTGCCGTCGGAACTCCGCCACGCCCCCATTACATACAATGGGACCGGAGCGGTAGTCCGGGTGCATGCGTTCACTAGTGGCAGGACGGATCCGTAGACTAGGACATAAATTATTGTGTTAAGATCTACACAAATAAAGTCAACTTTTTTTTAGTGGACTGCTTATTGGAAACAAGTCATATCTTGTCATGACATAAAGGTGACTATGAAGACTAGGAGAAATGTGACTGTATAAAAATATTCAACAGCTAAGGACACCTTATTCCAGTGGACAGTTTAGTAGAGCAACTTAAAATTGTACATAATCTTTGTTTAATGTATGATGTCGCGTGAGGTTAATGTGACTTGAAAGACTTGACCAAACATGTTTGTGCAAAGCTCTACAACAAATGAAGTTGACTTCTTCTAGTGGACACTATATTAAAGCTACTTAAGTTTGCAAGCATTGTTGACCTAACACAAGTCTAGGGGTACAATATTTTATGATGTCATGAGGTCAATGTCATCACAGAAAACATGAAGTGTTATACAGTTCCCTTGGAAATCCATGTAATACGCAAAGTTACTGGGTCCTCCAGAGGAAAGAAGGGAGAGAGCCTATTTGTATCCACTCTGCTAAACATTTCAGGATCTAAAGTAAATATTTAACAAGAAAGGCAACCATTTGTTAACTTAGAGAAGATTTCCACTTTTGATGCCTGCAAACTTTCTGTAAATTCACATTTGCAGCCTGGGATTCACTAGCTATATAAATCCATTAAAAGGTGACAATCGGTAGCCTCTAAAGCACTGCATAAAGGATATATACAATCCCCTATATTTTTAAGGGAAAAACAGGTCCTTGTCAAATTGAAATAACAAAAATGCCAACAAATATTGATCTCTTACCTTTACAGATGGGAGGTGGATGACTCCATTGCCGATTGGCCTGGCACTGCGCCCTTGTGGGTCCTTGCATAACATATCCCATGTTGCAAGAGAATGTCACAACGTCATTATAATTGAAACCATTGCCACTTGCTCTTCCATAAATGGGACTGCCTGGATGACCACAGCTGATAGCTGACATAATGAACAAAGAATAAAGATAATGTATGAATTAGCATCTTCTAAATCTGTTCTACCAACAACTATTTTAATATATCTATCTATCTCAGTTTCTTTGGTATTTACTATCTGTGACCCTAAGGCCGGGTCCAACACTGTGAGCACCAGTAGCATTCAAGAAGTGGAAACCACAGCTGTGGACATTGTTGTTATGTTGCTGACTTATTGATGATCTATCTATCTATCTATCTATCTATCTATCTATCTATCTATCTATCTATCTATCTATCTATTTCTTGCATTAATATGATTGTATTGTAAGTGAGATATGTTTCATATCTATAGTATTTAGATACATACATAGACAGATCTATATCTCTACATATAGATATCATTCATATACAATTCTACCAAATATGCAAAGTTTAAAAATAATAACGCCACCACCTTGAGTTTTCGTACCCAGTGTACATCTACATGCATTTACTTCAGTGTTCTGCCTATTTCAGAGCCAGCGTGTCACAGCTGTAGATACCTATTACCTGTCTCCTCGCTGCTCAGCGTAGCACTTGCATCTACTGTGTGGTTTGCTATAATTGGATGTTGAAAAACACTACCTTCACCCTTTCTGCTGTTAGCAATGACCCATGAGCAATTATTTCCCTAGCTCTATTCTTATTCCTATCTAACCGATTTGGAAAGACTTGTTTGACAGAGATTCATTCTTGTTTAAAGATTATCGATAGAGAAACATGTTGTTCCCTGTGGTCTAATACCCTTTTCTCTCCTTAGTTTAACATGAAAACTAATGGAACCCTTGAGTGTTTCAATCTGATTACGACGGATTTAGGACATGTATTTAGAAAGAACTGACAACCATTGATTAGAATGTTCTTGCCACCATGTAAGCATTAACTATGTCAGATTGGAAATAGACTCTGAATTGCAATTTAGCATTTACAAATATTATCATATGGTCCACTTTGTACAATCCGTTTTTTGCTAGAATGGTCCATAGTAGTGTTGGGCAAGCATGCTCGGCCAAACACTTTTTTACTCAAGCATTGCGATGCTCGGCACATGGCGGTATTCGGCCGAACACCGGTGTGCTCAAGCGCGATGCTCGAGTCTTCTACCCGCACGTTTGTTGGCTTGTACGCAGCCAATAAACGTGCGCAGAGGTACTGGCACTCACTGTAATGCTGTAGCCATGTTGGCTACTGACATTACAGTGACTGACTGTCCGGAACGCGTCATCGGGTGCTATATAGCACCCGATGACACGTTGTTCGGCTCAGTCTTGTCAGGAGAGCTGCAGCAGAAGGGACAGATAGTGTATGGACAGGAAGGGGTTTGTTTGTTTGTTAGGCAGGTTTTACTGGTTAAAGGTAGTAGAGACCCAAAAGTCGTTTTTTTTTAGTTTTTATTTGTCATTTTAAGAAATAAACAATTAGAATAGTTCAAAGAACCAGATTCACACAAACATGTTGGCAACGGTTTGGTATATTAAACAGATGTCATAAAAGGCTGCCATATATACTATTATTGCAACCTGCGCTAAATTGCGTGCAATTGTTTGGCCGCTGCTGACAGTGAAACAACCTCTGCTACATCTGTTGTGTTACATTTGGCCTGTGAAATTCAGCGCAATTGTTTGGCCGCTGTGTTAGTAACATTACCTGCGCTACATCTCCAGTATAATGTTAGCTCATCCGAAATATCAGTGACATTCAGTGTAATTATTTCGCCGGTGGTGACAGCGACATTACCGGTGCTGCATCTCCTGTATAACGTTTGCCCAACCTAAATATCAGTGACATTCAGTGTAATTTATTTGCGCATACACTTACAAAATCTGCGCTACTGTACGTGTGACATACTTGCAAACATATATACCATTTAATATGCTGAAGGTGAGCAGTAATGGACAGGGAAGTGGCCGTGCTGCTGATGGTGCACGCAGATGCCGTGGCCCTGGGCCCGGTGAAACTGTGCCTGCTGCCAGAGCACAAGAAATACACTCATCCACGATACCTAGCTTCATGTCCCAGTTTGCAGGACAACACTCTTGACGTCACACCAGTGCGACCAGGTGCTCTGTTGGATTGCAACAGATAATGCTTCCAGTCATTTAAGCACCACCCTGTCTTCCACCAAGTCCAGTCTCAGTAGCCAAGAGTCTGGTCAACAGAATCCTCACCCTGATCCTCCTTCCTCCCACCATGGAGAGTCTTGGCAAACAAGTGATCCCAAACTTGGATATTCCGAGGAGCTCTTTTCATCTCCATTCCTTGATTTGGCCCTCTCACCAAGCCCGCTTGAAGAGGGACATAAGGAGATCTTGTGCACTGATTCCCAAACTCTTGAACATCCACAGTCAGAAAAAGATAACGGTGGGGAATGGCAATTAGTGTCTCAAGAGGTGTCACGACCGCTACCCCAGCAGCAGTCGTGTCGCACCAGACGGAGGGGAAGGGGGACCCTATCTACGGATGGGAATAGTATGGCCACCCCTGACTAACCCTAAGCTGGCACCTGTCTGCCCTGATACCCTAGACGGGGTGTGAACCCGTGCGGCGAGCAGGATGCCTAAACCCTCAGTCGCCCTAACTAGCCTAGAGTGGGGAAAGGCCGATGGGAGCACTAGTCACCATCACTCATGTCTAGGAGAACAGCAGGGGAAGACAGCAACAAACAAACTATATCAAAGATAGACTTATCCAGTCACGAGCAGAGAAGGCGATCCCAATCACGACAGTCCACGCCGGACAAGAACTCCACAGCAACACCATCAAACGATCTCCTTCAAAGGTCAAAATAGAACTGGAAGTAAGGACTATATCTGGCAATGACTGCAAGTGAAAGTGAAACTAATATAGTAGCTGGGAGTGGCAGACAGGACTCACCTGAGAAGGATGCCGCCAAACTCCCAGTCAGGACAAAAAGGTTCACAAGGCAAAACCCAGATGACATACCCTGAACCACGGAGCAAACTCACAAGCTATCGCGAGTAGCAAGTCGCTGCGACCTTCTCCTCCCAGACCTGTCTGGATCAGTCACAGTCGTGACAATAGGTCCATGATAAGGATGAGACACAGTTGTCAATAAGTGAGGTTCTTGTTAGGTCAACAAGTCAGGAGGATGACCAGAGTGAGGAATTAGAAGAGGAGGTGGTGGACAATGAAATCACTTCCCCAACCTGGGAAGGTGGCAAGCAGAGTGAGGACAGCAGTACAGAGGGGAAGGGAACCGCAGCACCGCAACAGGCTGGAATATGCAGTGGGGTGGGAAAAGGGAGAAGGCGGGCCGCATCAAACAGGCCCGCAACTGTTCCCCGGAGCACCCCCTTGCGGCAATCTCACTTGCCAGGGGGTAGGTGTTCCGCAGTCTGACGTTTTTTTGGAGGAAAGTGCGGACGATAAAAGAATTGTCATTTGCAACCTGTGCCGAATCAAAATGAGCAGGGGCGTGAAGCCACAGACCCGCACTCCTAATGTTTTAGAAGGTCAGATCAGCAGCAGACCCTCGCCCCTAATGTTTTAGATGGTCAGCTCAGCAGCAGACCCTCACCCCAAATTTTTTAGATGGTCAGATCAACAGCAGACCCTCACCCCTAATGTTTTAGAAAGTCAGATCAGCAGCAGACCCTCACCCATATTTTACTAGATGGTCAGCTCAGCAGCAGACCCTCACCCCAAATCTTTTAGATGGTCAGATCAGCAGCAGACCCTCGCCCCTAATGTTTTAGATGGTCAGCTGAGCAGCAGACCGTCACCCCTATTGTTTTAGAAGGTCAGATCAGCAGCAGACCCTCACCCCTAATGTTTCAGATGGTCAGATCAGTAGCAGAGCTTCACCCCTAATGTTTTAGATGGTCAGAACAGCAGAAGGCCCTGGCCCCTAATGTTTTAGAGGGTCACCAGCAGGCCCTTGCTCCTAATGTTTTTGAGGGTCACCAGCAGGCCATCAATAATAATTTTTCAATGGTGTGTATGATGCCCTCCTTTATGTGTAATAAAGGGTGTATTGGAGAGCCGGTTCCGTGTAATTTTTGGCAGCCCTTTCACTTAGTGAATAGGCTTTATGAGTGTAGGAGTCCCACTACCTGAACAATTGTACCACAATTTGAATGAGGCCCTTCTTTATGTGATATATAGCTTGCATTGGAGGGCCTCTTCCTTGTAATTTTTGGCAGCACTTGCACTTTATATATCAGAAAATTTACAGGAAAGAATGTTTCCTAACAACTTTTCCTCTAAAATCGATTTTATCTTTGGTTTGGTGCGTATTATTGTCAGTCTGTAAAAGTGGCGTACTACTCGGACATCGTTCCCAGCAGCGACCTGGGTGTCCAAGATGCATCCAGACATACTCCCTATGCTGTTCCTGAACCATTTCAGTGGTGTTTCCATCAATTTCTGACCTTTTCCTATGAACCAGGCACAGTCTCCTCTTCAGAGCAGGGGGTGCCTGGTTCAATGCTCGGGTTCTCCCATTGACTTCCATTGTGCTCAAGTGTTCTGCCGAGCACACGAGCATCCCGAAGTGTTCTACTCGAGCACCAGAGCACTTTGGTGCTCGATCAACACTAGTCCGTAGACAAGTTCATTATAGAATGTGCTGGGGTCATTTTGTCTTTGGGTAAACCTGAGAAAATAAGCATTGCAGGGGTCATTTACTATCCAAAAATACGCGTATTTTTGGAGTACTCCCAGTGCAGATTTTGTTGCGAATATCATTTGTGCCGTAATCTGCGACTTTTCCTTGCGCACCCCAGGTCTAAAAAGTGGATGTGGCATCGGTAGGGAAGGGGATGTACTGGCAGACCTTTCTCATTCATCATTTTCTATGCCTGTTTTAGGCGTAGACAATGGTCTAAATGTAAGACAAGTAGGAAGCTGTCTTACATTTAGACTGGCGCTGGATATGCCAAAGTTATGTAGAGGCCGGCGCCTCTTCATAACTTCTAAGGATCCACCGCCAGCTATAGTGGTTATTAAGACTGGCGTGTAAAACGCAGATCTTAATAAATTATTCTCTGCATGTTTAGTAGCCCAGACCTGGGGGTACTACAATGTTATATACAGTTTATATTGTTTAATACTGTTATGTATTATTGCATATGGCCACATCTACCTCAATTTATATGAATAGAAAGGGTTAATCAAGAACAGGGCTAACCACCATGTTCCTTCGATCTTGGTAGGAGTGGGCTGGTCCTGCATCCTGTGAGAGGAGGAAGTTCCTGCTGAGACACAGAAAGGAGCAGGAGCACACTGCTGAGCTGCCGCTTCTAAAGGGGATTCTCCAGTGAATTACATCTATAAATTTCCTCAAGTAAATACCCGAGAAGACAGAGACGGCTGGGTGAACTGCTATGAGACTTTTTGAACTTTGTATGAGACTTTTATATGTTTAATTCTGGCCTCCTTCTTCAATACTACATTTCCACTGCACAGATCACCAGGGACCAACAGTCTGATGGAGTACACCGCAACACAACACTACATAAGGGCCACTACCACTACCGTCCTCTGCAAAGACTTCTTCAGGGTTGTAAGGGTGGACACATGCAGTGTGTACATTGCATGTTAAATGCTAGTGATTCAAATGAATATAATGCAATACATGGATGGGACCTGGAACGCAAGAATGCAAGTAACTCCATGTCTGATAGAAAAGGTTGATGAGTGTTGGACACCCCTCTAAAACTTAAACATAAGCCCTTTAGAACAGGATCTTTTCCCACTCTGTACAAATCCACCATTCACTTTACTCATATTTACTGTTCTTGTTTTCATACTATATTATGTATATGAACCCTTTTTATATGTACTACACACTGGAGTAAAAAGAGCTGTCTGGCCCAGAAGTTGACAAACTCAATGTTTGGAACCTGCGAAACTTAAAAAAAACACTTCCCTGTCAGCAGTCAAACTATTCTTGTACCACCACCCTCTTCCCTATCGCTTCTGGTCCCTGTCTCATGACCGCTTTGACCAATCACTGGCCTTACTAGTCCTATGTGCTAGAACAACATATCACTGCTAGTGACTAGGGTTGAGCGAACCCAAATTCTAAAGTTCGGGTTCATACCAAACTTTAGGGTTTTTGTACCCGGACTCAAACCCGAGCATTTCAGTAAAAGTTCGGGTTCAAGTTCTATGTTTAACTCTGTGCCCTTAGAAGCCATCACAGCCATGCCTACTAATGGCATGGCTGTGATTGGCCAAGTGCAAATGTGACCGAGCCTCTATATAAGCTGGAATCACGTAGCGCTGCACGTCACTCTGCTCTTACTAGTGTAGGGATAGGATGCTGCTGCTGTGAGGGAGAGATTAGGAAAGACTCTGATATCTGCACTTGGTGTGAAGTCAGCGATCTACAGCGTTTTTTGTTTTGGGGGTGCAATGCAACAATTTTGTACCAGTGAGACTGAAAAAAAAGTTTTATTCCATCTGTTATTTAGGTGGGCGTCGGTGGCCATTTTGTGCAACAGCAGTGCACCAGCACTGCATATGTGCCAGGGACAATCATTTAATCCTGTTCTTGCAGTTCAGTGGCCGACATATACCAATTTTTAAAGTGCACCTGCACTGCATATGTGCCAGGGGACGGGAAAATAATACCGTCTGTGAGGGACCCAGGGGGTGATATATCCCCATTTTTTTCTGTAAAGTACCCCTGTGCTGCATTTCTGAGAGTGAAATATAATCAGTTAAATCCATCTGTTCCATTGTGGGGTGACATATTTAAATTTTTTGTTGTAAAGTACATCTGAGGCATGCACTGCATATGTGACAGGCAGGCAGTTACATTGAAATATAATCTCAGTTAAATCCATCTGTTTGATTTAGGGTTAAAAAAAAAAATCTTTTGGGCAATAAAGTACCTTTTTGCCCTGTGCTGCATTTCTGATAGTCCAATAAAACCGGCAAATACTGCAATGACATTTTTTGCTGAAAAATTCAAATTTTTGTTGCTATAAAGTACATTTGCGGCTTACGCTGCGTTCCTGTTAGTCAAATAAAACCATTAAATACCGCTGTTACATTTTTGGGCTTCAAATTCCCATTTTTGGGTGTAAAGTACCTCTGAGGCCTGCACATGTGACAGGAAAGCACATAAATTCAGCAAATCCATCTGTTCCATTGTAGGGGTGACATATCCACCATTTTTTATGTTAAAAAAACCCTGTGCTTCATTTGTGAGAATTAAATATATTCTTAGTTAAATCTATTTGTTTCTATTAGGGTTAAAAAAAAACTTTTTTGGGGGCAATAAAGTACCTTTTTGCCCTGTGCTGCATTTCTGGTAGTTAAAGAAATACAGTTAAATCCAACATTTTTTTTGGGCAATAAAGAACCTTTGCTGCCTGCACTGCATAGCAGACCGGCAATACGTTTAAAAAACTCATCTGTTCCATTGTTGGGTGACATTAACCCATTTTTCCCATCCAAAAAACCATGCTCTGCATTGTTCACAAGGAACTTAATTTAGTAAAAACGTCTGTTACTTCGGTGGGTGACCGCAAAAAATGAGGAGAGCGTCAAACAAGGTGTGGCTGCTGCTGTTGGTGGAGCTCCTGTTGCAGGGAGAGGACGTGGTCGATCTGTGCCAGCTACATGCCCAAGTGAAACACCTTACTCAGGTGCGAGTAGAAGACAGAACCTTCAGAGTTATTTGGTAGGGCCGAATGCGGCTCTACGAATAGTGAGGCCAGAACAAGTACAGGCGATAGTAGATTGGGTGGCTGACAGTGCTTCCAGTTCATTCACATTTTCCCCACCCAGTCCCCTGCTGAAAGCTCAGAGTTGGCACCTACAGCCCATGGCCATCAGTCTTTCAAATCACCCTCTTGCAAATCAAGCAAACAGTCTGAGCCCCAAGTCATGCAGCAGTCTCTTATGGTTTTTGATGACTCTGGTGACAGGGTTTCCCAGGGCCATCCACATAGCCCAGAAGTGGAAAAGATCGAGTGCACTGATGCCCAAGCACTTATGTTTCAGGATGAGGACATGGCAAGACCTTCTTGGGTGACATTTTACCATTTTTGCTGTGAATAAACCCCTGCTCTGCATAGGTGACAGATACCTAAATTTAAAAAATTTGTCTGTTACATTGATGGTTGACATTAACCCATTTTTGCCAGTGGAAAAAACCCTGCTCTTCATTGCTGACAGGGAACTAAATTTAGTAAAAACGTCTGTTACTGATCGGAAGATGCGCGAGCACAAGCGCACGCTGGTGGCATTCCCGCCTGACAGCGGGGGCACAGTGGAAGCACAAGGCAAAGGCTGAGGAGGAGGTTGCCAATGCAGCTGGGGCACCACCAGCACATCAGAAGGCAGGGTTAGCATGGCCGAAATGTGGAAAAGTTTTGTCAACACGCCACAACAACCAGCACCACCAGCTGTTATGGAACGTCTTAGCAGGAGGCAGCATTTCATCAACATGGTGGAGCAGTATGTGTGCACACGCCTACACGTACTGAATGACGGGTCTGCCCCCTTCAACTTCTGGGTCTCCAAATTGGGCACATGGCCTGAGCTTGCCCTTTACGCCTTGGAGGTGCTGGCCTGCCCTGCAGCCAGTGTATTATCTGAACGTGTGTTTAGCATGGCAGGGAGCGTCATCACAGACAAGCGCAGCCGCCTGTCCACAGCCAATGTGGACAAGCTAACGTTCATTAAAATGAACCAGGCATGGATTCCTCAGGACTTGTCCGTACCGTGTGCAGAATAGACATGTATACCGGCCTCACCCAGCAGAGCACTTGCCATGTTCTTAACCACATTTTGATGCCATTTGCATCCCTCTAGCCCTTTCCATGACTTTATTAGAGCCATTTTAGTGCTCCAAAGTTCGGGTCCCCATTGACTTCAATGGTTTTCGGTTTCAGTGTCAAGTTCGTGTCCCAAACTCGAACATTTTTGCGAATTTCGTCCGAACCCGTTGAACCCGAACTTCCAGGTGTCCGATCAACTCTACTAGTGACGTGATGCTGATGCCTCTCTGGCACACGTGACTGCTGAAGCCAGTGATTGGCTGCAGAGGTTACAGGACCAAACCAATTTTGGTCCGGCAGGGATCGGAAGCAGCCAGGAACAGGACGGCAGTGCATTAAGAGTGGGACTGAGAACAAGTGTTTTTTTTTTTAAACTTGGTCACAGGTTACATAAGAATTGTTGACAACCCATTGTAATGGTACTTTAAAATAAATGATAATTAATTAAAAACTCAAAAATAATCTATTGTTGTTTTACTTTTTTTTAAAAAAAAATCTGGACTTTTCGCCTGATTTTATTATTTTTTATTTTTCATACATTTTTAGCACTGAAATACAGAACTAACATTGTTGAGAAGTTTTTTTTTTTTTTGGCTGACAGCGATCAGTGTCAGTGAAGATTTATTGGGTGAATGGCCTTCTCAGAATCTGTCCTCATGAATGCTTTCATGAGACAGCTGTTGTACTGTAGTGGCTGAATATCTCAAGAGAAACTCAAATAAAATGAAAAACTGATTATCTGCTCGACTGACAATTCTACATCTAGATACAGTAGATCTTCACAATCCTAACACACTACCTGGTAACATAATCATATATTATTCTAATGAGCACTGGACAGAAAGAGAACCTCTTCGGATGTATCCAAATTATTTCTCCATTGACAAACAGTATTAAGAGGATTTTCTGGAGGTAAAATTGCAGGCAGTTTCTTGGTGCTTGATAGCGAGGAGCTACAGACTTAAAAAATGAACCTCGATGAAGAGACCTAGTCTAAATTATAGAGCAGGTGACAATTTTATGATCTAAAGAAGAGAGATATACACCAAGGGCGAGATAGGACAATCAAATGAGTCCCTGGTGCTCGCTGTAGGGCTGCAGATACGTTTCACGCTGTTTCGCATTTTTCATGCCGTTTGCACTGAATTCTGATCACGCCTACCCATTTGTAACCATGCAATGTGGCAATTGTGTTGCGATGTACATGGATCTAAGCATTAATAAAAACACTGTAGCACATTAGATGTTAGATTATAATGATATATGCAATTTAAACATCCTTACGGCTCATTTAGTCAGAGAATTTTCAGCGTTTTCCTGTTTGTTAAAGGCATACTGCCATCGTGGACATTTACGGCACATGAGCAGGATATAGCAAACAAGGACTACAAATAGCAGCACAAGGCGTATGCAAACACATTTCAGAGTGGCTACAGAACACGTCTCTCACTCCGCAGGATCCGTTCTGTCCTGAATTATGGCTCGTTCACACAGCCGTAAGTGTTTTGCACTCGGATACTGTCCGAGTGCATGCCACCATTTTTTTTTTACTTCTGCAGAAATGTCCTGTCC
This sequence comes from Bufo bufo, assembly GCF_905171765.1. NCBI lineage: Eukaryota > Metazoa > Chordata > Amphibia > Anura > Bufonidae > Bufo > Bufo bufo. Next base: position 58,191,145 of record NC_053393.1, read on the forward strand.
TTCTCCGCAAAATGGACAAGAATAGAACATATTCTGCTTTCTTCAGGGCAGTGGAACGGACTTGCCGATACGGACAGCACACGGGGTGCCCTGTCCGCATCTTTTGCAGCCCCATTAAGATGAATGAGTCCACATGCGATCCCCCAAAAACGTGGATCATATGCGGACCAAAACTAAGGCTGTGTGCACGAGCCCTAAATGTAAATTGCATTACAGTTATACTTACTATATGGAAAGCTCTCGGGCCCATCTAATTTAATTTTCAGAAACAAGGTGGCTTCCAACAGATGGGACCTACACTAAAAGACCTGCCTTTCCTGGGCTTTTGGCCTACAAAATTCAGGGAAATGTAAAATCCAGCTCCATTATAATCTGATTAGAAGTCCTGGGAAGGTGGGGAGGAGTGCAAGGTCCAAACTGGGGTAGCCATTCCATTAAATGTCCAATGCAAAAAATAATAATTTTGGTCAGCACTTCCAAACAATGTGAAAATCGACTGTTCAGTTGCATGGTCATTTTATTTTCATATAGTAAGTATTGCTGTAATGCAATTTCCATTTATTTGTGTTTCTGATCTTTGCATGTGTCTTTGTGCATGGCAGCGTGCTGCTACTTATAGTCATTATTTGCTTTTCCATTGCATCCATGGTGGCGTTCACCTGATATCCCTGGTTTTCACCTTGTTCTTCAGTTTTTTTCTGTATTTTCTGTGGCTTTATTTTGTTTTAATATGAATTTTCAATAAAGAGGGTAGTTTTATTATATGGCAGTTTGGGTCTAGCACCTTTTGTTTGGTGATATTACCTGTAGTCCTTAAAGTTTGCTTTTAGATTGCAGCCATGGTTGCATGCACCTGATCCCCCCCCCCCCCTTTTTCACTTTGTTTGGAGGTGCTGGTCTAACTTTGTATTTTTTTTTATTTCCATATGAATAGGATATGTAATAAATGTCCAGTAGGTGTGATTCCCACCTCTGAGACCCACTCCTATCTCAAGAACAGGGTCCCAAAGTGAATGAAGAAAAAGCAGGATTTCCCTTTGCAGAGGTACTCCTAGCCGCTGGGTGCGCAAGGGAACTTCAGTATAGCCTCATTTAAGTGAATGGGGTCGTACTGCAGTTCACTGCGCACAGAGCGGACCCGGCCGGCACGTGTGCATGAGCCATAAGTCTATGGATGAGATCAAAGGCACATGGACTTAAAGAGAACCTGTTAGCAGGAAAGCCCTATGAAACCTGGCATGTGATCTGGTAGGGTTGATCCTGCTGATTAAATAATACCTATCTTGTGAAAAGCGGTTGCTATGTTCCCAAGAAAAAAAATAAGACTTTTATTCTTTAGGCAAATGGGGGTGTCAGTGCACCGAGGGGCGTGACCAGCGCTGGAACTTGGAGGAGCTAAGGTAGCCCAATGTGCCCCTCGGTACATTGAATATTTCTTTAATCAACAGGATCAACCCTATCAGACAGTTAGCTGACCAGTACTCTCTATGCTACAGTACAGATTTATAGTGGCAGATTTATCATTAAAATACGCAACTTTTGTGATTTTTCTTTTTCCGACTCCTTAAACGTCACTTGCGCAAAAATTTTTGCACAAGTGGCGTTCCTCCGCCTGTCTCGCCACTTTCTCAAAAAGTGGGTGTGACGAAGGTGGGAAGGGAGCAGGGCCAACAGCTCGGCCATAATTATCATCTTTTACACCAGTTTTCTGCCGATGCTTGCGCCGCAGGTCTATGTTACATCCAGCCCGTGATACAACATTCAGTTTTAGGAATCAGGGTCTGTAGAGGAGTTATTGGGGGACATTTACTGAGCATGTTGCATCAGAATTATGGCGTAAAATACGCCAAAAAGAATAGCGTTTGAGTTGCTCCAAATATGTAAACAGTTTTTTCCAGAATTTTCACCATAAAGAACCAAGCAAGCCAGATATGAGTTATAAATGTCAACGTGGGCGGGGCTATTAAATTGGTGCATATTACACCTTATTTATCATCCTATTATGGCTAAAATTGTTGCTGACATTTAAGACAGCTTATCTGGTGGTGTTTTGTAAAAAAAAGTCACATTTATGAAAAGAAAGCTAACTCTTGGTGGGAACAATGAGCTAAACAACAGGGTTTTGTCAGAAAATTGTCCTAAAAAAAAAACGTGCCGAGTCTGAGACAAAAGTCATAAGTTACCAGTAGGAATGTTGCAAATATGCTTCAAAAGTAACAAATATGTTTCAAAAGTCGTAAGTGTGTTCTGGCAGGGTTGGCTAAAATGGCATATTTCGGTTTAAAAAAAGCCTCATTTTAGTGGTATTTATGTTAAAATGTTGCAAATCGAGAGAAATAGCGGATAATCAAGTTTATATTTTTTTAAAAATCACATTTTAAAAGTGGCATGCGCTGTTTTTTACATATGATGTGAAACATTTCCCCACTTTTGATTTGTACTGTTAGCATTTTTTGTGGCACAAATGATGCCATTATTGATAAATGTCCCCAATTGTGCACTTCAAGCCAAGAACCACAAACTTTCAATGTAACACAAAAAATTAATGTCACCGTGATAGAAAATTCTTTGTGACTCGGTTCTTGTCTTTTCTTATACTAGGGGACAACTCTTCATGTATAATGCCGTTCTTATCCAGGCATAGAACAGAATGGAAATTATGAAGTCACAAGATGACTACTTACGCACACAAGATGGCAGTTGACCAGACCAGTTGTGATCTTGTTGGCAAATTCTTACTGATGAGCCGATCAAGCGAAAACCGGGATTGCACTGATAGACGACGGTATCTCTGTACCCATAATTCTCTCCAATCACCTGACCATTCACAATGAATTCAGGAGTTCCACAGTGACCAGCTGCAATGCCAAAAATATAAGGTATATATTACATAAGGCGCTAACATACAATAGAGGATAGGCCAAACTGCAGACTTTGCTTGTCATGTGTACAAGGGTATCTCAACCTTCCCTTGATGTCAGGGAAAATAAGATCTGGCATGTTGAATGTCAGTCTGCCCAATCCTTTGTAGCCATGGGAGATAGGGCTTATTCAAACGGGCGTGTGTTGCTTTCCACATCTGATCCGCAAATGTTCGGATTAGGTGAGGAACTATTCACTTCTATGGGGCCCGAAAAGATGCAGATAGCAAACCGTGAGCTGTCCACATCTTTTCTACTATTCCACGGCCCCGCAAAACAAATAAAACATGTCCTATACTTGTCAGTGAAAATCAGGATGTGGCCCTATTGAAGTCTATGGGTCTGCAAAAATGCAGAATGAAATCTTTTTTTTGCGGACAACCTGAACTGTCTGGAAAAAAACGGATCCACATTTTTGCAGACAGCATACGGCCGTCTGAATGAGCCCATCCTGTAAGTCACTGCCACAGCTTATTCCCCTCGGCCCATAGTAAACAGAAGACCGGTCAGCAGAGTGAAGCAGTTAAGCATATGGATAAGGCCTCATGCACACGACCGTTGTTTTGGTCCGAATCCGAGCCACAGTATTTGCGGCTTGGATGCGGACCCATTCACTTCAATGGGGCCGTAAAAGATGCGGACAGCCCTGCGGCCCCATTGACCACTCCGTGGTCTGCAAAAAAAAATATATAACCTGTCCTATTCTAGTCCGTTTTGCTGACAAGAATAGGAAGTTATATCAATGGCTGTCCGCGCCGTTCCTCAAATTGCGGAACGCACATGGACGCCATCCGTGTTTTGCAGATTCGCAATTTGCGGACCGCAAAACACACAACGGTCGTGTGCATGAGTCCTAAATGTGTGTGGAAGGTGTATGAGCACCTATAAAGCACCTATAAAGCAAAGTAATAATAATAATAATAATAATACTATTTCTACTACTACTACGACTACTACTAATAATAATAATAGTAATACTACTACTAATCATAATAATAATAATAATAATAATAATAATAATAATAATAATAAAATAAAAAAATCCCGGGCCAATTTATACCTTCTTGCCCAGGCAATTTTTTTGAAAATCCAACATGTGTCATTTTATGTGATAATAACTTTAGAACACTTTTATTTATCCAAGCCATTCTGAGAATGTTTTCTCGTGACACATTGTACTTCATGATAGTCATAAATTTGAGTCAATATATTACACCTTTATTTATGAAAAAATCCCAAATTTACCCAAATTTTTTTAAAATTAGCAATTTTCTAAAATTCTATTTCTCTGCTATTAAAACAGAAAGTGATACCTCATAAAATATTTATTACTTAACATTCCCCATATGTCTACTTTATGTTGGCATCATTTTGTAAATGTCATTTTATTTTTTTAGAACTTTTGAAGGCTTAGAATTTTAAAAGCAATTCGTAAAATTTGTAAGAAAATTTCCAAAACCCACTTTTTAAGGACCAGTTCAGGTCTGAAGTCACTTTGTGGGGTTTACATAGTAGAACCCCCCATAAATGACCCCATTGTAAATACTACACCCCTCAAGCTACTCAAAACTTATTTTACAAACTTTGTTAACCCTTTAGGTGTTCCACAAGAATTAAAGGAAAATGGAGATGAAATTAACAAATTTTACTTTTTTGGCAGATTTTTCATTTTAATAAAAAAAATTTTTCTTTAACACATCGAGGGTTCACAGCCCAAAAAAAAAATCTATATTTATTACCCTGATTCTGCGGTTTACAGAAACACCCCACATGTGGTCATAAACTAATGTAAGGGCACATGGCAGGGCGCAGAAGGAAAGGAACGCCATATGGTTTTTAGAAGGCAGATTTTGCTGAACTGTATTTTTATCCCATTTTAAGCCCCACAGATGCAACAGTAGAAACTCCCAAAAAGTTACCCCATTTTGGAAAATAGGGGATAAGGTGCCAGTTTTTTTATTGATACTATTTTTGGGTACATATGATTTTTAATTGCTCTATATTATGTTTTTTGTGAGGCAAGGTAACCAAAAAATGTCTGTTTTGATACCGTTTTTATTTTTTATTTTTTACAACATTCATCTGACAGAGTAGATCATGTGCTAATTTTATAGAGCAGGTTGTTACGGATGCAATAATATCAAATATGTCTACTGTCTTTGTTTGTTTGTTTCAGTTTTACATAATAAAGCATTTATGAAAAAAAATAAAAATTTGTGTCCCCGTTTTTTGCAGGAAGAGTTGACGTTTTTATTGGTACCATTTTTGGGTACAGATGATTTTTTTGATCATTTATTATTACACTTTATGAGGCAAGGTGACAAAAAAATTGGTGATTTTGGCACCGTTTTATTTTTCCAGCGTTCACCTGAGGGGTTAGGTTATGTGATATTTTTATAGAGCAGATCGTTACTGACATGGCAATACCTAATATGTATACTTTTTCTTATTTATTTAAGTTTTACACAATAATAGCATTTTTGAAACAAAAGAAATTACTTTTAGTGCTCTTTCACACGAGCGGATCCCGTGCGTGGAATCGGCTGCGTGAAAGAGAGCCAAGCCCCTTCCCGGACAACAGAGACACGGAGCATTAACATGATTGATAATGCTGTTTGTCTCTCTGTGACCTTTTTACTACAAAATCAGTGACAACTTTATCTTACTGTAATTTTGTGGTAAAAAGATCACAGAGAGGCAAAGAGCATTATCAATCATGTTAATGCTCCGTGTCTCTGCTGTCCGAAATGGGGCTTGGCTTTCTTTCACGCAGCAGATTACCCTCACGGTATCTGCTAGTGTGAAAGAGCCCTAAGGGGGTCATTTATCATTCAGAAATACACCTAAATTAGGCGTATTTCAGGAGCAGCGCCGCTAGTTGAGCCGCAGCCTGCGAATTCTCCCCATTCATGCCAGGTCTAAATAAGTGGGCGTGGTTTGGACGGGGAATTTATTTACTATTTTCTACGCTTGTATCAGGCATAGAAAATGGTCTAAATATAAGACAGCAAGAAAGTGGTCTTATATTTGGAAACTGGCGCTGGATGCGCTGAAGTTATGGAGAGGCCGGGGGCCTCTTCATAACTTTGGCGGATCCATCACCAGCTAAAGGGCTTTATTAAGACTGGCGTCTAAAATGCCGGTCTTAATAAATGTGCCCCTTAATCTTTATGCAAATGAGGACTTCAATGCACTAAAGGATTTGGTTATCACTGAAAAGCTGAGAAACTGTGGTGCACCAAGGGTCTAGGCCACACCCCATGGCACTGAATGAAGCCTTAATTGGCGGTTAAATAGGTTTGATCCTACTGATAGGTGCTCTTTAAATATCTAAAAAATGGAACACCTTTATTTGTATGAACACTATGGGCAGGTTCACATCTGCGCTAAATGTAATCTGGCAGTCTATTCCGGCAGAGGAACAGACTGAGTAACTGTATCGGGCATAGCTGGATACCCCCTTACCGTGCCAGATCTCTATTCACTATACTAGGATCTGACATCTTTTCAGCAGAAATGCTGCCTTTCCGATGTGAAAATAGTCTAAACTATATTCAAATCCAGCCAAACATGTTATTTGAAGCTCTTAGATTCAATGCAAAATCAGTAATGGCCCCCTCCCTATCACTCTTCATTTATAACGCTAAGATCCTCCTATGTGCCAGATGGCTTTTTCAGCCCAATTAGACTCCAGGTTCTTCTGCAACTTTTTCCCTCCCCCCCTCCCCATAGGTAGACACCTGACTCCAGATACTCTTTGTGAAATTGTGAAATGAAAACTCCAGAAATTTTACCTAAACATCTTGTCTCAGTGCCGCTCCAAAGTCCAGAAGACAAGCACTCTCTCACAACTGACCCCACCAGCATGTACCCAGAATCACACGTGAATATTGCTGTGGATCCGAATGTTGTTTGTGTCCCAATCTTCTTTCCATTGGGTGGCACAGGAAGTTCTCCACATGACGTAACTGGACAAAAAAAAAGATACAATGTTGCATGTTATACATCAGCACTAGAGATGAGCAAATTTTCCAAGATTTGGTTTGTTTCGGATTCGACAAATTTTTCAAAAAGTTTGGTTCAGGTATGAATCTATTCCTTCTGTCCAAAGTTGCTCCAATTGCCCTGGAAATTGGTATATTGGTATATAACCCCCCTCTAGTCCTCTAAAACACAGATTTTTTTAATGAAAAACGCTTATCATGTTTTGTTAATTTTCCCTCACCCATTCCCTCGGTCTCATACAGTGTCAGGTGTATCTGTATCTACTTTTATCGTTGCCTCCGCAAACTGCGGTTATTGCTTGGCCGCAACTGACTGCAATTTTCTCCTGCCTGGGGGTGACAGAACACTATTGATTGCTTATGCTTTCGGCGCTGTTTTACAAGATTTGTGCGATTCATTCATGCGGGTTTGATTCGGTGCCTAAAATATCGGAGATTCGAAACGAATCTCTGAATATGCTAATAGGTTTGTTTGTCTCTAATCAGCACAATGTTACCTGGGTTGTAGAAGTGTAAGGCCCCTTTCACACGAGCGAGTATTCCGCGCGGATGCGATGCGGGAGGTGAACGCATTGCACCCGCACTGAATACTGACCCATTCATTTCTATGGGGCTGTGCACACGAGCGGTGATTTTCACGCATCACTTTTGCGTTGCGTGAAAATCGCAGCATGCTCCTCTTTGTGCGTTTTTCACGTAACGCAGGCCCCATAGAAATGAATGGGGTTGCGTGAAAATCGCAAGCATCCGCTAGCAAGTGCGGATGCGGTGCGATTTTCACGCACGGTTGCTAGGAGACGATCGGGATGGAGACCCGAACCTTATTATTTTCCCTTATAACATGGTTATAAGGGAAAATAATAGCATTCTGAATACAGAATGCTAAGTAAAACAGGGCTGGAGGGGGTTAAAAAAAATAAAAAGTCATTTAACTCACCTTTATCCACTTGCTCGCGATGTCGGCATCTCCGTCTGACTCTTTTACTGTATAGGACCTGTGGAGAGCATTAACTATAGTTTAAGGACCTGGGATGACGTCACTCTGGTCATCACATGGTACGTCACATGATCTTTTACCATGGTGATTCACCATGGTAAAAGATCATGTGACGTACCATGTGATGACCATAGTGACGTCATCCCAGGTCCTTAAACTATAGTTAACGCTCTCCACAGGTCCTATACAGTAAAAGAGTCAGACGGAGATGCCCGGCATCGCGAGCAAGTGGATAAAGGTGAGTTAAATGATTTTTTATTTTTTTTAACCCCCTCCAGCCCTGTTTTACTTAGCATTCTGTATTCAGAATGCTATTATTTTCCCTTATAACCATGTTATAAGGGAAAATAATACTATTTACAGAACACCGATCCCAAGCCCGAACTTCTGTGAAGAAGTTCGGGTTTGGGTACCAAACACGCGCGATTTTTCTCACGCGAGTGCAAAACGCATTACAATGTTTTGCACTCGCGCGGAAAAATCGCGGGTGTTCCCGCAACGCACCCGCACATTTTTCCGCAACGCCCGTGTGAAAGAGGCCTTAAGGGATTAAACTGGGGCTCCATCCGACCTCTAATTCAGCATGCATTATAAAGAGCTTGTTAGGTTTGCGATGTGGATCTGTGTGGCCTTTGCTGTTACCTCGTCCCTTATTTTGTGTCCAGGCATTGTAATTAGTGTTGAGCGTGAATATTCAAATCACTAAATTTAATCACGAATATCGCCACTTTGAGACTTCGTAAATATTTAGAATATAGTGCTATATATTCATGATATTCTAATCGCGAATTTATCGCGAATATCAGCATTTAGCAACATCCCTAGCAAACAATAGGAAAGTTTCCTACCTCTTAGTGTTGATCACGAATATTCTAATCGCTAATTTTTATCGAGAATATATTATATTGCTGATTTTCAATTAAATAATGACTGGAGATCACAAATTCTCGAACTTGCGAATATATGGCGAATATTCGCCTAAAAATGTGCGACATATCGTGAATTTGAATATTGCCTATGCCGCTCATCACTACTAATAAGCCCTTTTTCTTTTGCCCCACTAATGCGCGCCAAAAAGAGGCTTTAGAACATATAACTGCGGCCATGAATGGCAAATAATATTTTTTTTTGCCAGTAGTACACACTAAAAAGGGTTGAAATTTTCTCACTTCACTGCACAACGGCTAATAAGCCCCTTTCCCCCCCCACTAATACTCGCCAAAAAAAAGGCTTTAGAACATATAACTGTGGTCGTGAACGGCAATTTTTTATTTTTTTGCCACTAATACTCGCAAAAAAAGGGCTGTCATTTTCTCACTACAACACACAACAAGTAATAAGTCCTTTTTTCCCCACTAATACACAACAAAAAAAGGCTTTAGAACATATGTATATAACTGCACCGCATAAGGGCTAATAAGACCCCAATAACTAGAACGGTTTGCTGAAATTACAGAGGTATCATCTATTGCAAACCTGAAATTAGCAGCAGTATAATGGCAATTTGGAACCGCAGTCAGTGCAGCAAGGTGTAATAGGATTGTTCCTATTACCATGGCTCTAAACTCCCCTGTTCTGCTTCAATACTTTGGAATCGTTCCTCCCTATCATTTCCCTACACTTGAAAATTGTTTTTTCAGCACAATGAAGTCTTTCCTAGCACTGTCCCTAGCGCCTGCTGACGTCTCTCCCTGCACTAAATACACAGGAAAATGGCTGAATCCAAGATGGCTGAGGCTATTTTTAGGGCTGTGACATCACAGGGCTGTCTGTCTGCTGATTGGCTGCATGCATGGCATTGTGGGTGATTTCTCGTTCCCAGAGTTACTTGCTCCATACCCTAACATGTGCAGCAGCTATTTAAGGAAAAAATGTGATTCGGTACCATGAAGCGTGAGAATCGGTGCGAATTCCTGAAATTCGGATCGAATTCCACTTTGTCAGCTTCGATACGCTAATCTCTAATCATGATCAATATTTTAATATTTCTAAGGTCTAGTGAGAAACAAACAATAGCAATAAAATATCCGTGTACCATCCAAAAAATCATCTACATACTGTAACTACTTCATATGCTATGTATATTGTGTAGAATTTGACAGCCGTGTGCTGACTTCTGAAAAGCAGACACCGTTGAAGCTGTTTCTAGGGACTTCCCAAGGGCAAGAGGGTCGGCAATAGAATTCAGAATGAGCCTGCTAGCTTCAAAGGCAACATTATCAAACTCAAATACCACACATGAAACGTGAGCTGAGCACCAAGCAAGGATCTATACGATTTCTAATAACATATGTTTTGGCATCATTTTTCCAAATTTAAAAAAAACAACTTCCTATTTGATAATTTCCCATATGCATCATTTACTGTTCCAAATGCAAGCTATGTAATGTCCGGCCCTAAAAAAAAAATCTGTACATACTTTGGCAGCGTGGTCTCTCGTTTCTCCAGCTCCATGTCCCATTGGCAAGGCACTGAATAGACGCTGGTCCCAGACGGAAGTATCCTGGATCACAGCTGAAGACGACTTTTGTCTTGTATTCATAGTGGGATCCATTGACAATGCGCCATCTCCCGTGTTCCAAGGTAAAAGAATTTATGCTTGGACAAGTCACAACTTTAAAGAAGAATAATTGAGTTTTATAATATTAGAACATATACAATTGCATAAATGAATATGTCTAGTAGATAAATTGAATAAAAAATGTTAAAATTTAGTCTAATAACGGAAAAAGAATGTCTCCTTTAAATGGAAATTAGGAATTATAACTAGGATATTTTGTAAAGTACACTAGTCCCTAAAATGGGTTGTCCATTCCTTAGGATAGGCCATCAATATCTGATCGTCGGAAGTCTGACACCCCACACCCCTGCCAATCAGCTGTTCTGCAGAAGCTCTAGCACCGAAAGTTGACACTATAACTATACAGCTTCGTGCGTTGTGAAGTGGTTAGAGCTGGTTACTGCAGAGGTGCTCTTATTCATTTTAGCAATCAGCATAGTCCACTGCACAACAGAAAGAGCTGTGTAGTTCCAGGATTGACTTCCGGTGCCTGAGCTACTGCTGAATAGCTGATCGGCAGGGTGTCCGAGCCCCGTCGGATCAGATAGTGATGTCCTATCCTGAGGATGGATCATCACTTGTAAAATAGTGGACAACCCCTTTTGGTTTCAATATTAAAATGGGTTTTGAGATGCATTTTAAAACTATTGTAACTTGAGACCGTTATGCCATGAAAGGCTAGCGACTGGATCCAACGATCTAAAAATGTCAACCCAAAAATAGTCAATCCCAAAATGTTAACCCAAAATAGTACAAAATGACCAAATCTGCAGATAACTAACAAAGCTAAAGCAAGTCAGACATGGCTGCTGAAAGCTGTAAATCACTGTCTATACTGAGGACAGGAGCTTCTTCAGGTTCTGTACAGTACACACATTGGTTGGGAAAAATAACATGGTAGCACCCTCACCAAAGGAGCACTCATCCTGGCACAAAGAGCAATACATTTAGTACCGCACTGTACTGTAGAGGGGCGACAGCCAATCAGTGCATGCACTTCAGTAATTAAGGTGTTTTACCATATCTAATAGTTCGATTTTCCAGCCAATTTCACATTCCATAGATTTGGGCTGCCTGAGGCACTGTATGCTGAATGAGGATTCTAGTTATAATGGCCTAGGAAAGACTATTGTATGCTGAATATATCATAACCTTAGCCCATTGTAAGTTGAGAGAACGCTATCCCTCAAGTTATTCTGGGAAGAAAGTCTAAAAGTTGTTTTACCCACAATATAGGTCCCCTCTCTACCCCCAACATCTAATCTACAAGGTTCCTGCAAATCCAGGGATCCATGGGTGCCTTCAGGTCGCTCCTGCAGCCTGCTCATGCGCTTAGATCCCTCCCTGGCAGTGTTTGTCATGACCCACCCATCAGGACCACCAGAGATCAGCTGTAATCTGTGGGAAAATCTAGCACTGAAGGTCCTTTTGCATGGACAGATATATCAGGCAGTTATTGGGAGTGGCATAAACTTTCCCCATAATGGCCTTATTGTTAACAGAAATGAGGGGTACATTTACATGTAGCAATCACCTCTGCTGTATGGGGACATGCAATCACTATAGGATGTCCCTATAGAAAACTATTATTCCTGGGCAGCAGAAAGCCATTTAGACAGTAATTTTATATATTTTTTAGTGCAGGCAGAACAACATGATAAACCGATGAGCAAGTGTTTGCTCATTCATTGGGTGATCATCAATACCCTAAAAGTTCATCCCCCATAATTGACCTGATTATTGGTCCATATAATAGGACCTTAAGTGTTAAATTCCACAATGCAGTGCCACACCAGGTAAAATGAGGTATTACATAATGCTCATTCACATCAATGAGTTGTCTGAGCCAGCCCATGGAAATAGGAGATAAATAAACTTTCTTGATGTACCCCTGACGCCTAAGTCAGTGTGCAAATTCTTCTTGTATATTGATTGAATAGGGTAGAGATAACACATGGCTGGTATTTTAGCAGTTATGCAGGCCTAGATCTAAAATGGCTTGGTCCCACTTGTTAATACCAAGAAAGAAACTTCAGGATAAAAAGCACAACAGCCTGATTCCCTAGCAACGTGGAAGTATACACGTGTATCCCAGGTTAATGAGTTCTAGCCTTAGGGGCTTTCATCACATTTCATCTCATCAGTCAACGACTCCTCCAGCATCTCAGTGGCTAATAAAGTAGGCTTTCAAGAATACTTGGGTCTTCATTACTCATGCAGTTGAAAGACCTAAGCAGAAATCAAAGCAGATAACCCAACTCATTTATCCAATTAATGGTTCCATTCTAGCGCAGTAAAGATCCTTTCTTCTTACCTGCCTTGTGAACTAAAGAGAAGACTCAAACTGGAGAGACCTGAGAAACCTATCAACTGACCTAATTAGAAGGCTTAAAGAGGAGTTTCTGGAAATTTCCATAATATAATGACTTTAGCAGAAGTAAAATAGAATTCCTGGGATTTTGCATTGGTGCTACAGAGAAGATTGATCAGTAGATTTGTGGGAATGGATTCAGTGAAACTTGTTATTTATTGAGGTAAACCTCTGCTCATTCTGGGTTCAGGAGTCCAGTGGGCAGTCCTACTCAGTGACTGAGTGTGTCAATAGAGATAGCTGTCAATCACTCAGCGGGACAGCCCACTGGACTCTTAAACCAAGAATGACCAGAGGCTTAAGTACATAAATGACTAGTTTGATTTAAAGGGGTTTTCCACAATTTTAATACTGATGACTAGTGATGAGCGAAGCGAGCTTCGGAACACAGATCTGAAGTCGCTTCAAAAACTTTGGATTAATGCTGTACGGAGATCTGTCTCCTTACAGCATTAAAATGTATGGACTTCGATGAGGTGAAGTTAGTTATTTGAGAAGTCACACAAGACGTTGTTGAATAACTTCGGTATTTGATTGTTAAAGTGGAAAGCTTTAAAACTTGGATCCTGAATTCAGCTTTGGTTCCAAGTGGTACCTCAGAACCAAAGCCAAATATGGATCCTCAAAATAGGTCATCAGTATCTGATCGGGAGGGGGGGTCCAACACCTGGAACCCCCACCGATAAGCTGTTCGAGAAGGCAGCAGAGTTCACAGTAGCATCTCAGCCTTATCTCAGCTTTTCCTAGCCCAGTGATGACATGTTCATTGGTCATATGGCCTAGGTGCAGCTCAGCACCATTGAAGTGAATGGGACTGAGCATGATATCAAGCATAGCCATTATACAATGTACGGAGCTGTGCTTGGTAAGATGTAAAAAGGCAGCGCTGCTCATAGGAGCGCCGGTGCCTTCTCAAACACCTGATCGGCATAGGTCCCGAGTGTCGGACACCCACCGATCAGATGATTACCTATACAGAATTTCCAGACGAGAGCTACAGACTCTGGTCTTCTTTTTGTTAAAAATACTAGAAACCCAGAGCCTAAAATTATACTCAACAGTGAAAGTGATGGGTGTCACAATTACAAATGTTCTCAAAGTGAGAAATAAAAACTGATAATGCCATAAGTGTCTGTCTCGCGTGCTGCAGATTTATAAAACACAATGCTAATTAACTTCAGTTATATGTTGATAGTGTAAAATCTTACGTATAAAGTTCTTGGTGGCACCTACCTACACAGCGAGGTGTTTTGTTATGATTGCTCCACGTGCCATCTGGCTGGCATACAGCTTGCGTTAGCTCTTTGGATGATAACTTAAATCCATCATTGCAAAAATAAGTGACACTTGTACCCACTAAGTAATCTGTCGTCAATATGCCTCCATTTACAGGAGCCTTTGGAATCCCACATGATATTGCTGTGAAGAAAGTAAAGACAATATGAGAACTACAGAACAGTAAGTATGGTGTATATAATCATATTCATGAGGTTGTAGTAATTACAGTCCATGTGATTTATATGGCATAACCATGACGTGCCCATTGCCATAAGTGAAATAAGTACTGTATCTCTAAGGCTTGTTCCAAGAAATCCCCCGTTACATTTTATAAAAAAAAAAAAACAGAGGAGCATTTGAATGTAAGCATTTACATGAATGGTTAAGGACATTTCATCACAGCCATTAAAATATTGATTTATATTTATTTTGGGATTTTTTATGTAAAAGGATTGCACCATTTGGCTTCATACAACTTCTATATGGCAGCGGCACAATCTCATTCTGTGATAAATTCAGATTGGTTGTTTGAAGGCTTGTTTCTCCTTTCTGACCTCTCCTGAATGATCTTTTAAATTTATGCCTAAATTGAAGTTGAACTTTGATTTGGGAATAAATCAGATTAGAAGATAAGAGAAGAGAGGAGAGGAGAAGGATGGAGGGGGACTGACCCATCACACAGCCAGTCTGCTAGACTTATCACAGAAGAGCATTCTGCAGCTGCTACTAGTATAAAGCCTAGGAACTGCAGGAGACAAATGTGAAAATTGTAAAAACATGTTTTAGCCTAAAATATACTAAATAAATGGCCATAGCAGTACCTGACTGAAGGTTTTTTTGGGGGGATTTATACAGTACATTGGTAGTCTATCCTCAAGATAGGTCATCAATATCAGATTGGTGGGGGTTCAACTCCTGGCACCCTTACCAATCAGCTGTATGAAGAGCCTATGGCGCTTCGTGAGCTTTTAGGCCTCTTCCTAGACAGTATGACAATACGGAACAGGTGTGTGACAATACAGAATAATTTTGCGGAACAGATGCAGACCCATTCATTTCAATGGGGCCGCAAAAGATAAAGGACAGCACACCATGTGCTGTCAGCATCCGTGGTTCTGTTCCGAGGCTCCGTGGAAAATATAGAACAATCGGACAAGAATAGGCATTTTCTATTATGGCTGCTCCATGTACGGTCCGCAAATTGTGGAACGCACACTGCCGGTATCCGTGTTTTATGGAACCGCAAAGCACTATGGCCATCTGAATGGGCCCTAACTCATATATCGGCTTAAAAATGTCAGCTTGCCATGAAGATTTTCTTCAATATACAGTACATGCCTCAGCTCTAGTGAGAGCCACAAGTGCCTAATTTACTAGTTTACATATGAACACCCATTTACATAATAATTCACAGTATATAGGTAAATTTTTAGATGTCAAATTTTCCCATCAAAAAGCAAGTGTCTACATGTGCTCAAAGTCTTCCCTGTTGTCATTCATCTGCCCTCTATTAGTATGTTTTTTGACCTGTTTTGAAAATATAGTCATACTTTTTTGTGGTATTCAAAGAACTATTGTACATATCCAACTGAATGATATAGAGTTGCATACATTAGGGGCCATTCGTTTATCTTAAAGGGTATGTGCCAAGTCTTTAAGGTATCATCTATCCAAACGATAGAGGATAACTAGCTGATCACTGAAGGTCTGACCTCTGGGATCCCCCCCTCCCCCCATTCAAGAGAGCAGGGATCTTGTTTCCCTGTTATAATGAAGTTTCAGGTTGTGCATGCTCACTGACACTCCATTCATTCTCTATGGGAGCTCCGGAGATAGCCAAGCACATTACTCAGCTATCTAGCAATCTATGGCTCTCCCATAAAGAAAGACAGTGCATATGCATGACCTGCCACTCCAACGTAAAGGGGGAACAGTACTGTGTTCTCATGACTTGTGAGGGTCCCAGAGGTCAGACCCCCAGCATTTAGCTAAGTATCGCCTATCCCATGGATAAGGAATAATGTAAATACTTGGCACAACCCATTTAAGTGAGATTTCCCTCAACTTAAGTCTCATGCCCATCAGGTGTATGAACGTACCTCTCCATGCCTCAAAACCAATGCAACTTTGAAACAATGGAGCAATACAGTCAGGGTAGATGGTAAAATTCCCTGATGCAGTTTTGGAAGCTAAAACCAGGACTGGATGGCAAAAGGGGAGAAAGTATGAAGGACAGATAGATATGAATTCTCCTTTTTTTAAATTCACTCCTGGTTTTATGTTCCAAAACTGCATCAGAAAACCTGACTGTGTAGCCCTACCTTCACTCTTTAGCCCCAAACATTTTAGGTATTGGGCATACTTTAAAAGGTTCATAAAGCAATGTCTACATAAATAATTGAAAATGTCTAATTTAGTAAAATTGGGAATCCATACACATTTTATAGATTCCTGTTATAGTTCCTAACCATGCTGAACCAGACTTATTTCCGCTTCCCTGCTCCCATCTTGCACTTTCGCAACCTGACCAAGAAATAGCCCTTAACTTTGTGAAGTGAATCAAGCAGTGTTCTTCTTAATTGATATGATTTGCTTAAATGAATTATCTCTCGAGGGCTTTTTTCTGGGCAAATGTCAAACAAAACAGGATCCCATGAATTCAACTGCAATACCTATTATCTCGTTAACATCTTAATTTGTATGATAAACTGCGTAATAAGCTTAGTGACTGTAACTAAGTATAGTACAGAGTGTGCAGTATAATCCCACTACCTATAGTCAGGGAATTAGCTTAGAAAATTACATGTATTGGAGCAAAGTCAGACACTAATATCGCACAGTCTTAATGATTTGCTATGTACGTAAGGTTAAATTGCTCTCCCATGTTTCTTGACATTACTGACCATATTTGAAGAAAAAACTCCAATTTAGAGTCATTTAAATGATCAGCTATTGCATCATTCCAAAGTCCTCTTGGAAATTTCACATTTCCAGCTGATCTACAATAGGAGCCATTGGCCACATGTTGAATTGGACATACACAGTAGGGTAAGGTTGGCTAAACTCTATGATTTTGGTGGGACCAGCTAACCATCTAATGCATATATGATGTACAGTCAATATTTGTTCACACTATTAAGGAGAAAATTTTTAGTCAGGTTACTCCAGTTTCCCTATTCAAACATGTGTATTGGGAGTCAGGAGGAATAGTTTTCAGCAGTAGGACTGTTCTGCTGCCAGCTACTGAATGCGTATTGTCAGTGTTCGTCGACTCCAGCTCTCAGGCCCACCTACCGGTCATGTTTTCAGGATTTCCTTAGTATTGGACAGGTGATATAATTAGTGTCAATGCATCAGGACTTCCCATAGGTATTCATTCCAGGCTCGGACTGGCCCACCGGGGAGCCGGGAAAATCCTCGGTGGGCCCCTGCTTAGTTGAAGCCCCGCCCCTCTCCCAAGAATCCCCCCCCCCCTAACAGACATCTCTCTCACCAGGAGCAGTTCCAGAGACTGGACTAAACAGTACTTTGTGGTTACAGGATATCACAGTCATGTGATCAGCCATATGTGTGGGAGGAGTTACAGGAGCACAGGATGTGCTGGTGGAGAATGCAGAAGTACTTTGTGTATGGCAGCGTCATGCTGGCGCTGTGTATGGAAGCATCAGGTGGGCGCAGTGTATGGCAGCATCAGGAGGGCACTGTTTATGGCAGCGTCAGGCAGGCGCTGTGTATGGCAGAGTCAGGTGGGCGCAGTGTATGGCAACGTCAGGTGGGCGCTGTGTATGGCAGGAGTGGTCTTATGTTTAGTGTATGATGTTGGATAAATGTAAAATTGTCTACATTTATTTCTGCAGGGAGACTAGCAATGGCAGAAATATCCACCTCATAACGTTATGTGGGCCTATGCATTATATATGTGAATTACCGCAAAATTTGTACTCCTCCTCGGCTAAAAATACTCCTCAAAATTGTAAAGAGGAGTATTTTTACTCTTCTGGAAAAAAAATTGTGCGACCTCTGGTCTACATATTAATCAGCAGTGACAGGCAGCCACAGCCACTTAACTTGCCCTGCTGGGATGCTAGCGTCTGGCGCTGCCATCTTTCAGTAGGCGGCAGGACCCGCCTCTTGATACATGTGGTGCGGTGCCTGTGCTTCCTTCTCAGTCCCTGCGCTGCACGCACGCTGCATCCTCAAAGATTCCTGCTGCCCACCCATATTCTAGAGTCTGCAGAGCGCGGCGGGAGGCTTTTACTGTGCTCCTGAGTGCGCAGATGTGCTGGTGATGCTGCTGTGTCCCACATGAAACAGAAGCTGCCTGTGACTCAGTGGTGGACATCACAGGCTGCCGCTAGTCCCCCAAGACAGTATAATATAATATAGGTAAATCTATAGTTTAATAAAAATATAATTTCACATTTTTCTGCATTCCCCCCTGGAAATTACAACTCCTAGCATGCCCTGTGAGATGCAAACCTTCAGGACCTGCTGGAAGTTGTAGTTTTCCTGCAATATGCTGTAGCTTTATATCACAATTATGATTGCATGCTACAAAAATTTGAATAAACGTTGCTAAAAAAGCCATACACACTCCAAAATAAGGTATCAATATCGTACAGATCGGCCCTCAAAAAATGAGTCCTCACACAGCTCCGTAGACATAAATGTGAAAAAATACTGTATTTTTTTTTCATTTTGTGCTTTAGTTTTTTTTTGTATTAACCTAGGTTTCAAGTAAAAAAAAAAATGCAGCTTTTCCATAATAACGTCATATAAAATTATAAATAACAGAAAAAAAAAGAAAAACAGACAGATTAGGTATGGCTGTGTCTGTAACGACCTGCTCTATAAAAATATCACACGATCTTTCCCCTTAGGTGAATGCCATAAAAAAAACTAAATAAAAACCGTGCCAAAATAAAGTCTAATGCCAAGCAATCTAAATATCGTAGGTACTCCGAAATGGTACCAATCAAACTGTCACCTCATCCTGCAAAAAACAAGCTCCTACATAAGACAATTGGCCAAAAATTAAAAAAATATGGCTTTCAGAAAATGGTAACACAAAAAGATATTTTTTACTGTGTAAAACTTAAAGGGATTGTCTTATCTCAGACAATGGGCGCATATGACTTGTCTTTTAGATGTGGGTCTCCCCTATATCAGTAATGGAGCCCCGCAAGGTGGTGACTGGAGGACTCTGGTCTGGCCACCACCAAGTGGTCTCCCCATAGAAGTGAATGGGAGTGCACTGCTCATGACCCGCCACCGCTCCCATTCACTTCTATGGGACCGACGGAAATAGCCGAGCCAGCGCACAGCTATTTGTGGCGGCCCCATAGAAAATAAATGGAGGGCAGCTGCGTATACGCCGCGCGCCCTCCACCACTTTCAGGGCTCCGTTCCCAATTTAGGTGTAGGTCCCAGCATAGGTGTGACCCGCACCTATAAGACAATGGGGGCATATCCTAGCAATATTGTCTGAGAGGAGACAATCCCTTTAATAGAAATGAAAAAAAAAAACAGACATATTAGGCATTGCTGCGTCTGTAATGACCTGCTCTATAAAAATGACATGAAGGTGAATGCCATAAAAAAACAGCCATTTTTTGGTCCTCTTGCCCCAAAAAAGTGTAGCATTAAACGATCAAAAAATCATATGCACCCAAAAAATGCAACAATAAATAGGTCAACTCTTCCTGCAAAAAAGGAGCCACTACACAAGATCATTGGCAGAAAAATCTAAAATATTTGGCTTTCAGAAATGGAAACATGATAAAAATAAATATACAGTATAAAGATAGACATATTGTCACAGTGTAGTTCACTGTGACTCAGGTTACCGTGCTGCTCGCTTCAGTAGCTCTTGGGTGTAATGGCTGCGGTGGATGCCGTGTAGGCTGATTACCTGATGAACGAATGAAACGCTCATTCATCGGGTACCGTAATTCGATCATTTGTGCGCACATAAAAATGATCATTTACTACAAGTAGATTGTGCTGTGTAATCACGATCTGCTGCCAACAAACAACTAGTCAGTATGGGGAAGAACATTGACAGTAGTGAGCACTGCGGCCCATACAATGGAGATCACTGCTTGTAAATACAGCGTTCTCCTCCGTTAATGGTCGGGAAGGAATGCTTCCTTCCCAACAGTCTCCTGCTCTGTCGCCCTGTGTAAAGGGACCTTAAAGGGAAGCTGTCACCGGGATTTTGTGTATAAAGCTGAGGACATGGGTTGCTAGATGGCCGCTAGCACGTCCCCAATACCCAGTCCCCATAGCTCTGTGTGCTTTTATTGTGTAAAAAACCCGATTTGATACATATGCAAATTAACCTGAGATAAGTCCTGTACGTGAGATGAGTCAGAGACAGGACTCCTCTCAGGTTAATTTGCATATGTATCAAATCAGGTTTTTTTACACAATAAAAGCACACAGAGCTATGGGGACTGGGTATTGCGGACGTGCTAGCGGCCATCTAGCAACCCATGTCCTCAGCTCTATACACAAAATCCTGGTGACAGGTTCCCTTTAACAGATAAGTTATCAACTACAATGATCTGCTTAATGAGAAACAATCTGATATAGAGCAGTGCACAATACCGTTCTGTTTTGCACACTGTATCGTGTGCTAAACTGCAAATATTTCTTTTTGGTAGCTGTAGGGTGGGCCCCTAAGAATAATTTCCACTGGTGGGCCCCAACTGATTTATTCTGTGGGATCTTCTCAAATGATGACCAGCAGGTGGGCTCTAAGGACTGGAGTTGAGGAACACTGCGTATGGTGACTAGAAGTCTATATTTCATCAAAATAAATGTTGGCACAGGCTACTTTGATGCCTGCCAGGATACAAAAAGGACCATGATATAGTGTGGGCAAAGAGTAAAGTTAAAGCCCCCCACTATCCTATCCCAACCATGGCCTGAATGTATGTCAAGGCATTTGTTCTGGTTTTATGTCTAGAAACAGCAAACCCACCAGCATAACAGAATTGAAGCTGTTGTGTATGGAGGAATTATGTAAAATTCTTCCAAACTGATCTGCAGAAACGTTTAGCTGCAGTTCTTGCTGCACAAGGGGCTCACACCAGATACTGAAAGCAAAGGTTCACATACTTTTGCAGTTTATGATTGATGCGGGAATATCGAAAATTCAGAAGGGTTCATAAACTTTTGAGCAATACTGTAGGTAGATAGGCAAATAGAAATTGATATAATTAAAGCATTTATTTACCCTGACACGCAGGAACAGGTGCATCCCATGTATAATAACCATATGGTGATTTTTTGCAGACAGCTGTACTTTTTCCAATGAGTCTAAATCCTCGATCGCAGGCCCAGCGAACCATACTGTTGAGTTGTCCACCAGTCTGACTTACAATGAATCCATGTGGAGGGGACTCTGGAGTGCTGCAATAGTGGGCTGCAAAATAAATGATTTATTACACTTTATTCATCACAAAAAAACTCCTAAAAATATATAAAAGAGATTAGACAGCATAATGAATGCACAACACAACTATATAAAAAATAAACAGACAGCTGGAACGTTGCTGTAAAGATTTACGTGAGGTCAGATCGTAATTGGTAAAAGAAAGTAAAATAATTAGCTGCATAGAAACTCAGAACGGAGACGGCAGAAAATAGGTTCTTCCACTTTTCACTTTTTTTAAAATGTTTTATTTTTATATTTGTGTTTTTTTTTTTTTTGCATAGTTTTATTAGTGTTTTAAATCAACTTTTTAGATCTTTTGATGAAAGTTTAGACATGATATACCATTGATTTTTTTTGTACTACATCAGCGGAGAGCTTTTCCAACTACTACTTGACAAGTTTAATAACACATGATTTTTTTTTACATACGTTTATTTATTTATTTTATTTTAGGTGTTTATTCTTAGAAAATGGATAGCACCTTTAAAGGGCATCTGTCAGCAGATTTGTAACTGTTGTGCACTTGGCAGTTGAAGGCGTCTGTGTTGGTCCCATGTTGATATGTGCCCGCATTGTTGAGAAAAATGAAGGTTTGATATATGCAAATGAGGCTCTAGGAGCAACAAGGGCGTCGCTGTTACACCTAGAACCTCAACTATCTCTGCAACTGCCATGCCTTCTTCACTTTGAAGGACAGGTACAGGCAATGCAAATGTAACCATGCCTGGCCCTGTCAATCAAAGTTAAGAGGGCTCGGCAGTTGCAGAGAGAGAAAGGCCTCTGGGTGTAATGGCAACATTCCTGTTGCTCCTAGAGGCTCATTTACATATATTAAAACATTATTTTTCTTAGCAATGTGGGCACATATGAATACGGGTTCAGCACAGATGCCTTCGGCTGCCAGGTTCACATGCAACAGGTCAGCCAGTGTCATGGGTACAAATCTGCTGACAGATTACCTTTAAGTCATGCCTTAGACCCACCAAAAAGTCCACTGGTTGCTCTTAAATGCTTTAAAAAATCATTAAAGAGGTTGTCCAAGATCTTTTAAGCCTCACTTACCTTGTGGGACCTGTGAAAATATTCAACTTCTTCCTACCACTCTGTTCTGGTTCTGTGGCTCTTAAGCTCACTTCAGTTGACTTTTGATCACCATTTGCCAATTTCCACCATGATGGGGTCCTGTGACCTTTTGTAGCCAATGACTGACCCCAGCAGTGATGTGTCGCTAAGTAGTATATGACCCAGCAATGAGGTGCGACTTAGGGAAACATCACCAATGAGACCAGTCATAGACTTCAGTGGCACATGTGACCCTGTCCATGTGGAAGTTGACACACGAGGATTGGAAGGCCAGTGAAAGCTTGGCAGCCACAGAACTGGATATGAAGCAGTAGAGAACTGGTATAGAGCTCTTCACAGGTACCTCTAGGTGTGTGTGATTGTGCGGGGCTTAACAAATAATCATAGACAACCCAATGACTTTTTTTCTAAATATTTCAAACATAGTTCTACTATTAATGATAAAATTTTCATATTATTATATTTTAGATAAAATTAGGCTTGATGTATCTTTGATAGTTAAATTACTGTATAGAGTAGACGTTTGTCTGTCTATACAGTTTACGGATGCTGCTCTGGTATCTGGTATCTTCTTAGATGAAATTGCACATCTTGTTATTACAGATGTCTCGTTATTATGATGGTACAACAGCTGTGCAGTCTTTCTGCTGCAATTCACATGAGATTAATCCAATTATATAGAGAAGAGAAGCATTTTCTAATGCGGAAGTTTGTCTGTACAAGTGAACCATGAAGTGCAATAGATAGAATGTGAGAGTTTTTGCATAACAAAGTGTGGTTTCCGTGGAGACCACAATCTTCTGAAATGTTGTGACAGACCTGACTTAAAAAATAACATTAAAAAGTAACAAGCATATTTAATACAACCAGGATCAAATGGTATTATATAAATGATAGGCAATTTTAAAAATAGCTTTTGTACTGGGGAAATGAAAAAATTCAAACAGGACATAAATCAGTGAATATTCATTTTGACATTGGATAACCTCCATGGTAATTATTTCATAATTGCATAGGTAACCTATAATATAAATGTAAATATATTATATTTACATTACATTTCAGTGGCCTGTAAATATACAGGGTGGGCCATTTATATGGATACACCTTAATAAAATGGGAATGGTTGGTGATATTAACTTCCTGTTTGTGGCACATTAGTATATGTGAGGGGGAAAAACTTTTCAAGATGGGTGGTGACCATGGCGGCCATTTTGAAGTCGGCCATTTTGAATCCAACTTTTGTTTTTTCAATAGGAAGAGGGTCATGTGACACATCAAACTTATTGGGAATTTTGCAAGAAAAACAATGGTGTGCTAGGTTTTAACGTAACTTTATTCTTTCATGAGTTATTTACAAGTTTCTGACCACTTATAAAATGTGTTCAATGCGCTGCCCATTGTGTTGGATTGTCAATGCAACCCTCTTCTCCCACTCTTCACACACTGATAGCAACACCGCAGGAGAAATGCTAGCACAGGCTTCCAGTATCCATAGTTTCAGGTGCTGCATATCTCGTATCTTCACAGCATAGACAATTGCCTTCAGATGACCCCAAAGATAAAAGTCTAAGGGGGTCAGATCGGGAGACCTTGGGGGCCATTTAACTGGCCCACAATGACCAATCCACTTTCCAAAGAAACTGTTCATCTAGGAATGCTCGGACCTGACACCCATAAAGTGGTGGTGCACCATCTTGCTGGAAAAACTCAGGGAACGTGCCAGCTAGATCAACAGTTTCCTGGAAAGTGGATTGGTCGTCGTACAGAACAGAGTAGATGATTATTGATTTTTCTTCCATATGGAGGAGAGCTAATTTATATGCTGACATTCACAGTCAAAACACTTAAAGTACACTGAGAAGGTTTTAGGTTAGTTCAGTGATGGAATTGACTTTCGGTTGGAAATTTCCATTTTACTAAAAAGACTAAGGATGCTTGGTATTGCACAAACTGTAGGTGTGTTTGATCCTACCATTAATTACTGGTAGCAAGGCTCAATGTAACTCTGCAATGTCAGACATAGATTTTTCTATTGCATCAGTCCATCATCATCAGTATCACCAGTACTGACTCAGTGATGCCCACCACTATTCAGATGTTATGGTCAATAGATAAATTTTTTGAAACTCTTATTATAAAGTGACATTTACCTGTCACTCATCATGTATTTCTTAAATGTCACATCTAATAAAATCGTAATATAAACTGACATATTGAGATGTTGAGACTAATTAGTACCTGAAATAAATAGCAAACCTTCTTTGTTGAAACAAAATCTTGCTGGAAGCAATAAGAGTTTGGAAAATGTGACCAATGTAATAAAATATGTATCTGAAACACTCACAAACTATTTGATAAACCTCGATACAACCACCTACAATCAACAACCACTGATAAGTAGTGACGAGCGTCAGGGGTCATATTTAAATTTGTGATATTTCGCAAATATTTTGTAGAATATTCGTCAAATATTTGCGAATTCGAATATT
Source organism: Bufo bufo (assembly GCF_905171765.1). NCBI lineage: Eukaryota > Metazoa > Chordata > Amphibia > Anura > Bufonidae > Bufo > Bufo bufo. The sequence continues at coordinate 58,216,292 of NC_053393.1, forward strand.
CGTTATATCCTACATTCTTTTTTTTTTTTACTCGAAAATCGGCAAGGTAATGATCGCGTAATATGCGAATATTACGCGATCAATACAGTTGTGGGTCAAAAACGAATATATAGAAGTATGGAATATAGGGCTATATATTAGTTTTTAGAATATTCGTCATTTTTTTCCATCTGAACACAGGATTCCTCCCTGCTTCTTGCTTGTGGGCCAATGAGTCATTCGCCCACAAGAAATTTAAGCAGTGAGGAATTACGACTTTAGATGGAAAAAAATTACAAATATTCTAAAAATCAAATATATAGCACTATATTAAATATAGTGCTATGTGTTCATATTTTAGAATATTCGTAATTTTTTTTCCATCTGAAGTGAACAGTGTTCAGTGTTCACTTCAGACGAATATTCTAAAAGACAAATATATAGCACTATATTCTAAATATTCGAGAATTCTTGAAGTGGCTATATTCGAGATAAAAATTCACTTTTCGAATATTCGTGCTCAACACTACTGATAAGTAATGATAAGAGATGGCCTTGCGGTTCGCCCGGCGGTCGTTTAGCGGTGAACTTTGCTCGTTCACGGTTTGCCGAAGGGGAGAACATATGGCGATGTCTGCCAGCCCCATATTCTTTTACATTGTGAAGAACTTTGACCCATGACACATCCATCAGGTGGTACAGGACAGCCAATTGAGACGTTTCAGCACATGGACTTACCCCCTACCTTATAAATAGACCTGATCTGGCCGCCATTTTACATTCAGTCTTTTGCCAGTGTAGGGAGAGGTTGCTGTGTGGAGCAGGGACAGGCTGTTAGGGACAAAAACGCTAGCTAATAGGGCCACAAAAGTCCTTTTAAGGACTGGTATAGGTGTGCTATCGATAGGTGTGCAGTACAGAGGGGTTAATATTATACTGCAATTGTATTGTGCAGCATTTGTCTGCGGTTCTGCTGCGATACTGCAGCCACACAGAGTGCCAAACGCTATTGGAAGAAAAGATTTCTACTAATGTGATTTACCAGTTGCCCCCCCAAAAAACTGATTAAAGCAGGGGTGTTATATACTAATAATATACTTTCTATATAGTGCATTTGGGTAGTGCAGCATTTGTGTTATCGAATTTCAACTATTATCATAGAAGGGGGATTTCGTTAGCCATGTTTTTAATCCAATTATATATATTTTTTTCTTTTAAACATATGTATTTGACATGTATTTGTACTGGCCTGCAGTAAAATTGATATCCATTGACCATGTAATATACCTCCGGCCACATAATCACATGATCTTTTCTGTCCTATGAATGCCTAATGTTTGGGGCCTGTAGTCCAGTGGCCTACAGTACAATTTGTATCCATTGACTGCATAATGTACCTCGAGCCACATAATTAGAATTTCTTTTATGTCGGGTGAATGCCTAATTTTTACTGTTGTCTTACGGTAAATCCTCGTCGCTTCAAGCCGCAATGAGTGAAGTGGGTTTTTGTAACTTATCCAAAGTTCAGTCAAATAAAAGAGACTGCGCTGCCAAGAGAATATTTCTTTTCTTTTTCCTCCCTTTTGCAAACTTCTCTTCTCGGATTTAAAGGAAAAAAACGGGTTTTCACCAGGTTCACAAGATATAACAGAATCCTCCTCGGAATCTACAACTGCCTGCAGAGTGCAAATAGAAATTATAACAAGCATTCAGATCAGCCTGCACAGACTTCTGTGCAGGCTGATCTGAATGCTTGTTATAATTTTAATCTTGTGAGTATAATAAATTAATTTTTATAATCGCACACCTTAAGTGCTTCACTATCCTCCGCGTTTTTTCTGGCTTATGAGAAAACAGGGATCTATGAGAAGATCAAAGAATACCAGAGAAGGTGTTTTCTGAAGCCTATGGAGTTGCGGGGACACAAGTGGTAATGAATACGCACACTGTGAATGGAATCTTGTGAGTATATTATCTCCTTGCGGTTGTAAAACACAGTGGCAGTACTTCACCATATGGAGTTTTTATTTGCACTCTGCAGGCAGTTGTAGATTCCGAGGAGGATTCTGTTCTATCCGAGAAGAGAAGTTTGCAAAAGGGAGGAAAAAGAAAAGAAACATTCTCTTGGCAGCGCAGTCTCTTTTATTTGATTGATCCCCCTCTAGTATGTCACTGTCCATGTTGTGGGACTATTTGTGCACTTCTACTAAGTATTTGGTGGCTGCAAATACGAGCTGAAGGTTTTTCAGGTTGGCCTGCCATTAAAGTGAACGGGGCCCGCCATGGACTTGCGGTTCGCGAACATTTGATCGCGTTCGCACGATCCCGTTCGTGAACCGTCCTGGGCGATGTTCGTCCATAACTAATGGCAAGTGTCATTGTCATCATCAGCCTCATCCTCCTACGTAAGCCACTCCTCTTTCTGCTCCTCCTTTCACAGTGGCAGCTTCTCATTCTCATCGTCCACTTCCTCCTCCATGGGAATTTCTTCATTTGGGTCCCTAACAGGTATAAGACGGCCAGCACAATGTGTAAGCTGTTCCCTTGTTGCATCAGTGTGAGCATCTGTTCTAGGATAAATGTCAGGAAAATGACATTGTTTACGCTGCAGTTGTCCTTACTGAAATATTTGGCAACAGGTGTCTCTAATAAGCTGCCACTGTCTGACCACAAAAAAACACATGCCCCTGCTAAGAGGGTCTGGCGCATGATAAAATTATGTTTTTTAAGAAAAATGTACAATTGCTCAGCACTTGCTGCAAAATGTAAGATATTGTGGTGCTAGCAATAAGTCTATAAATTGTAGAAACTTTCTTTTACAGAAAAAAGCTGGATTTTGTAGTTCATAACTAGTTGCCTGCAAGCTGTGTAAAACACATAAATCTGAGTGACCAGTCCTTCACTCCCTCATTCTCTCTATATGCTTACCCTAATCAAAGCCCCTAAAATATTCTGAATTATACAGTGTCTTCTCAATCTCTCCATAAACTCTTCTTATAGCATCCCTATCACACTAGATTTGTGGCTTATGTCTTATGTCTGCCATAAGACATCCTTTCAGTTCACAAGTTGAACAAAGAATGGCGATTCCTCTTTCTATGCAGAAAGATCTATCTGAATAATGTCCCCTGATTGATTGATTGATTGATCAATCTGTCTTTCAGCCTCTGAGCTAATCAGGACAAGCCCTCCCCCCAAACTTCTTTCCAATGCCATTTGATCCTCCATCCTCTTCCTGCCTAATAGTTTTTCCCACCAATATTCACTGTAAACCGTTTTTACATGATTCATCTGAAACAAATGTTTTATAAAATTGATAATGAATCCAATTTGTTTTGAATCAATGTGCTCATCTCTACTAAGTATAAAGAGGAAGACTAGGCTACTTTTTTTTGTGTTGGGTACAGCTTATCTGTAAATTTTAACTTGCATATTAAATGCTAGCTATTGTTTTACTCTTCATCCAAAGTACCATATGTGATGGCAGGAGGGTAGAGCCCACAGTGGCTTTGAATTCATTAAGCACAGAACATAAGCATATGTTGGCAAGATATAAGCTATTATTAATATGGTAAAAACGTTTTGGTGCTATTCCAAATGATAAAATATTTAAAGGGAACCTATTGTCAACTTGATGCTGCCTTTACAGACACTTTGATTTCATCCATTTATTACTCATGAGCTAATACACTGCCTGTCCAAAAAAAAAAGTCGCCACCTGGATTTAACTAAGCAAATAGTTATGAGCCTTCTATTGGATAATTACTGCATGGGCGATTATCTTTCAGCTGGCAATAAGTTCTTTAACCCCAACTGGTGCAATGAGTTCCTTCTCATTTCTTAAACAACCATGTGGAAAGACACATCTCGTGGTCGTGGAAAAGATGTCAGTCTGTTTGAGAAGGGTCAAATCATTGGCATGCATCAAGCAGAGAAAACATCTAAGGAGATTGCAGAAACTACTAAAATTGGGTTAAGATCTGTCCAACACATTATTAAAAACTGGAAGGATAGTGGGGACCCATCGTGTATTCGAGGAAGAAATGTGGCGGGGAAAAAATCCTGAATGATCGTGATCGGCGATCACTTAAACATTTGGTGAAATCAAATCAAAGAAAAACAACAGTAGAACTCAGGGTTATGTTTAATAGTGAAAGTAAGAGCATTTCCACACGCACAATGCGAAGGGAACTCAAGGAATTGGGACTGAACAGCTGTGTAGCCGTAAGAAAACCACTAATCAGTGAGGAAAACAAAAAAAAAAAGGCTTCAATTTGCTAGGGAGCATAAAGATTGGACTCTGGAGCAATGGAAGAAGGTCATGTGGTCTGATTAGTCCAGATTTGCCCTGTTCCAGAGTGATGGGCGCATCAGGGTAAGAAGAAAGGTGGCTGAAGTGATGCACCCATAATGCCTAGTCCTTACTGTACAAGCCTGTGGGGGCAGTGCTATGATCTGGGGTTGCTGCAGTTGGTCAGGTCTAGGTTCAGCAACAGTATGTGCTTCAAGAATGAGGTCAGCTGACTACCTGAAAATACTGAATGACCAAGTAATTCCATCAATGGATTTTTTCTTCCCTGTTGGCACGGGCATATTCCAAGATGACAATGCCAGGATTCATCAGGCTCAAATTGTGAAAGAGTGGTTCAGGGAGCACGAGACATCATTTTCACACATGGATTGGCCGCCACAGAGTCCAGACCTTAACCCCATTGAGAATCTTTGGGATGTGGTGGAGAAGGCTTTGCACAGCGGTCAGACTCTACCATCATCAATGCAAGATCTTGGTGAAAAATGTATGCAACACTGGATGGAAATAAATCTTATGGTATTGCAGTAGCTTATCGAAACAATGCCAAAGCGAATTAGTGCCGTAATCAAAGCTAAAGGCGGTCCAACGAAAACAATATTAGCGTGTGTGACCTTTTTTTTTGGTGGCAACTTTTTTTTGGACAGGCAGTGTATTAAGTGATTGCTGAGAGCCAGCAGCAATACAATCATTGCAGCTCAAGTCTTGAAAAAAAGTCACAGCTGCCTGAGAAGTGTTAGGGTTACTCCTGCTCTCCCCACCAATCTGCTTGTGATTAGCTCTCCTTAGTTATCTTCCTTTGAGAAGATAGACAATAATCAACAGTTGGGTATGAATAACCAGGACTCTTCTCAGACACCTTTGACTCTTTTTAAAGGCTCAGACCGTAATAAGTATACTGCTGGCTCTTAGCAACCACTTAATATTAGCTCATGTGTGACAGACCACTGAATTCAGCTTATTTGTAACTACGGCACTTAATGCTTCCCTCGGTTGATGAGAGGTTCCATTTAAACTACAGCTGCATCAGCTGTTAGGATAAGGTGACTACCATCACACACAAACAGTGATAATTCAGCTCTAAAACTTCCCGAAACCACTATCACCACCTACTTGCACAGTTAGTCCACAACTGAGTGAGCCCACAACTAGGCAGCGGTCCCTATATTGAAATAGGTGTGAGGGCGGGATACAAGCAGGGAATAACAAACAGACAATCAGAGAGAGTTTGTACAGTAAAAGGTCAAATGTCAGTTGGACAATGAAGTACAAAAATGCCAGAGGCAAATGAGAAAACCAATACTCCAAAAATCAGGACCTGTAGATCAATACAATACCAAATTGCCAGAAGCCAAAAACATAGTCGCAATACCAATCTAAAAATCCAAAGGAGTCTTGAATACCACACAGAAATAGCAGGGGGAGCTAGATGACAAAAAATTAGCTGGGCCCTGCACATGCATGCCGGGTAGACCTGCCTGCAGCATATCCTGACAGTCTGGAGCACCTCAATGGCCCGGCACAGAACAGGGCGCTCAGCCGCCATGGTTCCCCTGGCAACCAGATGCTACTGCAGTAGTGGCTGGGGGAACCGTAACCCTTCCATTGTGTAATGCAATATTCACACTGCAATTTTTTTTTGATGGGAGAAAAAGTCCTAATGGAAGTGACACAATCTGATCGGAACAGATGCTCAAAAAAGATAGATTAGTTATTTTTTGTGCAAACTGATGCTCAAAATAACTTTTTTTTTAAATCTTCTGATGGGTCAGAACAATGGAAAGCTAAACGATGAAGTGAACCTGGCCTTAATCTTCTGATTATAGCTTTAAAATGTATATTTGAAGAAGGTGATGCATATAGCCAATGATCTAATATAGTTTTTTTTTTTTTGTTTGTTTTTTGCAGCCATTAAATCATATGCACACCGGCCTCATTATAACATTTTATATTGTTCTTACTGAGGGAGACATCTGAGGATAGCACACATAGCTTCATATTTTCTGCTACTTTTATCCAACTAATTTTCTCCAGCAATTCAATTATCTCTCTCCAAAATCCCCCCAAAGTTGTAAAGTACCACATACTAACCATTTCTAATATTTAACCATTCTGGGTGCCATTTACAGTCAGGTCCATAAATATTGGGACATCGACACAATTCTAACATTTTTGGCTCTATATACTACCACAATGGATTTGAAATGAATCGAACAAGATGTGCTTTAACTGCAGACTGTCAGCTTTAATTTGAGGGTATTTACATCCAAATCAGGTGAACTGTGTAGTAATTACAACAGTTTTCATATGTGCCTCCCACTTGTTAAGGGACCAAAAGTAATGGGACAATTGGCTTCTCAGCTGTTCCATGGCCAGGTGTGTGTTATTCCCTGATTAGATCAATTACAATGAGCAGATAAATCCTGCTTGATGTTCCCCCACTAACTCAACATTTCAGATAACCTTTATGCCACTATTTTGGCCAAAATCTTGATATCTTGATTTAACAATGATATCGGTCTGTTTAACTCAGGTATAGTAAAATCTTGATCTTTCTTTCCAATTACCTCTACATATGTCTGATTAGTGGTGGGCATCATTTGATTTTCCATGTGAATTTCTCTAAAAACCTTCTCCAACATATTAACTATTCTTTCTTTCTTAAATTATTTTAAAAAATTCTGATGTATACTGATCTGGGCCAGGGGACTTGTCCTTTCGGAGATGATTAATTGCCTATAAAGTTTCAGCTTTAAATATCTTTTTATTGAGCATTACTAAATGTAATACACTGGTTGTCGGTAGATTTGATTTTGTAAAAAATATTTTCTTCCTTGACATGTTCTAGACTTTTATATAAATTCTTATAATAACTAATTCTTATATAAATTCTTATAATAACTGGCAAATACCTCCACGATCTCTTCTGGGGAATTCACCAGTTTTCATCATATTAATCCTTTTTTTTTTTTTATTATAACCTCTGACAGGAGCCTCCCAGATTTATTCCCAAAGTTATAAAATTTGGTTTCTTTTTTTCAACTTGTAGTGCTGCTTCATTTTCTCTAGAATATCTTCATATACTTCTTGCCATTTTATTTTTTTTTCTATGTTAGGGGATAATTTATATTTAGCAAATAATTTACTATATCGCCTACTTATTTCTATCAATTTGGCTGTATTTTTCTTTTTTATTCCACTTACATATGAAATAATTGGTCCTCTGACTGCTTTTGCAGTTTCTCACATAAAAATACCTGGTATTTACATGTCACTCATAAATACAGAAGGTTCTATGGTCAGATACCTCCATATGCCACATCAGAGACAGAATAAAAACAGGTGACAGAATCACTGATATTCAATACAAAACAGAATCAGATATTGAATGTCAACACAGTTTGTAAAAAAAAAAAGTGTGAGCACTATAGTACATGTCCTCTTTATGAACTACATTATGAGTCTGTAGAATCTTTAAAGATGCTATCTCACTATAACAATAGAAAGCCAGCACTCGAACCATAACTTATTTTATTTGTAGTTGATTAAAATTACTTCAATGGCATACTACAAGGATAGTCAACGTGTTATGATCGTCAAGCAATCTTAAAATTTGTCATGAATAAGATGTACCAAAGTATAACACTTGCTGGCCAGGCTGGTGAAAATTCACTTTTAGCTGTCTTACTATGTTAACTGACTTTAATACGCCTTTTCCATACTCCTTAAACATATGGTTTCAATAGACGGGGTCCTCTCCTCTGGAGGACTGGCCCATCTTTATGTCAAATTGCCATCCATTCATTTGTTATCAAATATTACAGCTTCAGAAGCAAAACCTGTAATGATCAACCAATAGCATTCATTCCAATATGGGAATGTCTTGCTAAAAGACAACTCCTTTAAATTATTACCATTTCACACACATTTGCATAAATCAATAGTACAGGCAAATGTATTAAACTTTGAAATCATAATACAGACAAAAACCTTGTTCTAGCGTTATCAGCTGTTTTCCTATTACCCCTTCCTAAACTAGCATTTTCTCTGTTTTCTGTGATAACTCTGTCTTGTGAGATCAAGACAGTCTGCCTGCTCATTGAAGGATCTAATCATATCATCCCATAGAAATCTATGGAAAGAGAATAGGGGAGGAGGACGGAAGAAGTGCCGAGAGAAGCAGAGAGACAGCCACAACATAGGAATTATTCAGTAGCTAGTAGCAAGTGTAATATCTGACCCAAAGTCCCTTATTCAAATCTCTGCTGCTCATTACTTTTCTATAGTGGCTTATGCTTCTGAGTGAGTGAGTGAGTGAAGAGAAAGTTAGGGAGGGGAATCTGTTGGTTTCATGTGTAGTCTGTGAGGAGACATCAGTATAGCTAATCACCAATCAGGTTAAATACAACTAATAATTATAAATGTAGCCTGCAGAGAAGAAATATGCTAAAAATATAAAAAATATGCTCTATACATGTCACATAATGATCATATATAGTATTATTTATAACTCTTGAATACACATATGGCAGCTTATTCTGAAAAGTTATCTGAAAGTGTGACTGACTTAATCAATAAGTGTTATAAAAAAAAGTACCACTTCATGCCTCTGATACAGCACAGAAATTCTAGCTGTCCGCCATCAGTCTTTATTTAAAGTCTTGTAAACTGTATGTGACTACTGAGGCCAGCCAGTGGTTCTCTTCAGTGTTCACATGCTGGTATTGTTATATCAGCGGTCAGTGCCTGCTGCTGCCATGCTACTCACTGTGCTGCCCGACATCCTCTACAAGCTGCTAATTTCATTGCTCCAGTCTCTGTTCCCTTAGGGCACAGGCTTTTCAACTATGGCCTCTTACAGGGTTAGCGCGCAAATTAGCAAATCCTTCTCCAGGCAATGACTGAGGGTCCCTGAGTATTTAAGGCAACCTCTTCAGTGGATAAGCTTAAAGGTTCCCTGTGAAGCTTGGCTGTGACCAGCAAAGGTGTTTAGAAGACTTAGTGCTTCAGTGATTTCATTCCAATTTACCTGCATTATCCGTCCTCTGTTCCTGCTGTGTACCCATCCTGCCTGTGTACTCCTGACCTGACAGTTCAGCTTTCAGTTCAAGTTCATATTTAAGTTATCGTAGTCTGTCTGCTTGTCTGCTCTACAGTTTTGGTTCCTGCCTGCCTTGTTCCTGCATCCACCACTACCCCGCCAGCAAGCTCTCCTTTTGTCTCCTGTTCTGTGTTCGCATTATCTGCAGCTCCAGTATTTAGACTGTTCAGACTGCTTATACGACTGTGGTGTGGTTGCCTTGCATCTCAGCCATCCAGCCTAGTTGCCAATGGTCAAGTTTTGCCAAAAAAAACATAATCAATATAAGTGACTGTTCAGATTGTACCTGTGGTTTAGGTGAGTTTTTGGTGTGTTTTCTGTGCTAGAGCCTCTGGTGCTTGCCTCAGTAGGCCAGCTTCCAACTATCCCGAGAGGTAGCTGTCTGGTTGCTCCCCTGCAGCAAAGTCCAGATCCCCGTACAGGGCTTAAAGGGTGAATGCCAATAACACCTTTAGGGTTTAGTCTAAAGTCAAACAAGTTAGGTGGCACAGTAAGTCCACAGTCACTGATCTGTATGGCATATCAATAATGGCAGCCTTTATATCACTACCAGTGCAGGACTACCGGAACATCTGAAGAGGTGCCATTTTGTTTCTCAAGATCCATTCCTCTGTTGCATCGTTATGCCAACCTTTCAGTTTTTGCGCCTAATATGTTAATCACTAGCATTGGTACAGGGAGGAGACCACTGCTCTTCTCAGTGGGAGTCTCCTTCTCCCTGGCTGTGGCGCTGTCCAGTTGCTACAACCACTACACAGCCAGGGGGTCGTCCATATTGAGATCAGTTTAGGATTTTGTCTTTTTTTAAAAGACAAAAGTCAACACAAGGAAAAGATGTTATTAGGATAGGATGATATTACATAGATCAATGTATATCTATAATACCGTGTACATTGAAAAGAGTATGATTTTTTTAAAAAGATACTTAAAAGAAGCGTAATACTATGATGTGACTTTCATGAATAAGGGCTCTTTCACACTTGCGTTCTTTTCTTCCGGCATAGAGTTCCGTCGTCGGGGCTCTATGCCGGAAGAATCCTGATCAGTTTTATCCTAATGCATTCTGAATGGAGAGAAATCCGTTCAGGATGCATCAGGATGTCTTCAGTTCCGGACAGGAACGTTTTTTGGCCGGAGAAAATACGGCAGCATGCTGCGCTTTTTGCTCCGGCCAAAAATCCTGAACACTTGCCCCAAGGCCGGGTCCGGAATTAATGCCCATTGAAAGGCATTAATCCGGATCCGGCCTTAAGCTAAACGTCGTTTCGGCGCATTGCCGGATCCGACGTTTAGCTTTTTCTGAATGGTTACCATGGCTTCCAAGACGCTAAAGTCCTGGCAGCCATGGTAAAGTGTAGCGGGGAGCAGGGGAGCAGTATACTTACAGTCCGTGCGGCTCCCCGGGCGCTCCAGAGTGACGTCAGGGCGCCCCACGCGCATGGATGACGTGATCGCATGGGCACGTCATCCATGCGCATGGGGCGCTCTGACGTCATGAGCCGCACGGACTGTAAGTATACTGCTCCCCCGCTCCCCGCTCCTACTATGGCAGCCAGGACTTTAATAGCGTCCTGGCTGCCATAGTAACACTGAACGCATTTTGAAGACGGATCCGTCTTCAAATGCTTTCAGTTCACTTGCGTTTTTCCGGATCCGGCGTGTAATTCTGGCAAATGGAGTGCACGACGGATCCGGACAACGCAAGTGTGAAAGAGCCCTAAGAACCAACAAAAACAGTACAATAATTAAACTCCGTATAGAAATGATAAAAAATAAATAAAATCGTACCTATATATCGGATTCTGAATCCTCTCTTGTTGGTCCCATGATCGGCTGACCAGCGTAAAAAAACTTCATGACCACTGCTGGTTATATTAAAACTGGATGAATAATCCCCACTTAAGGAAATAAGAAGTGGATAGTGACTGTTTGGTCCTGTTCCAAATGAAATTTGCAGATTAGCCCATGTGAAACATAGAGAGAAAAGACAAGTGCATTGTAGAAAATGTCATTAAAAGAACAAAAGCATCAAATTATAGTAAATGACATAATGTTTCATTACCGTCAAAGGCTTCAAGCACATCAAACTCCTTTTCGGTATGAAAGAATTCGAAGATTAAGGTTATATTGTATCCTTTTTCCACACTAATGCTCCACGCACACATCTGAAGGTTTGGGTAGCTGTCAGGATATCCAGGACTTAGTATGATACCTGTCGAGTCCAGATGCATTTCATTGGCTGGGCAAAGCACTGCAAAAGACAGTGAATATTCAGGGAAGGTTTATCTTTGGCTGCAGCTGTTTTATATAGTTCTATTAGAAATGAATAATAATAAATCTCAGAAGCATTTTCACCTTCAGACAACTTAAATTTCTAGGCTTATTCATAACCTCCTGCAACTTTTTTTTTTGTGCTATAAATTGTGTTTTCTGTATTGCTTTCCCGTGTGTTCTGCAGCCATGTCTATATATAATCTTAAATAAGTGAAATCCATTGTGTTTTGGCTCTGCTGTGCTTTTGTGCTGGACATGATGTTCCACAATTATGCCTCAACGTGTGCCAAATAACTGGTGTACGTGCTTTGCACCCAATGTATGTCTTTTAGACACTTTTTGCATCTTACTCGACAGTTTGGGAAAGTGTCCAGAGGAAAGTAATGTGACTTGAAAGTTCTAAATCATGCCCAAATTTTGGTTCAGAATTTCAAGATTTTCATACATGATGGGCTATCCTCAAGACTGATCATTAATATCTGATTGGGGAGGTCCAAATCCCAGCACCCCTGCTGATCAGCTGTTTGAAGAGGCTATCTTGACCTCCTCGCAACCTACCAACATTGTATAGCGCTATGCTTAATTTTGCAGCTCAGTCCCATTTACTTGAATGGGATTCAGCTACGCCTAGGCCATGAACCGATGAACGTGACATCAATGGCCTAGAAAGAGGCAGCAGCTCTCACTGGTGCACCACAGCCTTTTCAAACTGATGATTGGCAGAGGTGCTTGGAGTTGGAACCCCACTGATCAGACCCTGATGACTTATTCTGAGGATAGGGAATCAATATCAAAATCTTGGGCAACCCCTTTAACATGCAGCCAGACATTAACACTGAGCAGTTATAACAGCATATATAAGCATTTATAAGGGTAAGGATTTAGGCAGATTTATAGCCTCTGTATGTAAACAAGGATCTTTCTGTCAGCAAATGGAGATCTTTTAATTTTTCAAGAACCAAAATGCATTAGTGAAAATTAACCAAGCCTCCTGCAGCAGAATAGTGACAACAAAAACTGCAAATTTTTGTGCAAGTCAATTTTTGAGATTTTTTTTTTGCCATTTTTGCCCATTTAGGCAACGTTCAAGACTTTTCTGAAAAGTGGGCTGTACATGTACAGTGCTTACGAAATTTACTATAATTTACACCAGAGACTAGTTTCAATTATAGCTCATATCTATGCCAGGTCACAGTTGGTGTAGATTTGACTTTCTGACACAAAAATTGACCAGAGAAGCACCTAATTTATGAAGACATCTGTGTCTCTAAGTAAGTTAGAAACATGTCACTCCAGTACAGAAGTAGTGATGAGTGCTAGGGGTCATATTTGAATTTGCGATATTTCGCAAATATTTTGTAGAATGTTCGGCGAATATTCGCAAATTCGAATATTCATTATATCCTACATTCTTTTTTTTTTTACTCGAAAATCGGCAAGGTATTGTTTGAAAATCGGCAAGGTAATGTTTGCGCAATATGCAAATATTACACGTTCATTACATGCGTGGGTCAAAAACTAATATATAGCACTATAGAATATAGTGCTATATATTAGTTTTTTAGAATATTCGTCATTTTTTTTCCATCTGAAGTTATGATACCTCCCTGCTTAAGTTGCTATATATAGTGCTATATATAAAAAAAGTCAGTTACGAATATTCTAAAAAACAAATATATAGCACTAAATTGAATATAGTGCTATATATTTGTTTTCCAGAATATTCTTCATTTTTTTTTTTCATCTGAAGTCATGATTCCTACCTGCTTAAATTGCTTGACAAGGAACTTAAGCAGGGAGGAATCATACCTGGAAAAAATTCTGAATATTTGAAAAACAAATATATAGCACTATATTTTAAAAATTTGCAAATTCTCGAAGTTGCGATATTCGCGATAAAAATTCGTAATTTGAATATTTGCGCTCAACACTATTCAGAAGTAGATCAAGATTGATATATGAAGTGCCTCAAAGGTATATTAAAAAAACTATATTATTTTTTTATTACAAACTTTTATTTGCATAAACTCTCTTATAGAGCACATCTCATCTTATTTGAGAATGTTTTTTACCAGTGTTGTAATAGAGGCAATTACAACTCTTTTGACACATATGAATGATGAATGGTATGACATATTGCACCTAAGCTGAAGTTCTTTTTAAAATACAGCGTCACAGGTCAATGAACTTGAAATAAATTTGTCAAATTTCTTATGTGATATATCAAACTTTTAGCTGCTTGCCTGAAGTGGTCACAAACTATTATGAGAAATGGGCAATAGATTATGGTTGGCATATTTCCTCCAAGCTACGGGAGCATTGAAATTTAATGAGATTATAAATTATGGAATATGGAGATATTCTGCATAAAGACATGTATCACAGAAATTTACTTTAAAGGTTTTCTAATAAGGTATCAAGTTTGCTTTATTTACCAAATTCTTTGTTTGAAGAGGTTGTCTCATTAGGATAACCCCTTTTGTGAATGTAGACCTGATCATGGGCATCAGTTACATAATATCGCTGTGGGAATCTAGTGGCGGCAACTGCAGTTGACAATTACTTGGTTTTGCAAAGTTCTTCAATTGAGAACCATTAGTATAGAGATGTTGCAAGCACCTGGCACCATGGACATGTGCTTTGGCTTTTTTTCCACATGACCTGAGTCTTTTGGTTCCAGCTATCACCACCTTTACTCACTGCCCCATGGAGCTCCTGGACTCCATACCATATGGGTTAGTGCAAATGAACACAATAATGGGGATTCTCCACTTGGGACTCCCCTCTATTAGCCAGAGAAGAGAGCCACTAGAAAGAGGCTCTCTGCATTCCAAGAGGGGTTGGAGAGGTTGAGAAGACCCCTTTTATATTTCCATCTACTTCAATACATCCAGTAAGTAATATCTTATTATTACTTATTAGTGTATCATACAAAAGAAGCATAAAATAGATTGTGTGGCCCCCAAGCTGTGTGGCATTACTTTGACCTCTGTATTATTCTGGCCTTAATTCAAAATTGTGTATAGAATACTTTTGTGGGGGAAAAAAACATTTAAGATAATTAGATAAGCAAAATAATGTAATTAGCTTGTGCTGCCAACGTTACATATTAATCCGCTGCTAATTGACAGCAGAATGTAAATGACCCTGGTATGGGTCTTATTGCAAAAATAATACATAATTATAAGGTATTTATGGACCGCACAATGAAAGAACACGTGTCTCCATAGCACCAGCTATTTATACTTAGGAAACTAGTTAGAAAATACTCTTTATCCCTTGATTAATGTAAAAAAAAAAAAATCCAACATCATATAGTATGTGACAATCTCTTCCTAACAAAGCTAGAACCAGCCCTGTACCTCACATGGATCCAGAGATCTCCTCATTCATTGCTAGATTTATATCAACCTGGCAGCTCAAGCTGAGTGTCCTTTCTGCTACAACACAGGGTGTATGTCCTTTCTGCTGTAGCTCTCCCCCTCAGGAGGCAATTGAAGGGTGAAACTGAGCATGTGCGGCCATCTCAGTGAGCCGGACAAAGAATTTATAAAAAAACTGCCGGTTGGCGCTATACAGATACATTTTATGGTATAACACAATGGCTAACCTAAATTTGAAATTACATTAAATTGCAAAAATATTCAGTTTCAGGTGCTGGTTTGAAAAATGTAGAATATTATTTGTGGGACAACCCATTTAAGTCTACTTTCACACTAGTGTTTTGGCTTTCCATTTGTGAGATCCGTTCAGGGCTCTCAAAAGCGGTCCAAAACGGATCAGTTTTGCCCTAATGCATTCTTAAGGGAAAAGTATCCGCTCAGAATGCATCAGTTTGCCTCCGATCAGTCTCCATTCCGCTCTGGAGGCGGACACCAAAACGATGCCTGATTATAATGTAATCAAATGTTTTATTTTTATTTTCAATTATCTATCATAATATTGAAGTGATTGTTAAAATTGTGGCAACAGAACACAACACACATGTTAATACTTAATTTAATTTTTTTTCTGACTATCTCTGCACTCAGTGGCAAAGAGTAAAGCCAGGTCCAGATGTAGCTGCAGATTTATGGTGCAAATTTTAATCGGTTTCAATGCAGCTGTGACTTTTTTTCTACCTCTGTTGTGCAGATTTACGTGTGTCTAAAAAACTAACAAACAAGTACTGTGCAATCTGGTCCTGCAGTAAGTGTCCCTTTCCTTTGTTCTTTAATTCTCACAAACATTGCAAAATATCTTAATTTTTAAAATTGAAGACGGTTGGCACTCCTCTTGCAGAGTCGTGGTGCTCGTGTCCAGGGTATGAAAGCCCACTTACAATATAGAACAAAGGACCGGCTCTTCACTGCCAGTGAAGTGCCGGTCCTTTGTTCTATATCTTAATTTTTAAAGGGGTCATCTCACAAAAAATCTTCCTTTGTTAATTTCTCAGACCACCTTGCTGAAATGGTTGAACATGCTCAGTTCCATCCTTCAACTGTCACCTATGACACTTACAAGTAGAGAGCTGTAGCAGAAAGGACACATCCCCTTAGAAAGGATACACCCCTGAGCTACCAGCTTGGAATAAATCTATCAGAATAATAGGAGCAATGAATGGAGAGATCTCTAGATCCATGTGAGGTACAGAGCTGGTTCTAGCTTTGTAAAAAAAAAAAAAAAAAAGATTGTTAAGTGCTATATGATATGTGATTTTCATTTTTTATATTAATCATGGGGTACTCCCTTTAATTTTAGATACATTGTACGTACATGCAGATGTTGGGGCTAATAGCATGGTGTCTGCTCAGGAGCTGAGTGGGAATCATAGCCAGTGGGTGCCTGCTATTTTACATAGCAGACATCCACCAGTGGTGTCATGATTTAAAGAACTGTGATCACAGAATTTTAACAGTTCATATGTGGTAAATTGCAACCAGGGCACTGGAGAAGTCACTGGTGGGAGCTCCCTGGAAGACGTGGGCCTTCTCAAAGCTCACAGGTCTGCCATAGTACAGTTCCTGTTAGACTGAGCTTAATACAGTAGGAACATCACAATTTTGCCATAGACTGTAACACTATCTGATTGCAGTGTATGGAATAAGTCATCTAATTATATGTTCAAGTATTTAAGGGGAACTGAAACAAAGACAATAAAAAAACAATATAAAAAAAAAACAATATAAAAAAAATTGAAGGAATTAAAAATCCAAATCACCCCTTTCTCCATAATTCAAATCAAGATAAACAAATAAAAATAATTAAAATTGAAATAAAAATTAAAATGCCCAAAATGCCTCACATCACAAAAAAATAAAATCTAACAAAATGTGATCAAAAAGTTATCCTCCAATATAATAGATACAATATAAACTATAACTGGCCCCACAAAGAAAAAAATTCCTTTATAACACCACAGATGGAAATATAAAACAGTTATGCATATCTCAATATGGTGATGTAAAAACATTGTTAAAAAGAACTAAACCATAATACAATGATTTAAATTTAGTATCACTGCAATCATATTGACCCTCAGATTAAAGGTAATATGTATTTTTTTTTACCACCCAGTGGTTGGCATAAAATATGAAGCCCATAAAACATTGTGGAACTTGCATTTTATTCCTAATTCCACTCCTTTAATAGTTTTTTCCAGCTTCACAGTATATTACATGGAATATTAAAAGTTGCCCTTGGAAAGTACAACTTCTCCTACAAAAAATTAGCTTCCTTATGGCTACGTGAATAAGGAAGATAAGCCAATGGATTAAAGGGGTTAAGGGGCCGCTCCTGGTCAGCGCACCGCCGCTGCTGCTTCTCCCTGCACAGAGATGAAAACATCTGGTGTCGGGGGGGGGGGCAGCCAATGGCAGGTGGGGATGGGGAATAGCCTCCCTAGCATCGCAGGTTGTACTTCCCTAGGGGAGAGTGCCTGAGTTTTATGCTTCCTAGTTATCGAGTTACTAGTGAAGGTGTGCTTTTCTGACTTTCTGTGTTACCTTTGCCTGTGTTACTAACTGTTTTCCTCCACTGCCTGTCTTAACCTTAGCTTGTTTCTCGTATTGATTCATAGCCAACTACCCTGATAATAGACTTATCTATTGTATATATACACAAACTCTGCCTGCCCTGAACTCAACCCATTTCCTCACTATAAATATTATCTGACCCCTTGGTGCTTTTGCTGTCAACTACATCAGGACTATCCCAAGAGGTAGCAGACTGGTGGCTTCCCTGCAACAAAGACCAGATCCTTGTATAGGGGTTAGGACTAGCAGGATACTGCTCTTAGGGATAGCCCAAAGTCTTATTGGTTAGTTGGCACAGTGGGTCCACCCCCAATGTCCATTCCAGTACTGAAGTTCATGTGCTGATTGGCTGTCTAGCAGGGCTTCTGTATAGTACAGTTCTGTACTAAATGTGCAGAACTGATCTTCACCTGAGCTAGTCCTTTGGACACTGTGCAGTACCTCTACATAAAAAAAGAAAAAAAAAATATGATTTAGAGCTTCCAGCAGATATTTCTGAGTTTTTCTATCTGTATATGTATTAGTTACCCACTTATTTCTCTTTAATCTTCTTTAATTTTCCTATTTTGGGTAACTAATGGTCCGTGGTAGTAGAATCCATAATGGAATTCTTAGATAAGCCGAACCTTGTATGTCAAACTTGCAACACAAGTTCGCTCAACACTAGTTACAATGTCTTCAACATGCAGTGGTCGTCTCGGAGCCAACTAATATTGTTCCTTGAAGGAAAACTGTATAAAACGTCCCCTGGCAATATTATTATTATAATTTTTAACTAATTTAGTATTTTTATATAAATACTTTACCGTCCTTTTTTAAACAAATCTTATTCACCATGTGTGCTGCGATTTGTTATGATTTAATTAAACTTAAATTGTTGCTCTTCACTGTCAACTTTTCCTTGGCCATGTCAAAATAATTATTAAGATTTCAAGGTGGCATTTGTTAACAAGATACAGGACCATATGCCTATCTGAAAAGACATCTGTTTTATTATCATGTGTGCAGTGTTTCACAAATAATATTATACCAACTCATTTATGAAATAGGTTCCTAATGGTGGTTCATTTATTTACTGACTCACAACATGACGTGCAATTTACCACTCACTTGCATATGTGGGCAAGGTTATACACTGCTAATTATAGTAGGTACAAAACAATAATGGAGAAACCTTGGCAAGAAGGAGGCGATCCATCCATCTGAAGCCGCTCACCCAACCTGCAAGTTAGAATCTCATTGCCGACTAAGGTAAAGCCAGGTACACACTGATAGTGAATGATGTCCCCTAGAGGAAGAGGAATAGCATATGAAAACAACAATAAAAAAGCTTCACATTATACATAACTAAAGTCTTTACAATGAAACAACATTGAGCAGTAACCTATGTACCTGTGCAAGTTACAATTACATAATATATAACACCAAAGACTTATGGGAAGCTCACCAGAATAGAGCACGACCTGCTATCATCCCGTAGCTAATAGTATATGGCAAATACAAAGAATGGTCGGCTCCCAAGAAGTCAAATATAAATTATTTAATCCTCACTATTAAAATAACACTTATGGATCAAACCATATACAGACAGAAGCAATATATAATATCAATGTAGAATGACAAATAAAATAACATAAAATATCTAAAATGATCACGGTCCCTCCTTTGTAATGAGCTGCGGAGCTCTCGCAGCTCACAGTTTTATATGGTGAATGCAAGACTTTATAACATTAGTTCTGATACCTATGTAAAGTCATCCAGATTTTAAATGAAGATACAGACTTATGCGGCTTTCTGGTTGTATCCAGTATAATTGTGTGATTATGTTTAGTGCGTCTGATAGTTGTCAGTAACCAGCTTGATTTAGTGGATGGAAGTTCACTCACTCACATATGCGCCACTCGGACATCCCAAATATGTCACAGTTGTATAAATGAAATGTGCTTCTTACCGGGTCCTTGTAGCTCTATCCGCAAGGCAATACCTGTTTGTATATACGCTACACACCTGCGGCCCCACAGATGTTGCTTCGCTGGTGGCGGCACTTCGCGCCTGCGCAGTGTGAGTTTCCAGACGCTGACAGCTCCACGAGTCGTTCCTCGTTGTTATCGAGACTCCGCGCACGCGTGCTTGGATTTTGCAGTCGCCAAGTTGTATCAAGTTGTATCTTCTTTCTGTGCTTTGTAACACTCTGGATTTTGATGGTTTGAACGTATACCACAGGGTCTTTAAAGGATGCAGTCACTCTTATCACCAGACGCGTTTCAAAACCGCAAGGGTTTCTTCCTCAGTGGCAAAATAATTATGTTAACAAGGGGGACATACCGCTCTTTATATAGAGCCTGAGCTTGAATTTGGACCTGGACCGGACCGTGACTTCTAATCATATAGCATATATAATACAGGGTGGGCCATTTAAATGGATACACCTTAATAAAATGGGAATGGTTGGTGATATTAACTTCCTGTTTGTGGCACATTAGTATATGTGAGGGGGGAAACTTTTCAAGATAGGTGGTAACCATGGTGGCCATTTTGAAGTTGGCCATTTTGAATCCAACTTTTGTTTTTTCAATAGGAAGAGGGTCATGTGACACGTCAAACTTATTGGGAATTTCACACTAAAAACAATGGTGTGCTTGGTTTTAACGTAACTTTATTCTTTCATGAGTTATTTACAAGTTTCTCTTTGTTTACAGCCATTGATATGTCGCCGAGGTTAACACGTGAGGAGCGTATAGAAATTGTGTTGATGTCTGGTGAACGCAGTAACCGGGTCATTGCAGCAGATTTCAATGCAAAACACCCTACGAGACCACCCAACTCCCATACTACAGTTAGCAAACTGCTTGGTAAGTTTCGTGAAACTGGTTCAGTGTTGGATTTGCCAAAATGTGGACGCATGAAATCTGTCTTTAATGAAGAAACACCAGTGGCTGTCCTAGCTTCATTCAGCAAGAGCCAACAGCGTAGCACTCGCCGCATATCACTGGAGAGTGGCATTAGTCGAACATCCCTTCGGCGGATATTAGCTACTCACAAATGGTACCCTTACAAACTCCAGCTACTGCAGCATCTCAACGAGGATGATCCAAATCGGTGCACTGAATTTGCAGAATGGGCAAAACAAAAATTGGAACAGGACCCTCAGTTTACGCAGAAGATTTTGTTCAGTGATGAGGCAAACTTTTATGTGAATGGTGAAGTTAACAAACAAAACCACCGCTATTGGTCTGACACTAACCCACATTGGATAAATTCCTCCAAGACTGTTGGAACAAAAAAAATTATTGTATGGTGTGGTATATGGGGTACAAAGATAGTGGGGCCATTCTTCATCAATGGAAACCTCAAGGCCACTGGATATGCGAAATTGCTACATGATGATGTGTTTCCCTCTTTATGCACTGTATCTGGCACGTTCCCTGAGTTTTTTCAGCAAGATGGTGCACCACCACATTATGGGTGTCAGGTCCGAGCATTCCTAGATGAACAGTTTCCTGGAAAGTGGATTGGTCGTCGTGGGCCAGTTGAATGGCCCCCAAGGTCTCCCGATCTGACCCCCTTAGACTTTTATCTTTGGGGTCATCTGAAGGCATTTGTCTATGCTGTGAAGATACGAGATGTGCAGCACCTGAAACTACGGATATTGGAAGCCTGTGCTAGCATTTCTCCTGCGGTGTTGCTATCAGTGTGTGAAGAGTGGGAGAACAGGGTTGCATTGACAATCCAACACAATGGGCAGCACATTGAACACATTTTATAAGTGGTCAGAAACTTGTAAATAACTCATGAAAGAATAAAGTTATGTTAAAACCAAGCACACCATTGTTTTTCTTGTGAAATTCCCAATAAGTTTGATGTGTCACATGACCCTCTTCCTATTGAAAAAACAAAAGTTGGATTCAAAATGGCAGACTTCAAAATGGCCGCCATGGTCACATCCCATCATGAAAAGTTTCCCCCCTTACATATACTAATGTGCCACAAACAGGAAGTTAATATCACCAACCATTCCCATTTTATTAAGGTGTATCCATATAAATGGCCCAACCTGTGGATCGTTTTGTTAACATTTAGCTTAATAAGCCTATATCATTCTCCACATATAAACAATTGCTATAGGGTAAGGTTATCATTAGGTTTTTATAAAAACAGCATCATTTTATCGCCTTAAATTAAAATTATGCAAGATTCTCAAAACCATTCCTTGCATTAATACACATTAATTAGCAATTGCCGCTTCGCTTTAACTGATGGATTATCTGGTACCAGTGGGAGGATGCAGGACATGTCGACACGCTGGAAAAAAGCCTGGCGTCGACATGTCATGTAAACCTGCAAACGGACCATCTATAGAAATCCCAAAATTTTCCGTTCAGAATTGAGTCCCTTGGGTGCCAAAGTTGAAAATTCATAGATCATCTTTGACTCATTCCTTGACATCTTAGATATGAAGTCGCCTCCCCTCCAATCTTTCTTGACAGACTGGAGAGCTGTGAATTTCAAACCTGTTGGATCACTGGCATGATGTACTTTGAAGTGATTAGACAACATATGTTTTTCGTAGCCCTTCCTAATATTATTTATATGTTCAGATACCCTAATCTTAAGGGTCCTACTGGTGCGGCCCACATACTGTTTTGCACATGGGCATTCCAGCATATATATTACACCCTCACTGTTACATGATAGTATTTCATTAAGCTCCCACTCGTATGAATTGGTTTGGGAAATTACTTTCATAGTTTTTTTGGGGAACCTTGTTGTTCTACAATTACCACAGGTGTCGCACCTGTAGAACCCCTTTAAGGTCTACCAAGGTGTAATTATTAATGTTTTTTCTTGTTTCCTAATAGTGGGGGCTACCTGTAGTCCTAAATTAGCTGCTCTTGTGTAGACAATAGGTTTTTTGTACAGTTGCGTTTCAGTCTACGAAACTGGCTGAATGGTACATTTAAAATTAAACTGTTCTTTGCTACAGCTTTTTGGTATGTACTACATAAAAATTTAGACTCCTTCATTTCTATATTTAAATCCAAAAACTGCACTGATTGAATGCTGATACTCGGTGTGAATTTAAGATTGAGCTCCTTAAAAAAAGAGGAGGAATTTTTCAGACTACAAAAGAATATAATCAAAAAGCTAGAGGAGGTGGAGCAGGAGATTATACAAAAAAAAGACAAAAAAATTCCATATTACAACAAATAAACAGCAGATATCAAAAGTACCACAAGTTCAAAGCAATGACATTCCACAGACCAGCCTATCAAATCAAAATAAAATCAGAGATCCAACTAACCCCACTTTGGGCACAATTTCTTTTTTAGGCAATCAACAACAGAGAAATCAACAGAATGTAATGAAACTAAATCACAAATTTATAAAAAGAGATACACATCTCAGAAAGCACTCACAACAACATTCACAGCAGAAAAAAGATATGCAAGCAATGTTCAAAATACCCAGCACGTTCACATTTGCGAAACAAATTCCTACAACACTCACAATACCAACAGTACAACAATCAGTAATAAACAATGTGACACCTATAGCACAAAATCACATACAAAGGGAACAAACACCCCAAAAAAAAGAGGACACAAAGGGGTGGATGTTAACGAAGACACAAAAATAAAAATATGGAAAGCAGCAGAGATAACATCATAAATTTGAGTTCCACGAATTTAAAGGAGAGTGAACTCAAACTCTTAAACAAAGGTTTAAAATTTGCACCAAGTGCACCTTTGAGGAAGTTTGATGTGTATGTGGGCATAGAAAAATATATAAAAAAAATGTGTTGTAAAAATTACTTTATGAAAAACATCAAAAGAATCCTCAAACATGTATGAATAAACACGTTGATTTGAGACTAAAGTCTAGGATGTACCCAAGGCAGGAGATGGGGAAGGAAATGCTGGCTTTTAAAGGGACAGTTGAAATGGATATCAGAAAAATTAGAACAAGGAAGCGAACAGATTGTAATATAACTAAAGAGGAGATACAGGCAGTGAGGAACTTACAACATAACCACCAGATCATGATTCGCCCCGCCGATAAAGGCCGAGCAATCGTGATTATGGATACAATGAAATATGAGGACGAAAGTAGGAGACAGCTCGCTGGTGCAAAAACGTATCAAATTTTAGAAGATATTAGAAGACCCTATTAGAAGATATGAGGAAGAACTGAGAAGTATATATGAGACAGCGAAAGAGAAATGTGTCTTAAACAAATCCGAGTATGATTTTATATTGGGTACTCCCAAAAAATTGCCAGTCTTTTATTGTATCCCGAAGGTGCACAAAGACCCTATCAACCCACCCGGGAGACCTATTGTCTCCGGTATAGGTTCATTAACATAAAATTTGTCACAGTATTTGGATTATATGTTGCAACCATATGTAAAAGATATTACATCTTATTTAAAGGACACCACAACGGTTGTTAATCTGTTTGAAAATCTGACATGTAAACCTGGATGGATCATGGCGACGTTGGACGTTAGTTCACTCTATACATGCCTCAACCATGAACATGGTATAAATGCGATAAATACTATGTTATCTCAGAGGAAAGATCTCAAAATAGAACAGTTGCAATTTATCTTGGACAGCATTAGATATGTACTAACACATAACTATTTTTATTTTGATTCAAGATATTATTTACAGTTGATGGGCACCGCCATGGGCACCAGATTCGCCCCCAGCTATGCCAATTTGTTTATGGCAGCTTGGGAACAGAACATCGTAACACCTAGGCTGGGGTCGGATCTGGTGCTTTGGCGGCGCTCCATCAACGACATTATATTGGTATGGGATAGATCTCATGATGATCTGTTACAATTTTTGGATTAGTTAAATAGTAATGAACTCAATCTTAAATTCAAACCGGGTATCAGCACCCAATCGGTGCAGTTTTTGGATTTAAATATAGAAATGAAGGAGTCGAAATTTTTATGTAGTACATACCAAAAAGCTGTAGCAAAGGACAGTTTAATTTTAAATACGAGCTGCCATCTACCTCGATGGTTGCTGAATGTACCATTCAGCCAGTTTCGTAGACTGAAACGCAACTGTACAAAAAAGGAACAATTTGAACTGGAGGCAACATCTATGAAAAATAAATTTATGGAAAAACAATATCCATCCACATTACTGGATGATGCACTTAATAGGTTGAAGAATTTAGACAGACGCACATTCTTTGAAGAAAGGGATAAAATAAACAATCAAGGAGAGGAAACATCTAAGCTAGTATTGCCCTTTAATACAGAATACAAAAAAAATTCTACTGTTGTAAATAAACATTGGCATATGTTACGAGAAGACAAAGATTTGGCCACCGTTTTGCCTAATAAACCACCTATTGTCTACACAAGAGCAGCTAATTTAGGACTACAGGTAGCCCCTACTATTAGGAAACAAGAAAAAACATCTATAATTACACCTTGGAAGACCTTAAAGGGGTTCTACAGGTGCGGCACCTGTGGTAATTGTAGAACAACAAGGTTCCCCCAAAAAACTATGAAAGTAATTTCCCAAACCAATTCATACGAGTGGGAGCTTAATGAAATACTATCATGTAACAGTGAGGGTGTAATATATATGCTGGAATGCCCATGTGCAAAACAGTATGTGGGCCGCACCAGTAGGACCCTTAAGATTAGGGTATCTGAACATATAAATAATATTAGGAAGTGTTACGAAAAACATATGCTGTCTAATCACTTCAAAGTACATCATGCCAGTGATCCAACAGGTTTGAAATTCACAGCTCTCCAGTCTGTCAAGAAAGATTGGAGGGGAGGCGACTTCATATCTAAGATGTCAAGGTATGAGTCAAAGATGATCTATGAATTTTCAACTTTGGCACCCAAGGGACTCAATTCTGAACTGGAAATTTTGGGATTTCTATAGATGGTCCGTTGGCAGGTTTACAGCGTGTCGACATGTCCTGCATCCTCCCACTGGTACCAGATAATCTATCAGTTGAAGCGAAGCGGCCATTGCTAATTAATGCGTATTAATGCAAGGAATGGTTTTGAGAATCTTGCATAATTTTAATTTAAGGCGATAAAATGATGCTGTTTTTATAAAAACCTAATGATAAGCTTACCCTATAGCAATTGTTTATATGTGGAGAATGATATAGGCTTATTAAGCTAAATGTAAACAAAACGATCTATTATATATGCTATATGATTAGAATTCACGGTCCGGTCCAGGTCTTAATTCAAGCTCAGGCTCTATATAAAGAGCGATATGTCCCCCTTGTTAACATAATTATTTTGCCACTGAGGAAGAAACCCTTGCGGTTTTGAAACGAGTCTGGTGATAAGAGTGACTGCATCCTTTAAAGACCCTGTGGTATACGTTCATACCATCAAAATCCAGAGTGTTACAAAGCACAGAAAGAAGATACAGCTTGATACAACTTGGCGACTTCAAAATCCAAGCACGCGATAACAACTAGGAACGACTCGTGGAGCTGTCAGCGTCCGGAAACTCACACTGCGCAGGCGCGAAGTGCCGCCACCAGCGAAGCAACATCTGTGGGGCCGCCAGTGTGTAGCGTATATACAAACAGGTATTGGCTTGCGGATAGAGCTACAAGGACCCGCTAAGAAGCGCATTTCATTTATACAACTGTGACATATTTGGGATGTCCGAGTCGCGCATATGTGAGTGAGTGAACTTCCATCCACTATATCAAGCTGGTTACTGACAACTATCAGACGCACTAAACATAATCACACAATTATACTGGATACAACCAGAAAGCCGCATAAGTCTGTATCTTCATTTAAAATCTAGATGACTTTACATAGGTATCAGAACTAATGTTATAAAGTCTTGCAGTCACCATATAAAATTGTGAGCTGCAAGAGCTACGCAGCTCATTACAAAGGAGGGACCGTGATCATTTTAGATATTTTATGTTATTTTATTTGTCATTCTACATTGATATTATATATTGCTTCTGTCTGTATATGGTTTGATCCATAAGTGTTATTTTAATAGTGAGGATTAAATAAGTTATATTTGACTACTTGGGAGCCGACCATTCTTTGTATTTTCCACAATTACATAATACTTGGTTTAGAAAACCAGATAAAGTGATTTTCAGCAATTGCATAACTGAAAATTGTGATTTAAGCTGCTAAATTAGATCGACATTTTAGCAACGTGCCATGTCCCAATATATTAAACAATAAACTAAAAAAATAATATAATACAAACTACAACTGTGATGTAAATAAATCATAAACCAAAGCACGTTGGCACACCCTCTTGATGGCTTCTCTTCCATCTTATATGTGGATCTCGCTCCAACCATTATGCAACTAACTAGAGATGAGCAAACCAGGCAACATTCATTTTGTTTGAAATTTACCACATTTTTTGAGAGAGAGAGTACGTGTGCAGCAGAACACAGCAGCAATATGACGGAACCATTATTTTCACAGAGGTTGGCAGAGATTAGTGTTTGGCGAGCATACTCGGCTGAACACTAGTTCGGTTCGAGCATCGCGATGCTCGGCACATCGCGGTGTTCGGCCGAATACCGGGTGTGCTCAAACGCGATGCTCGAGTCTCCTCCCCGCAGCCAATAAACATGCAGGTAAGTACTGCCATTCACTGCAATGCCATAGCCATGTTGGCTGCTGGCATTACAGTGATTGGCTGGCTGAAAAGCGTAATCTCGGGTGCACCCGATGACACGTGTTCGGCTCAGTATTAGTCAGGGAGAGCTGAAGAGAAGAAGGGAGAGATAGTGTAGGGATTGAAATAGCAATATTTTAGTTTTTATACTTGTTATAGACCCAAAAGTCCTTTTAAGGACTATTGTTCTGTGTGGCAGCAATATATATTGTTAGCACAATCTGCACTAAATTGCTAAAACTTGTTAGAGACCCAAAAGTCCTTTTAAGGACTATATTTGTATCTGGCAGCAATATATATTTTAGCGCAACCTGTGTTAAATAGCTTGCAATTGATTGGCTGCTGCAGACAGCAACATTATCTCCTGTCTAACATGGGCGCAAACTAAAAATATCTGTGACATCCAGTGTACTTTTTCCATAGACGGTGTCCGCTGCGGACAGTTACATTACCTGCGCTACATCTCCTGTATAATGTTTGCATATCCGAAATATTTGTGACATTCAGTGTAATATTTTTCGCCGCTGGTGACAGCGACATTATCTGCACTACATCTCCTGTGTAACGTGTGTGCAGCCTAAAAATATCAGTGACATACAGTGTACTTTTTCTGTAGACGGTGTCCGAATCTCCGATGCGGACAGTTACATTACCTGCGCTACATATCCTGTATAACGTTTGTGTATCCGAAATATCTGTGACATTAATTCAGTGTAATTTTTTATTAAGCGGTGGTGACAGCAACATTACTTGCACTATACCTCCTGTTGAACGTATGCGCATCCTAAATATCAGTGACATTAATTCAGTGTAATTTTTTAATAGGCGGTGGTGGCAGCGACATTACTTGCGTTATACCTCCTGTTTAACATGTGCACATCCTTAATATCAGTGACATTCATTCAGTGAAATTTTTTATTAGGCGGTGATGACAGAGACATTACTTGTGTTATACCTCCTGTTTAACGTGTGCGCATCCTAAAAATATCTGTGTACAATTACAAAACCTGCACTACTGTATATGTGACAAGCTTGCAAGCATATATACCATTTAACATGCGCAAGGCGAGCAGTAAGGGACGGGGAAGTGGCCGTGCTGCTGATGGTGCACGCAGAGGCCATGGCCCTGGGCGCGGTGAAACTGTGCCTGCTGCCAGAGCACAAGAAATGCACTCATCCACGATACCTAACTTCATGTCCCAGTTTGCAGGGTGGCGCAGGACACCACTCTCGAAGTCAGACCATTGCGACCAGGTGGTGGGTTGGATTACAGCAAATAATGCTTCCAGTCGGTTAAGAACCACCCTGTCTTCCAGAAAGTCCAGTCTCAATAGCCAAGAGTCTGGTCAACAGAATCCTCACCCTGATACTCCTTCCACCCACAATGGAGAGTCTTGGCAAACCAGTGATCCCACACTCAGATATTCAGAGAAGCTGTTTTCATCACCATTCTTTAATTTGGGCCTCTCATTAAGCCTGCTTGAAAAAGGACATGAGGAGATCTTGTGCCCTGATTCCCAAACTCTGTAGCATCCACAGTCAGAAGAAGATCATGGTGGGGAATGGCAATTAGTGTTTCACGAGGTGGATAATAATGATGAGACACAGTTGTCAATAAGTCAACCACAAATCGTGTCTCAAGAGGTTCATGATGAGGATAAGACACAGTTATCAATAACTGAAGTTGTTGTTAGGTCAACAAGTCAGGAGGATGACCAGAGTGAGGAAGTGGAAGAGGAGGTGCTGGACGATGAAGTCACTGACCCAACCTGGGAAGGTGGCAAGCTGATCAAGGACAGCAGTACAGAGGGGGAGGGATCCACTGCGCCGCAACAGGCTGGAAGAGGCAGTGGGGTGGCAAAAGGGAGAAGGCGGGCCACACCAAACAAGCCCGCAACTGTTACCCGGAGCACCTGCTTGCGGCAATATCCCTTGCTAGGGGGTAGGCATTCCGCAGTCTGGTGCTATTTTAAGGAAAGTGCGGACGATAAAAGAATTGCCATTTGCAACCTGTGCCATACCAAAATGAGCAGGGACGTGAACACTAGCAACCTCACCACCACCAGCATGATCCGCCACATGGCATCAAAGCACCCTAATAGGTGAGCCAAACGCCTGGGTCCACAACCAGTGTCTGCGTGTCACACCACTGCCTCCTCTTCCCCTGTATTACGCACTGTCCAATCCCGTCTTTCGCAATGCACCATCAGCTAGCACATCCACTTCTGTGTCCCAGCGCAGCGTACAGATGTCTATACCCCAGGATTTTGAACGAAAGCGCGAATACCCAGCCACCCACCCATAGCACTAAATTCACACCTTTTCAAATGGCTGGGACTGGAAATGTTGCCATTTTGGCTTGTGGACACTGAGGCTTTCCACAGCCTGATGGCGGCGGCTATCCCGCAGTACTCTGTCCCCAGCCGCCAATATTTTTCAGGGTGTGCAGTCCCAGCCTTACACCAGCATGTGTCCCATAACATCATCCGTGCCCTGACCAACTCAGTTATTAGGAAGGTCCACTAAATGACTGACACATGGACAAGTGCTTTTGGCCATGGACGCTACATTTCCCTTACGACACACTGGGTGAACGTTGTGGAGGCCGGTAGCGAGTCGTACCATGGGATGGCACAGGTGCTACCAACGCCAAGGATTGTGGGCCCTACTTCCAACAGGGTTTCTGCCGCCACCTACACTAGTGGCTGCAAACCCCCCCCCATCTCCTCCTCCGACACCTCCTCCACTTTCACCTCTGAATTATCATCTTGCAGGACCAGTCAGCCATCAGTCAGTAGCTGGAAGTAGTGTAGCACTGCAGTGGGGAAGCAGCAACAGGCCGTGCTTAAATTGATCTGCTTAGGAGACAAACAGCTCCCTGCCGCAGAGCTGTGACAGGGTATAAGGGACCATACTGAGCTGTGGCTCTCACCACTCAACCTACAACCAGACATGGTTGTGTCTTATAATGGCCATACCTTGGTGGCAGCTTTGGAGCTTGGGAAGCTCACACACATACCATGCCTAGCCCACGTGTTCATCTTAGTGGTTCAGCGGTTTCTCAAAACCTACCCCAATTTTCCTAAGCTACTGGTGAAGGTGCCCCGCATGTGTGCCCATTTCCGCAAGTTATTGACAGCTTTCGCCCGTCAAGCAACGCTGCAGCAGCGCTTGCAATTGCCAGTTCACAGACTGTTGTGCGACGTGAGCAAGCTCTGGAACTCCACGTTGGCCAGGCTTTGTGAGGGCAGTAGTGGAATACCAGTTGCAACATGGTCGTAGCCTTTCCAGTCAGCTTCAGCTCTTCACAAGCAACGAGTTGGCATTGATGTCTGACCTCTGAACTTTGAGGAATCAACACAGATGGTGAGCGGCAATAACTCTATTATCAGCTTAATCATCCCACTTCTGTGTTTACTCAAACGCTCGCTGTTCACAATTAAGGCAGACGCTTTGCATGTGGAAGAGGTGGAAATAGGGGAAGACAGTACAACGGGTGATAGCCAGACCACCCTCAGTTCATCTTCTCAGTGCACATTGGATGATGATGATGAAGAGGAGGAGGAGCAGGAGACGGTTGCCTCTGATACAGAGGTTAGTACTCATGTAAGCTTTATTCCATCTGTTTAGCATGGATGGGTAGAATAGGAGGAAGAGGATGAGGAGATTGAGAGTCATCCCCCTGATGAGGATAGCGAAGTCTTGTCTGTTGGGACTCTGGCACACATGGCTGACTTTATGTTAGGCTTCCTTTCCCGTGACTTTTGAGTTGTACGCATTTTGGCCAACACCGATTACTGGTTGTTCACCCTTCTCGACCCCCGCTAGAAAGAGAACTTCTCATCTCTCATTCCTGTGGTGGAGAGGACTAGCAAAATGGTGCAATACCAAAAGGTCAATGTGGAAAAATTGCTCAAAAAGTTTCCAGCTGACAATGCTGGCTGCAGAGTACATAGTTGGCCTTGGCCAATCGAGGAGAATTGATGAGGGGAACATACAGCAGTTCCAACAGAGGCAGGGCAACGCTCTTCAAGGCCTGAGACAGTTTTATGACACCCCGCCAGCACCCTCAACCTGATGTGCGGCCTTGTGTCAGCGTCCTCAGTGATGCTTCAGTGCCTTACAACTATTGGGTGTCCAAGCAGGAAGCGTGGCACAAAATGGCGCTCTACGACTTGGAGATGCTGGCCTTCCCTGCCGTCAGAGTTTTGTCAGAGTGTGTATTTAGTGCTGCTGGGGGCATAATAACTGATAAGCTCATCCGCCTGAAAATGCTGACCGGTTGACTCTTATAAAAATGAACAGGGCCTGGATTGCCCCTGACTTCTCTACTCCACCAGAGGAAATTGGCTGAACATAAAGGCATTTTAAATGTGTCTTTTATGGTGTATTAAATACACTGTATTCCCATGCACCCCTTCCACCACTAAAAAGGTATATGATTAAATCTCCCTTTTCTCTTCCTCCTCCTCCATCATATCAACATGTTTATTAGGCTGCCCTCACTCCTAATGTTTTAGAGGGTCAGCTCAGCAGTGGGCCCTTACCCATAATGTTTTAGAGGGTCACTAGCAGGCCCTCACCCATAATGTTTTTGAGGGTCACCAGCAGGCCCTCAACCATAATTTTTTAGAGGGTCAGCTCAGCAGCAGACCCTCACTCCTAAATTTTTAGATGGTCGGCTTGGCAGCAGGCTCTCGCCCACTAAATTTTTTACATGGTAAGCTCGGCAGCAGACCCTCGCCCACAATTTTTTTTAGATGATCAGCTCGGCAGAAGGCCCTCGCCCACAAATTTTTTTAGATGGCCAGCTCGGCAGCAGGCCCTTGCCCACAATTCTTTTTAGATTGTTAGCTAAGCAGCAGGTTCTCGCCCACAACATTTTTTAGATGGTCAGCTCGGCAGCAGGCCCTCGCCCACAATTTTTTTAGATGGTCAGCTCAGCAGCAAACCCTCACCCCTAATGTTTTAGATGGTTGGATTGCTTGGATGTGGTAGCTGTAGCTGTTTCTCAGGCTCACTCTGCGGAATCGAACCATGATTCCCCTGTTACCCATGGTCTACATGGTTTGGGCTGAAAATAACATTGAAAGTTGATAGGGCATACATCCGAATGGATCGACTCTGTCACGGGGACGTGTGATCGGCCCCAGGTTATCTAGAGTCACCAAAGCGGCAGCAGGCCCTAGCCCATAATTTTTTAGATGGTCAGATTAGCAGGCCCTTACTCCAAATGTTTTAGAGGGTCATCATAATCTTTCAAGACTGTGTAGGATGCCCTCCTTTATGTGTAACAAAAGGCGTATTGGAGTGCCGGTTCCTTGTAATTTTTGGCAGACCATTCACTTAGGCTTCATGAGTGTAGGAGTCCCGCTACATGAACAATTTTACCACAATGTGAATGAGGCTCTCCTTTATGTGATATACAGGTTGTATCAGAGTGCCTCTTCCTTGTAATTTTTGGCAACACTTGCACTTTATATAGAAGTAAATATACAGGAAAGAATGTTTTCTAACAGTTTTTCTTCTAAAATCGATATTATCTTCGGTATGGTGCATATTATTGTCAGTCTGTAAAAGTGGCATACTACTTGGACAACATCGTTCCCAGCAGCCACCTGGGAGTCCAAGATGCATCCCGACATCCTCCCCATACTGTTCCTGAACCATTTCAGTGGTGTATCCATCAATTTCTGACCTTTTCCTATGAACCATCACCTTCCCCTCTTCAGAGCAGGGGGTGCCTGGTTTAATGCTCGGATTCTCCCATTGACTATCATTGTGCTCAGCTAACACTAGCAGAGATATCTTTCAAACATGCGTAAGTAACAAAGTAAAAATAAATAAATAGCTAAGCTAGACTCACATCTGCAAGCAGTTCTTTCAGAACAAAAGCCCTATATCAAAGAACAGCAGATGAGAACATTTCTAGTTGCAGGGCCTTCGGGGGAACCTTTGGGTGGGTACTATTTCTATTATGGAGACCAGTTGGTATACGTGATGACTAATGTAGGCTAGACAACGAACATCTGGATTTCTGGTTAAAATATATGCAAATTATCATGTCTAAAATCTGTTGGCATCAGATCGGTTTAGGGAAGCTAATTTGAATATCTTTCCCAGAAACCCAGAGGGGCATTGCCTGGTCTACAATACTATGCACATTTACACAACATACCAAGGGCTCCCCATAGTGAGAAAGAGTATATATATATTGTTGAGAAACACACATTTATGCACTAGGTTCTCTCTCTCTCAGGGCAAACCAATGAATAAATCATCTCTCTGGAGGTTTGAGGTTTTAGAACCGGAAGGGGACCTCATTTTTCATTCTTGCTATAGGGTTTTCGCGTACAGCCTTACCCCGTTGAAATTCTTTTTAACATGCCTATATAGTCTGTAGAAGTTAGTAATATTTACCTATTTCAAACTCATCATCTTCAGCCAGTATTTCAGAATTTAGGACAGGAGGAGGTGATTGGCAAATTCGCAACTGATAAGCTGAAAAAGAAAAAAAACACATATATTTGGTAAATGAACCTAAGATCTTTGTATGAAACAAGTTACATTTGTGTCATTTATACCATATGCAAATATTTTTAATCTGTTAATAAAGATTTTATAGAATAAGATATCAGATCTTCAACCACATCACAAGGTCAAAGAATAAATTAATGTTCAATACAGAGACATAATATACTTGGTCCATAAGTTATTTTTTCTTTCTAGATATCAGCAATAGATGCAATAGACCACCAGTGGCCCAGACTAGTAGAAGAAGGTGTAAATTAAGAAAGTTAGATGACTGCTCAAGGTTTGGTCCCTCTTCTACAAAGTAGTGAATTGTCAGACAAACTAGTACCTGTGTGCTTTACATTGCTAGACAATGAGCAATATCAATATTCTGAATTTAGGAAAGTTTAATGAGGTACCAGCATCAAAGGAATTCAAAAAGAGGGTCATGCATATATTAAAATTGTTGCTGACAAAGTAGAACATAGATTCTAAGGTTATTTGGTGACATACAGTCCTGGAATAAAGTGGGCCACATAAAATGGCTATAATTTTAGCTAATCATTATAAAAATTGTACACCAAAAATGTGATCTGTCTGGTTAGATTCTTTGTGGCTGAAACTACATGTGTATGGTACTAATGTGGCTGATCATCCGCCACTTTGCTTAAGCTCACTTTTATTTTTTTTATAAACTGCCTCCCTATTCTGCCAGTTTAGTTTGCCGTGTTGACCAACAAAATGACGGATGACTGATCAGTCTTCTTCTAGCCGATCATAATCTCATGTGTTCAGCCCTCCTAAATGTGATCATGGTGGGGAAGGGAACCTTAAAGGGGATGTCTCACTTCAGTAAGTTGCATTTATTATTAGTAGAGAAAGGCTGTATTCATTTTTCTATCACATTGGTTAACAGACCACCCTGCAATCCATCAGCAGTGACCGTGCTTGCACACTATAGGAAAAAGCATCAGCCTCTCTGGTGGCCAGGACCATGGGAACGCATATAGGCTAGTGCTTTTTTTGTATATTGTGCAAGCACGACCACCACTGATGGATTGCAGGGTGGTCTGTAACCATGGAAACAAGCAGTGTATAATGTGATAGAAAAATTAATCCCGCCCGCAAAGGAAGCAATATGGATAATAACAATATATTAGTAAGTAGCTTATATTAACTTTATCTACCTGATAAATGCAACTTACTGAAGTGAGACAAACCTTTTAATAGGTTTCAATGGCTTTTTAGAAAAATACTACTTTATACCAACAGTCCTCTAGAGCAGAGATACATAAATTGTATCTCCGAATAATAGAATGTGGTTCCAATAAAACATGTCCAATATTTTGAAAGGGTTACCTACACCACTCTTTAAAGTGGGGAAACCATTAAAGAATTTGGAGGTTTAAATTTCTTCCTGCGGTGAAGTTTCATGGTATAGGAAGTTCAGGTACCAAAATGAGGGACACAGACTTATCTCTATTTACTCAATCAGAAAGAAGTGTCACCAAAGCCTGATTCAGTCTATTGTTATACCACCACCCCAGTGATAAAGGCAGCAAAAAAAAAAGTTTACTTTTAGACATAGTATAATATAATATTTTTCTATAAAGCTATTAAAACTATTAAGGATCCCTAATACCAATTTAATTTGTCATGAAAAATCACCAAATTGATTATATTCATAGTGAACCAAGAAATATGTTGGCATCTGTGAATGCCTAATTTGAAACTTGGACATTGCTCCTGTTAATTTCACAAAGCATTTTCTATATTTGAAATTAATCCAATTTTTATAATTTTTTTGGACACGTTGACCCTTTTAAATCGAACATATGTTTTGCGCAGACACAAATTTCACATCCAGGGGATGAGAGGTTGATGAAAATTGTCTACACATTCATTAAAATGTATGAAGCTGCAAGATGAGCAGACAAATTATTCTAAAATTGTCAAAAATTCCTTAAGCAACAATGCAATGCGGAAGGATCCTACAGTAGGTCTGTATTTTAGTAAATTCCACTGATCTGCAGCACTCTAGTAAGCACCATGGCCTCTTCCTAAGCCAGCGACATCATGTTCATCAGTCACATTTGCAGCTCATTCCCATTCAAGTGAAGAAGCCTAGGTGGCAATACCAAGCACAGCCACTATGCAATGTACAGTGCTGTCCTTGGTATGCTGTGAGAGTGCTGCAGAATTCACCGGAGCTCCGTAATCTCTTCAAACTGTTGACTGGTCGGAGTGTTGAGAGTCAGACCCCCAGAAATCAAATACTGATGATATATTCCAAGGATAGGCCATCAATATTAAACTTCATAAAACACTTTTAAAGCTATGCCTATTAGCCTTGATTATTTTCTTCTTAAGTGGTAGAGTAGCCTATATACATCCATAAAGAGGTTGTCCATGCTATGTAGCGAACACCGCCTCCCATCATTGAACACCTCAGATGCTGCATTCAACAAGACACCTAACAGTAACATTGAGGCCTTTCAGGGGTTAATCAAGGGTTAAAAACAAAAAAATACATACTCACCTAATCCATTTGCTCACAGAGAGGCCGTCGCCGCTATCTTGAAATGCTCCAAATCTTGTCACCAAGTCATCACGCTGGACAGGCACAGTGAAGTCACACTAGTTTCTTTGGTGCGTTTCTTTTAGCAAGACGACCAAGATGGCGTCCCCACGAGCAAATGAATAAGGTATGTTTTTCTATTTTTTTAACCACCATTTCTGGAAAAATTGATTTGTTACCACTAAGCGCCAGGAAATTCAGCTTCATAGCGAATCAAATTTTTCCTGAAATTCGGATTGAAGTGAATTTGTCTCACTTTGATTTGATTATGGCAGAAAAAATATAAGGCCTTAAGCATAAAGTTATAAAAGTTATAGAAAAGACTGTAGCTCTCTGTAGAACCTTTCTATATTATATCTGCCTTTGTTCATATGCCTGATTAGGGTATATGGTACGGACGTCATCAATGTGAATGAAGCCACTCCAGCCAATCATGTATTACATCAGCGAAACATTTTCCGAATGGCTGCCATGTGTTAATACATTTCCCCTTACAGAGCAGCTTTCTGTTTTGCTTCTCAGAAGGGAACCCCGATCCAGAATGCCTGTTGATGACCCGATGTAGATATCCAACAGATTTCCAACAATTGTATTGCCACTCAACTGGCCTAGAGTAAAACAATAGGATATGCTCCTTTTATCTTCCTGAAGTCTCATTCACACATCCATGACAAGATGGTGAGTGGTTCATCTGTGAAGATGTCCATGAAGGTTCATGTTTGGTCCGCATGTCTGTTTTTTGCACTTCGTGTGCCATCCGTATTTCTGAGACATTTTTCAGAGCAGTTTTCAGAGCATATCTTACCAATGACATCCTTGTTTGGTCCATGGACTATAATGTGCGTGAGAGATCCATGATTATGGACAAAATAGGGCATGCTTCCATGATGTCAGCATGGACCCACAGTCCAAGAAAAAACACTGATGTGTGAAAACCATGGACCTATGGAATATAATGTGCATAGAGAGAGATCCTTTCTCATGGCATAACAGTATAACATTAAAACAGCAAACATACAGCAGCCCCTCTTGTCCTGGTGATGGGTGGGTCATTTAATCAAAAAGGTAAAAGTCCAGAAATGGGATGGATTAGCTGCCAGCACTAGCAATATGGGATTCCACAAAAATAAATATAAAAACATATAAAAAATATAGAAACTGACACAAAGTAGGAGAAATATTAGGGATCATGCACACTAACGGATTTTCTTTCCATGTCTGTTGCGTGTTTTTTTTGCGGACTGCATGCGGAACCATTCACTTCAATGGGTCCGCGCAAAAAAACTAAAGTTACTCCGTGTGCATTCCGTTTCCATATGTCCGTTCCGCAAAATAGTTGAACATGTCTTATTATTTTCCACATTACGGACAAGGATAGGACTGTTCAATTAAGGGCCAGCTGTTCCACTCCGCAAAATAAGGAATGCACACAGACGTCATCCATATTTTATGCGGATCTGCGTTTTGCAGACAAGATGGTGGGTGCTTCATCTGTGAAGATGTCCGTGAAGGTTCATGTTTGGTCTGTTTTTTGAACTCCGTGTGCCATCCGTATTTCAGGGACATTTTTCAGAGCAGTTTTCAGAGCATATCTTACCAATGCCATCCTTGTTTGGTCCATGAACTAAAATGTGTGTGAGAGATGCATGATTATGGACAAAATAGGGCATGCTTCCGTGATGTCAGCATGGACACACAGTCCAAGAAAAAACACTGATGTGTGAAAACCATGGACCTATGGAATATAATGTGTATCAGAGATCCATAATTATGGACAAAATAGGGCATGCATCCATGATGTCATCCAAGAAACACCACTGGGTCAATGGTTACATGAACGGTCCATGGAGACCACAGACAGCACACGTATGTGATTCACTGATGAGTGAAAAAAGCCCTACACTTGTGCTTTCAATCTCATTCGTCTATTCCATAAGCATTTTCGGGGTTATCTGTTTGAACAATTTTCTCAGTAAATACACCTACACATACCAGATTTAGAAACATTAATAACAACAGATGGTACAATGAACCAAGGTTAGTTAATAGTCATCGTGAGCAGAAATCTATCAATCTAATTATATTCCACAAATTGTATCTCAACATATCTCTGATAAATCCTGTTGCAATTTTCACAGTATGCATTCCCACATAATGAGCAATGTTACGAATAATGTCATAAAGTTTATTGGCGGAATATATTATTTTCCAATACATGGCAGCATTACATTCAATAAGCATACCGCACACATCATACAAACTATTTTGTTAAAAGGATTGCATAGGAAAAAAGAATATGCCTTTTTTTCCCGTAACTAGCACCACTCTTGCTTATAAGCCTCCTGCACATGAACGTTTTTTTTTTGGTTTACGGGCCGTTTTTTGCATTCCATATACAGTCCGTATACGGAACCATTCATTTAAATGGTTCCACAAAAAAACCTGAATGTACTCCATATGCATTCCGTTTCCGTATTTCCGTTTTTCTGTTCCGTTGAAAGATAGAACATGTCCTATTATTGCCCAAAAAACCCCGTTCCGTGGCTCCATTCAAGTGAATGGGTCCGCAAAAAAAACGGAACACATACGGAAATGCATCCGTATGTCTTCCGTATGTGTTCCGTTTTTGCGGAACCATCTATTGAAAATTTTATGTCCAGCCCAATTTTTTTCTATGTATATACGGTATACTGTTATATGCCATACGGAAAAACGGAACAGAAAAACGGAATGGAAACTGAAAGACAGCGGAAACAAAAAACGGAAAAAAGGATCCGTGAAAAACGGACCGCAAAACACTGAAAAAGCCATACAGTCATGTAAAAAGAGGCCATAGTCTGTATCTGGTATTGCAGCTCAGTCCTATTTTTAGTAAATACTTGTAACCAAAAAGTCACAGCTCACCCGAAGGCAGGGTGGAGAGCACAGGTGTGCTAAGGTAGCAGCAAATCCAGGATTTAAAAAAAAAAAAAGTCCAGCGCTTTGATTCCATAAAAGACCTTTATTGGATCAAATGTGTCAAAATTAGCGTTGTGCGAATCGAAGGCCACAAATTTCAGGGAAAATTTTATTTGCCGCAAAGCTGAATTTCCTCTTGCTTCGTACTAACGAATATATTTTCCCTGAATGGCAGTAAAAAATAAGAAAATAATCATACTTACCTCATCCATTTGAATGCTAAGAACCCTCCCTTTACGAAATTCCGTATGTGGTGACATGTGACGTCACCACACGGCCAACGCGATGACGTCATGTCAGGCAACGCTAGATTTCGTGGTGGATCTTCAATCATGATGGCGGCGAAGGGCTCTTCGCAATCAAATGGATGAGGTAAGTAGGATTTTATAAAAAAATAATAATATTACAGGCTTAAATATTAAAGTCAGATGCCGCAATCAGAGATGAATGCGGCATCTGAGGGGTACAATAACGAGGGGCTGCACAATGGTATCCACTATTTACAAAGAAATGCGCTTTCTGAAGAAATTTTTCATCACAAAGGAAATTATTTTGTAAAATTCGGCGCAGAAGCCAAATCAAATTTTCCACAACTTTGCTCAACACTGAACATATCCAATGCATTTCAGATTTATAGAGAGAGATCCTTTCTCATGGCATAACAGTATAACATTGAAACAGCAGCCCCTCTTGTCCTGGTGATGGGTGGGTCATTTTATAAAAAAAGGTAAAAGTTAAGAAATGCGATGGATTATCTGCCCAGCACTAGCAATATAGGATTCCACAAAAATAAATATAAAAACATATAAAAGATATAGAAACTGACACAAAGTAGGAGAAATATTAGGGCTCATGCACACTAGCGTATTTTCTTTACGTTTCCATTGCGGTTTTTTTTTGCGGACCGCATGCGGAACTATTTATTTCAATGGATCCGCACACAAAAAACGGAAGTTACTCCGTGTGTATTCGGTTTCCGTATGTCCATTAAGCAAAATAGTTGAACATGTCCTATTATTTTCCACATTACGGACAAGGATAGGACTGTTCAATTAGGGGCCAAAATACGGAATGCACACAGACGTCATCCATATTTTTTGTGGATCTGTGTTTTGCGGACTGCAAAATACATACAGTCGTGTGCATGAGGCCTTATACTGTTATTCCATGAGATAAGATTGATCTTTATAGATTCGAAAAATATTGGATATGTTGATGGACTGTGGTATTCTCACCCAGATGATCCGATAAAGATCTTTGATTTTTAGGATGCGGAGAGCTGAACCTTTTAGGTTTATTCATTTTAGTAAACGGTCTGAGTTGCAATACTAGATAAAACCATTGGACAAAGGAGCACCTGTTTCTCAAAATGAAAAGGAGAACTTTGAGTTCTCTTACAAAAGGCCCAAAAGAGGCCTCCAGAACGACTTAAAGCATTTAAAGGCCTGATATTTCAAGACATCATCTACACAAACTATTCCATGATTTTTTTTTTTGTTTCATTTGCTTGCTAGGCCTTGTGTTGCCAGCTTCTCATGCTGTTGTGTTCAATGGCAATTCATGTTGCCACTGTTCCCTGCATCTTGGCCTTATTTTCTTGTGGTGTGAATTTCTGCCTATTCATTAAGTTCATTAAGTCCCCAATGTTTTGCTTGAATCTGCTTAGATTGTGTCTGCGTCCTGTGTTGGAGCTTTGTTTCTAGTCTGTTTGGTTGGGTTCCCGATAATTCCATCTAACAGTGCTTCATGTTTTGTCTCAATCTGATATCAGTGTTTGCCTTGGATTCACATGTATTCTGCCTCGTTCTGATTTATTGCCTTGCCTGTTCCACTGGTGCTTTGCACCAGGGTCTATGACCTCCATTGGTCAGCTGCCAACTACACCAGGACAATTGCAAGAAGTAGTGGTCTGGTGGCTATTCTGCAGGTAAGCCCAGATCCCTATATAGGGATTCAAGTATGAATACTAGGGGATTGCCAGGGTAAAGCCTTTATGTCCAGCCCAATGCCAAACCAATTAATTGGCATAGTGGTTCAACAACCATTGTCCGTAACACCTTTCCATAACACCCTGAAAAAGAGTTTAAATTGATTTGTCTTTCTGTATACTGTGCCTACTTCTGTTTGTTTCCTGGATCCTGCTTGACCTTACCAGTGCCTGCTCACCATAGAGACCCTGTGCTTTCTGTCCTAACCTCTGCATTGTTTAATAGATTTGCACATAGTCTACCTGCCGTGACCTATGCTTGTTTTCTGACTATGTATATTGCTTGATCCCTCAGTAGTTTGCACTGACGCCTCTGATCCAAGTGGAGTGGGTAATCAGACAACCACGCCAGGACTATTCTAAGAGGTAGCAGCCATATGGCTCCCCTGCAGCAAAGTCCAGGAATATTGCACTTTATATCTTCCACTTTCAATCTTTGACCACTTTCCTTGACTGACAGGTGAAGGTATCAGCATCCTCCCTTCTGACCTTGTAATGCTGTGCCTGCACTATGCTGCTGAACATGTGCTCACTGCCAGAAACTGTGATACATGCTGCAGGATTACAATACCAAGAGAGAGGATGCTGAATACACCTGGCCCTATTCCTTAAGGAGAGGGGGAGAGCTAAAGCTCGAAAGATGAGGAGCTAGGGTGCACCAAGTGACTTGAATTCACTCCTCAGAGCATTGATTCTCTCATTTCCATAAAATTAAGAATGCAGTTTTCTACAGAACATCACAATGAATTTAAGTATGCTTTTAATCACCAGGAGAAGCCCTACCAGGCATTATATTTAGTTTAATCAGGTTAACCATGCTGAGAGAGGCTCAATTCAAAATGGAGAGGCAGTCTAATGTGTTTGCTATGTGGACTTTTAAGAGAGAAACTTAATTCATACATAAACTCAGCTTTATATATTAGACTAACAGAAGGACCCAGCTTTGCACGGGTATATTTCATCTATTTCATTTAATGTTTGTGTGTGTCTTTAAAAGATAGACAGTATCCCCTATAACAGTGACATCTACAGTACCCCACCCCTTTACCAGTGACCTTCACAGCGGCCTGCCCCCAGTAACATCCACAGCGCCCTCCCCTTTAACAATGACCTCCACAGCGGTCGCCCCTTTATTAGTGACCGCCATAGTACCCCATCTCGTTAACAGTGATTTCCACAATAACCCACCCCCTTTAATAGTAACCTCCACAGAGCTCCGTTCCCTGAAAATGAGACCTCAACACCCCACCCCCTTAACAGTGACCGCTACAGCACCCTGCCCCTTAACAATATTTTGGGAATATTTCAGGAAATGTATGTGCTAGAGAGCTGAGACCAGGTCTACAACCTTCCCAGACACCTGATGTACCCGTGTGCCAAATTTTGTGATTGTAAATGCGACGGTACGGATTCCTTTAGCGGACATTCACACATGCACACATACACTCAGCTTTATATATTAGATGATGGGGTAATTCTGTGCACTGTTCTTTGTATCTCCACAGGTCACAATCTTATCAAGCAATGAAAAGGGAATTAACTTCATATTTATATACAGTAACTTTTCTTTCCCATAAAGACTGAGGATAGAGAATGGGGGCAGTCAAGAATCTGGTTGTCTTGTCAAAGGACGAGAAACAGCAGATCTTCTACCAAAAAACACGTACAAGAGTTGTGGTGTCACATCCATTTTACTTTTTTGCTAGCATTTTTTTGGAAAATAGCTTGTAACAGCTATTCCTTGGTCTTTTGCATTGTGTTATGGGCCTGGAGAGGTCTCCAAGCTTTCTCTAGAATCCTGACCCAACATCGGGTGGTGACAGCTAGTTTGCCATCTGTCCTACTAATCACTTAGAATCTTACTGTGACAGAACAAAGGTCATAAAACTGTATCATAACTGAAAACCTTTTAGAAAAAGCTATCAAACATTTACTTGAAATAACTTGTACTACAACAGATTTTTTTGCGCATTCATTTTACTTGATACTACATGAAAATTGTTGACTTTTAATGTAATACATGTATTAAAAATGCAGATTTAATACATCTTCAAATGTGGTAGTTTTCACACTAGTGAATAGTTTATTGTTTTTTGCTTTCTGCAACACAGCTTTACTGTACAGATTGAGACAGATCATCAGATGGCAGAGCATTTAATGACAACTTTGCTATGACTGCTTTATTTTTCTGCTGGTGTTCTAGTTAAGACAGGAGAGTAACTATATACAGCAAACTATACATACAGGTTCTATATGCAGCTTCTCTGTCACTACCTGGAGACATTTCCCTGCCTATCAACTCCCATTCATTCCAGCTGCCATAAAGCACACTCTGCTGCACTATTTATTCTATTTATACAGATGAAACGGGAGCATATGTCTTTGTGTCCAATATGGCCACCCGCAAATAAGTCTTTAAAAACAATAGCATTAGAGTTCTTTAGAGGAAAAAAATGCTATTTAAATAATGTAGGGATTTAATGGCTTTTTTTCATTTTCTGCTCAAAAAAGGCCCCAAATACTTAGTGTAGAAACACCCTGACAGCCACAACATTAAAAAACAAAGCACATTATTTTTGTAATCTAAGGCCTCATGCACATGACAGTAAATAATGGCCATGTGACACGGACATTTTTAGCACCAATGAAAGTCTATGGGGCTATTCACATGGCCGTTCCTTTAATGGACAGTGAATAGTGTCCATCCAAAAATAGG
This sequence comes from Bufo bufo, assembly GCF_905171765.1. Taxonomy (NCBI): domain Eukaryota; kingdom Metazoa; phylum Chordata; class Amphibia; order Anura; family Bufonidae; genus Bufo; species Bufo bufo. The sequence goes on from NC_053393.1 coordinate 58,260,389, forward strand.
ATGAGGTGACATCATCACTGATCACCACCCAGCATGATGACGTGGTGATTTCATGTCAGTATGTTAGAATTGGTGTGTTTTCTTCAATCAAGATGGGTGTGATGGCCTCTTCACGCTCAAATGGATGAGGTGAGTATCTTTTTTTTTACCACCATTTCAGGGGGAAAAAAATCTGAAATTTGGATTGAAGTGAATTCATTTAACTTTTATTCGCTCAACACTACCACCATTAGCTGCTCTACCCCTGGTAAAACTGCTCAGTGAGATGTCCTGGTATGCATAAGAAACTGGTGAAAATAAAGAAGAACATTTCTGCAGGATCTGTAATATATGTGTAAAGGGCCACTTAATACTCCAAGCTTCCTTATGTCTTGTGCTTCTAGCACAGTATTGCATTAATACATGAACCATGTCTTGTAGTTTTATCAGTAGAAGTCCTCTCTCCAGCACCATGTCCATTTGTATACAGCAGATGTACTGTTTGTGCTCTGGGAATTCATGGGAAGGAACCATTAGCAACTTATCTGTACTGTAAACCCACAGGAAAAGCAAGATAGACATTGCTAAAAATTACAATTCTAGCAAGGTCAAAATAGGTTTTCATCATGAAGATGTTTCAGTGAACCTGAATGCTGAAATGCACAGGGAATGGAGCTTAAATGCAGGGGAAGATATTCAAGGTTGAATAAAAGACAGCACTGGAAGAAAAGTGCAGGACTATATACTTTTAGGCGCCAATGGCGGATTATAATAGCGGCGTTTGGGTCAGCAGCCGTGGGCCCGGCATCACTGGGGGGCCCAAAGCCAACCCAAACGCCCACTAACTACGGGAGGGCACGGGAGCGCATAGTTCCCATCCCCGCCGATCACCGATATAGGCTTCGGGCTTAGTAGGCCTGAAGCCTATGTGGTAGTAATATCCCAGAGCAGGCGGGTGTGATGACGTCATTGCGCTCCTGTGCCGGGACGCAGCACAGTGATGTGTGCCCGCCTGCCTGTTCTGTCCCCACATGAAGGCGAATGAAGGTGTAACTGATAATGACTTTGTGACTGGCCTACCTTCGTATCCAAGCAGTGGAGCAGACCGGACCGGCAGATGCTCAGGTTAGATGGATCCAGACGTAGACATGAGGATGCAATCAAACGTGGGTTTATTTGATCCAGAGCAGTGACATACAGTGATACAATACAGGAATGCAGTAGATGCTGTCATGTGGATGTCTTTTCTGAGGCTACTGCTGAGGCTACTGCTGAGGTTACTGCTGAGGCTACTGCTGAGGCAACTGCTGAGGCTACTGCTGAGGCTACTGCTGAGGCTACTGCTGGTCAAAAACTGATGCCTTCACAAGCCGAGGTGTGTGTCTCCAGTCACAAAGAATGCAGCACTGAAAAAGGCTACAGGAAGTGACCAGGCCCAAGGCTGCTAAAACCACGCCCAGAGAAAAAACTTTATAGACAACGAACGAGGCGTGCAGCATACGAATTCCGGCCAGCAGATGGCAGCAGAGAACAATAGATAGAAACAACATAGGTGAAAGAAGAAATAATAATAATACAGTGCAGAAATTCAATTTGAAAGGAACAGCACACTCCCCGTCTGAAATTCACTTAGGGGATTTCACTATGACGAATGTCCATAAAATATAAACAACCTGTAAAAGAAAAACATGTTAGAATGCAAAAACATAGATTAGTCCTGTTTTCCAACTTGGAATGGAGAAGATCTGCGAAGCTAGATACAGTCCTGTTCACCCATCAGGGACGTTCTCGATGGGTCTCATCCAACTTGAGAAACGTTCAAAGCGCTGACAACTGAAGCTGGCGGTTTTCTTTGTTCCAGTGACTAATGCATTAACTTCAGTGCGGATTTCTGGATCATTATCCGGATCCTGGATGCTGAAAACTTCCTGTACACATTCGTCTGCCTCTCCAAGCAGAAACTCTGGACCTTCGGTGTAATACTGGACTTCAGCTATGTCGACACCCAGTTCTTGTTGTACGAAATCCGCAATCTCCACTGCCAACACAGTCCCACAAAGTTCCAGTCTGGGAATAGTATGATCGGGCTTGGGGGCTAACTTAGCCTTACCAAAGACGAATCCAACGTGGTTTTGGTTGTTGGGTTCTGTCACCTTCAGATAGGCAACCGCTGCGATGGCCTCCGTGGAAGCGTCTGAGAACACATGGAGTTCTTTCTTTATGCTAGAGGAAAGTGAGGTTTTAATATAGCATCTCGGGATGTGGATCTCATCCAAGGCACACAAAGATCGCTTCCAGGCTTCCCATTTTTGCTCTTTCTCGGAGGGAAGTGGGGTATCCCAATCCTTGACTGTTTCAGAAAACTGTCTCAGTAGAGATTTACCTTGTATGGTAATGGGCGCTACAAATCCCAGCGGATCAAATAGGCTGTTTACCACTGATAGGACGCCTCGCTTTGTGAATGGCTTGTCTGCACAACTTATCTGAAAACCGAAAGAGTCAGCCGAGAGATCCCATCTGAGGCCCAAGCTCCTCTGCACAGGTGGACTGTCCAGTCCCAAGTTAATGTCCTTGAATCCTGGTGCATGATCGCCTGATTCGAAGGCCCTCATAACGGCCAGACTGTTAGAAGCAATTTTGTGTAGTCTAAGTTTGGCTTGGTACAACATACTTTGAGTCCTTTTAAGCAGATCGATAGCCGTTTCTTCAGTCGGTAGTGATTTGAGTCCACCGTCTACGTAGAAGTCCTTTTCTACAAAGTCTCTGGCGTCTTTACCGTACTTGGATTCTCCCTCTAATGCAGTTCGCCGAAGGCCGTAAGTTGCCACGGCAGGTGAAGGGCTGTTTCCAAATACGTGTACCCTCATTCGATATTCTGCCATCTTTGCGTTGGTGTCGTTATTCTTGTACCACAGAAACCTGAGGAAATTCCGGTGGTCCTCTCTGACTACGAAACAGTGGAACATCTGTTCAATGTCAGCGGTGATGGCAACGAGCTCTTTTCTGAACCTCATCAGCACTCCAACTAGGTTATTCGTCAGATTAGGACCTGTGAGAAGGACATCATTAAGAGATACACCTTGATGTTTGGCACTTGAGTCGAAAACGACCCTAATTTGATTAGGTTTCCGTGGGTGATACACTCCAAATGAAGGCAAGTACCAGCACTCGTCATTCTTCCCTAAGGATGGAGCTGGTTCTGCATGGTTGTTGCGGAATATTTTGTCGATAAAGGCAACGATGTGTTCTCTCATCTCAGGCTTACTGTTCATGGTACGCTGAAGAGAGTTAAATCTAGACAGAGCTTGTTCCCTATTGTTCGGGAGTCTCACCCTGGTAGCTCGGAAGGGTAATGGAGAAACCCAGTGATTGGTTTCGTCTTTAAGGAACTCATTGTCCATTATCTTGATAAATTCTCTGTCCTCTACTGACAAAGCTACTTTATCATCGTCCTTGCTGGTATGAAATACTAATCTTCCCAAGTTGTCAGCAAAGGGAGGAATGTCGTCAGGTGGTTGTATGAGGTCTGGAGGCTTCTCTTTCACCTCATAGTGATGAGGGCAAGGCTTAATGCAAGTTGTGCGTCCATCTCCACGCACGTATGTTTTGAATGAGTGGATTTTTGGCTGATCCAAGCATACATTTCCTATGACTACCCATCCCAAGTCCAGTCTCTGGGCGTATGGTGCATAGTCGGGACCATTACACTGTTGACGCACCTTGTGTACCCTTAGATTGTCTCTGCCAAGCAGGAGTAGAGTCTCGGCGTTGTTGTCCATAGGTGGGATAACGTTGGCTAGGTGCCTTAGGTGTGGATGGTGAAATGCAGCTTCCGGGGTAGGAATTTCATCCCTATGGTTGGGTATTTGATCGCATTCGATCAGCGTCGGTAGAGGTATTTTCCGTGTTTCCACTGACGGAACAAGCGATGAATCCTTGTGCCCTCCTGCCGCTAGTCTCTATGCGACCCGAGCAGGTGTTTAAGATGTAGGGCTCTGACGGTCCCTTTATACCAAAGGCTTCAAAGAATTTAGGTCCTGCTAGGGAGCGGTTGCTTTGGTCGTCAATGATGGCATACATTTTTACTGCCTTTTCTGGTAGCCCCTCCGGGTAGACCTTGATTAGGCATATGCGGGCACAACATTTCTCACTCTGGCCCTCCCCACATACATCCGAGCATGAGCAGGAAACAGCAATGGCTGTGTTAGCGTGGTTCTGGGGCTCCCCGCCATGACTTTGAGCAGGACTGGTGGTGACAGCAGCAGGTGAATCCCTCGTGAGTGGAGTTGGGTGCATAGCTGAGGCATGTCTTTCACTATGACACTCTTCACACTTAATAATGGATTTACAGTCCTTAGCCATGTGCTCCAATGAAGCGCAGCACCTGAAACATACCCCAAGCTCGGTGAGGACTTTCTTGCGCTCCTGTATGGTTTTGGATCTAAATCCTCTGCATTTGTTCAGTGAGTGTGGTTTTTTATGAATGGGACATTCACGATTGAAGGCCTTGTCTCCTGATGAGGTAGTGTACTGTCTACCAGTGGGTACTGCAGATGATGGTAGGTTAGTCTTTCTAACATTCACGGTGTTCTTAAAGTCTCTGTGTTTATGTACAATACTTTCATACCTTGATGATGGTGTCACTGAGGCTGTAGTATTGAACTCCAGGAAGTCGAGGCTGGGGTCATTCCTCATCTGGGACTGTTCATCGATGAATCTGCAGAAATGAATAAATGGGGGAAAGGTGACGTCATGCACTCTTTTGTACCTTGAGACTGATGCCGCCCACTTCTCTTGCAGGCTGTATGGTAGCTTCACGACAATTGGGTTCACCCCATGGGCTGTATCCAGGTAGCACAGCCCGGACAGACGAGGGTCTCTTTTGGCAAGGTCAAGTTCCATGAGCAAATCACTTAAATCCTGAAGCTTATGGACATCTTTGAGACTGATCTTGGGGACGTTCTGCAGTCTCCTGAATAGTGCCTTCTCTATTGCTTCTGCACTGCCAAAGGTGCGTTCGAGTCTCTGCCAGGCTGCAGCGAGACCCGCTTCTGCTTGTCCCACATAGACAGTTCTAAGGCTCTTGATGCGATTTGTGGAGCCTGGGCCCAGCCAGTTGATCAAGAGGTCGAGCTCCTGCTCTGCGGTTAGGTTGAGGTTGGCGATGACGGCTTTGAAGGTTGCCTTCCAGGCTCTGTAGCTCTCCGCACGGTCATCAAATTTTGAGAGACTGGTGTTAATTAGCTCTCTGCTCACCATAAACCTGGCAAACTCAGACATATCTGATTTCTCACTGCTTGTTGCCATGACAGCTTGTGATGCCCCTGGGGCGTATAGGCTGCGTGGCGTGAAAGGGTGAGATGCTTCCGGGTAGAATGATGTTGCTGCATGGTTGAGCTGTGGTCTAGCCTCTGTAGATTCTGATGACTGCTGCTTGAGCTGTGGAGGTAGGCCAGGAAACACCTGGTAGCCATCTTGCTGTAATAACTGCCCTTGAGAGAGCGTGTCTGGGCAACTGTTATTGGATTGCTCGGGTGCTGTGGGTATCGCTGGCACTGCAGGTAGAGCTGACTTGGAGGTTTCAGTGTTGTTGGCTTGGACAGTACTGCACACTGGGGGTGGTGCTGATAACTGTTTCAGTACGTAGTCGCTGGTGCGATCAACTGGATTGTCTATTTCCTCTGGTGGCAAGCAGACTGAATCAAGGCCTTGGCTCAATGCTTGCTCAAGTAGTCTTACTTTTGCTAATGCGATTTCCTCTTCCCTCTCTGATTCAAGGATCTTTATTCGAGCCTCTGCTTCTTCCCTCTTGGCCGCTGCCGTCTGTGCTTCTGCCCTCGCAAGGACTTCTTTTTCGGTGAAGGAACGTCTCACTTTGGATTGCTTTGCATTTATGCGGGCCTCTAGTAATCTGTCGCTCAGGGCGGAGCTTCTAGAGCATGATGATCTGTAGGACCGCGAGGAATGTTTGGATGAATGCGATCTGTGTGATCTGGTTTCTTGTAAATGAGAGATGCGGAGTTCCACTTTATCTTTAGCGTCCAGCACCATGGCGTCTCTTTGTCTGTCTATTGATTCTGCCTTGCACAATTCTGACGGGGCTTCTTCAATATTAGAGTCTTTTAGAAAGGTTATATACCTTGTGGACAGTCTCTTGTATCTTTCATGGGCTGCGTTCAGCCGCCCGACGGCAACTTGTAAGCTGGTGGCATCACCTGAGGAGGACTTAAGTCCTGATATGAGGGAGGAAACTCGTCCCCATAGCTCTTCCAGGTTGTCACATAGCTCATCTTTCATGGTGTGATAGTTTTCTGTGATCTTTATAGTTGGTTTGAGAGAGCGCCTTGGTCGCGTGACTTGGTCTGCTGGAAGTGTGGGTTCTACCTCCAGCTCTTCATAATGATCAGTATCAGGTTGCATTTGCTTTGTTTCATCACTGGGGAACTGTACGAGGTCCTTTTCGGCCATTTTGATTTAAGGTGCGCTGTCTCTTTAAGAAATCAAACTTTTGAATTGGGGGCAGAAAATTGCAGTGCGGCTCAGATGAGGCACCCCGATGAGTTTCCCAAGGTGTTTTGAGTGAATTGCGGGGTTTTGGTTTGAGGGAGGCCCCGCGTGCGTGAACAGTTCTTATATCATGCGAGCAAGGGTTAATATAGGATGTAGGAAGTGGCTTGGCGAGTAGTGGAGGACTTCCAGGCGAGAGTATATCTACTGCGGACACGCCGTGCTTCCCCTTAGGCTTATGGGACATGCACTGTTGCCGGGCAGATTTGCTGGGAGTGGGCCTGTTGCAGGGGAGGTTCCTGAGTGTGGCACTGGGCTCTGAGGGAATCTGTAGCCGGGCATTGGACATTCAGACGGATATTGACTGGGTATAAGGCTTTAAGGCAGTTTTTGACTGTTCTGTCCCCACATGAAGGCGAATGAAGGTGTAACTGATAATGACTTTGTGACTGGCCTACCTTCGTATCCAAGCAGTGGAGCAGACCGGACCGGCAGATGCTCAGGTTAGATGGATCCAGACGTAGACACGAGGATGCAATCAAACGTGGGTTTATTTGATCCAGAGCAGTGACATACAGTGATACAATACAGGAATGCAGTAGATGCTGTCATGTGGATGTCTTTTCTGAGGCTACTGCTGAGGCTACTGCTGAGGCAACTGCTGAGGCTCCTGCTGAGGCTACTGCTGGTCAAAAACTGATGCCTTCACAAGCCGAGGTGTGTGTCTCCAGTCACAAAGAATGCAGCACTGAAAAAGGCTACAGGAAGTGACCAGGCCCAAGGCTGCTAAAACCACGCCCAGAGAAAAAACTTTATAGACAACGAACGAGGCGTGCAGCATACGAATTCCGGCCAGCAGATGGCAGCAGAGAACAATAGATAGAAACAACATAGGTGAAAGAAGAAATAATAATAATACAGTGCAGAAATTCAATTTGAAAGGAACAGCACACTGCCTAACATCTACGAGCAAGCGTAAGGAGTCTGGGACACAGGTAAGTATTAGCTTTTATATTGACAGTATATTACATGAAGACTTTATGAGCAGAGCACCACCAATAGTGATGGTACAAGACCCGCTCGAAAACCCTTCCGTACTAGAAGGAGGAATTGTGGCAGTGCCACCACGTCTGTTTTCTATGGTATTTTACATTTAAGTATTAGCTTTTATTTTATTTTTTTGTGTGCCAACTTTGAAGGACAATACTGGGGGGCACGGGAGGATATTACTGAAGGGGCAGTGGGGGACAAATGACTACAATGGGAAGTAAACTACTACATGGGGGCAGTGTGGGGGGGAAATTAATACAGTGAGGGCAGTGTGGTGGAAAATTAATACTGTGGGGGCAGTGTGGGTGAAAATTACTACTGTGGGGCAGTGTGGGGGTTAATTAATACTGTGGGGGCAGTGTGGGGGAAATTTACTACTGTAGTGGCAGTGTAGGGAAAATTACTACTGTGGGGGCAGTGTGGGGGAAAATTACTACTATGAGAGCAGTGTGGGGAAAATTAATGTGTGGGGGCAAACTAATATATGAGGATAGTGTGGGGGACGTTGCTATTGGGTAGGAACTATAGGGGCATTTCTATTACATGGACATATTAGGGGACATTATTTTTCAGGGACACTATACAGGCATTATTACCTGGAGCACAATATAGGATGTTATTATTATTTAAGGTACTTTTGGGGACATTATAATTGCTGTAGACACCATAGGGACATTTGGGGGTCATTCATCAGACTGATGTAAAGTAGAACTGGCTTAGTTGCACATAGAAACCAGATTCCACCTTTAATTTTTGACAGCTCCTTTGGAAAATGAAAGGTGGAATCTGATTGGTTGCTATGGGCAACTACGCCAGTTCTACTTTACACTAGTTTGATAAATGACCTTAATTATGAGAAATCTAACATGTCTGTATAACAAACTCTGTAGAAACAAGATGCGACTGAAAGAATTAGTCATGGCATTCTGGGTCAAAAGGAGAAGTAGAGGAAAGAGAAGGTCTACATGACAGGAGATGTCACTGGAAGTAAGAGGTATGTGGTGCTGTATTCTACTATATGTAGTGCTGGCTCACTACTGTGAGCTGTGTCTCATTTTCTCCTCCAAGTCTTTTTTTATTATAATTTATGTATTTTAAATTTGGCAACTGAAAATTTAACTTGGCTTCTACATTTTTCAGTTTAGGAGTCAATGGCTCCTGGGTATTTTTACAGTCCTATGTAACACTACAGATAACATAAGGTAAAAGGGTTCTCTGGGATTTATATATTGATGGCCTATCCTCAGGATAGGTCATCAATATGAAATTGGTGGGGGTCAGACTCCTCGCACCCCCGCCAATCAGCTGTTTGAGGAGACCAGGATGTTCCAGTGAGCGCCACAGCCTCTTTGCTCATTACCAAACACAGCGCTGTCTATTTGATAGCACTGTTCTTGGTATTGCAGCTACAGTTGCAAGAAAAAGTATGTGAACCCTTTGGAATGATATGGATTTCTGTACAAATTGGTCATAAAATGTGATCTGATCTTCATCTAAGTCACAACATTAGACAATCACAGTCTGCTTAAACTAATACAACACAAATAATTAAATGTTACCATGTTTTTATTGAACACACCATGTAAACATTCACAGTGCAGGTGTAAAAAGTATGTGAACCCCTAGACTAATGACATCTCCAAGAGCTAATTGGAGTGAGGTGTCAGCCAACTGGAGTCTAATCAATGAGATGAGATTGGAGGTGTTGGTTACAGCTGCCCTGCCCTATAAAAAAACACACATCAGTTCTGGGTTTGCTTTTCACAAGAAGCATTGCCTGATGTGAATGATGCCTCGCACAAAAGAGCTCTCAGAAGACCTATGATTAAGAATTGTTGACTTGCATAAAGCTGGAAAGTGTTATAAAAGTATTTCCAAAAGCCTTGCTGTTCATCAGTCCATGGTAAGACAAATTGTCTATAAATGGAGAAAGTTCAGCACTGCTGCTACTCTCCCTAGTAGTGGCCGTCCTGTAAAGATGACTGCAAGAGCACAGCGCAGACTGCTCAATGAGGTGAAGAAGAATCCTAGAGTGTCAGCTAAAGACTTACAAAAGTCTCTGGCATATGCTAAGCTAACATCCCTGTTAGCGAATCTACGATACGTAAAACACTAAACAAGAATGGCTTTCATGGGAGGATACAACAGAGGAAGCCACTGCTGTCCAAAAAAAAACATTGCTGCACGTTTACAGTTTGCACAAGAGCACCTGGATGTTCCACAGCAATACTGGCAAAATATTCTGTGGACAGATTAAACCAAAGTTGAGTTGTTTGGAAGAAACACACAACACTATGTGTGGAGAAAAAGAGGGACAGCACACCAACATCAAAACCTCATCCCAACTGTGAAGTATGGTGGTGGGGACATCATGGTTTGGTGCTGCTTTGCTGCATCAGGGCCTGGACGGATTGCTATCATCGAAGGAAAAATAAATTCCCAAGTTTATCAAGACATTTTGCAGGAGAACTTAAGGCCATTTGTCCACCAGCTGAAGCTCAACAGAAGATGAGTGTTGCAACGGGACAACGACCCAAAGCATAGAAGTAAATCAACAACAGAATGGCTTAAACAGAAGAAAATACGCCTTCTGGAGTGGCCCAGAGTCCTGACCTCAACCCGATTGAGATGCTGTCGCATGACCTCAAGAAAGCAATTCACACCAGATATCCCAAGAATATTGCTGAACTGAAACAGTTCTGTAAAGAGGAATGGTCAAGAATTACTCCTGACCGTTGTGCACGTCTGATCTGCAACTACAGGAAACGTTTGGTTGAAGTTATTGCTGCCAAAGGAGGTTCAACCAGTTATTAAATCCAAGGGTTCACATACTTTTTCCACCTGCACTGTGAATGTTTACATGGTGTATTCAATGAAAACATGGTACCATTTAATTCTTTGTGTGTTATTAGTTTAAGCAGACTGTGATTGTCTATTGTTGTGACTTAGATGAAGATCGGATCACATTTTATGACCAATTTGTACAGAAATCCATATCATTCCAAAGGGTTCACATACTTTTTCTTGCAACTGTAAGCCCCAATCACTCGGATGAAACTGAGCTGCACCTAGGCAATGTGAACTATGAATGTAATGTCATATGGCCTAGGAAGAGACTGTGCCGCTCACAAAGCACCACAGCCTCTTCATATAGAAAAAAAAAAACTCAACTAAAATTGAGTGAGGGTCCCGAGTTGGGTAGACAGCCCATCATGCACTTAATCTGCCCCCGATAGGCGCACATACAAACACCTAACCAAATATAAGTTCACAGTGAACAGTAAAGGGATTGTCCCACAAAGGACATTTATCATCCTTCCCAATCTCTAGGAGGGAGGTCCTGAGCCCCCTGAACCTCATCAATTCAAGACCAATGGACCACCGTTTGAGAACAAATTGGTGGGGATTCCGAAGGTGGATCTCCCAGTGATCAGTATGAAAGTTAAAAAAAAGTCCATTTTGGGACAACCCCTTATAACACACTATATGTATTTATTGTAAGAAGGTACCTGGAATCATTGTGGATGGAAGGTATTTGTCACCGAGGTTCCTGGCCTCGGTGAAGTACAGTAAGAGCCGGTATTTTATGTGTCAGCAGCAGCCATTGCTAATTGAGTGACTACTCCCCATGTCCCAGGCCGGGTTTTGCCAGGCATGAAAACCAGCCAGCAATGCCAGGTAAGGTGGATTTACCTCCCTCTGACAGTGGAGTACAGGAGGCTGTGAACTGAGGGCTGTGCTGGGATTTGAAGTTTGAGCGGGGCTGTAGGACTCAGGCCCCTCTAAAGGCGAATAGGCCGCCTATGGACATGATGAGGCTGAACTGCTAACAGGGTGTGCAAGGTGACTTTTATTTTTTATGGACTTTCCTTGTGTGTGAACAAACACCAAGCTACCTATGTTTTGTGATACACCTTATCTGAATTTTGTTATACACCAATGTGTGAATAAACACCGCTGTTTGATTCAAGAACTGTGTACTTTGCCTCTATACTGCATATGCTAGTCCTAACTACCAGATCGAATCCCCACAATTGGTGGAAGATGTGGGCAAGCGCAGTGAGGCTGGCGTGAACGCCAATATATTTTTGGGTTTGCATTTTTGGGCACAGTAGTATGTCGTACATCAAACCAGCTGTATTTCAACCCGTGCCCCACGACAAAATGGAGGCTGTTGTGAAGGCCCTCATGGAGGCTAATTTGCAGCAGCAGGAGACCAACCAGCACCAACGGGAGGCTAATAAGCAGCAGCAAGAGACCAACCAGTTGCTGCTACAGCACGTGATGGCTTTGCAGACAGCAGGAGCAACCCCAAGCGCCCACGATGCCCGAAAAGCAGTCCATGCAGCGATCCCTAAGATGACACCCGCAGACAACATTGATACCTACCTGCCGATGTACGAGAAAGTGTCCACCAGGGAAAAGCTGCCACGAGACGAGTGGACTAAGGTCATCACTCCTTTCCTAGCATCAGAGTCCCAGAGGGTGTATTTCGGCTTGTTGGACGATCAAGTGGCCAACTACCCGAAGGTAAAGGGTGAGATTTTGGCAAGACTGGGGGTGAATGTGTTGGTCTGGGCCCAGTGGGTACATCAATGGGGGTTTAAGCCGGCTATGCCCGCGAGACCCCAGTATTATGACTTACTCCACCTTTTGCAAAAGTGGCTACAGCCTGATGTGCTGAGTCCCACGGCTATGCTGGATAGACTATTGGCTGACATATTCTGGAGGGCGCTGCCATCCCCTCTCCAGCACTGGATCATCCAGGTATCTCCTGGAAATGCCCTGGAAATGGTGGACCTGGTGGAACGCTATGAGGCCACCAAGAATCTCGAGGGGGGTTCTTTTGGGAGGAGGGCAGGCAAATTCCAGAACTCCCCATGCCAGGCCCACCAGTGTGAGCCAATGAAACTACCACAGGAGGTTCCCCCTATGGGCCGGACCCAGTTAATCTGCTGGCGGTGTCAGGAACCTGGCCACACCAGGGCTGAGTGTCCTCATCGGGTTGAGCCCATGGACGCTAATTTTGATTACCGACAATCGCCATATGCTAGGAAACTGTGTGCCACAGGTACCCTGGAGGCTCTAGACCACTTTTGCCAGGTGGAAGTGGGAGACACTCAAGCGGAGGCGCTGCTGGACTCAGGGAGCTTGGTGACCCAGGTAAGGGCTACCCTGGCGCGGTCCGCTGAGTATACTGGCCGGAAAGTTGGGGTGATGTGCATTCATGGAGACTTGAAAGAGTACTCTACCGCGCTGGTGTCTCTAACCACGGTGGCCAGCAGGTGGACCCACGAAGTGGCAGTTGCCAGAAATCTCCACTATGAACTTATAATAGGGAGAGACTTTCCGGGTTTCCCTGGCCTATGGCCGGTTGTGAGATTTAATGATACCCCTGAGACACGAATAAGCCCAGGAGATTGGCCTTATTCAGAAGGACGGCCAGAACACTGGGAACCTGAGGCTGAAGGGCCAGCAGTAGCGGTGGTGGAAGAGGGGGAGACAACATCTGTGTAGGGTAATGGTGGGAGACGTGGAAGAGTTGCCACCGAGTTCTGGGTTGGCAGACCTTATCGTCTCCGGGGAGAATTTCGGTGTAGCCCAACGCCGAGACCCAACCCTATCCCTGGACTGGGAGAATGTGGTAACACTTGATGGTGTACCTTAACAACCTAGGGCCGAGTTGATGTTTCCCCGTTTTGTGGTCCACCAGAATATGCTATATCGGGTAAACCAGCTACGGGGTGAACCTTTTGAACAGTTAGTGGTGCCAGGGACCTATCGAAAACTCGTGTTAGAGTTAGCCCACCAACATGTTCTCGGGGATCATCTGGGACTGCAGAAGACACAGGACCGGATACTACAGCGGTTTTACTGGCCCAGTGTCATTAGAGAGGTGGATGACTTTTGTAAGTCTTGCCCTACCTGCCAAACCATACCCCAAGCACCTGTTCCGCAGCCCCTTAGTGTCCCTCCCAATTATCGAGGTATCATTTGAGAGAATCTCTATGGATCTCGTAGGCCCAGTAGCAAAGTCCGCTAGGGGGCACCAACACATCTTGGTCATCCTGGACTACACCACTTGGTACCCGGAGGCGGTGCCACTGCAACATACATCGGCCAAACTCATAGCAAAAGAGTTAATGGAGATGTTTTCCTGAGTGATGATACCAAAAGAGGTTCTGACTGACCAGGGGACTCCTTTTATGTCCAAGGTCATGCGGGAGCTCTGTAAGTTGCTGAATATCAAACAGATACGGACATCCGTCTATCACCCGCAAACTGACGGCCTAATATACAGGTTTAATGAAACGTTAAAAACTATGTTAAAACGAGTCGTTTCTAAGGATGGTAAGGACTGGGACCTCCTTCTGCCCTATCTTATGTTCTCAGTGCGAGAAGTGCCCCGAGGCCTCTACTGGGTTCTCGCTCTTCAAACCACTATATAGCAGACATCCACGTGGTCTGTTGGACATAGCCAAAGAGGCGTGGGAGAAACACCCCACACCATATAAAACTGTTGTTGAATACGTCACCCAGATGCAGAAACGTATGAAAACCGTGTTGCCGCTGGTAAAGGAACATATGGAGGCATCTCCGCGAGCTCAAAGTCGGGTGTATAATTGGCAGGCTCGGGTCCGGATCTTTAACCCGGGAGATCGGGTTTTGGTTCTGGTACCGACAGTGGACAGCAAGTTACTGGCTAAGTGGCAGGGACCCTACGAGGTAATCAAAAAGGTTGGAGAAGTAAACTACAAGGTACCCCATCCAGGGCGGCGGAAGCCGGACCAGGTGTACCTTGTGAATTTACTCAAACCGTGGAAGGATGAGGAGACCAGTACTGACGATAGCCCATGGCCGAGTTTTCTAGGGGGAGAGGTTCCGGCCCCTAAGTCTGATGTAATGGAGGCGGTTGCCACAGTAAAGATTGCTGACAGCCTCTCCTCTAAACAGACTCAAGAGACAGGAAGTTCGTCAGCAGGAACACGGATGTGTTCTCAGACCTCCCTGGATGCACTTCCATAATCCAGCATGACATTGTCACTGAGCCTCAGGCTAAAATCTTGTTGAAACCATACCCGGTACCCGAGGCTCGGCGATAGGCCATCTCTGAGGAGGTACAACTAATGCTGCAACAAGACATCATCGAGGAGTCTAGAAGTGAGTGGGTCAGCCCTATAGTACTGATACCCAAACCGGACGGGACGTTGCGGTTTTGTAACGATTTTCAAAAATTAGACGAGGTATCTAAGTTCGACGAGTATCCCATGCCATGGGTAGACGAGCTGATTGAGAGGTTAGGACAAGCCCGGTATTTTCTGTTTTAGACCTCACCAAAGGTTACTGGCAGGTACCATTAACGGAGTCTACCAAAGAGAAAACGACCTTCATCACACTGGAGGGGCTATACCAGTATAAGGTGTTACCTTTTGGTCTGCATGGCGCCCCTGCCACTTTCCAAAGGCTAATGGACATTGTGCTGCGACCACATCGTCGGTACGCTTCTGCTTACCTGGACGATAATATCATCCACAGTACCGACTGGGAAAGTCACCTGCCCAAAGTGCAGGCTGTAGTAGACTCCCTTCGAAAAGCTGAACTAACAGCTACCCAAAAAAAATGTGCGATAGGGTTAGAGGAGACAAAATACCTGGGGTATGTCATTGGGCGCGGAGTGATCAAACCCCAAGTAAACAAAATAGAGGTGATAAGAAATTGGCCGCTACCTGTCACCACTAAACAAGTAAAGTCGTTACTAGGAATGATAGGCTATTACATGAGATTTGTTCCCCACTTTGCCACTATAGCTGTGCCCTTAACAGAACTCTTGAAGGGACAAAAATCTGTAATGGTTCGCTGGGATGAGCGGGCGGAAAAGGCTTTTTACACTTTGAAGTTGGCCCTGTGGCCCGACTTCAATAGGGAGTTCGTGGTACAGACAGATGCCTCCAAAGTAGGCCTCGGTGCTGTACTCTCTCAGGAAATCAATGTGGAGGAGCATTCCATTGTTTTTTTAAGCCACAAACTCACCCCAGCCGAAACCAGATATAGTATAGTGGAGAAAGAGTGCCTGACTATCAAGTGGGCACTTGAGTCTCTCCGCTACTATTTGTTGGGGAGAAAGTTCCGCCTGGTGACTGATCACTCCCCTCTCAAGTGGATGAGCCAGGCCAAAGAGAGAAATGCCGGAGTCACCAGGTGGTTACTGTCCTTACAGAACTTTAAGTTTTCCGTGGAACACAGGGCAGGCCGGTTGGAGGGAAACGCGGATGCCCTGTCCCGGGTATACTGTATGGCAGTTGTTCACCCCCTCAGGGTTGAACAAGGGAAAATATGTAAGAAAGTACCTGGAATCATCATGGATGGAAGGTTTGTGTCACCGAGGTTCCTGGCCTCGGTGAAGTAAGAGCCGGTTTTTTATGTGTCAGCAGCAGCTATTTCTAATTGACACCTTGAGATTTAGCATGGCTGTCATAGCTGATCCGGGACAGCTCTTACTGGGAGTAGTCAAAGTGCTGGGTGGGTGACTACTCCCCATGTCTCAGGCCGGGTTTTGCCAGGCAAAAAAAACAGCCAGCACTGCCAGGTGTGGTGGATTTACCTCCCTCTGACAGTGGAGCTCAGAAGTCTGTGTGCTGTGAACTGAGGGCTGTGCTGGGATTTGAGGTTTGAGCCGGGCTGTAGGAGTCAGGCCCCTCTAAAGGCGAACAGGCCACCTATGGACTTGATGAGGCTGAATTGCTAACAGGGTGTGAATTAACACCCAGGAGAAAAGGTGACTTTTATTGTTTATGGACTTTCCTTGTGTGTGAACAAACACCAAGCCACCTGAGTTTTGTGATACACCTTATCTGCATTTTGTTATACACCAATGTGTGAATAAACACCGCTGTTTGATTCAAGAACTGTGTACTTTGCCTCTATACTGCATCCGCTAGTCCTAACTACCAGACCGAATCCCCACAATATATATATATATTGTTATATTGTTATATTATAGGAAGGAACAAGGGGCCGTCATTGATGGTCGGTACGTGTCACCGAGGTTCCTGGCCTTGGTGAGGTAAGAGACGGTTTTTCTCAAAGTGTCAGTTTTGCAGATTGCGGTCTGACACTTCAGCTGTTTTAGTATGGCTGCAAAGCTAATCCGGGATGGCTCTTATTGGGAGTAGTCAAAGTGATGGGTGGGTGGCTACTCCCCACGTTCCAGGCCGGGTCTTGGTTCTTGATATAAAACACAGGCAGCACTGTCAGGTGGGGTGAATTACTCCTCTCAGACAGTGGAGTGCTGCCAGTCTCTGTGTTGGGGCCTGGGAGTTCGAGCCAGGATTAAGGCCTGCTACCTTGTTTGTGTGAAAGCACGTGCATTCTTCTTTATACAAGGACTTCTGCGTTACTGCCTGATGTGAACAAACACTACATGCACACGACCGTATGTGTTTTGCAGTCCGTAAATTGCGTATCTGCAAAATTAAGGATGACTATCCATATGGCATCCGTTTTTTTTTTTTTGCGGATCCGTTTTTTTTGCGGCTCCATTGTAATAATGCCTATCCTTGTCCGCAAACTAGAAAAAAATAGGACATGCACTATTTTTTTTTTTTGCGGAGCAACGGAACGGACATACTGATGCAAATAGCACACGGTGTGCTGTCTGTGTTTTTTGCGGACCTATTGAAATGAATGGGTCCGCATCCTATCCGTAAAAAAACGGAATGGACACGGAAGCAAAATACGGTCATGTGCATGAGGCCTTAATGTGTGAATAAACACTGAACTGTTTAAGTTAAAAAAAGCCAAAAAATGCCAAAAAGCCAAAAAAAAGCATCTCTGGAGGATCCAGTATGTACATGGATATCCCACTGATTTCAACTGAAACCGTGTAGCATTTCAGTTTCCCTCAGGTGGTGCTGAAGCTACAAGCCACTTATTATTGATTAATTCTTCTACCAAAAACAATTGTCCAATGCAGACAAAATTCAGGTATTTTTCAGGTAAACCTGCTTCTGTTAAATCTGGGTAACAATGACATATCTGCCAATACAACTCCTGTAGTTTTGCTAACTTTATTCTTTTATCTTAAATCTTATTTCTCGTATTATAGTGGACTGAAATATTTGTCTTCTTGCAATTAACAAGAAGATAGCTGGACTTAATCTATATGGCGTTTTTTAGATGTTAGACTCGAACCTCAACTGTATGATTGGGTTTGATTTGGAAAAATCAGGTCCACCTATGTGTCATCAAAAATGGAAGCATAAGGATGCTTAAAGGGAACCTGTAACGTTGAACAAGGTGTTTGAGCTCCAGGCAACAGGATATAGAGCAGGAGGAGCTGAACAGATTGGTATATAATTTAATGGGAAAAAATACAGGATAACTTGTTTTTCATTCATTTAAATTCCTACACATTCTAGGCTTTGAAATCAAGGAGGTGGTCCTAATAATGATTGACAGCTATCTATGTGTGCACAGTCATAGAGGGAAGGCTGTCAATCACTGATAGGACTGCCTCCTTGACTTCAAAGCCAAGAATGTGTAGGAATTTAAATTCATGAAATACAAGTTATACTTTGTCTTTTCCCACAAAATTTAATTCCTATCTGCTAAGTTCCTCCTGTTCTATCACAGACTTCCTTTGAATATTTTTTTTTATCATTTTCATGAAGGCTCCCTTTAATAAATCCAGTTGATGCTGGGATCAGTTAATGACAGTCTATTTCTTGAGTAGCTAAAAGATTATTGCTAACTTCTTATTCTACTTATAATGATTTAATGATAAGATGTTGGATTGGACTTTATCCTCCAAAATATATATTGGGGTGAAAATCACTTAAATAAAAATAAGATAACCAACTAACGCATATGGGATAAAAATGTTCTCACTAGGGGTACTGTACTCACCATGATAGCTCAGGACAAAGAACCCACTTGTTGTGAAGTCACTATGGAACTTTATGAGAACGTGGTTTGAAGTGCTATAAACAGACTCTAGTGCCGTATTGCCACTAAACTGTCCAATCTGAGGAGACGCCTGTTCTGGACCATCCCTGTAAGACATGAAAAGTTTAATTTAAATGCAATACAATCTTTGTCTGAAACAGATGATGTTGACTCTTCAGCTCCATGAAACTCTTATGAGCATAGCCTTTTAATGGTAAACTCCAGATGAAGGAGTTTCAATATTTCAGAAGAATTGAAATAGACAAATATCTCAATGGTACCTAATACCATGACAGTGAGATGTTAATGAGGCCTTTGTGACGGTTAGAGATGACCAAAGTTATGAAAAATCCAATTCAGCTGCTTTGCCGAATTTCACAAAGAAATTAGATTCATGATAAATTAATAAATTACTTTGTCACAAAGTGCATTCCTTTGTATCTAGCAGGTGCAATGACTAGGAGCCGCACCTGTTATTGAACCCCTCAGATGCTGGCTTCATTGCTGATTGCAGATTCTGAGATCAAAATGAAGGCCTTTCAGGTGCTAATTCAATTTAAAAAAAATATACATACTCCCCTTATCCATTTAATCACAGGCTGCTGCGGCCATCTTGATTAAAGACAGAGCACAAAATCTGCAATCAAGATGGCCGTGACGCCTTCTTCACGCACAAATGGATAAGGTGAGTATGTATTTTTTGTTTAACGTCATTTCAGGAAAGAAAGATTCGTTACCACGAAGTGCGAGGAAATTCTGCTTTGCAGTGAATCAAATTTTTCCTGAAATTTGGATTGAAGTCCACTTTGGATACTTGAATTCACTCAACACTAGTGAAGGTGCATGTGCAGCAGTAAGGGGCTAATTTATTAAGACCAGCATTTTTCACCCAATCTTAAGTCTGACAGTGCTACTGGAAGAAGTGCCAGGTATGTGGAGAAACAGGCCTCTACATTACTTTGACACTTCCTCCAGCAGGCCATGCAACAGTCTTAAATCTACACCAGATCTCTTGCTGCCATAGAATAAAGCGATTTTCTATGCCAAAAAGTGGCATAAAAAATTATGAATGAGACGGGCCTGCTGGCCAGCCCTCTTCACCACTCACACCATGCCCCTTTTTTATCTGTTGGAAAAGAGGCATTAGGGTGGAAAAGTTGCAAATGTTGCGTATGACAAAATCTGCTACTGATATACGCCACAGATGTGGCGTATATCAGTTCATAAATGAGCCCCAAATTGTCTTGTCATGTAGGTCTCACCTTAAAGGGATTGCCTAGCAAGCAAAAAAGATTTAGAAAACAGCGTAGAATGTTAAAAAAAAATAATAAAAATACTCTCCTTATTAAGCCCCTGCGGGTCTCTATTTCTTGCTCTTTTTTGACACAAACATGTAACCACTACAGTCAATCACTGGCTGCAACAATAAACCAATACATCCAATGATCGGCTTCACTGGTTATCTGTATGTGTCAAGAAGGAGCTGAAACACGAGACTGGCAGGAAGCATCAAGACCATAATGGCAGAGAATCGGTAAGGTCAATATGAATTGCCGCGGCAACAAAATTATTCAAAATTCAAAAATTCTGTATCTCTCTAAGTAAATAAAACCTGATGTTTAAAAGAATTATGCAACCATTCTGATTTACCAATGGAGTCATTTTTTATGTAGGGTGGCAATCTCTTCAAAACTTAAAATTCTTGAACTACTCATAACAAAGGCCACCATTTGCTGACCAAAATCAGTCCAAATCTACCTACATGATACATATGCTCTATTCATGGTAATATTATGGGATAGTTCCTCTACTTAGATGCTTCTAATGTGCCAGTGGAAGTAGCAGCAAATCTTTGCTTTTCGGTTAGAGTCCAATATTAAAAATAAGTTTTTCATTATTATAAAATGTTATATATAAAATTCTTATGTATATGGCCAGGAGATCAGACTTCCCATTCTCCTATTTCCCCAAAACTTGTTTTTCTAGCTGTAAGACAACTGCCTGCAAAAGGAGCCCCCACCCTCTTCTTTGTCTATATAAGGACGTAAGATGTTAAGCCCCCACCCCGCAGAGATCAAGAAGTTATGTACTGATATTTTTTCTGCAAGATTTATTTGGTTCAGCAAGACATTGAAGATCCTACAGACTGATAAATCAATCTCTTATTTAATGTTACCATCGATTTCTAGGATTTGTGTTTGCTATATATAAAAAAAAATCTAGTGATAGCAAAAGGAAGAATGTAGAAAAAAATATTTGAATAATAATGGTAAAAAAAGATGATTAAGCATATCTTTGGAGTGTCAGTTTTATCGCATTCCGCTGCATATTTTAGTCTGAACCATGGTAACTGGAAGGAAATTTTATATTTTCTATAAATTTTAATTTCCTTGATACACTCTTTCAACTTTTTATATTTTAGTTGCGTAACTTCTGAAATGCCACAATGTCACACAGTTCAGTTGCAGTGGCTGTATTTAATATATGAACACTATGTTTAACTCAAACTGTTTTAAATAAATGTCACATTCATTTGGAAAGTGTATTCATAATTTTCCTAAAAGTAGCAGAGACTTTTTGATATTACTGCAGTATGGAGACACTTTAAAAGCAAAACTAATTTATAGCTGTCTGTAGGAACCCATATCTTATGTGATACCAGTGAAGCCAAGGGCGTAACTACCATAGCGGCAGACCCTGCAACTGCTATGGGGCCCAGGGCAAGAGGGGGCTCAGTCTTAGTTTGGATCATCTCCTCTTCTACTGGAGGTGAGAACTTGGTCAGGACTCTACCCTCTAAAGGGACAACTGTTAGCAAATGAGGCAGTGGAAAAATGGTCCTTGGATCAATGAAAGGGGTTTAGGCAGAAACCCTTCTGGCCTGTGTGGGGGGAATGGTTTAATCCTTGCTATGGGGCCATTACTTCTCTATGTACACCACTGAGTTGAGTGGTATACTGGCTAGATATTTTCTCATTGATATTACCCCCAACACATCTTTAGATACATGCTGGTGATATGGTAGAAGTATTATTCAACTGCTTTTCTCTACTTTTTCTCAGTTTCGATGCTAACTGTAGGTTCAAATCTCTATCACAAACTCTAGTAGTGTGTTCGGGCAGAGGAACAGACTACCAGAGTTTACCTTATCCGGCATAGCCAGATACCGCCACACGCTACAGATCTCCATTAACTGTGGTATTTATTCCAGAAAGTAGCCAGGTCCTCATCAGGTCCCATTACAGTCAATGAGGATCTGGCGGTGTCTGGCGGTATGCAGTAAACTCTAGTAGTTTGTTCTGCCGCAACAGTCTATCGTAGTTTGTACCGAAGATGTGAACATAGCCACCAGTTCAGCCGGAATTGGTGGGTTTGGCTGACAGTAATCTAATCTGTATGGCCACCATCAGAACGGTATATATTTGACATGTAATAGTGCTCATGGGGATATTTTGTTTTTTCAATAATCCTGCTGAGGAACAATGCAGTCTCACCTCTGGTCAAAACTGAATTAGAACATAAAAAACAAAACATGTTGCATTCAAGTGCACAGCAAGTCGTAGAGTTTTAATACATCAATGAAAAGTGTGTTACTTCTTAACTATTTGCTATTCAGTAGTCTTGGCAAGTTGAGTGACAACCTCTGTGCATGATATTATGGCAATTAGTATTAATCGAGCACCAAAGTGCTTGTGTGCTTGAGTACAGGGTGGGCCATTTATATGGATGCACCTTAATAAAATGGGAATGGTTGGTGATATTAGCTTCCTGTTTGTGGCACATTAGTATATGTGAGGGGGGAAACTTTTCAAGATGGGTGGTGACCATGGCGGCCATTTTGAAGTCGGACATTTTGAATCCAACTTTTGTTTTTTCAATAGGAAGAGAGTCATGTGACACATCAAACTTATTGGGAATTTCACACGAAAAACAATGGTGTGCTTGGTTTTAACATAACTTTATTCTTTCATGAGTTATTTACAAGTTTCTCTTTGTTTACAGCCATTGACATGTCGCCGAGGTTAACACGTGAGGAGCGGATAGAAATTTTGTTGCTGTCTGGTGAACGCAGTAACCGGGTCATTGCAGCAGATTTCAATGCAAGACACCCTACGAGACCACCCATCTCCCATGCTACAGTTAGCAAACTGCTTGCTAAGTTTTGTGAAACTGGTTCAGTGTTGGATTTGCCAAAATGTGGACGCATGAAATCTGTCTCTAATGAAGAAACATCAGTGGCTGTCCTAGCTTCATTCAGCAAGAGCCCACAGAATAGCACTCGCCGCATGTCACTGGAGAGTGGCATTAGTCGAACATCCCTTTGGCGGATATTAGCTACTCACAAATGGCACCCTTACAAACTCCAGCTACTGCAGCATCTCAATGAGGATGACCCAGATCGGCGCACTGAATTTTCAAAATAGGCAAAACAAAAATTGTAACAGGACCCTCAGTTTAAGCAGAAGATTTTGTTCAGTGATGAGGCAAACTTTTATGTGAATGGTGAAGTTAACAAACAAAACCACCGCTATTGGTCTGACACTAACCCTCATTGGATAGATCCCTCCAAGACTGTTGGAACAAAAAAATTGATGGTATGGTGTGGTATATGGGGAACAAAGATAGTGGGGCCATTCTTCATCAATGGAAACCTCAAGGCCACTGGATATGCAAAATTGCTACATGATGATGTGTTTCCCTCTTTATGCACTGAAGCTGACACGTTCCCTGAGTTTTTCCAGCAAGATGGTGCACCACCACATTATGGGTGTCAGGTCTGAGCATTCCTAGATGAACAGTTTCCTGGAAAGTGGATTGGTCGTCGTGGGCCAGTTGAATGGCCCCCAAGGTCTCCCGATCTGACCCCCTTAGACTTTTATCTTTGTGGTCATCTGAAGGCAATTGTCTATGCTGTGAAGATACGAGATGTGCAGCACCTGAAACTACGGATACTGGAAGCCTGTGCTAGCATTTCTCCTGTGGTGTTGCTATCAGTGTGTGAAGAGTGGGAGAAGAGGGTTGCATTGACAATCCAACACATTTTATAAGTGGTCAGAAACTTGTAAATAACTCATGAAAGAATAAAGTTACGTTAAAACCAAGCACACCATTGTTTTTCTTGTGAAATTCCCAATGAGTTTGATGTGTCACATGACCCTCTTCCTATTGATAAAACAAAAGTTGGATTCAAAATGTCCGACTTCAAAATGGCCACCATGGTCACCATCCATCTTGAAAAGTTTCCCCCCTCACATATACTAATGTGCCACAAACAGGAAGTTAGTATCACCAACCATTCCCATTTTATTAAGGTGTATCCATATAAATGGCCCACCCTGTAGAACACTTTGCGATGCTCGGGTGTTCTACTGAGCACCCGAGCACAATGGAAGTCAATGGGAGAAGCCCAGGCAGGGAAGGGTGTCGGGACTCTAGTTCGGCTTAGGAGTCCCTGCTCTGACTCCATATATAGCTATTCCCATATATGGAGTCAGTGCTTGGGGACACCCCAGTGTATTTAAATCTAATTTTTTTTAAAGTTTCTGCTGGGATTTGAACTCCCAATGTTGTACATTAGAGACAAGGACCTTATCTACTCAGCTATAAAACTGAATTCTAAACTGTGTCAGAAAAACCTCATCAAAGTTTCTGATGCAGTGAGTATTCCTATTCAGCAGAAGACTTATTTTAAATTTCTCTGCAGATTAACATGTAGCTCTATAGTGTAGTTAACGTCCTTTCCTCTAATGTACAAGGTTGGGAGTTTGAATCCCAGCAGAAACATTTCAGTTAATACTCACTACATCAGAAATTTCTATGAGGCTTTTATGACACAGTATAGCATTCAGCTTTATAGCTGAGTGGATAAGGTATTTGCCTCTAATGTACAAGGGGTTGGGAGTTCAAATCCCAGCAGAAACTTTTCAGAAATAGATGCTAAATTACATTTAAATACACTGACTCGAGCACACACAGTCTTCGGCTGAACTCCTCGATCGACACTAATGGCAATTTTAAAATATGTAACCGTTACATACAGTTTTGATCAACAGAAAAAAAAGTCTCTTGGACATGTCATACATTGCCAAATTTGTTCTGTTTGATCATAAAAGAAACACTTATAGATATAAAATGTTCTATGATTATTTGTGCTGTAATAATAGATGCAGATTAATTTGAAGAACATAGATCTAAGAGAATAATTAGGCAGTTGGTTTAATCAATCCCAAACCAATGAATACATGCACTTACCATACAGTGATGAAGTCATAAATGGGTTCTGTCTGAAGGACTGTAAAATTTATGTATATTCCATTTCCTGGAGGAACCTTGACTAGCCACAAGCAGTCTTGAAAATTTGGGTACTCATCTGGATATCCAGGAGAGTAAATAGTACCATTCATTGCCGTTATATTTCCTCCACAGAGAGCTGCAAAAGATTTCAACAAAAATAGATAGTAAGGATCTGCTGTCGAGTCTGTGGGACTTCATGAGAAACATGCTGAAGAGCTTATCAAGTATGTGTACTTGAGTTATCCAAGTAGCTTCCCAACTTACTAAACTGAGATGTTTAGAAAATTGAAATTTAAGCCACGTAAGAGCAGAGGTTTTGGAGTCTAATATGTGATTTTCAACAGTCTGCATTAACAGACTGTATCTGGTATCTCCCCCTCCTCTTTCAAAAACTATACTGTTACTCCATTATAAAAAATAAAAAAAACTTCTCTTGACCCGTCCTGAACAACTAACTATAGACCCGTCTTCAATCTTCCCTTGATTGCTAAACCCCTGAAGCGTCTGGTCTACTCTCACCTCATACACTATCTCTCTGTTCACCCTCTCCTTGATACATTAAAATCTGGTTTCTGCACATAACATTCCACACAGAAACTGAGCTCACCAAAGTGACAAATGACCTCCTAACAGCAAAATACAATGGTGACTACTCTCTGTTCATTCTCCTTGACCTCTATGCAGCTATTGACACTGTAGACTACCATTTCCTACAGCTCCAATTTATTGGTCTAAATGACACTGCTCTCTCCTGTTTTTTTTCCTGGTTTGCTGGTCATTTGCTGGCTCAACTTCTTCTCCTCTCCCTTTTGCTGTTAGGGTTCCTAAGGGTTCAGTCCTAGGCCTTCTCCTCTTCGATATCTACAAAGGCCCAACTGGACATACCATCAGCAGATCTGATTTCCAGTACCATCTCTATGCTGATGACATACAACTACACACTTCATCCCCCATCACCCCTGCAGTATTTCAGAACACCAGTGACTGTCTGTCCACTGTCTCTAACATCATATGTTCCCTATATCCTTAATGCAGCAGCCAGGGTAACCTATCTATCTAACCGTTACTCCTATGCCCTGTGCCAATCATTGCACTGGTTGCCCATACAGTATAGAATCCAATTTAAACTGCTTGTTCTCACCCAACAATCTCTCCACAGTGCTGCACCCCCTAACATCTCTTCGCTCATCTCTTTTTACCACCCAACCCATGCTCTACACTAAGGATTTACGACTGACATCCACCATAATCTGAACCTCTCACTCCCGGCTTCAAGACTTCTCCTGAGCTGCACCATTTCTCTGGAATGCCCTACCCTAAGAAATTAGGTTAAATCACAATATACACAGTTTTAGGTGCTCCCTAAAAAACATATTTTTAGGGTGGCCTATCACATCCCATGATCTAACTCCTATCCATATATAACCCATTTATCATAATTTTTCTGAACTTAATCCTTCACCAAACTCTCCACTAGAGATGGACAAACACAGTGGTGTAGCTAGAAATGACTGGGCCCCACAGCAAATTTTTGAATGGGCCCCCCTCCCCCAGTAATTTTTTTGCAATCCCTTCCTTTCATGCCGCCCCCATTCCTGTGGCTAGTAAAGATCGCTCTCTCAGACCAGGGCCAGCAGCTGTTCTATCCGTTTTCTACATTGTCTATACTGTCACTGTATATAATTTCATTGTGTAATACTGCTGAGGGGGCCCTGACCAAATCCTTTAGTCTTCCTCCTCCTGGATGGGCCCCTTCTGGGTCATGGCCCCAAAGCAGCCCCTTCCCCTGCTTTCCCTATAGTTACGCCCCTGGACGAACATCTCCCGGGACGGTTCGCGAACGCGATCAAATGTTTGCAGACCGCAAGTTCTCAGCGGGTCCCATTTATTTGAATGGCAGGCGAACCTGAAAATCCTTCAGCTCATATTTGCAGCCAAGGAATATTTACTAGAAGTGCACAAATAGTCCCACAACATGGACAGTGACATACCAGATGTATTATTAGAATTTGCGATCTCCATTCATTATTTTTTTAAATGCAAAATATCGGAAATATAATTTTCGCGTACGCGCATGCGCACACCAGTTATAATAATTTTTTCCAATACCGTTTGTCACTGTGTGTAGCAGAAGGAACACAGCAAAACCGCAAACAAATGCTGCTGTACCCAAATGCACTATATAGAAAGTATATTATTGGTATATAACACTCCGCTTCTATCAGTTTTTTTGGGGGGAGACTGGTATATCACACCAGTTATAATAATGTTTTCTAATAGTGTTTGTCACTCTGTGTAGTTGCAGTATCGCTGCAGAACCGTTCACCACTGCTGCACAATACAAATCCAGTATAATATGTTTTCTATGTTAGAAAGTATATTATAAGTGTATTACACCCCTCTGTACTGCACACCTATCAATAGCACACCTATACCAGTCCTTAAACTGACTTTTGTGCCCTATTTGATAGCGTTTTTGTCCCTAACAGTCTGTCCCTGCTCCGCACAGCAACCTCTCCCTACACTGGCAAAAGACAGAATGTAAAATGGCGGCCAGATCGGGTCTATTTATAAGGTAGGGGGTATGTCCATATGCTGAAACTTTTCAATTGGCTGTCCTGTACCACCTGATGGATGTGTCATGGGTCAAAGTTCTTCACAATGTAAAAGAATATGGATGCATGCTCTATTTTGTTTCATGTTCACGGATCCATCACGCCCATTATAGTCTATGGGTTCATGAAAACCATGGATACAACACTGATGCCATCATTTGGAAAAGATGCTTTGAAAATGATTTTTCAGCTATTTAGTGCTAGTGAAGCATGGATAACACAAGGACACATGGACTTGACACAGATCCGTCATGGACATCTTTACGGAGGCATCTCTGACCACCTTTTTTACGGATTTAAGCACGGACGTGTGAATGAGGATTAAGTCAGGAATGGGGAACTTTTTGGAAGTAATAACATACACTTAGGCTGCTTTCATACAGCTGTTATAAAGGTGCTTTTTTGCATCTGTATTATGGATACAACAACCAGACATTGTGCTGTTCATCATCACCAGAGTTAGAGCACCATAGAAATTGATGGTGCTCCAACTCTGGTTCTGAAAGAATATTGGAGATCGATGTCTTGTGTTCATAATACAGGAGCAAAAAAGAACAAGTATTTCAGCTGTCTAAAATCAATGTTAGTCATATAACTTGGTGAAACATGAAAGCTAACAATAAATATCTAGCAATCTTGTGAAAACTAGTAAGGATTGCCATATTTACTTCTAGGGCAAAGTGTCTACTTTAGACGTCTGCAATTCTGTGCTTATGTTCTCCTATTGAAGCTAGAGCACTGGGAGGAGGCTCCTGCTGCAGCCAGTAACCATAGGTATAGTTAGTAGATGGGTTTGTGAGAAGAACGATGGCTGCCTATAATTGCTTCATCTTTCTGCTTCTTGATTATTAATAAAATAGTGAAAATGAATCATAAATACTATACCATCACAGCGAGGTATTGGATGATTCCAGTTACGGCTCACTCCATGGAGACATGTGAGGGCAGATTCTCCGATCAAAGAATAACCAGGGTAACACTCAAAAGATATAGTGTGTCCCACAGTGAAATCATTCCCAATTACAAATCCATTACGAAATGGCCGAGGGTCAGGACAGCTCTGGAGCTGATATGCTAAGAAAAGGAAAAAGACACACTGGTAAAGAAAACTTGTAAGATCTGTGCTCATTTTGTAAATTGTTCTCATGCTCCAAACAGAAAATAATGGTTCCGTTGGGAATTTTGCAGTTCATGAAATGTATTGCTTTCTATAGACTGAAGATGACAGTGTTGCTGTTACAACATACTACTACATAAAAAAATATATAAAAATAGTAAAAAAATAGCAATACAAATTAACAATACAATTAGAATGACTTTGGTGTTACAATTCTAAAAGAAACTGCAATAATAGGACATTTACAAACAATAAGAAGTAAGTTAAGAGTTATTAACACATCTTCACATGACTTAGAATTCCATGAAACACTGATATGGGTTATGATTATTGTTGAGCAAATCAAACTCCACAAAGTGGAATTAGATCCGAATTTTAGGGAAAATTCGATTAGCTGCAAAACCGAATGTCCTCGTGCTTCATCGTAGCTAATCGATTTTCCCTGAATGGCTGTAAAAAAAAAAAACATATTTACCTAATTCATTTGAGCGTAAAGAGCCGGCCGCCGCCATCTTGATTGAAGATCTCACATGAAATCCCGGTGCGCGGGGACATAGGATGTCATCAAGGGCCGAGCAAGATTTCACACTAGATCTTCAATCAAGATGGCTGTGACCGGCTCTTCACGCTCAACGGATGAGGATGAGATGCCGCGATCAGCTGCCAACGAGTCATCTGAGTGGTACAAAGATGGTGGGTGGCGCAATCACCATTCCCTGTCATTGCATCCTTTACTTACAAAGAAATGCACTTCGTGACAAAAAGGGGTTCGTCACAAAGCAATTTTTTTGTAAAATTTGGCGAAGCAGCCGAATCGAATTTTTTAATCCTTCGCTCATCACTAGTTATGAAAATTAAAGAGGTTTTCCAACATTTTAAAGTTGATGACCTAGTATAATTCAGCCTTGCTTGATCTTTGAGGTTACACGGATCACTTTAATGATGGGGGTGTGAATGATGCTTTGTCCCATTCAATGAATGGGATGTGTCACAGAGGACTGTGTTTTCACTTTGTAAACACCTGATAAATGTGCTCCCTTTATTACTTCTTATTACATTAATGTTTGCTATATTAGGTGTGCATTGATCATCGTCACATTTGACGAGCACTGTAACCCTCAGGAAATGTTAGGTTTGGGAACTCTACACTTTTACAGGGGTCTCAGTGGTTTGGCCCTTCTTCAAAGCATTCCTCTCTGAAGGGATAGTAAACCCATTGCCCCCTACTAGTGACAGTACAGACAGGGGTGGGGTAGTGAATGTTTTTGAATATATCTGTGACTGGGTGTAGTACTGAGTTGTTGGAGGTTGTGAGAACAAGCTGTGGCATTCTCTCCTCCTGGATTTGTCATTGATACTGGGAATAGGGATCTTCCAGCATGTTCCTGTATATCTAATATGTGTGACCTGTCCATGTTATGGGAATAAAGAACTTTACTGGCAACAACTCCTATTGCTCAGTAGTTTTGATCACGAATATTCGAATTGTGAATTTTAATTGCGAATATCGGCACTTTGAGAATTCGCGAATATTTAGAATATCGCAAAATATATTCGTAATCGCGAATATTCGATTTTTAAAAAAAATACCAGTTCATGCGAATTTTTCTGAGAATTCTTTAGGCGAATTTTATGCGAATTTTCGCAATCAAGAAAATAATGCCTAGAGATCATGAATTCGCGAATTCTCAAATATATGGCGAATATTCGCCCAAATATTTGCAAAATATCGCAAATTCGAATATTGCCCCTGCCGCTCATCACTATTGCTCAGTGCCTATCTTTTGTTGGTCATGAGCCAATTTGGTGACAGGATGTTCTGCAGAACCAGTGACAGTGCCTGTGCAAACAATGATGTAGATGTAATATTCTGATATTCCACAGCTCCTCTTTTCTGCTGGGTCCTGGAGGTCACTGGTGAGACACTGGGGGCCTACCA
Organism: Bufo bufo; assembly: GCF_905171765.1. Taxonomy (NCBI): domain Eukaryota; kingdom Metazoa; phylum Chordata; class Amphibia; order Anura; family Bufonidae; genus Bufo; species Bufo bufo. The sequence goes on from NC_053393.1 coordinate 58,290,834, forward strand.
CTAGGCAATTTGAAATCTCTGGAGATTTTTAGTAGAGGTTGAAGAATACAGATATGCTCTTAATATTTCCTCTCTCAGGGAAATAATTGATTTCTCACATAGCATCTTTTAATCGTAAGCACTTACATCAAGGCTCGCAGGCTGATATTTACTTAGAAATCTAGACTCGTTCTTGTATTACTAGCTTGACTTCTTATATGCATACCTCCTCAGGCATGAAGTGTTAATACACAAAATATCTAAGCTGGAGCGCACCATGACGTCTAGATATTTGCATAAAAATTTCACAGCTTGAATATCAGGGATGTTTTACCAAAGACACAATTTGCATATTAATACATTAAAACATTATCTTCCAGTTTATAATAGCAAAACATAATTAAGAACACTATTGTCTTAAGCTGCAGATGTATAAAGTTGCTCAAAAATAAAGTTTCTTACTCCTTCCCACCACCCATGAGACAAGTGCTTCGCGTTCACTCATGAAGTCAGTCTCTGAACTGTCAATATTTTAGACTACAGAGTCAACCAGGATTGTAATTGCCCCAGATTTTCAATGGAGTATAAAAAAAAGGAGATGTCTTTGCCAGGGTAGGGGGTTAGGGGGGTAGGGGTGTGTGGGGCATTTACCTCCTCCATTATTCTGTTATCTATATAACTTAGGCTACTTTCACACTCTCATTTGGTGCGGATCCGTCATGGATCTGCACAAACGCATCCGTTCAGATAATACAACCGCCTGCATCCGTTCAGAATGGATCCATTTGTATTACCTGTAACATAGCCAAATACGGTCTTGAACACCATTGAAAGTCAATGGGGGACAGATCAGTTTTCTATTGTGCCATATTGAGTCAGTGAAAACGGATCCATCCCCATTGACTTACATTGTGTGTCAGGACGGATCCGTTTGGCTCAGTTTCCAAAGCGGAATGGAGACAGAACGGAGCCAAACTGATGCATTCTGAGCGGATTCGTATCCATTCATAATGCATTAAGGGCAAAACTGATCCGTTTTGGACCGCTTGTGAGAGCCCTGAATGGATCTCACAAATGGAAAGCAAAACGCCAGTGTGAAAGTAGCCTAAATACAGAGTCAAAGGCCAATGCGTTTTAAGCTGTTTACGCCAGTTGTTGGCAGAAATTGAACCAGAAAAGATGCAAATTGTGAAATTGAGTAAAAATTTTGACATTTGTCATTACTCATCAATTTTTGAAAGCGGTCTACAAGTTGGCATGGTCTACAAGAAGTGGTATTGCTGTACAGAAAGCATCAAACAAATATGCCCCTTGCCAGTCCCTCAATGTACATGGAACTGATGAGCTTAGCGTATAATTTAAACTCCTCCTAATATGAACAGGCAACTTATAATGAGTGATAAGAAAATTTCACAAAATTCGATTCAGATTTTATTCAGCAGAATCTGTCAGGCAGTTTGAATTGGGTCCGAATAAATTGTACCAATGGTACCAATGGCTCTGAAAAGTCATGTGTGACGTTCAAGGGTCTCCTAGGATTATATACAACTCATTTCAGGCTCTTTAAGGACAAGCCAGCAGTAATATGTTTAAAGTGACACCAGACTGTGGAAAACAAAGAAGAATAACTTGCTCAGAAAAGTTTGGCTTTTAGTTACTTATTTATTCCATCTGGAAAGATCCTGCAGGAAGCAATTAAATAGATATCTTGCAGTCAGAGAAGTGTCTGCTTTTTTCCCTGTTTCTCCATCTTTTGCTGGAGACCAGTTCTGAATGTACATAAATGTAAGGAAAAATATCTACCTGCCATCTTTATTTAAACAGAGCTACTAGGAACTTTTAGTTAGATTTGGTTATAAAGAGCAGAACTGATGCGATTTTCTTAGACTTTGCTATAGAGGTAATATACTGCTGAATATGTCTTGTTCCCTTGTCTGACTTCTCCCAGTCACTGGTCTTTCCTTTTTTAGGTAATTGCTTATTTTCATCTGCTGCTAATTTTAATAATCATTAACATCTCCAGAGCCAGTCTTCTCAGTCGCTCTCCTCAGCTGCCCTCTTATAGAAACTGAAATGAACTCTCCTTTTGTCTCAATAGAAATCACCAATCAGTTTCAGACCAAGCCCATCATTTCTTCCTGTCTCCCCTGCTGGCTCCTGAACAGTGTGACAGCCATAGATAGGGCCCCCCCCATAACTGAGAACTCCCAGAGAAGACCCCTCAAGCTTCACCTAAGACACCCACCAGCACCAGGTGCAGAATGGAGGCTACCCTGAACAGTAGTCTCTCTGTTCTTTAACCTGCTATGCCTGAGACTGCTATCTTTCCCTTTCTCGGCCACTGGCTATGAAGAAATGATCAACATGTCAGCATTATAACATTTACTTTCCTAAAGGACTACCCCTGCCCAACACTCCACTCTACCTCCAAGAAAACCACAACCATAATGTTCAACAGTGTTCTGCATACATCAGCAGCAACAAATACTGTACATCAATATCCAGGAATTAAGTACAATAACGGCAGAGTGTTCTTCTCATAGATAAAACGCTTACATGTGTACTAGAATGAGCTCACAGACAGGAAGTTGGGGAAGGAGGCGGGGCTTAATACTACATTCAGCGCACTGTGAAAGAGCTGGAAGCTGCAAAACTTCAGCGGCTTCTTACAAAATCTACCCTTGTATGTATAGAGGGACACTAGACAGGACCAGGCCACTAATACCACAGAAAGTACTACTCAGCTTTCCCTGGTGCCTGAATGTCAAGTTTGCCTTTATTATCTATATACTCTGGAAGGATTTCTCACTGTCTGTCTAAGCTAATTTGACATTCATCAGTGTTGGAGACCTGGATTACAAATCTAGTGTCTAGAGTTGTACACACTGATCATATAACATTACTATTATATTGTGCAAGTAACCCAGATTTTCAAGGGCCCTGAAAGGCAAATCTTCCTAGCTGGTGCTCTATTTAGGAATGAGGAAGGGGCTTCGCCGGTCACGCTAGTGTCACGGAACCATGAACCAGACGTACAACAAGAGATAAGAGAAAATAAGAAGGCTTTATTGAAAATAAAGCTGTAAAGCAAAAGTCCAAACGGATGGTGAAACCGAGCAGAGTCTTTGCGAAGCCAGAGGTCAGGAACCAGAAGGGTAGTCAGACGAAGCCAGGATCAGGAACCAGCAGGGTAGTCAGACGAAGCCAGGATCAGGAACCAGCAGGGTAGTCAGACGAAGCCAGGATCAGGAACCAGCAGGGTAGTCAGACGAAGCCAGGATCAGGAACCAGAAGCAGCAGCAGTCTTAGAAGCATGTGTACACAAGAGGACCAAGCAAGGAACTGAAGCCACAGACCTCCTATATATATGAGCTAGGCATCCAGCTCCTCCCAGTGGGAAGGAGGAGCCGCAGGGTGGAAGTCTACAAGAAACCCAGAAACCAAGATGGCCGCCAGCACATGTCAAACGAAGGAGAACAGCAAGAAGGTAAGACCATGACAGTACCTCCCCCTCAAGGGCCCCTCCTCCGCGGAGCACAAAACGGTTTCTGAGGGAAGCGTGCGTGGAAGGCTCGGAGCAAGGCAGGAGCATGGACATCTGCGGAGGGAACCCAGGAACGCTCCTCTGGACCATAACCACGCCAATGGACCAAAAACTGCAACCGACCGCGGACCAGGCGTGAGTCCAGGATATTGCTCACCTCATATTCCTCACGATTGCCCACTTGGACCGGACGAGACCGAGGAACCGAGGAAGTGAAACGATTACACACCAGTGGCTTCAACAGGGAGACATGAAACACGTTGGAGATCCGCATGCCAGGAGGAAGCGCAAGGGCATAGGCTACCGGGTTTACCCTGCGAAGCACTCGGAAGGGACCAACAAAGTGAGGCGCCAGCTTGGGAGTGGGCACTCGAAGGTTGAGGTTGCGGGTGGACAACCATACACGGTCTCCGACCTGGTAGGAAGGAGCAGGCGCTCGTCTGCGATCAGCCTGGAGTCTCTGGCGCTGCGCAGAGACCTCAAGGGACTTCTGGATCTGTACCCAAGAAGCACGTAGGACGGAAAGGTGATCCTCCACAGCCGGAATATCCTGGGGAGAGAATACCTCCGGTAACACGGCAGGTTGGAACCCATAATTGGCCATGAAGGGAGACGTCCCAGAGGAAGAGTTCACCACCGTGTTCCTGGCAAACTCAGCCCAAGGCAGGAGGTCAACCCAATTATCTTGGTGGTCGGAGACATAGCAACGAAGGAATTGCTCCAAGGCCTGATTGGATCGTTCTGCGGCCCCATTGGACTGAGGGTGGTAGGCCGAGGAGAAGGAGAGATGAATCCCCAACTGGGAGCAAAAGGCGCGCCAGAACCTGGACACAAACTGACTCCCCCGATCCGACACAATCTCCTTGGGCAAACCGTGCAACCGGAAGACCTCCCTGGCAAAAATCGTGGCCAACTCTTGTGCAGAGGGTAACTTCTTGAGAGGAACACAGTGGCACATTTTGGAAAACCGATCCACAATCATGAGAATGACCGTATGGCCTCGGGATGCAGGGAGGTCCACAATGAAATCCATCCCCAGGTGTGACCATGGGCGCTCCCCGGTGGCTATGGGTTGCAGAAGGCCCAACGGAAGGTGCCGAGGGGACTTACTCTGGGCACAAACGGAGCATGCCGCTACATATGCGGCGATGTCGGAACGTAGGGAAGGCCACCAGAACAGACGTGAAACAGCCCAGGACAGCTGATTCTTTCCAGGATGCCCCGCGGTCTTGGAGTTATGGTAGGTACGCAACAACCGAGTGCGCAACTCCTCAGGCACAAAACATCTGCCGTTGGGTCTCCCAGAGGGAGCACCAGATTGAGCCGCCAAAATCTGCTCACCCAGGGGAGAGGTCAGGCTGGTGCGAATGGCGGCCAGGATCTGATTCGGAGGTATGACCGAAGTCGGAATCGACTCCTCCCTGGACAGCTCGGAGTACTGCCGTGATAAGGCATCCGCCCTGATGTTCTTGGAACCGGGTAGGTAGGAGACCACGTAATTAAAACGTGACAAGAACAGAGCCCATCTGGCCTGACGTGGTGTCAATCTCTTGGCCTCAGAAAGGTAGGTCAGATTCTTGTGGTCCGTCAGGATGAGAACCGGAACCACCGAACCCTCGAGCAAGTGCCTCCATTCTTTAAGGGCCTGCACGATGGCCAATAACTCCCTGTCACCAATCCGATAGTTGCACTCCGCGGAAGACAGTTTCCGGGAGTAAAACCCACAAGGAAGCAGAGGACCCTCTGGTGTTCTACGCTGAGACAGAAGGGCGCCTACTCCCGTCTCAGACGCGTCCACCTCGAGGACAAAGGGCAACCCAGGGTTGGGATGCGACAGAATCGGAGCCGACACAAAGGCGGACTTTAGGGCCTCAAAAGCTCGGATGGCCTCGAGCGGCCAGACCTGGGAATTACTGCCCTTCCTGGTCAGATCCGTGAGAGGCTTGGCCAGCATGGAAAAGTCCCTGATGAACTTCCGATAATAATTGGCGAAGCCCAAAAAGCGCTGCAGGGAACGAAGACCACTGGGCTGGGGCCACTGTAAGACAGCCGAAACCTTCTCAGGATCCATGGAGAACCCCTCAGCGGAAATGATGTAACCTAAGAAGGTTACCTGGGATCGGTGAAATTCGCATTTCTCAAGCTTACCGAACAGCTTGTTCTCTCGTAACCGTTGCAACACTCGTCTGACATCCAGAATGTGGACCTCCATGGATTCAGAATATACCAAGATGTCATCCAAATAGACCACCACACACTGCTGCAACAGGTCACGGAAAACATCGTTGATGAATTCCTGAAAGACTGCGGGCGCATTGCACAACCCAAAGGGCATAACCAAGGATTCATAATGACCGTTCCTGGTGTTAAACGCGGTCTTCCACTCATCGCCCGCCTTGATCCTTACCAGGTTATATGCCGCCCTCAGGTCGAGTTTGGTAAAGACCGTGGCCCCTTTAAGGCGATCGAACAGCTCGGAAATCAAGGGTATCGGGTAAGCGTTCTTGATCGTGATGCGATTGAGACCCCTGTAATCGATGCAAGGCCTCAACTCACCGCCCTTCTTTTTCACAAAGAAAAATCCAGCCCCTGCCGGGGACGAAGATTTGCGAATGTGTCCGCGTGAAAGCGCCTCCCTCACGTACTCCTCCATGGCCTCATTCTCCGCTACCGACAGTGGATAGACTTTGCCACGAGGAGGAACGGCACCAGATTGTAACTCTATGGCACAATCGTATGGGCGGTGCGGAGGTAGGGCAACCGCGCGCACCTTATCGAATACATCCCGGTACTCCTCGTATTCAGGAGGCAACAGAGAGTCCGAGGAAGTACACAGCAACTTGACAGGCCCATGGATGCAACTAGCCCCACACTGCGGTGACCACGAGAGGATCTCGACCGATCTCCAATCGAAAGTCGGATTATGCTTCTGGAGCCAGGGGTACCCCAAGACCACCGAGTAGTGTGGAGACGAAATAACCTGGAGACAGACCGACTCTCTGTGAACGGCACCAATGGCTATCCCCACTGGAAGGGTCTCATGAGTCACGTGTGGCGGCAGAAGGGGTCTGCCGTCTATCGCCTCAAGAGCCAGTGGGGAACCTCGAGCCTGCAGAGGAATGGAATTGGCGGCAGCGAACACACTATCAATGAACAAACCACCAGCACCAGAGTCCACCAACGCCTGGGTCGTCACCGAGCCCCCGACCCAGGAGAGGACAACAGTGATCAGTGGTTTGTCAACACGGGAAACCGGGGACGAGGAGACTCCACCCAAAATCTGCCCCCGACAGGATCTCAGGTACGAGCGTTTTCCCGGACGGTTCGGACATGCCAACCGAAAATGCCCACCGAGACCACAGTACATGCATCGGCCCTCGCGTCTCCGGAGTGCCCTCTCCCCCTCGGACAGGCGAGCAAACCCCAGCTGCATGGGTTCACCCCCAGACAAGTCATCCCCAGGAGGCGTGGGAGGAGAGGGAGGCACGGGTGGGACAGCAAACGTAGGCACCAATCTGTTAGAAGACCTCCGCAGGTTCTCCTTAAAGGAAGGTCTCTCCCTGAGTCTGGTGTCAATCAAAATCAGGAATGAAATAAGAGACTCGAGCTCAACTGGTAGGTCCTTAGCTGCAACCTCATCCTTCAAGGCATCCGAGAGACCATGAGAGAAAGCAGCGACCAGAGCCTCATTATTCCAGCCCACCTCTGCTGCCAGGGTACGAAACTCAATGGCGTATTCAGCTACGGATCGTGAACCCTGTCTGATGGACATAAGGAGCTTCGCAGCAGAGGCAGCACGAGCCGGCACATCGAATACCTTCCGAAGAGAAGCAACAAAACCGGAAAACTCGGCAACCACCGGATTGTTGTTCTCCCATAAAGGGCTGGCCCAGGCCAAGGCCTTGTCCGAGAGCAGCGAGATCAAGAAGCCCACCTTTGATCTCTCAGTAGGAAAGGCATGTGGCAGCAACTCGAAATAAATGCCCACCTGGTTAAGGAAACCTCGGCACTGAGTTGGCTCTCCCCCAAAGCGCTGTGGAAGAGGGGCAGAACCGGTCATACCCCGAAACACCGCAGGCGCAACAACAGGTGTCGGGGTAGACTCTGGCGCAACAACCGGAGCGGCAGTAGGAGCGAGCCCAGGAGCGACAACCGACCCATCGGCAACGGGAGCGAAATGAGCCGTGCGTTCAAGCAGGGTTTGCAACGCCACAGCGAACCGACCCAACAGGTGATCCTGCTGATCAAGTCTGGCAACCAGCGTGGGTAGCGAGGATGGCCCTGTACCGTCAGAATTCATGGCTTGGTCCTAATGTCACGGAACCATGAACCAGACGTACAACAAGAGATAAGAGAAAATAAGAAGGCTTTATTGAAAATAAAGCTGTAAAGCAAAAGTCCAAACGGATGGTGAAACCGAGCAGAGTCTTTGCGAAGCCAGAGGTCAGGAACCAGAAGGGTAGTCAGACGAAGCCAGGATCAGGAACCAGCAGGGTAGTCAGACGAAGCCAGGATCAGGAACCAGCAGGGTAGTCAGACGAAGCCAGGATCAGGAACCAGCAGGGTAGTCAGACGAAGCCAGGATCAGGAACCAGAAGCAGCAGCAGTCTTAGAAGCATGTGTACACAAGAGGACCAAGCAAGGAACTGAAGCCACAGACCTCCTATATATATGAGCTAGGCATCCAGCTCCTCCCAGTGGGAAGGAGGAGCCGCAGGGTGGAAGTCTACAAGAAACCCAGAAACCAAGATGGCCGCCAGCACATGTCAAACGAAGGAGAACAGCAAGAAGGTAAGACCATGACAGCTAGGGAGGCTGGTCACCGTCGCGGCCTGCTATTGGCTGATCCCTGGATGTTTTGATCTGCGCAACCAGGAGATGCAGTAGTGTCTGTGCAGGGATCCAGAGGACTGTGGGTGCCGGGGGGCAGGTAAGTACTGTATGCTGTAATAGAAGGGCCCAGGAATTCTGGGGGTCATTATAAGGATTGAATAACCCCTTTAAGTAGACATATTACTTAGCGGTCCCTATTAAAGGTCCATAAATATTATTTATTCTACTTATTTATATAGCATCAACATCATGACCCTGAATGACAAACCTGTCCAGCTAGGCTACAGCATGGAGGATTTGTTAGTGGGATTCTTACTCAGCTTTTCCAGATACATCCAGCTATGTACTCCAAAATACTGGGGATTTATTAATTAATTTAGAGGCTGATCTGGCATTCTGAGGTCTGGGAAACCTGGGGTGGTGATGTAGCATATTGGTTGGGTAAAATACACACAGTGCAGCTGAACAGTGTTGTCACCTAGGTTTTTCCAGGGTCCTGAACGGTAAACTGGTCTAGCTATATGAAATGATTGATCACTACATAACTAGGCAAATTTGGAATTTCAGCAGTATGTGAAAGCTGGGTAAAAACCTCTGCAGAGATGTGATGGAGGCCACACTTGGTACATACATTCTGTATACACTATATCCATGAATATCAGGACAAGCATGAGTATATAATACATATGTAGTTTGATCTTCAGCATACATCCACATGCTACCTAGCCTTCCAAAGTTGCTGAATTTTAATTCTACACAAGCATACAGTGAAGGAAGGCCTAGGCAGATTAGCTATTCTGATGTATGTACTATGGCTGACACTATAGCTGGTGCAGTTACCAAATTTATTTTGTACTGTTAGTAACTTGGAGATTCCTTCCAACTAAATGTCAACGCTCCCTGTATAGATAAAAATTATCCAGACTAAACTCCTCCTAATTTTCCTGGCTCACACACACTGGCATCAGACATATTTGGCTATAGGTAAACATATGTCTGCTGGTGGTAACAAATGACCTCTTCAAAAATAAACTGCACTGAAGAATTTTATAATGTTTAAAAAAATTGGTCTCAAACATTTTTGCTTTTTGATGGCAAATGAAAGCCATGGTGTGTACACACACACACACACATACTTAGAGGGTTCATATAATCCTCCTTATTCATCGTTCCTGTCTTTTGATCTGAAAAATGGCTACAGCCACTTTGAGAGATTCACCCTTAGTATTAACCAATAGGCCTGACAAAACAACAGGCGTGCAGGTTGGGGGACACTTGGGAAATAGTGATAAATAAAGTAATAACCTTCCAATTATCATTCAAAAGAGCTTTTCTACAGGGAGGAACAAAAATACCAAACTTCAAAAAAGCTAAATTTAGCCAACTAAGAGAGGCGTATGGCCTCTCTTAGTTGGCTAAATTTAGCTTTTTTTAAGCCTAACTAACTGGGAAAAAGTCCTCAACAATAAAAATACAGACACAAAATGGGATATCTTTAAAAGCATCCTAAAATCTCACTGTGAGAGGTACATACCGTATGGGAATAAAAGGTTAAGTAACAAAAAGAAACCAATGTGGATAAATAGAAATGTAAAGAATGCAATAAATGACAAAAATAAAGGGGGCAGAGCTTGCGCCTGAGCCGAATGGTCGCTTCTGGCTGAGCTCCGTACTTAGACCTGCTAAGAACAAAGCTATCGCAAGCTACTAAGACCTCCTAACATGGTCAAAATCGGAGGACAGAGACCCCTCGACCCAGGAGCCATTCCTAAAGCTCCGAATCCCAACTCAGGTATGGCTAAATACCTTAAAAAGCAAGCGGCTGCTCCAGGGACTAAAGAATCCAAGATGGCGCCGCTGAGTGAACGCATCTCTGATGGCGGCGAGGAAGGACAGTCGGAGGTGGAAAGTGAAGCAGGGGACATTGGATCCCCTCGGGCATTACCTGTATCCAGGAAATTTATCAAGCAAGCGCTGGCCGAAGCCTTACTGCCGCTGCGGCAGGAAATATCTGGCCTCACACAAGAAATCCAACATGTAGGCCACAGGGTAGAAACTCTGGAAACATCACAGGCCGCTATGATTGAGCACAGCACAGCGATCACCCAATCTCTCACCATGTGCCAATCACACATCAATGCCCTCTATAACAACCTGAAAGACCAGGAAAATCGTGGACGCAGGAACAATCTGCGTTTTAGAGGAATACCAGAGTATGTAACTAATGAAGAAATCTTACCAGCGATTCTGTCCGTTGCAGCCTCACTTCTAGGCTGTGAAGATCCCCCAAACATCTTAATTGAAAGAGCGCATAGGGCTCTTAGGCCCAAGCCGAAAGGTAACGAGCCTCCAAGAGACATAATTTGTCGCTTCCTGAATTTCGCCGATAAAGAACGAATTCTCACTGCTGCAAGACAGGCGAAAACCGTCACCTATAGCAACATACCTATCTCAATATTTCAAGATTTAGCTCCTATTACGCTCCAGAAGAGGAAAATCCTCAAACCCCTCACTGATTTTCTACGTGAGAAACGGATCCTCTACAGATGGACTTTTCCATTTGGACTATCGTTCAGTTACTCGGGGAATTTCATCAGAATCTCGACCTATGCAGACCTACAAGAATTTCTCTCATCCTCAGATGTCCCTCCTCTAGATATAGCCTGCTGGGACTCTGTTTCTGATATCACCTCTCTTCCGGAATTACCGAAGATGGCACCCTGGGAAAGAGTGGGCACTCCTAAACAGCAGAGAGCAAAGAGAAGAAACAGCCCCCTGACGCCTAAGAGAATTGCATGGTCCACCTCTTAATGTCTGAATGTCAATTGATGTCATTAACCTTATGATACTTTTGTCCGTGACCTCTTCTGTCCTCCTTACTTCCTTCCCTCCTTCTTTCCATCTTTATTCTCCTTTATCACTACTTATTTTCTCCACCTTCCTCCCGTCTCACCTTTTTCCCACCTTCTTCCCTTTTCCCTCTTCCCCCTCTCACACCCTCCTCCTTTTTCGCTTCACTCCAATGGTCTCAACATCATATACTCTGTCGTCCTTTAGCAGGTCGCTCTATATGGGGTTATTACCTCCTTTCCCCTCTCTCTTCTAATTGTTAAGTATCTAATTGATAAGTGTCAATTATAATTCACATTAATGTTGGTTGCCCAAATGCGACCCTGTTTTAGTTTTTGTTGTATGTTTGATTTTCTTTTTTTCTTTTTTCTTTTTCTGCTATTTCACAGTCAAGAGGTATTGACACACTGTACAGGTGTTCTCGGTGTTGTGCTGTGCTGGGTCCTGACTCCTCTTGGGGCTGCCAATCACACCTTTTTCTCCCTCTCTGATGCCAAAAAACATAGCAAAATCCTCCCTGTCCATACCTCCACATTTAATCCACTATGACGGATTTTAAACTTGCATCCTTCAATGTGAAAGGATTAAGATCACCCTCTAAAAGATCTCAGATCTTCTCCCTTCTCTGGAAGGAGAGGTGCTCAATTATCTTTCTTCAGGAAACCCACTATAAACAGGGAAACTACCCTGATCTCTCCTACTCTAAATTCCCTGATTGGTATCATTCTAGTTCTGATGGGGCGGCCTCCAGGGGAGTCAGCATTGGCATAAAAAAGAACTTCCCTTTTCAATACTCCTCCCAGATCGCAGACACCGAGGGAAGATATGTTATTTTAAAGGGTCTTATAGGACATAAAATGTTCACTTTGGTTAATGTCTATGCCCCTAATTACGACCAAGTCCCTTGGCTTTTGAAAGTTCTTTCCATTGTAGAAAATATTAGAGAAGGAACAGTTATCCTAGCTGGGGACCTAAACTTAGCCTTACATCCGATCTCGGACACTTTGTCTAAGAAATCTTCTACTTTGGGTAAACTACTAAAAAAAATAAAGAGTAAGCTACATGATTTGGGATTGGTTGACATATGGAGATGTATGAATCCGACTGGTATTGATTACACCTTTTATTCGGCTCCTATTCATTCATACAGCAGAATCGATTACATCTTCGTGCCTAAAGACTTCTTACACCAATCCTCTGACCCCCAGATTGGAAACATTACCGTTTCAGACCACTCTCCAATTTTCTGCTCCTTCCACCCTCAACCTGGATCTGGTAAGTTCTCCGGTTGGAGACTTAATGAGTCCATATTGAGCGACACTAGCCACGTTTCCTTTTTCACCTCCCTTTTAGAGCAATACTTCAAGTCCAATGACTCCCCTGAAATTTCCACGCAGACACTATGGGACGCCCACAAAGCTTATATACGCGGACAGTTCATAAGCAAGTGCTCCCACCTAAAAAAATTTGCTGACAAACACTTCTCATCCCTTTTAGACCGCATTCATACCTTAGAGAACCTGCATAAACAGTCGTTGGACCCTCAACAACTCACTGAGCTATTAGCTATTAGATCCGAGCTGAAAAATATCTTAAATAAAAAATCAGCTAAATATTACCTTTCCTCCCAACAAAAATTCTATGCCCACGGCAATAAAGCCTCAAGATTCCTTATGAGCCGAATTAAAAAAAAGAAAAAATGCTAGATATATAGCCTCTATCAAATCCCCCCAAGGACACCAACTTTTTTCACCTGAATCTATTGCGGAACAATTTCGCCTTTTTTTCAAAGACCTTTATAATTTACCCCCCCTTCTCTGACATTATGTCAGCCACTGGATCACTTTGTCACCCCAACTCTTTCCTAGACACTCTCAAATTACCCTTTGTGACCTTGTCCAGAGGGAGGACCTTTCAAAGCCTTTCGATCTTGCGGAGCTTTCCAAGGCCCTAAAATCCTCTCCAAAGAATAAATGTCCCGGCCCTGATGGTCTCCCGACTGTTTATTATTCAGTTTTCCATAATACATTAGCCCCCTTTCTCCTTCGAGTCTGTAACCAAACTCTCCTAAACTTTCCCCTCTCCACAGACATGACGAGAGCTGTGATCTCGATCATTCCTAAAGAGGGAAAAGATCTTACTAACTGTGCTAATTATCGCCCAATATCCCTCCTAAACACAGATTTGAAATTACTAGCGAAAATGTTAGCAACCAGAATACAACATATCCTTCCTGTTTTGATACACCCTGACCAAGTGGGGTTTGTCAAGGGAAGGGAAGGGAAGGACAACACTACTAAGATTCTGAATGCCCTATATTACGCCTCCAGTAAAATACTTCCTTTGGTTCTCCTAGGTACCGACGCGGAAAAGGCATTCGACCGCATTGACTGGTCATATATTAAGCTTACGTTACAGAAATTTGGATTTCCTGAGTCTTATATTCAAGCTATCTTTGCAATGTACTCTAATGCTTCCGCGTCGGTCCTAGTGAATAACCATATTTCGAATAACTTCCAGATTAAAAATGGCACTCGCCAAGGCTGTCCTCTCTCCCCCCTTATTTTCGTATTAGTTATGGAAACTCTCATGCAAGCACTTAGGCAAGAGGAATCCATCAAAGGGTTAAAGATTGGCTCACAAGAATATAAACTAGCCGATTTTGCGGATGATCTCTTGATCCTAACCACTAACCCCAGTACCTCCATGACTAAAATACTTCATACGCTAGATGTCTTTAGTTCATTCTCTAACTTTAAGGTCAACCCCCAAAAGTCCCAGATTTTACATATTGGTTTATCCCCTGCGTCCGTTAAAAAACTCCAAACTAATTCCCCATTTAATTGGACGACCCAACTCATAACATACTTAGGAATTAAGATTAATGCCCACTTGCCAGACCTTTTTCATTTGAACTATAGCCCCCTTTTAAAGTCTATGGCCGCTCAATTGGACTCACTAGAAAAACATTTCCTTTCTTGGTTTGGAAGGAAAAATATTGTAATGTCATTGGTCATCCCAAGACTGACTTACCTCCTCCAGGTTCTCCCTATCATGATCCCTCGTTCTTTTTTCATTAAATTAAACGCACTTATACGACAGTTCTTATGGGATAAGAAAAAGCCCAGAATTTCACTTTCCTCCCTCATAAGACCGAAAAAACTAGGAGGTATAGGCCTTCCTGATCCCGAATTATACATGAAGGCGATACACCTGTGTAGAGTGGTTGATTGGATACGTTCTCCTACACATAAAACATGGCTCCATATCGAAAATTCCAACTTTACTTCCTCTATTAGATCCCTTTTGCTCTCGGACAAGCCACTATCTCACCTTCCTCATATGACTAACCCTCTAATAAGGTCTACTATCAATATATGGAAGTGGTTCTCTTCCAACTATGTTGACCAATTACCTTTGTCTCACCTCCTTCAAATCAAAGATATATATTCACTCGCCCCTAGCGAAGTAAAATCCTCCATCCCCTCCCAGCTTAGATCCTCATCTACTCCTATATTGGAGCTACTGGATGGCGATGGCTGTGTTCCCCCTGAATCTATTCTAGCCTCCACAAGCGGTATACTGCCCGCTAATTTTCCTGCTCTCAAATATCTTAAAGAAGAGCTGCTCAATTACTCCAAATCTACCCCCATGACACATACCTCTGGATGGTTTGAGAATCTGATTTCCTCTACCACTTACCCCCCCCAAACTAATCTCCTTCCTTTACAAAAAGCTCATTCAGCCTCATACGAGAGTTAAACCCTCATACATAGGATTATGGGAAAAAGATTTAGGCAAACAATTCTCTGACACGGAGGTTAATTCACTGCTGATCACCCCTCATAAGTCCTCAAGGTGCGTCCGGGTGCAGGAGAATGGTTACAAAATTCTGTCCAGATGGTACAGAACACCCGATAAAGTGGCTCTCATGTATCCTGGCGTACCAGACTTGTGCTGGAGATGTGGCTTGGATAAAGGCACTTTCATGCACATTTGGTGGAACTGCCCTCCCCTGTTAAGTTGGTGGGAACAGATATTCCGCGTTAGTAACTCTATAAGTGGTTCTTCCACCCCATGCACACCTGAAATCGCCCTTCTATCTCTAGATATATCCAAATATGATAAAAGTCATGGGCTACTTTTACACCTTTTATCAGCGGCCCGTCTCCTTATTCCCACAAAATGGCGCTCTGACGAAATCCCCTCCATTGAACAGTGGACGAACAAGGTTGATCAAATTTATTGCCTTGAGGAGCTTTCTAATTGGGAGTTGGGTACCAGAAAGAAATTCCTCTTGACTTGGTCGGCTTGGAGGAGACACAGAAACTTCTCTTAACTTGTCCCTCCTTAAATAACAATGAATTGTTACCTTTTGGTCTAATGGGTTTCATACCAGCTTGATTGCTAATAATCTACTGATTTGCGGTTATACTATTATTCCCTTAAACTGGAATTTTGCTCATCTTCTCTGTATAACTATTACACTGTTTGCACATGTATCATCCCCTGCTGCGTCAGGTTATGACAGCTGCTTCTTGTAATGTGATATATTCTTTTTTCTTTCTTTTTTCTTTTCTTTTTGTTTTAAAAACAAAAAATCGATAAAAATTGTTGATAAAAAAAAAATGACAAAAATAAAGCATATAAATCACTAAAACAGGAGGGTAGCACCGAAGCACTGAAAAACTATAAGGAAAAAAAAAGAACATGTAAAAAACAAATAAAAGCAGCCAAACTAGAGACCGAGAGATTAATTGCCAAAGAGAGTAAAACTAACCCTAAAATGTTCTTCAATTATATAAATGTTAAAAAGTATAAATCTGAAGGTGTCGGCCCTTTAAAGAGTAATTAGGGGGGAGTCGCAGAAAGCGACGAGGAGAAAGTAAAGCTGCTAAATATTTTTTTCTCCAATGTATTCACTGTGGAAAATAACAGTCAGATGACATGCAGAATGTAAAAATAAATTCCCAATTAAAAGTGTCCTGTCTGACCCAGGAAGAAGTAAATCAGCGACTTAAAAAGATTAAAATAGACAAATCGCCAGGACCGGATGGCATACACCCCCGTATCCTAAAGGAATTAAGTAATGTTATAGCCAGACCCTTATTTCTGATATTTGCGGACTCTATACTGACAGGGAATGTCCCACAGGATTGGCGCATGGCAAATGTGGTGACAATATTCAAAAAGGGTCCAAAAACAGAGCCTGGAAACTATAGGCCGGTAAGTTTAACATCTTTTGTGGGTAAACTGTTTAAAGGTTTTCTAAGAGATGCTATCTTAGAGCATCTCAACGGAAATAAGCAAATAACGCCATATCAGCATGGCTTCATGAGGGATCGGTCATGCCAAACTAATTTAATCAGTTTCTATGAGGAGGTAAGTTCTAGACTTGACAGCGGCGAATCAATGGATGTCGTATATCTGGACTTCCCCAAAGCATTTGACACTGTACCACACAAAAGGTTAGTATATAAAATGAGAATGCTCGGACTGGGAGAAAACGTCTGTATGTGGGTAAGTAACTGGCTGAATGATAGAAAACCGAGGGTGGTTATTAACGGTACACACTCAGATAGGGTCACTAGTGGGGTACCTCAGGGGTCAGTATTGGGCCCTATTCTCCTCAATATATTTATTAATGATCTTGTAGAAGGCTTGCATAGTAAAGTATCAATTTTCGCAGTTGACACTAAACTTTGTAAAGTAATTTACATGGAAAAAAACAGTATACTACTACAGAGGGATCTGGATAGATTGGAGGCTTGGGCAGATAAGTGGCAGATGAGGTTTAACACTGACAAATGTAAAGTTATGCACATGGGAAGGAATAATGCAAGTCACCCGTACATACTTAATGGTAAAACTCTCGGTAACACTGACATGGAAAAGGATCTAGGAATTTTAATTAACAGCAAACTAAGCTGCAAAAACCCGTGTCAGGCAGCTGCTGTCAAGGCCAATAAGATAATAGGTTGCATCAAAAGGGAACATAGTCCTACCACTTTACAAATCGCTAGTCAGACCACACATGGAATACTGTGTACAGTTCTGGGCTCCTGTAAACAAAGCAGACATAGCAGAGCTGGAGAGGGTCAAGAGGAGGGCAACTAAAGTAATAACTGGAATGGGGCAACTACAGTACCCTGAAAGATTATTAAAATTAGGGTTATTCACTTTAGAAAAAAGACGACTGAGGGGAGATCTAATTACTGTGTATAAATATCAGGGTTTAGTACAGAGATCTATCCCATCTATTTATCCCCAGGACTGTGACTGTGACGAGGGGACATCCTCTGCGTCTGGAGGAAAGAAGGTTTGTACATAAACATAGAAGAGGATTCTTTACGGTAAGAGCAGTGAGACTATGGAACTCTCTGCCTGAAGAGGTGGTGATGGTGAGTACAATAAAGGAATTCAAGAGGGGCCTGGATGTATTTCTGGATCATAATAATAGTATAGACTATAGCTACTAGAGAGGGGTCGTTGATCCAGGGAGTTATTCTGTATTGCCTGATTGGAGTCGGGAAGGAATTTTCAATTTTACTTATGGCCTCTATTCTTGTGATTAGTGGTGCACCCAACAGTCGGTAATCCCGAAATAAATGTCCATTGTAGGAATGTCCATGAAGGGTCTGGCAGAAATCAAGGATTCTCTTGTAGAATGTTAACTTGCTCTAGTAGGGCTTATGGACAGGGATTGCATCCCAATACTGGATTTATAAACTATGGATATGGGCTTTATTATATGTGCCTGAGCAATTTGTGCCAAAGATATGTTTTTGGAAAGGCTTATATTTCAGAAGACTTATAGTTTCAAATGTCAATGAAAGATCACATTTTAATAAATGAGTTTAAAGCTGTTACTATAAAACCTTCCTAATACCATTTAAGCAAGTAGAATCCTAGAATACAAATAAGTTCACATTCCTTGATGTCTATTTGAGGAGTATGGCCAATACATCAAACTTTCACTTCTTATGTCTTCTCACAGAGAATATCATTTTAAACTACAGAATTAACTTTTTTCTTTCAGCACAATTAAACCTTTTCTCCAGATTTCTTGATATATTAGTGAGATGTTTTGACGAAAACCACTCTTTCAGAAATGCAGAAAGTTAGCAATTTCTTCTAATTATAGAATTAAATAGTTTTGTCAGTAATTAATGATTTCATTCTGCCAAATAAACTACTTTGTGCAAATACTGGAGCATGTTTCTTTCGTGTTATCTCAGTCACTGTCCCCTAATTCCAAACCATCTCCTGGAGAACATTAGATATGGTTTCTTCTAAAGTTACTGATACCTTTTGCAACATTTGTTGTATAATTAAAGGGAAAAACATGCTTTAGCGGGCACCTCACATGCGCAACATGTCTAATCTGCATGGAAAATCTTCTAGAGCGGAAGGAACGGAGCAAATTGATATAAACTTTTGTGGGTAAAAATGTATTCCTCAGCAGTGAAGACAATGAGAAGGCAATTCAAGCTGTCTAGACCCAAATCTAAGCCCTCCTTCTTGATTGACATTCCTGAAGCCAAGGAATGTCATCAGCAGCCTTGCTGAAATCTCACATTGGTGCCATGTGTAGTGAAGCAGGGCACTCAATGACCCTCTGCGCACTCACATGAAGAGGATTCCTCATAGATTACAAGGGCTCATACATGGGATTTTATCATGGTTTAGGTTTTAGGTCCAAAATTCTGTTCTAAACAGATAGAAGCCTGAGCTTTGCTTATTCTTTTTATACAGAGTTGCAAAACCCTGCATGGGTTGGACACATGGAACTTCATATTATGGAGCTATGGGCACTCCGTGCACCACTGTAATGGTGACATTATTGTCCATTCTGAGCATAGCACAGCTATGTACATGAGTTTGCACAAAGCCATATGACCACATGTGAGAGCCTCAGTCACATAGGGTACATTATGAATACTCATGGTGTATCCAGAATAAGGAACTACACTCAGGAGGTGAACGTGCAAGTAAGTTAATTAAGAATCCAGTGTCACCAGAGTGCAAAGCTGAAGCAACATTTTGGGCAGTGCATGCCCTTTACCAATCTGTATGCCATAGTGGGCTGGGAACAGTGTCGTCCCACACTGATGATCCTTCTCTGATCCTATTCCTGCATATACACTGATAAAGGGCATCTACACCTGAAGCATCAATTTCAATTTTGTACTCTGGTGACACTGGATTCTTTATAACCTTAATTGCACTTTACACCTCATAAGTGTAGTTCCTCTTTTTGGGTACATGTACTATTGGTGAATTCTGACAGTAGACAACCGGGAAACGTGCACCACTATCCACATATGGCTATAGAGTATGCAAATTCTACCTGTTAATATAGCATAATGGGGCAAACTTAAATTAGAATGGAGTGCAGAATCAGGCTACATTCACACGAAAAATGGCCATGAAAAAAAGATACAATGTCAGTTTTTCATATTTTTCAAGGAGTTTTGCTAGCCATTTTTAATGGCCATTTTGAATCCATTTTTAACAGCCATTTAAAATAGATGACTATCCAAGTTTAAAAAAATAAATAAAAATTCCAATCCCTGCAGTATGCCTAATGTTGCTCAGAGTTGCCTCTAGCACTAATAATGGCCCCCACAGTGGACATCAACAGTAATAATTAGAGCTGAGTGAATCAAAGCTGACGAAGTGGAATTCGATCTAAATTTCAGGAAAAATAAGATTCGCACCAAATACGAATTTCCTCACGCTCCGTGGTAACGAATCCCATTTTTTCCTACAATGGCTGCTACACGTGTGAGGACATGGAGCAAGGAACTCTGGGAATGCGGGATCACCCATAATGCCATTCATGCAGCCAATCAGCAGCCAGACAGCCCTGTGATGTTGCAGCCCTATAAATAGCCTCAGCCATTTTGGATTCTGCCATTTTCCAGTGAACTTAGAGCAGGGAGAGACATCAGCAGGCGCTGGGGACAGTGGTAGGAAAGACTTTATTGTGCTAAAAAAACAATTTGCAAGTTCAGGGAAAGATTATTCAAGGTGTAGGGAAAGGATAGCGAGGCATCATTCCACATCATTTATGTAGAACAGCTGCACTGACTGGGGATCCAAATTTCCATTATACAGCTCTTTAATTCCAGAATACCGTTCTTCTTATTGGGGTGCAAGTGTTGTTTGATACAGCCATTAACAGGGTTTATTACAAGGAAATATTTCTAAGTCTTATTTGCCCTTGTGCGGTGCAGTTATATGTTCTAAAGAATTTTTTGGCTTGTATTAGTGGGAATAAAAGGGCTTATTAGCCGTTGTGTGGGAAGAGCAAAAATTACAGTCCTTTTTGGCATGTATTAGTGGCACAACATTTTTTTTATTTGCTATTCAGCAGTGCAGTTATAAAGCCCTTTTTGTCATGTATTAGTGGCAAAAGAAAAATATATTTGCCGTTCAGCTGTGCAGTTATATGTTCTAAAGCCTTTTGTAGAGTGTATAAGTGGAAAAAAGGAAAATATATTTGCCGTTCAGCAGTGCAGTTATATAATCTAAAGCCTTTTGTAGAGTGTATAAGTGGAAAAAAAGAAAAATATGTTTGCCGTTCAGCGGTGCAGTTGTATATTCTAAAGCCTTTTGTGTCGTGTATAAGTAGAAAAAATAAGGGCCTATTTGCCGTTCAGCGGTGCAGTTATATGTTCTAAAGCCCTTTTTTGTGTGTATTAATGGCACACAAAAAGTATTTGCCGTTGTGTGGTGAAGTGAGAAAATTACAGCTCTTTTTGGCGTGTATTAGTGAAAAAAATAGGGCTTATGTGGTGAAGTGAGAGAATTGTACACTTTTTTGGGGTGTTTTAATTTCCTTTTTATTTATTTATTTGCTCTAACAGTATATCGGACAGAGAAGTGCCAGGCCCTGCAGAGGGGATTGGCAGAGGCCTAAATGTTTCTGGTGCAGGCACAGGTCGCAGCAGAGTAAGGGGGCGTGGCAGCAGGAGTCGCAGCGAGAAGCCTGAGCTCTCTGAGTCATCTAGCGGTCGTGTCTTCACCAGCAACCCAGCTTCGTCGAAAGTGACATCCGACACCCCCAGCCAAGAGTCAGTAGGTTCACCAGACACATACCTTAGTTGGAATGGCCCGGGAGCAGGCCCTGTGCCCTCACCTGTCCTCAACCTGCCTCTGTCCTTTTCTGTTCCCTCAGCCAATAAAGTATTGTATGCTGTGGGCTCAGCCCCTCTGTACAGTGAGGACAAGATACTAAAGGAAAGTCAGCAGCTACTGGCCAGCCAAGGTGTGAAGGAGACATCCACTGCTTCCTCTGCTAGGCGGGCAAGTAGTAATGAGGGGAGTGGCGTGGGAGCTGGTGTTGCGAGCGGTGAGGCTCCGGACCCAGAGACCTTTGAGGAGGACATCAGTGACATACAGACAGTATTCGATGATGATGGTGATGATGCAGCTGATCACACCTGGGAGCCAGGTGAATTAGGGGCTTCATCATCATCGAGAGAAGAGGGTGGCAGCTTTCCCGCGAGGCAGGGGCAGAACCAACAAGTTGCTAGTGTGGCCTGGAGTCAGCAGGGTGGCAGCAGAGGTCGGTAGCCAAACGTGCCCGGGGTGACCACCCACTTAGCAGGAGCCTACCTGCCCAGTAAGTAGCGGTGCAAGGATTCACAGAAGCAGCGGCAGTAGCAATCAGTCAGTGCGTAGTGTTGGGGGTAAAATCACCTACTCGTGGTGTGGCAGTTTTTTGTTAAGCCACCGGAGGAGGTGAACATGGCCATATGTAGAATCTGTGGGCAGAAGGTGAAGCGTAGCCAGGGTGCCAATGTTGGCACCGTGGCCCTGCGTCAACATATGCAGCATCACCATAAAGTGGCCTGGGAGAACCGTGGCTCCGATGTGGTGGTCCAGCCTGCCGCAGCAACCGATGCATCACCCAGTGGCAAGCACCCGGTTTCAGGCAATCAAGGCTCCACCACCTTAGCCGAAGGGAGCTGTCTATCCTTCCCATAATCTTCTAGTCCTGATGCTCCTGCTCGTCCTCCTGCTACGCTTTGTCAGTCATTCCATCAGCAATCGATCACCGAAGCGATTGCCAAGAGACAACAGTATGCGTGCACTCATCCAACAGCGCAGATTCTAAATGTGCTCCTGTCCAAGTTGCTGGTGCTTCCGTTCTCTCCCTTTCCAAGTGGTTGACTCTTTCAGAGAACTGATGGCTTGTGCAGATCCGAGGTGGAGAGTCCCAAGCCGTCACTTCTTTGCCAAAAATGCAGTACCAGCCCTGCACACACATGTAGAACAGAAGGTGGGCTATTTCATGAGTCTGTTGGTGTCTGCCACCGACGTGCAAGGCAGTGCCTATGTGTGGAGCTGTAACTACAGTCAGAGACAATACATGTCCTTTACGGCCCACTTGGAGAATGTGGTTCCTGCATGGCAACACCAGCAACTTGACCAGGTGACGCCGCTTCCGCCTCCACATTGTCACGTCGTTGGTCCTGCGACAATGTCCACCTCTGCCTCATCAGCCACCACCGTGTCCTCAGGGTCCACTACAGGGACAATTCACAGTGCCCCTCCAGTATACCACATGTGCAGGGCATGGCGGTGTCATGCTGTTCTGTACCTCGTTTGCATAGGCGAACGGAGTAACACAGGGGAGGAACTGCTCCATGTCCTTCATCAAGCAATCGAATACTGGCTTTCTCTGCGACAACTCAAAATCTAAACCATGGTGACTTACAATGGGAAGAACATGGTGTCAGTGCTGTGTCAAGGACGGCTGAGTCATGCGCACTGCATGCCACACGTGTTCAATCTGGTTGTCAAGCAGTTCCTGAAATTTTTCACCCATCTGCAAGACATCCTAAAAATGGCCAGGAAACTTTGCATGCACTTCAGCCACTCGTGCACCGTTATTTGTCAGTCACCAGGACTACGGGCTGAACTGCTTCATGTCCTGGAACAGATGTTGGTAAATCTGGCTGGTCAGGGGATTGGAGACATGGCTCCTCGATCTCATGGCCACATGAGCCCTGTGGGGGCTGAACTGAAGGAGAATGAGGACTTTGGAGCACAAGCAATGTGTAGAGAAATGGGTGGTTTTTACACACAGGTGACAGGAGAGGAGGAACAGGAGCAGCCAGAGGAGCTACAGGGTGATGAGGAAGACGAGGTAGAGGACCCAGACACACTGTGGCATTATGCAGTGGAGATGGAGGCAGGGAGTCCCATCCGAGTCACTTGCACAAATGGCCCGATGCATGCTCACTTGCTTGTGTAGTGATAGCCGAATTGTCACCATTCGGCAGAGGGGGGACTTCTGGCTCTCCACCTTGTTGGACCCTCGCTACCGGTCCAAAATAGTGGCCTTTTTTACACCCGCTGAGAGGAAGGACAAACTGAACTACTATAGAGACATCCTATGTAGTCAGTTGGTCGCTGTCTATCTGCACCATCGTCCATTCTCTCACAGGTCTGACCGAGTGGCCCTCTGTGCTCACGTTCCTTTGCCATGGCTGCTGTGCCGGGGGGGGGTAGGAGCAGTTCAAGCTTCATCAGAAGCAACTTAAGTCTAGAGTAACTGATGAGCAGCTTTCTTCACCCGCCTAGTGAAGAAACTACTCACCAGCAGCAGCAACTAGACCTGCAGCAGGACCTGAACCAGAAGGTGGTGGCATACTTGGACAGTACCCTGCCACCCCACATTGAAGATCCGTTGAACTACTGGGCAGCCAAACTGGATTTGTGGCTGCAAATAGCAGAGTTTGCACTAGAAAAGATGTCCTGTCCGGCCAGTAGTGTGGCATCAGAGTGGGTGTTTAGTGCGGCGAGGGCCATAGTTACCCCAAGAAGAACTCGCCTGTCCACCAAAATGTGAAGAGACTGACCTTTGTCAAGATGAATCAAGCATGGATCAGCCAGGATTTTCACCCACCAATGCATGATGCATCAGACTAGATCATTCTTGGTGCCACACTTTGACAAAAGAGACCGGTTTCTTCTGGCTACCTGCCTCAGCTACTTTTCTGATGCTGCCACCCACCTGATGCCACACATCTGATGCCAAGGGCTCCTTCTTTCACCCACCATCTTCAGCTGGTACTTGTATTGCCACCCACCTCCCCACTCTGTCACTCTTTGGTCTCCTGATGCTGCTGTCACCCCCTCACTATGTTACCTTGCCACTCTGTGGTCTCCTGATGCTGCTGCCACCTCCCCACTCTGTCACCGGGTCACTCTGTGGTCTCCTGATGCTGCTGTCACCTCCACACTATATCACCTTGTCACTCTGTGGTCTCCTGATGCTGCTGCCACCTCTAGACTATGTCACCTTGCCACTTTGTGGTCTCCTGATGCTGCTGTCACCTCCACACTATGTCACCTTGCCACTCTCTGGTCTCCTGATGCTATTGTTGCCACCTCCACGCTGTCATTGTGCCACTCTGTGGCCTCCTGATGATGCTGCCACCTCCACACTCTGTAATTGTGCCACTCTGTGGCCTCCTGATGCTGCTGCTATCTTCATACTGTCAATGTGCCACTCTGTGGCCTCTTCCTGATGATTCTACCACCTCCAGACTCTGTCATTGGGCCATTCTGTGGTCTCCTCATGCTGCTTTCACCTCACCACTATGTCATAGGTCACTCTGTGGACTTCTCATGCTGTTCCCACCCTCCCCACTTCATGACTGGGTCACTATTTTGCCTTTTTGGCCTGGATGACATCATCATTTATTTGACCCTTCTTCTGATCTGTCAGAAGGAATGAAAAATGAGATACACAACAGATCCTGTCTGTGTAGCAGCTGTATGGCCTGTATGGTCCTATCAGAATTGGCTTATGATTTGGTAGCCAAAAGCTGGAGTGAGTACAAAACACAGAAGACATGCAAATATTTTATTCAAGTGTCATCTCTGTTTTGGATCCACTCCTGTTTTTTGGGCTTTAGCAATATTGATGGATTACTGACCAAATGCTGACCGAGTGAAGGTGGATACTCAACAGACAGGATCCGTTTTTTGGGGGTTATAATTCTGACTGATCAGAGGAAGGGCAAAATAATCAGTGACATTAACACAAACTTACTGCTGATACCCTCTCCACTCTGTCGGGGGGCTCTACTTGTATAAGCGTGTAACAGAACTGGTTCTGTAGACATCTATGTGGAATCAGCTGCTGACGGTGTAAAAGGAGTGTGCTTCTTCTTGGCGATAACATCGACCTGTTAGGCTGAGTTCATACTTGAGTTATTTGGTCAGTTTTGGCCCCACGACTGCCCAAATAAGTGAAGTGTGCAGTGATTCTAAGAGCGAAGCCTGTCATCTGCATGTCATACTGACTAACAGTATTATTTTACTACCACAGCAGACTCCCTATGCGTGTTACTGCAAGGCACAGTGTTCTACACCACTATAAAGGCTCTCTGCAGCCAGAAAATAGCCTTTTTTTAACACGATTCAACGCAAATAAATTCAAATCGAACCAATTTTTTTGAAAAATTCGGCTAACCAGCCAAATCACATTTTAGAAAAATGTATTCATGTCTAGTAATATTGTCCCCTATTGTGATCGCCAGCAGTAATAATGTCACCCTCAAGTGCTCCCCCCCAGTAAACAATAGTGGTTTTCAGCTGAAATAATGAGTTTTTTTAAGCCAAAAAAATGAATAATTGCTAACCTCATCGATTTGCATGCGCAGAGGCAATCATTCTTCTCTTGATGCTGCATGACCTATCATAGGGCCTTTTTAACTCCTAATGTCCAGATGTACTCTTGCCTAATGGTCGTTAAAAATGGTCCTATAGGGTCTATTTTTGACAGCCACTATTCACTTGCTGTTAAAAAACGTCCATGTGAATAGCCATATTGACTACATTTTGTTCTAAGAACAGCTGTATAAATGTATCCTTAATAGCCCATAGAAACAATAATATATAGCAAAACAAAAAGGACAAAATCGCACATCCAATATCCAAAAATATAACAATCTTTATTAAAGCCACAAGTAAAGTTAAAATACTGTACACAATGTAAAACCTTATGAGGGACCCAAATCCACCCCTACATAAAAACCTACCTTCAGTTCAACAATAAGAACAACCATAGGTGCAAGATAATTTAAAAATACCCATATATATTGTATATGTTAATAATGCAATAAAACATCACATCCAATATCAAACATCAGAGAATATGACCATTATGTTGCATCAAATGTCCATGAAAGATATGTATGGCTATCCTGCTCCATGCATATCTCCAGCAAATGCTGGCTTCCTCAGGGGTCTTAAAAAGGCATATATACCTATGCCTACTAATTATTCAAATAAGAAATACACCCACATAATTTGGAAGCTTTTAAAGTGCAACTAACTCACAAGAACATCCAGAGTAAGTGGAGTGGTGTTAGCTGTTGTCATTCGTTTACTCATATGACCCTTTTCTGTCCCTAGCTGTATCTACTTCTGTACAGGTGCGGATACAGGCAGTGGAATCCAGAGATCAGAAAATCTCAAGAGTTTACATTAATCATATTTGTTATGAATTTCCCCAGAAATTCTAGCTTCTGTAGATCCAAAACGTTTGTGATTCGTCCTTTACGAACTGTTAAAAATGACCACCATTTTACATATCAAAAGACAGAGAAGAAATCATGTCACCAAAAAGAGATAATTTTTGGAAAATTTCAAACAGGCTGTTTGTTACCACCGTCTCTCATCCGTTTGTCCATAGCCATAGGTCACTGTCACTTTGAAATTACTAATGATGTCTTGGAATCAAAGAGTTTGGTAGAGGTTGGATATAGTCCTAGGATACCTTAAAGTGTCATATACAACTTTTATGGGCCATACGGGCATTTTGGAATCTATCCCAAATTCCCAAAATGAATTTTGGGAAATTTTCCTATCTCTAGTAGAATCTCTTCTATCTCTGCATGTACCGTACTTAATATCTTCAGTGACAGCTCAGCGCCTGTGCAGAGATTCATTAATGCTGATGCTGATGTCATTGCTCAGCCATCTAAAAGTGAACGTCTATGAAGTGGGGATTCCATATATGTTCTACACTCTTGTCCATTGAAGGAACAACAATTTGAGTTTATAGTCTTTACTTTTTTTTTTTTTTAGAGAATGCTTTTTTAGAGAGGAAGTCTGGGAAAGCTACTTCTCTAGAAAAGCTTTTAACTGTCTTGTATTTAGAGTAAATTACAGGATGCCTGTAGTAGCTTAGACATTTCAGCAGTTCATTTGGGGAAATGTCAAGCTGTCATAGGCAATGTACATCTTCATGTCATACCCAAATGTCTTCACTCGGATGTGACAATGCATGAGCAAATGTCTAAGAGCATGTTTTCTGAGACAACACGATTGATGGCATAGTTATATTCACAGGTGAATATTACTTAGACAAACACAAGCAACCAACTAGTTCTCACGACAGAGATGAGGGAATATCATGCTGAACGCGTTATATGATGACTAGTCAACCGGTATATTAACACTTCAGGTTTCTTTTCAACCTTAAGGCAGTAGTCTGTCCACTGGGATCCACACATGCTGATATCTTGTTCATAATGGTATTTTCACAGCTACCAGGACCACTGAGTTTTCCCTTTTCTGGAGGAAGGTACTGAGTCTTTTACAAGGGATCACTTTCTGGGGTAGGAACTCATGCAGTTAATGTTCCCTGGGAAAAGCTAAGCAAATGAACTCTCTTTCAGAAGGAGGAAAGCTGTCTTTCTAAATGCATCTACAGTAAATTATCCTGTACGTCAATGTCACACCCAATAATGGGAACTTGTCACCATGAAAATGCAGTGCAATTTGCAGGTAGAGCAGGAGGAGCTCAGCTGATTGATATATAAAGCTTTATAGAAAAATATTCAGTAAAAATTGTGCCTTTTATTTAAGGCGACTTTCACACTGGAGTTTTGTGAGATCCGTTCAGGGCTCTCTCAGAAGCGGTCCAAAACAGATCAGTTTTGCCCTAATGCATTCTGAATGTAAAAGGATCCGCTCAGAATGCATCAGTTTGCCTCCGTTCAGCCTCCATTCCGCTTTGGAGGCGGACACCACAACACTGCTTGCAGCGTTTTGGTGTCCGTCTGTCGAAACTGAGCCATACAGATTCGTTCTGACATAGAAACATAGAAACATAGAATGTGTCGGCAGATAAGAACCATTTGGCCCATCTAGTCTGCCCAATATACTGAATACTATGGATAGCCCCCGGCCCTATCTTATATGAAGGATGGCCTTATGCCTATCCCATGCATGCTTAAACCTCTTCACTGTATTTGCAGCTACCACTTCTGCAGGAAGGCTATTCCATGCATCCACTACTCTCTCAGTAAAGTAATACTTCCTTATATTACTTTTAAACCTTTGCCCCTCTAATTTAAAACTGTGTCCTCTTGTGGTAGTTTTTCTTCTTTTAAATATGCTCTCCTCCTTTACCGAGTTGATTCCCTTTATGTATTTAAAAGTTTCTATCATATCCCCTCTGTCTCTTCTTTCTTCCAAGCTATACATATTAAGGTCCTTTAACCTTTCCTGGTAAGTTTTATCCTGCAATCCATGTACTAGTTTAGTAGCTCTTCTCTGAACTCTCTCTAGAGTATCTATATCCTTCTGGAGATATGGCCTCCAGTACTGCGCACAATACTCCAAGTGAGGTCTCACCAGTGTTCTGTACAGCGGCATAAGCACTTCACTCTTTCTACTGCTTATACCTCTCCCTATACATCCAAGCATTCTGCTGGCATTTCGTGCTGCTCTATTACATTGTCTTCCCACCTTTAAGTCTTCTGAAATAATTACTCCTAAATCCCTTTCCTCAGATACTGAGGTCAGGACTGTGTCAAATATTCTATATTCTGCCCTTGGGTTTTTACGCCCCAGGTGCATTATCTTGCACTTATCTACATTAAATTTCAGTTTCCAGAGTTCTGACCATTCTTCTAGTTTTCCTAAATCCTTTTCCATTTGGCGTTTCCCTCCAGGAACATCAACCCTGTTACATATCTTTGTGTCATCAGCAAAAAGACAAACCTTACCAGCGAGGCCTTTTGCAATATCACTTATGAAGATATTAAACAAAATCGGTCCCAGTACAGATCCCTGTGGAACCCCACTGGTAACATGACCTTGTTTTGAATGTTCTCCATTGACTACAACCCTCTGTTGTCTGTCACTCAGCCACTGCCTAATCCACTCAACAATATGGGAGTCCATGCTCAATGACTGCAGTTTATTGATAAGTCTTCTATGTGGGACAGTGTCAAAAGCCTTACTAAAATCTAGATATGCGATGTCTACTGCACCTCCACCGTCTATTATTTTATTCACCCAGTCAAAAAAATCTATAAGATTTGTTTGACATGATCTCCCTGAAGTAAACCCATGTTGTTTTTCATCTTGCAATCCATGGGATTTTAGATGTTCCACAATCCTATCCTTTAATAGGGTTTCCATTAATTTGCCTACTATTGATGTCAGACTCACTGGTCTATAGTTGCTCGATTCCTCCCTACTACCTTTCTTGTGAATGGGCATGACATTTGCCAATTTCCAATCTTCCGGGACGACTCCTGTTACTAATGATTGGTTAAATAAATCTGTTAACGGTTTTGCCAGCTCACCACTAAGCTCTTTTAATAATTTTGGGTGTATCTCATCAGGCCCCTGTGACTTATTTGTCTTCACCTTAGACAGCAAACTTAGAACATCTTCCTCTGTAAAGATACATGCATCAAACGATTTATTAGTCATTCTTTCTAGTGGAGGTCCTTCTCCTTTTTCTTTTGTAAAAACTGAACAGAAGTATTCATTAAGGCAGTCGGCTAGCCCTTTATTCTCTTCTACATACCTTCCGTCCTTTGTTTTTAATTTAGTTATTCCTTGTTTTAATTTCCTTTTTTCATTTATATATCTGAAGAATGTCTTATCCCCTTTTTTCATAGACTGAGCTAGTTTTTCTTCTGCCTGCGCTTTAGAAGTTCTTATAACTTGCTTGGCCTCTCTCTGCCTAATCTTGTAGATTTCCTTATCTTCATTGCTCTGGGTTTTTTTATAATTACAAAATGCTAGCTTTTTATTTTAATGATTTGGGCCACTTCTGCTGAGTACCACAGTGGTCTCCTCCTTTTTTTGCTTTTACTGACAAGTCTAATGCAATTTTCTGTTGCCTTCAATAATGCACCTTTTAAGTAGTCCCATTTCTCCTGGACTCCATGTAATCCGTTCCAGTCTGATAAGGACTCATTTATGACTAATTTCATTTTTGAAAAGTCTGTTTTTCTAAAATCTAAAACTTTTGTTTTTGTGTGGTGGGACTCTTTCACAGTTCTTATATTAAACCACACTGACTGGTGATCACTAGATCCCAAGGTTTCGCCTACAATGACATCATATACCGAATCCTCGTTTGTGAATACCAAATCCAAAATGGCCTCCCTCCGGGTTGGCTCCTCAACCACTTGTTGTAGAGATAACCCCAGTAGGGAATTTAGAATATCTGTACTCCTGGTAGAACTTGCTATTTTGGTTTTCCAGTTTATATCTGGAAGATTGAAATCTCCCATAATGATAACTTCTCCTTTTATTGTCATTTTAGCTATTTCTTCAACTAGTAGATCATCTAGTTCTTTAACTTGACCAGGTGGTCTATATATCACACCTACACGAGTTACTGCATGGTTAGCAAACTGCAACGTAACCCAAACTGACTCTATGTTGGCCTCACCAACTTGTATTAGGTTAGATTTAATGCTATCTTTCACATACAGGGCCACTCCTCCTCCTTTCTTGCCTTCTCTGTCTCTTCTGTATAAAGAGTACCCTGGTATGGTTATGTCCCAGTCGTTTCTTTCATTAAACCATGTCTCCGTAACAGCCACTAAATCTACATTCTCAGATGCCATTATTGACCCAAGTTCATTGATTTTTTTACCTAAACTGCGAGCATTTGTAGACAGGACTCTGAGCTTATCATTTCTTAACCTCTGTGCTTCTGACCTGTTCTGGCATTGTTTCGGGGGGCAATTGGACTCTTTTATTTTCACTCTTTTGCCCCCCCTTACTAGTTTAAATACTCTTTCGCAAATTCTTGGAGTTGTTCACTAAGTACATTTGTTCCTTTGAGAGAAAGATGCAAGCCATCTTTTTTGTACAGTTCCTTTCTATTCCAAGTAGAGCTATCATGAGAAACAAAGCCAAATCCTTGCTCTTGACACCATTTACCAAGCCATATGTTGAACTCCTTTATGCGCCTCTGCCTATCATTCTGAACATTATGCACAGGCAGAACTTCAGAAAATGAAATGGTGGATGCAAAATCCTGTACATCATTACCAAGTGTGATAAAAGATTTTTTCACCTCTGACACTTCATTGCAAGCCAGGTCATTTGTCCCTAGATGGACAAGAACATCCACGTCCCCTTCCTGCTTTGCTTGCTTAACAATATTAATAATACATCTTCTATCTCTTCTAGCAGTAGCCCCAGGGAGACATCTCACAAAACCATTTTCTTTAAGCTCCACACTTCTTATGATTGAATCACCCAGCAACAGCTGCTTCCTTTGAGACTTCACTTTATCTTTTTTGTTGCATACATTAGACATAGGAGTCGATGGTTTCTCACCCTCTGACACACAATTTAAGTCAATAGGGACGGATCCGTTTTCTATGACACAATCTGGCACAATAGAAAACAGATCCGTCCTTCATTGACTTTCAATGGTGTTCAAGACGGATCCCTCTTGGCTATGTTAAAGATAGTAGAAATGGATCCGTTCTGAACAGATGCAGATGGTTGTATTATCTGAACGGATCCATCTGTGCAGATCCATGACAGATCCGCACCAAACACAAGTGTGAAAGTAGCCTAAATCTCTACTCTTTTTATTGCTTTGGAGTCATGTGGGCAGTCCTACCCAGTTATTGACCATTAGCTATGCATGACTAAGCATACAGGGATAGTTGTTAGTCACTGATAGGACTGCCCACATGACTACTGAGCTCAGAAAAAGCAGAGATTTAGGCCTCTTGCACACGACCATATGCCCTCCGAAACATGCGGTCTGTGAGCGGGCCATATGTCCCGGAGCGGCATTGATCGTGCGCACGGGAGCACACAGCACCATAGAGTACAATGACGCTGTGGACGTCGGGGTATCCACGGGACTATTGTCCTGCACTCATATGATCTTATGAGTGCAGGACAATAGTCCAGCCGGCGGCCCGTGCACACGATCAATGCCGCTCCGGGACATATGGCCCGCTCACGGATTGTATGTCTCGGAAGGGCATACGGTCGTGTGCAAGAGGCCTTAAATGAACAACACAAATTTTACTGAATCTGTTCCTATAAAAACTACATATCAATCAGCTGAACTCCTCCTGCTCTATAATAAGTGATAGGTTCCTTTTAAAGAGTCGTGAAACTAAGACTTATCATGTTTCTAGGCTGGTAATTGGTTGGGCATTGACTTACAGGGTTACTACCTAAAGGTGGCTTTAGATAGTTAGTTTTTAGTCTTCGTTCAGGAGGAGTGATTATTTGCCTATATAATATGTAATACTTCTCAGTATGGTCCTAGAAATAATAATGATGATAATGTACATTAAGTGCTTAGAGTAATTATATTTGTGATAATGCTGTTCAGTAGGAACAATGGACAGGGCTGATGTCAACACAAGGCACAACTGAGCGTATGCCATGTCCCACCGAGCCTCACCCTACTTCACACAATCATTCTCAGATGGGAAAAAAACGGAAATAGATCACATTCAATGTATGGATTTCAATCCACAAATTTTATTCTAGCATCAGCTGGCAGCTGGCAATTAAAGGAAACCTGTCACCTTCATGCTGCTCTTATTGGGGACAAGTAATGACAGATACCGTGATTTCAGGTGTCTATCACCCATGAGATAATATTAGGTTGTTGCTGAGAACTTGTCATATAATCATCACAGCTCATTCCAAAGAAGAGTCACAGGCTACCTGAGAAGAGTCAGGGTTTTTCATGAGATCCGGATTGACATTTATCTCCTAAGCAGGTGACAATTAGAGATGAACGAATCGAATCAACCAAAGTGGAATTCAATCCAAATTTCAGGATAAATTCGATTCACCGTGAAGCTGAATTTCCTTGCGCTTCATGGTAGCGAATCGATTTAACCTGAAATAGTGTAAAAAACAAAAAAAATCATACTTACCTCCTCCGTCGCCATCTTGATTGAAGATCTTGGTGGAAATTCTGTGCACTGTGACGTATGACGTCACCACGCTGGCTGACCTGATGACGTAATCTCACGCCGCGCGATTTCGCGCCAGATCTTCAAGCAAGGAGGCGGTGGCGGCCAGTCGCAAGAAAATAGAGGCGGAAAGTTTGATATAATTTTTTTTTATGTTCATTTTACACAGTTTTTACAATCAGATGCCACGATCATGTATAAACGCGGCATGAGAGGGGTACAATGATGGGGGCTGGCGCTAACGGAGCTCCCTGTCATTACACCCACTACTTACAAAAAAATGCGCTTCGTCACAAAGCAAGTTTTTATTGTGAAATTCAGTGAAGTAGCCAAATAGAATTTTCTAAAACTTCGCTCATCTCTAGTGACAATCATCAGAAGGTAGAGAGCAGTACTTCATGAATAACCATGGGTCCTCTCATGCAGCCATGACTTTCCTCCGGAACGGCTTATAATAATTATATGGCAAGTTCTCTGCAACCACCTTATATTAGCTCATGAGCGACAGACACTGAAATAAGCATGTTTTTCACTACTTCATCACAGGATGTATATTCAGCCCTGCCAAATTATATTTATAGATTTTTTTCATAGCAATTATGATTGCCATAACCTCAGACTTTTGTTGCATGTAAAACATATGGGAATGTAGTCATCATTGACTGACTCCAGGGACAGTGCTGATGACTACTAATGGGCCAACATAGGTGATGTTGTACACCAGCTTGTTCACTTCACTTTGCAGCACTGGTAAGGAGGAGGATCTGTTCGCATAATGAACTAATGTTTTACTGAGCAAGTATACAGTTTTGAAGACAGGACTACCTGCCTAACATTGTGTAAGGTACCCTTGTGCCACCAAAATAGCTCTGACTTGTCAAGGCATGAATTCCATAAGATCTCTGAAGATGCCCAGTGTTATATGTTTAACGTTGGCATCAAAATACATGGGCTACTTTTTAGTCCCCAAGCTCATCAATGAGCCTTGGGTGGCCGTGGACCTGTTGCTCGTTCATCAGTTGTCCTATCTTGGACCACTTATAGTATTATCCACTGGCAACACTTCTCAAGACCTGCTCATTTGGAGATGCTCTGATCTAGTAATCTAGTAATTAGCATTTGGTCCTTGTCGATATTGTTTAAATCTCTTCACTTGCGATATTTCCTGCTTTCAACACACCAATTTCAAGAACTGACAACTCACTCGCTGCCAAATATATCTCATCTCTTTAAAAGCTCCAGAAGATAATAAATGTTATTCTCTTCATCTCTCAGTGTTTTTGTATGTTATAGATGATCGGTTTATATTTGTGTGTGTTCCACTTGGGTCAAGCGCACACCTCGATTTTTTAGACTGCTGCTTGTTTCTTACCACTTCTTTGCTAGCTCAGATGAAACTTTTTATTTCACTATGAACACAGATAGATCTGCTTCTCTCTTCTTTATCTACTCAAAAAAATCCCCAAGCACTTTGGCTGTCAGACTTATAGCCGGCTGTCAGACTTATAGCCGGTTTATAAATAGATGTACCAACTGAGCACAAAGTTACTAAATGCACATCTTAAAAACTTTTTTATTGATTGCATTAGAATAGCAAAGTGCGTTGCTTACCTTGATAAATGATGTGAAATCCCTGTTTGTTCTGAGAATAATCACTATGGAAATACAAGCTGGTCTCATGAGTAGTGCTGAACAGTGAAGCAGGGACCTGAGGTCCACTTAACCTGCCAATTACCGAGCCAGTGTCTGCAGGTCCGCTCCGCACCTCCAGGTAGTCGTGTATTGTTTCAGTGGAGAAATTGACAAATTGCAGATGCACACCTGATAAGATAAATCACATACATTGCATTACCTAACGATACATTTAATTAAAACAGCAGATGTAAAAAACACACTTCCAGCTGTTTATTGTGCTTCTGCTGTTTTCACGGACCGTGTCCTACTGCCTGGAGGAGAAAGCTGGAACTAGGAAATACAGTATTAAAAATTCACTATATATTCCGCCAAGAGAAGAATAATTTTTTTAATTGTAAAATTATAAATCTTTACCACTGTGGTCACTAGTGATGAGTGAATCAAAGCTCACAAAGTGGATTTTGATCCCAATTTCAGGATAAATTTGCTTTGCCACGAAGTCGAAATTCTTCGTGCTTTGTGGTAGTGAATTAATTTAACTTGAAATAGCGTAAAAAATAAAAAATAAATAATACTGATCCTTTTGCTAGTGACGGCTGCCGCCATCTTGCTTGAAGATCTTGGCCAAAATCCCATGCACAGTAACGTGATGGCGGTGTGATCATGTAATCTTG
This sequence comes from Bufo bufo, assembly GCF_905171765.1. Lineage (NCBI taxonomy): Eukaryota > Metazoa > Chordata > Amphibia > Anura > Bufonidae > Bufo > Bufo bufo. Next base: position 58,326,599 of record NC_053393.1, read on the forward strand.
GGCCATGCAAGATTTCGAGCCAGACCTTCAAGCAAGATGGTGGCGGCCAACCCATCGTGAGCAAATGGATCAGGTATTATATTTATTATATATTTTTTTATTTTACACTGTTTTATTCCTATCAGATGCCGCAGTCAGCTATGAACGCAGCATCTGAGGGGTACAATGACGGGGGCGGCACAATTGTCGCTTCCTGGCATTGCACCCACTAATTACAAAGAAATGTGCTTCATGGCGAAGTAATTAGTCGCAGAGCCGATTTTTTAAATTTTTTTATTTGGCGATATAAAAATATGGTAACATTTAATTCTTTGTGTGTTATTAGTTTAAGCAGACTGTGATTGTCTATTGTTGTGACTTAGATGAAGATCAGATTACATTTTATGACCAATTTGTACAGAAATCCATATCATTCCAAAGGGTTCACATACTTTGTCTTGCAACAAAAATTTTGCTCTTTAGATTAAAGAGGTTGTGCAAGAAATTTTGAACTGGACATAGTGTTTGCACAAGTACCATTACCTTTTTTAAACAGCTCTTCAGCGGGACTGCTGGGAGTCAGATTACCAAAGATCTGATATTGATGAACCATCCTAAGGACATATCATCAGTATGAAACTACTCCCCTTTAAATTATTTTATTTTATTTTATTTTAACCTTAATGTATTAATAAGCCTCTGTCTGCATGATCAACCCTATTAAAACAGGAATACTGCCTATTAGGGTTTATCATGCTGATCACAATGATACCTTTATTTTGTCTATATATTAAACATAAGCGTACATTGTGCCTGTGAATAAACCAGTAATATGTATTAGCTTTCTAAGCATAGAAAACCACTATTCTCAATATGTTAGGTCTATAGCCTGGAAGTAATATTCTGCCCTCTATATATTGGTTCTCAGGTTCAAATTTCAAAAGAGACCTGTATGCCTCATTTACTAGGTTTGATCAAGCTGACAGGGGCTATTTATGTGAAATAATAGATATGCTGTTTGCTAGCCAGCTCATCATCATCCAGTGGAAATACAGCCCTATTCTATGAATTCTCATTTACGACCCAACAATAGCAGTTGATTTACTTACCAAAACCAATAGGCAGTTTGATTGTCCATGTGCAATCCAAACTACTTGGGTAGTTTCCTGGAAATCCAGGGCTTAGTATCACACCGCTGAAGTCATTCATCGCTCCACCACACTGTGCTAAAAGGGATCAATAACCAATTGTCAATAATTTCAAAAGTCCAAGAGTTGGTCAGTGTGATAAGTACAGCACTGTAAGATTGAAGACCGCAAATTGACCATGAACACTCATTGTCTACCAAGAGAAATAATGGACCTACCTTATTTTCCATTTTATGGAGATATTGCAAGAGTACTACTGTCCATCCAACTTACAGAAAACTAGCAGAATGACTTGACTTTGCACAGATGTACTTTGTCTATTTCATTTAATGTTTGTGTGTGTGGGTGAAAGATATCCACAGTGTTCACCTTAACAGTGACCTTGACAGCCCCCTTAAGAGTGACCTCTACAGCATCCCACCCTCTTAACAGTGACTTCCCCCCCTTAACAGTGACCTCGCAGCGCCACAACCCCTTAACTGTGACCTGCTCTCTTAACAGTGACCTCCACAGAGCCATGCCCTCTTAAAGACGTGGTCTATTAAAATTTTTGCATTTTTTATTTTTCCTCCCCACATTCGAAAAGCCATAACTTTTTATTTTTCCATTTGCTATATGAGGGCTTATTTTTTGCAGGACAGCAAGCATTTTTAATGGGTAAAATTGAAAAAAGCCACAATTCTGCCAAGGTTTTTAGGTTTTGACATTATAGTATTCTCTGTGCGCTAAAAATTACATGATGTCCTTATTCTGCAGTGCAATACAATTGCAGTGATATTAAACTTGTATTATTTGTACTTCTTAAAAAAACTTTTTTTTGCATAGACATTTTCTGACAGCCATAATCTTTTTTCAGTCTATAGAGCTGTATATGTTTTTTTTAACAAACTGTAGTTTTTATTTGTATCCGTAGTGTTCCCCATAATATAGACCCCGACAGTGCCCCTCCCCCTTAATAGTGAGCTCCCTTAAATTTGACATGTACAGCAGCCCACCCCTTTAACAGTGGCCTCCTTAACTGTGAACATCAGAGCTCTCAACCCCCATATCAGTGTTCTCCACTGTAGCCCGTCCCCTTAACACTGTCACGGATAAGAGTGGGGGAAGCCCTCATCCGTGCGATGTTAAGGATAAGGAAGCTGCTAGGCCTGAACAACAGAATTAGGGAGCAGGTAACCTCCTAAAGCGTCCCTAACTCTGACCCTGACTCCTAACTGTATGAGCCAACCCATATGGTAGGAGGGCTCATACTCAGTAACCTCGAGTCCCTACTAGCCCTCAAGAGATCCCTGGACTAGGAGCAGGGTAAGACAACCTGTTCCTCCTAGACACGGAGGAACAGGAGTCTCCCTGGCCAAGCTGCAAGGAAAGGGGAACATCAACAGCATATGGATATGGCAGGCGAGTGAAACCACTTCCACACCTACCTGCCACAGACACACTGACTGGAACCCGTGCTCAATAGCTGTTATCCACACAAAACACAAAAGGACACAGCACACAACATAACTCACATAGGAAACCAGATCCATAACTGCAATAAGGTGAGACTCCACACAAACATAAGCATAACATCAATACATTAGTTTTATGACCACAAGGGTGGACCTCACTGGAAAGATGGCATCAGGATACCAGGAGGATGATTCCAGCATAACATGCCTGGAGTACCCCTCAGCTACAGGCTTCCAGCAGAGGCTAAATAACCCAAGTATCCACACCCACACAGACATACTAGGAAAGGAATTAACCCTTCCAACACCAAAGAAGGTAAGTGTCACTTAAAGGGGAAATGCACACATAACTAAAATCCTGTGCACACCAAACATACAAAGTGCACACCTACAAATACAGGTTGCCAGGTGCAACCACATGCACTTGACAGCAAGCTGCCTAGCAATTAGCTCAGGCTGCTATACTGCCAAATGAGAGTCAAGACCATGACCATGGTCGTGAGAAACACTGACCCTCCACAGCACTCTGCTCCTTAACATTGAACTCCATAGCAGCCCACCCCCTTAACTTTGACCTTCATAGCAGCCCTTTAAAGTGACCTCCAAAGTACACCGCCCCCTTTACAATGACCTACACAGTGGCCTGCCCCTTAAAAGTGACCTACTTAATAGTCACCCCACAATTCCTTACCCCCTTAAAAGTAATCTCTACAGTGCCCTACCTTCTTATCAATGACATGCACAGTGGCTCGCCCCCTTTACAGTGACTTTCACAGTACCCGCCCCTTAACAATGTCCTCTACTGCACCTCTCCCACTTATTATTGACCTCCACAGTACCATACCACCTTAACTGTGAACTTCACAGTGTCTGTCACCTTAATAGTGACCTCTACAGCACCCCACCTCCTTAACATTGACCTCCACAGTACCCTATCTCTTAATGTTGACCATCACAGTGGTCCGCACCCTTTAACTGTGACCTACACAGGGCTCCGCCCCTTAACTTTGACCTCCACAGGAGCCTGCCCTATTAACAGTGACCTCCATAGCACCCATCCCGCTTATAAATGACCTATAACTGTGAAGAAAAATGTCTGAGTTGTTATGGAAACCTGGTGTAACTATGTATGTCAAGACTGAAGAAACTGCGGGCTTCTATTGAAAAATAAGATTCATGTGACTATGTGTTAGGATATGAGAGAAGCTGTAAGCTCCTATTGGCTAATATATTATTTGGAAATATTTCATGAATGCTACCTATATGTCCCTACAATATGTGCCAAAATTGGTGCAGATTGGTTCAGTCGTTTGGCTGTGCATAAAGAACAGACAGACAACAGACAGAAATTTATGTTTAAGTGTGTCCTAAATATATTATCTCACAAAGGTGTAAAATGCGCTATATTAATGAAAGAAATGAGCCCTATTGTTGGTGTATGTATCCACCAAATATGAGATGGCAAGAGGATGAAAAATGTGTCCAACGTGCCTAATAACATAGCATATGCGTCGACTATGTTATGGCATTTCCACCTTTTGATACATTTGGCACAATCTACCCCATTTTACTGACTTGCACCTAAATTCGATGAAAATTTTGGCATTTTTAGAGAACTTACCAATGCATATTGGAATTGGATAGTTCCATCTTCTTACTGGGCCAGGCATACATGTGATGTGAGAATGTCCCTGTGGGAAATGCAGGAAATATAGAATTTAGCACCAATACACATAGTAAGCCTCTGAAATTTTAAAATGTGCTGAGTTGCAAGAGCTACATCAGATATAGATACATTGCCTTGTCCTATCAACCCTTCATACCTAGTGGTTCCCCTGTTGCCGAATCTGGTTATGATATTACTAGCAATCCTAAGAAGGCTTGTCGAAAGAGTTGTCTGCTTTGAGTAATCTTTAATTGTCAGAATCCACCTTCCTCCCCAAAGGTAAAAAGAAAAACACATATCCCAGGATATACCAATCCCGGTGCCGAGCTCCAGAGCATATTCTTTTATGGCTGTTCTCCACTCTAATTGATGTAGGCTCTTAATGCAGGACCCCACTCTATTGGCTTTAACTGAACAATCCCTTTAAAGATCATTACAACATATATGAGGAACCAATTAGTACTGAATTTATTTCCAGAATTTGGATGATAATTATTATTTGATTGTTACACATATTCGGGTATAGATAACAGTAATTTCGTTTTAGGGAAGGACAATTTTGCACTGTGCCACCCCACCACTAGGCTGAGGCTGCATGGCTCTGAGACTGCAGTGTAGTACAGTCTACACTGCAGCTAATGAAAGTGAACCCTGCAGGATTAAACGGCATCTGTCAGCAGATTTTTACCTATGAAACTGGCTGACCTGTTGCATGTGTGATTGGCAGCTGAAGACATCTGTGTTGGTCCCATGTTCATGGGAAAAGTAAAGTTTTTAAATTTGCAAATGAACCTCTAAGAGCAACAGGGGCATTGCCATTACACCTAGAAGCTCTGCTCTCTCTGCAACTGCCACTCCCTCTGCACTTTGATTGACAGGGCCAGGTATTATGATGTTTTCACTGCCTGGTCCTGTCAATCAAAGTGCATTAGGGAACAGCAGTTGTAGAGAAATCTGAGCCTATAGGTGTAACGGCAATACCCCTGTTGACTCCAGAGTTCAATTTGCATATTTTAAAACATCACTTTTCTCAGCACTATGTTTATGAACATGGGACCAACACAGATGCCTTCAGCTGCCAAGCACAAATGCAACAGGTCAGCCAGTTTTATAGGTACAAAACTGCTGACAGAAGCCCTTTAATTTCATTAGCTGTGACGCGGGCTGAGATACCTCGTGTTTTTTGATTACACTGCTTGTGCCACTACCATAGTGGCTATATAGCCTCAGCCATACAGTGTGTTAGGAAATACTCTATTTACAAGGGGAACAGTATTCCTAAATTTCAAGGAGGTATAAAAGAAGATCACAATGTAGAGAAAAGATGTTCCAGAATTGTAATTTTATGGAAAACAACTATTTACTAATTTTCTGGGTTGAGCGTTGTGATGGGTCCTCTTGTAGATTGTTACAAGTTTAGCCTGCTCTAATGATAGGGTTGGGAAGTCTCCTTGGAGACATCATTTATGGACAGTATCAGAAGGATAGCTAACATTACTGAACGTTTTTAAGTAGGTCTTTGAAGTGGAAAATATTAAGATTTTATGAGATTTTCTTTATAACTACAAGGAGCAATTTCAGTAGATAACAATATGTTTCTAAGAATGGCTACTACTCCTAAAAGCAAATGAGATGGGTATAATAATTACTAATCTACAAAAATGTTAATTTTAGGGATATGAACATCCATGTTGGGAATAACCTCTATAAATCTCTCTTTAGTCTTACTGTTTATTGGACATGCTATAATAGCAGAAAAGGGAAAGGGAAATGAATGGCAATACCTGGAGAGAGTATCCTTGATCACAGTGAAAAGACAGGACATCCCCAACCATGTATCTGTCACCAACTTTTATCCCATTACTTGGCATCAGAGGCTCTGGACATGAGTCGAGACCAATTCCTGAAAAATAAATATGAAAACTACTGAGCATTCACATTTATATTGTCAATTATTTACTCTGCTTTACATTGCTTGAAAATGGTCCCAGTAAGCGGACTGAAACGTCGCACAGGTGAATAAAGGGTCCTACTTTTTTCACTTCAACGAACGTGCTGCGGTGTCTTTCTTTTCCCTACTTTGTACACCTTGGTAAGGTGTTGCCGCCGCTGGCACCCAACCAACTATACTAGGAGTGCTGCCTTGAATTTTCCTCTCCCAATTATTTACTCTAAAATATATTACAAAAGCTCATGTTTCATTTACTATTACTCCACAATTTGAGACCAGAGGATAGGCTATCAATATAAATATCTGAGAGAACCTCTTAAGGTTTTTCAAGCCTATATAGGATCTAAAAAACATATATAAAAAACTTTGCTTCATGAAAACAGATATCTAGTTTTCTTCTCAATATAGTGTGTGTCAAAGGGATTGTCCGAGTGTTTAATACTGATGACCAGGATAAGTCATCAGTATCTGTTCAGTGGGGGTCCAGCAGCTCTGCCGATCAGCTGTTTGAAGAGGTAGTGGCGCTCGGGTGAGCACTGCAGCCTCCTGTCAGCTTTCCAAGCACAGTGCCATCCATTAGATTCCAGCTCAGCCCTATTTACTTGAATGGGACTAAGCTGCGCCTCGGCCATGTGACCAATAATTGTGATGTCACTGTCCTAGGAAGAGGATGCAGCCTCCAGTGGAGCGCCGCAGCCTTTTCAAACAGCTAATCGGCATGGGTGATGGGAGTCAGTTCCTCCACAAATCAGATACTGGTGATCTATCTTGAGGATAGGTTATCTATATCAAACTCCTGGGAAAAAAAACTTAAAGCACATATACAAATATAACAAGGCAGAGTTTTTTCTTCAAAGGGTTCTTTTCCACCTTTGACATTCAATAGAGTTCCCCACTAAATCCTACTGATAAGCAGCATAATGCAGCTAGCGGTTGGCTGCAACAGTAACATAATGCCAGATCACATGTGGCACAATATTGCCAGGAACTGTTGGCCCTCAGTGACCAGTAGCAGAGAAATGGTGCCTGAGCTGAATACCATTATATGAACTGGAAAAATCTTTTAATTGCCTCCTTTGTGCATTATGATTACTCTGCAGTCCTTAGTTAACATTGCCACATGGGTAGTGCCAGATGGCAAGAGCCTCTTTACAACATCTGAATTCACAAACAAAAACTTAATTCTTGAGCAACAATTTGAATCAAATGAACCAAGGTACCTGCCACATTCTTGATATCCAACAACCTTTAATAATAATCTTTATTTATATAGCGCCAACATATTCTGCAGCGCTTTACATTCAGGGGTTCATGTACAAACAGTCATAAAAAACATAGCAGGAAACAGGTCAACAATTAAAACAAGAAAAATGAGGGCCCTGCTCGTAAGAGCTGACAATCTATGAGGCGATAGGGGCGACACAAAAGGTAATAAGTGCAGTTTTTGCACAATGGTCTGGCCATCTTAACACAATAGAGGAGCACATATAAAGCTGCATGAGCCGGTCACCAGCCAATATCTGTAGTGCTTCTGAGTGCATAGGATGTGGATATTTAACAATATCTCATGTTCAGAAAAATGATAATGGGGGGGGGGGGTGAAAAAAGACTAGGGGATGAGATAAGCTAACCTAAAAAGATGTGTTTTTAGGGAGTGCCGAAACTGTGAATATTGGGAATTAACCTAATTGCTCGGGGTAGGGCATTCCAGAGAACAGGTGCAGGTCTGAAGAAGTCTTAAATACCAGAGTGAGAGGTTCAGATTATGGTGAATGTCAGTCATAAATTATTTGCAGAGCGTAGAGCCCTGGAAGGATGGTAGACAAAAATGAGGGAGGAGATGTAGGGGGATGGAGTGCTGTGGAAGGCATTGTGGAAATTGGGGGTAGGTTTGTTGTTTTTAGCTGATTTAAATATTAAAAGGTACAATATTGTTTAAAAGACACATTCTTCTAACCTTAATACACTATCTTTTCATCTGCGTATGAATAAGTAGCCAAATGTGTCAGGGCTTGAGGTACTGGTAGAGTCTTTTAATCTGAAAGTGGGGGCTTTAGGACCCTCAGGAACTTTGATTCGTATGTCACTGCTACATCTGAACCATCAATAACCATGCTCCTGGAAATAGAACAATCTAGTCCTTCTTCGACAATGCCAGGTACAGTGAGGAAAGAAACCAAGGGTGTCCAGAGGGGGAGGGGTGCAACATGGGCAGCAATGTGATAACAGTAATAATTTTCTCTCCTCTTTTCTAGATATCATTTTTTAGACCAGTAAGTTGCCGCATCACATTGTAAAGCTGCCACCTACTGTTAGTGAACCACCAATGGACTCTGAAACTAACAGCAACCACCGCACTCCTCTAGGCTGCAGACTGTGAAAGAAGAAGGGGAGCGGAGGACAAAGAGAGAGGAAGGGAGGTCCATGGGATCCCTCTCTGCAACAAGGACAGATGCTAAAGAAAGGTCAGTTAAAATTTTATCTAGTGAATGTACAGTACAGACCAAAAGTTTGGACACACCTTCTCATTCAAAGAGTTTTCTTTATTTTCATGACTATGAAGGCATCAGAACTATGAATTCACACATGTGGAATTATATACATAACAAACAAGTGTGAAACAACTGAAAATATGTCATATTCTAGGTTCTTCAAAGTAGCCACCTTTTGCTTTGATTACTGCTTTGCACACTCTTGGCATTCTCTTGATGAGCTTCAAGAGGTAGTCCCCTGAAATGGTCTTCCAACAGTCTTGAAGGAGTTCCCAGAGATGCTTAGTAGTGTTGAGCGCGAATATTCGAATATCGAATTTTTTTCGCGAATATCGGCACTTCGCTAATTCGCGAATATTTTGAATATAGGGATATAAATTCGATATTTCGAATATATATATATTTTTTTTTTATTGTTATATTTTATTCTTTCCCATTTCCATAAAGTTGTTCTTACCTGTCCTTTGGATTCCTGGCTTCCTGGCTGCTCCAGTCAGTGCCCGTTGCCGCTTCTGCCGACTTCAGTGCTCATGGAGCGTCCCCATCACTATGGGAACGTCTCCATATACTAGAATGTACTGTCGGATTTGAGAATTACGTGAAAAATCGCAATTCGATTATTTCAAGTTATAATAATCGAATTTCGATTTTAACTTAGCACTGCTATATTTGAATTAATCGAATTGCGATTTCAACTTGGACATGGTTTACTATGGTTGGCTTGGTAGAATTAGCGAATATGACGAATGTATTCGTCATATTCCACAAAACGAAGATAACAAAGTATTCTGCATCTTCGTTTTAGCTACCTATTCATCAACTTCGCTAATTCTAGCAATCATATAGGAAAGTTTACTATAGAGACAGCTAAGTTTAATTCGCTATGCGATTATATTACTTAGCTTTTTTTTTATAAATAGAATAATTATAATAATTATCAGGTATTATAATTATTCTATTTTTTTTTTTTTAAAAAGCAGTCATATAATCGCATAACGAATTAAACTTAGCTGTCTCTATAGTAAACTTTCCTATATGATTGCTAGAATTAGCGAAGTTGATGAATACATTCGTTATATTCGTATTGTGGAATATGACGAATACATTCGTCATATTCGCTAATTCTACCAAGCTAACCATAGTAAACCAGATCCAAGTTGAAATCACAATTCGATTAATTCAAGTTATAATAATCGAATTTCGATTTTAACTTAGCACTGCTATATTCCATATTAAGCCAGAATTAACAAATATGGAATATAGCAGTGCTAAGTTAAAATCGAAATTCGATTATTATAACTTGAATTAATCGCATTGCTATTTCAATAGGAGAGTAGCCTTTAAGTTAAAATTGCAATACGCGATTATTTAAATCGCATATTAATTGCGATAACAAGAATAATGACGAATATTTCGATTTCGACAAATATAAAACGAATATTCTATCGAATATTAGCGAATTTCGTCGAAATCGAATATGGCACCTGCCGCTCATCACTAATGCTTAGCACTTGTTGGCCCTTTTGCCTTCACTCTGCGGTCTAGCTCACCCCAAACCATCTCAATTGGGTTCAGGTCCGGTGACTGTGGAGGCCAGGTCATCTGGCCCAGCACCCCATCACTCTCCTTCATGGTCAAATAGCCCTTACTTTTAAAGTTTTCCCAATTTTTCGGCTGACTGACTGACCTTTATTTCTTAAAGTAATGATGGCCACTCGTTTTTCTTTACTTAGCTGCTTTTTTCTTGCCATAATACCAATTCTAACAGTCTATTCAGTAGGACTATCAGCTGTGTATCCACCTGACTTCGCCTCAACGCAACTGATGGTCCCAACCCCATTTATAAGGCAAGAAATCCCACTTATTAAACCTGAAAACCATTTCAGGGGACTACCTCTTGAAGCTCATCAAGAGAATGCCAAGAGTGTGCAAAGCAGTAATCAAAGCAAAAGGTGGCTACTTTGAAGAACCTAGAATATGACATATTTTCAGTTGTTTCACACTTGTTTGTTATGTATATAATTCCACATGTGTTAATTCATAGTTTTGATGCCTTCAGTGTGAATCTATAATTTTCATATTCTATTTTTCTGACATAGAAGTCAGATAGACTAAGTGAGGTGAAGCTTGACATTTTTAATAACTTTTTTTAAAATTTAATTAAATAAAAACATATCCTTGTCATAAATATGGGGCATTGAGCTTTGTATTGCCTGGGAATGTCTGCTGCACGTGTACTTCGATATTGGATGAGGCAGGGGGACTCATACTAAGTTTTGCTATGGGGTTCAATGAGATCTGCGTATGCCCTTGGCAGCATGTATGTGTACAGTCGTGGCCAAAAGTTTTGAGAATTAGATAAATATTGGAAATTGGAAAAGTTGCTGCTTAAGTTTTTATAATAGCAATTTGCATATACTCCAGAATGTTATGAAGAGTGGTCAGATGAATTGCATAGTCCTTCTTTGCCATGAAAATTAACTTAATCCCAAAAAAACCTTTCCACTGCATTTCATTGCTGTCATTAAAGGACCTGCTGAGATCATTTCAGTAATCGTCTTGTTAACTCAGGTGAGAATGTTGACGAGCACAAGGCTGGAGATCATTATGTCAGGCTGATTGGGTTAAAATGGCAGACTTGACATGTTAAAAGGAGGGTGATGGTTGAAATCATTGTTCTTCCATTGTTAACCATGGTGACCTGCAAAGAAACGCGTGCAGCCATCATTGCGTTGCATAAAAATGGCTTCACAGGCAAGGATATTGTGGCTACTAAGATTGCACCTCAATCAACAATTTATAGGATCATCAAGAACTTCAAGGAAAGAGGTTCAATTCTTGTTAAGAACGCTTCAGGGCGTCCAAGAAAGTCCAGCAAGCGCCAGGATCGTCTCTTAAAGAGGATTCAGCTGTGGGAACGGAGTGCCACTAGTGCAGAGCTTGCTCAGGAATGGCAGCAGGCAGATGTGAGCGCATCTGCACGCACAGTGAGGCGAAGACTTTTGGAAGATGGCCTGGTGTCAAGAAGGGCAGCAAAGAAGCCATTTCTCTCCAAAAAAAACATCAGGGACAGATTGATCTTCTGCTGAAAGTATGGTGAATGGACTGCTGAGGACTGGGACAAAGTCATATTCTCAGATGAAGCCTCTTTCCGATTGTTTGGAGAAGAAAGGGTGAGCGCTACCATCAGTCCTGTGTCATGCCAACAGTAAAGCATCCTGAGACCATTCATGTGTGGGGTTGCTTCTCATCCAAGGGAGTGGGCTCACTCACAATTTTGCCCAGAAACACAGCCATGAATAAAGAATGGTACCAAAACACCCTCCAACAGCAACTTCTTCCAACAATCCAACAACAGTTTGGTGAAGAACAATGCATTTTCCAGCACGATGGAGCACCGTGCCATAAGGCAAAAGTGATAACTAAGTGGCTCGGGGGACCAAAACGTTGACATTTTGGGTCCATGGCCTGGAAACTCCCCAGATCTTAATCCCATTGAGAACTTGTGGTCAATCCTCAAGAGGCGGGTGGACAAACAAAAACCCACTAATTCTGACAAACTCCAAGAAGTGATTATGAAAGAATGGGTTGCTATCAGTCAGGAATTGGCCCAGAAGTTGATTGAGAGCATGCCCAGTCGAATTGCAGAGGTCCTGAAAAAGAAGGGCCAACACTGCAAATACTGACTCTTTGCATAAATGTCATGTAATTGTCGATAAAAGCCTTTGAAACGTATGAAGTGCGTGTAATTATATTTCACTACATCACAGAAACAACTGAAACAAAGATCTAAAAGCAGTTTAGCAGCAAACTTTGTGAAAACTAATATTTGTGTCATTCTCAAAACTTTTGGCCACGACTGTATGCATGAATTTTTATTTTCTTTGTTTCACTGTCCCATCTATAGCATTGGCCCCCCAGCCCACCTCCTAAACAGTGGTTCTTGGCTGTCAATGTTCCATCCTGGGTGGCACTCCCCAACCTCACCCTAGAGGAAGTGATATATAGAATTTACAATATCAAAATTCCAGTTGAAGGACACAAAGTGAGCAAAGTGGTACAATATATAGATGCTCTTCCTGGAAACAGTTAAACTAAACCGAAATCCTATTTGCTACAGAAATGCTTTTATTTGAAAGTAATGGAATTTTGTATGGACACTGACATTGACAAATGCCTTTCTCTGTTTGTAGGTAATACTAATTGAATTCATACAAATTACTAGAGTCCAGCTATCAGCATTTATATCCCTGTTATCAGCTGAGGTACCAGGACCAGCTGCATAATTCTGGAACGCAGTTGGGTTCTATTGTTACCGCTTGACATCCCTGTCTCCATACCATACAGCATTGAGGAATGCAGGATTTGCCGTTGGATTATTCATACAAACAAAACTGTTCTTCTCTGACAATATTTCATTTCCTTGGTGGTTGAATATTTTATGTGCAAAGACATTACATAATTGGGGCCAGTATATAGATGTAACATCATTTTTATATGCGTTTATGTATCAATTTAATTTCCAGATTATAAGGCGCCAATTTAGAATACAGGCCTCTGGATTAAAAGGATTATACTAAATAATGGCCTTACTTATCTGACGTCCTACATAAATTACGGATTATAGACAAAGCAAAAAAATCTAATAAAATTGGAAAGCCATGTGTGAAATGCAGTAGAATAGGTGATATGAGATGGTTGTGAACTTGTGAGGAACATAGGTCATAGAATATAATTTATCAATATAATTTAAAAGTAAAAAAAATAATAATAAGATAATCTTTATTTATCTTTTGTGTCATCCTAATCAGCAGCTTTTTACCATCAGAGTTGTTATGCACAAAGTCACACATTACTAGTTAAGAAGCTAGTCAACAATTCAGACAGTAAGTGAGGGTCCTGCTCTCAAGAGCTTGAATTTATGAGGAAACAAGGATAAAACAGATAAAACAAAAGGTAAATGTGCTTGTTTTGTGTAAAGATCCAGCCATCTTCTCTACAGAATAGGACAGTACACATACAGGGGCTTTCCGGTTTGCACCAATATCCTTTGGAATAATCTTTTTTATGAAGGTCGCTGTAATTTTGTAATGCATTTGTTTTACCTTTATTGCTCCTATCTCACTTTCAGGGATGTGGTCACATGACCATGTCCATGCAGCTTTTTCTATTTCTTGTAATGATATGTCCATGGGTGGGGCAGTGATAGGGGAGTGTCTATGTAACTAGCTGTATGGGAGGAGCTGTAAACTATTTTGACGGTGTTAGGAGTGGTGCTTACCTCATCCATTTCAGCGAGAAGAGGCTGCCGTGGCCATCTTGATTGAAGATCCTGCACAAAATCTGTACTTTATATGTCACCTCACACGAGATTTTGCGTGGGGGTCTTCAATTAAGATTATTTATTTATTTATTTTAACTGATTAATTGCGGCATCTGAGGAGTTCAATAATTGAGGGCGCCCATTTCTTACAAAGAAATGCGCTTTATGACGAAGTAATTCATCATGAAGCAATTTTCTTTTTCTTTTTTGGATAAAAAATTATATATATATATATATATATATATATATATATATATACAGTCAGGTCCATAAATATTGGGACATCGACACAATTCTAACATTTCTGGCTCTATACACCACCACAATGGATTTGAAATGAAACGATCATGATGTGCTTTAACTGCAGACTGTCAGCTTTAATTTGAGGATATTTTCATCCAAATCAGGTGAACGGTGTAGGAATTACAGCAGTTTGCATATGTGCCTCCCACTTGTTAAGGGACCAAAAGTAATGGGACAGAATAATAATCATAAATCAAACTTTCACTTTTTAATACTTGGTTGCAAATCCTTTGCAGTCAATTACAGCCTGAAGTCTGGAACGCATAGACATCACCAGACGCTGGGTTTCATCCATGGTGAGGCTCTGCCAGGCCTCTACTGCAACTGTCTCCAGTTCCTGCTTGTTCTTGGGGAATTTTCCCTTCAGTTTTGTCTTCAGCAATTGAAATGCATGCTCAATCGGATTCAGGTCAGAGGATTGACTTGGCCATTGCATAACATTCCACTTTGGGGCATGGGATACGCATCAAACTTGGAAATTTTGTTTAGTTTCCGGAAATCATTACAGAATCGTAACGACCCGTTCCGCTTTGGTATTCAGACTGGCCCACTCACTTTTGGACTCCTGCAATTTCTCCGAGATGGCATGTTGACGAGCCTCAGATACCCGGTATGGTTTCAACCGGATTTTGGCCTGAGGCTCAGTGACAATGTCATGCTTAATTATGGAAGTGCGTTCAGGGAGGTCTGAGAACACTTTCGTGTTCCTGCTGACGAAATCCCTGGCCTCCTGAGTCTGTTTAGAGGAGAGGCTGTCAGCAATCTTCATTGTGGCAACTGCTTCCCTTACCTCAGACTGAGGGGCCGGATCCTCTCCTCCTAGAAAACTTGTCCGCGGGCTATCTTCAGTACTGGTCTCCCTATCTTTCCAAGGTTTGAGCAAATTCACATGGTACACCTGCTCTGGCTTCCGCCGCCCTGGCTGGTGTACCTTGTAGTTTACTTATCCAACCTTTTCGAGTACCTCGTAGGGTCCCTGCCACCTAGCTAGTAACTTACTGTCCACTGTCGGTACCAGAACCAAAACCCAATCTCCCGGGTTAAAGATCCGGATCCAAGCCTGCCGATTATTCACCCAACTTTGAGCTTGCTGAGCTGCCTCCATATGTTCCTTTACCAGCGGCAACACGGTTTCCATACGTTCCTGCATCTGGGTGGTGTATTTAACAACCCTTTTTTATGATATTGGTTGTTGCTCTCATGCCTCTTTGGCTATATCCAACAGACCACATGGATGTCTGCCATAAAAAAGTTCGAAGGGTGAGAACCCAGTAGAGGCCTGGGGCACTTCTTGCACTGCAAACATAAGATAGGGCAGAAGAAGGTCCCAGTCATTCCCATTGTTAGAAACTACAAATTTTAACATGGTTTTTAACGTTTTATTAAACCTTTCTACTAGGCTGTCAGTTTGCGGGTGATAGACGGACGTCCGTATCTGCTTGATGTTCAGCAACTTACAGAGTTCCTGCATGACCTGGGACATAAAAGGGGTCCCCTGGTCAGTCAGAACCTCATTAGGTGGCCCCACTCTGGAGAACATCTCCATTAACTCCTTTGCTATGAGTTTGGCCGATGTATGTCGCAGTGGCACAGCCTCCAGGTACTGGGTGGCGTAGTCCAGGACAACCAAGATGTGTTGGTGCCCTCTAGCAGACTTCGCTACTGGGCCTACAAGATCCATAGCGATTCTCTCAAATGGTACCTCAATAATCTGGAGGGGCACTAAGGGACTGCTGAACAGGTGCTGGGAGCTAGAGGTTTGGCAGGTCGGGAAAGACCATCCACCTCTCTAAAGACAGTGGGCCATTAAAACCGTTATAGTATCCTGTTCTGTGTCTTCTGAAGTCCCAGATGACCCCCGAGAACATGTTGGTGGGCTAACTCTAACATGAGTTTTTGATAGGCCCCGTGCACCACCAACTGTTCAACAGGTTCACCCCGCAGCTGGTTTACCCGATATAGCATATTTTGGTGGACCAAAAAACAAGGAAACATCAACTCGGCCCCAGGTTGTTGAGGTACACCATCAAGTATTAGCACATTCTCCCAGGCCCGGGATAGGGTTGGGTCTCGGCGTTGGGCTATACCAAAATTCTCCCCTGAGATGTTGAGGTCTACCAACCCAGGACCCAGTGGCAACTCCTCCACGTCTCCCACCATTACCCTACGTGGGGTTGTCTTCCCCTCTTCCACTAAAGTGACAGTCACCCCTACTGCTGGCCCTTCGCCCTCAGGTTCTCAGGGTTCTGGCCGTCCCCCAGAACAAGGTCAATCTCCTGGGATTTTTCCTGTCTCAGGGGTATCCTTAACTCTCACAACTGGCCATAGGGCAGGGCAACCTGGAAAGTCTCTCCCTGTTATGAGTTCATAGTGGAGATTTGTGATGACTGCCACTTCGTGGGTCCACCTGTCGGCCACCGTGGTTAGAGACACCTGCGCGGTGGGGTAGTCTTTCAAGTCTCCATGAATGCATATCACCCCAATTTTCCGGCCAGTATACTCGGCGGACCGCACCAGGGTAGCCCTTACCAGGGTCTCCAAGCTCCATGATTCTAGCAGCGCCTCCGCTTGAGTGTCTCCCACTTCCACCTGGCACAAGTGGTCTAGAGCCTCCGGGGTACCTGTGGCACGCAGTTTCCTAGCATATAGCGATTGTCGGTAACCACAATTAGTGTCCGTAGGCTCAACCCGATGAGGACACTCAGCCCTGGTGTGGCCAGGTTCCTGACACCGCCAGCAGATTAACTAGGTCCGGCCCATAAGGAGAACCTGCCGGGGGGTTTCATTGGCTCATACCATTGGGCCTGGGGTGGCGAGTACTGGAGTTTGCCTGCCCTCCTCCCAAAAGAACCCCCTTGAGATTCTTGGTGGCCTCATAGTGTTCCACCTGGTCCACCATTTCCAGGGCATTTCCAGGAGATACCTGGCCGATCCAGTGCTGGAGAGGGGGTGGCAGCGCCCTCCAGAATATGTCAGTTAATAGTCGATCCAGCATAGCTGTGGGACTCAGCACATCAGGCTGTAGCCACTTTTGCAAAAGGTGGAGTAAGTCATAATGCTGGGGTCTCGTTGGCTCAACCGGCTTAAACCCCCATTGATGTACCCACTGGACCCGGACCAACACATTCACCCCCAGTCTTGCCAAAATCTCACCCTTCACTTTTTGGTATTCGGCCGCTTGATCGTCCGGCAAGTTGAAATACACCCGCTAGGATTCTGATGCCAGGAATGGAGCGATGACCTTAGCCCACTGCTCTCGGGATAGCTTCTCCCTTGTGGCCACTTTCTCGTACATCGCCAGGTAGGTTTCGATGTGGTGTGCCAGTGTCATCTTAGGAATCTTCGCACGGACTGCCTTCCGGGCATCGTGGATGCTCGGGGTTGCTCCTGCTGTCTGCAAAGCCATCACATGTTGTAGCAGCAACTGGTTTGTCTCTTGCTGCTGCTTGTTAGTTGCAGGTTTGTCTTTCACTGCTGCAGATTAGCCTCCATGAGGGTCTTCACAACAGCCTTCATTTTGTCGTGGGTTGTAATACCACTGGTTTGATGTATGAGATACAACCGTGTCCAAAAATGCAGACCAAAAAATATTTCAGCGTTAACGCCAGCCTCACTTCTCAAGCCCGCATCCTCCACCAATTGTGGGGATTCGCTCTAGCAGTTAGGATAAAGGGGCGCAGTACAGAGACAAAATATAAGTTCGCAATTCAAACTTCAGTGTTTATTCACACATGATGCCAAAAACGCCACTTTTGCAGTGTTGGTGTTACTTCACTCCCAATGGCAAGTTAATATAACAAAAGTCACCATGGTGGCAGTTCTGCCTCAGAAAGTTCCAATACAGTCTTTAAACGGCCTGTTCCCTTGACACATGTGTCTCCGCTCTCCATCCCAGCACAGGCCTCAGATCCCAGCACAGCCCTCAGATCACAGCACACAGACCTACACCTGGCAGTGCTGGCTTATTTGTATGCCTGGCAAAACCCGGCCTGGAACATGGGGAGTAGTCACCCACCCAGCACTTTGACTACTCCCAGTAAGAGCCGTCCTGGATCAGCTATTACAGCCATGCTAAGTACCAAGGTGTCAAACAGCAACTGCTGCTGACACATAAAAACTGACTCTTACTCCACCGAGGCCAGGAAACTCGGTGACACGTACCTATCATCCATGATGATTCCTCGTACCTTCTTACAATATATATATATATATATATATATATATATATATTGATATTATACACTTCTCAAAAAAATAAAGGGAACACTTAAACAACACAATGTAACTCCAAGTCAATCACACTTCTGTGAAATCAAACTGTCCACTTAGGAAGCAACACTGAGTGACAATCAATTTCACATGCTGTTGTGCAAATGGGATAGACAACAGGTGGAAATTATAGGCAATTAGCAAGACACCCCCAATAAATGAGTGGTTCTGCAGGTGGTAACCACAGACTACTTCTCAGTTCCTATGCTTCCTGGCTGATGTTTTGGTCACTTTTGAATGCTGGCGGTGCTTTCACTCTAGTGGTAGCATGAGGCGGAGTCTACAACCCACACAAGTGGCTCAGGTAGTGCAGTTAATCCAGGATGGCACATCAATGCGAGCTGTGACAAGAAGGTTTGCTGTGTCTGTCAGCGTAGTGTCCAGAGCATGGAGGCGCTACCAGGAGACAGGCCAGTACATCAGGAGACGTGGAGGAGGCCGTAGGAGGGCAACAACCCAGCAGCAGGACCGCTACCTCCGCCATTGTGCAAGGAGGAACAGGAGGAGCACTGCCAGAGCCCTGCAAAATGACCTCCAGCAGGCCACAAATGTGCATGTGTCTGCTTAAACGGTCAGAAACAGACTTCATGAGGTTGATATGAGGGCCCGATGTCCACAGGTGGGGGTTGTGCTTACAGCCCAACACCGTGCAGGACGTTTGTCATTTGCCGGAGAACACCAAGATTGGCAAATTCGCCACTGGCGCCCTGTGCTCTTCACAGATGAAAGCAGGTTCACACTGAGCACATGTGACAGACGTGACAGAGTCTGGAGACGCCGTGGAGAACGTTCTGCTGCCTGCAACATCCTCCAGCATGACCGGTTTGGCATTGGGTCAGTAATGGTGTGAGGTGGCATTTCTTTGAAAGGCCGCACAGCCCTCCATGTGCTCGCCAGAGGTAGCCTGACTGCCATTAGGTACCGAGATGAGATCCTCAGACCCCTTGTGAGACCATATGCTGGTGCGGTTAGCCCGGGGTTCCTCATAATGCAAGACAATTTTAGACCTCATGTGGCTGGACTGTGTCAGCAGTTCCTGCAAGACGAAGGCATTGATGCTATGAACTGGCCCGCCCGTTCCCCAGACCTGAATCCAACGGAGCACATCTGGGACATCATGTCTCGCTCTATCCACCAACGTCACGTTGCACCACAGACTGTCCAGGAGTTGGCAGATGCTTTAGTCCAGGTCTGGGAGGAGATCCCTCAGGAGACCGTCCGCCACCTCATCAGGAGCATGCACAGGCGTTGTAGGGAGGTCATACAGGCACGTGGAGGCCACACACACTACTGAGCCTCATTTTGACTTGTTTTAAGGACATTACATCAAAGTTGGATCAGCCTGTAGTGTGTTTTTCCACTTTAATTTTGAGTGTGACTCCAAATCCAGACCTCCATGGGTTAAAAAATTTGATTTCCATTTTTTTATTTTTGTGTGATTTTGTTGTCAGCACATTCAACTATGTAAAGAACAAAGTATTTCAGAAGAATATTTAATTAATTCAGATCTAGGATGTGTTATTTTTGTGTTCCCTTTATTTTTTTGAGCAGTGTATATTGTATTATATATTGATATTATATATTGATATTATATATAAATATGTAGGAAAAAGGCAGCACTCCAAAAAATAAAATAAAAAAAACACCTTATTCACCTCAGTGGCAATGGCAACGTTTCGGCTCTATATCAGAGCCTTTCTCAAGGCTCTGATATAGAACCGAAACGTCGTCATTGCCACTGAGGTGAATAAAGTGTTTTTTTTATTTTATTTTTTGGAGTGCTGCCTTTTTCCTACTTATTGTTGTGGGATTGACTTTTCCCAGTGGGCCGTGCACCCATTACCGTCTTGAGGCTGTGCTGCCCTGGTTTTCATTTTATATATATATATATATATATATATATATATATATATACAGCTTGTTTAACATGACAGCATGACAGGTTCTCTTTATTGTCACCATGTAGCACTGTGCATCTGCATGGTTCTAAGAGGTGATGTATGACAGTATTCATTTACACATTGCATGAATGCATTCATAGGGGCTCTAAATGACACTACATATTAGCACTGCATATACCGTTGGATCTGGGCATTTTGTGGCAGTCTCTTGGAGATAATGTATGGAACAATTATTCTGGTTTGTGTGGCACTGCCTGTTTGACACCATTTATTTATAATGTGACTTCCATTTCGAGTACAGCCCCATGTTGCATAAATGCTGCAGATTTTCTGAAGTAGAAATGCATGCAAATAATCCCAAGATTTCAGTACAAGCAAAGTGGATGAGATTTCATAAATCACATCCACATATTGTGAGGAAAAAAACTGCAGCATAAACCAAAACCAACTTGCCCTGCAGGATTTCAGTCCACAGAATATAAATTTATACTGTGGATTTTACCTGCATATTTGTAATACAAATGTTTTAAGTAGCGGAAGACCCTCTTTTTCAGCAATGTGGCACAAAACAAGCCTATTTCAGGTGGGTTTTGCTAAAGTGGATTTCAGAGAAACCTATTGCTGAATTTCTATGACAGAAATTGTGCAGTGGACTATTTGTTGAAATATAAGCAGGATGCTGAAGCTTCCTTCTGGATGTGGATTCCTAGGAGACATTGGGCAGAGCTGCGGGAGCTTTTGCAAGACTGTTAATCAAATACAATGTAAATTTAAAGCTTATACCAAGTAATGTAACATATAACTTTTCATTTATAATCTTTTCTATTATTTAAGTATAACGTATGTATGGAGAGGTTAGAGAAAAGCCTTGGCAGATATTTGGCCAACTGTGCTTTAATCTAGTGAAATCAACTAAAATAGTAATTTTAGTTGAAAATAGTCAACACATTTTTCATAACTCAATAGTACAGGAACAAACAAGAAACTTTATAATATATCTTATCAAAGAAAACTCCCAACTCCTCCTAATCTAACATTTTCTGCTAAATCCATCCTGAGAGACAAGGCAGACAGTAAGCTCACTGAAAGTTCAGATGACATTCAGCCCTTAGAGGTCTATGGAGAAGTAAGGGGGAAGGGTAGGGAGGAGCGAGGTGATGCAAAAGGATACACGCATATGCTACCCATAGAAGTCTATGGAGAATAGAGGAGGGATGGAGGAAGTGCAGAGAGAAACAGATATATGATGCCCATTAAAGTTCATTGAGAAGGGATGGAGAAGGTGCAGAAAGAGATGCACACACATGCTGTCAATAGAAGTCTATGAAGAATGGAAGGGGATGAAGGAGGGGGGGTGCAGAAAGAGACACACATAAGCTAGCCATACAAGTCTGTGGAGAAAGGAGGAGGGATAGAGGAAGTGCAGAGAGAAACAGACACATGATCCTCATAAAAGTCTATGAAGAAGGGAAGGTGAAGGTGGAGGGAGGAGGAGCAGAAAGAGACACACACATGTAGTTCATAGAAGTCTATGAAGAAAGGAGGAGGGAAAGAGAAGGGAGGAGATGCAGTAAGATAGCCAGGCACACAAATACTGCCCATAGAAGTCTATGGAGAGAGGAGAACTGAGCTACTAGAGGGAGAAATAGACATTTTCTCTGATAAGATTTATTACAAAGTTTCTTCAATTCACATGTATTATTCATTTATACAAAGTTTGTTGAAAGGTTAGCGACCTTTTAACATTCACACATACGTCTGATGGTAGCAATGAAATTATCTCATTCTGCATATATTCATGGTGGAGTTTGAATAAGAGTTTAATAACAAGCAATGTTCTGCTGCAACATGCATTAAAATTAAATAATACAGTTTATTTATGATCCTCATCAAAATCATTTCATTAACTGGATTTCATTTGACATATCTACAAATAAGATGGATACGATAAAGTGTTTTGTTTTTTTTTTTCATTTGGTTTTGTGTTGTTCCTTAGAAGTATATATGTATAAAACCAATACTATAACATAAACACCTGTCATTATTATTGTTAATAGCAAATTCTAAAGCCTTGGAAGCATTAATAGATCAACATTTCATTTGCTAAGCAGCAGGTGTTTTGAGTTCAGTGAACATTATCTATTCATGTTTTCTAATTAACTTCTTTTTGATGCTGCTTGAAAATCTGCAAACTAATTACAGTAATTAAATAATCAAGATTTTTCGAGGTGAATTCAAGCCAAAACTATCAGCTGCATTAAAGTCATTAGGACATCTGAATTTTTTTTTTTCTATCCCTCTAATAAAGTTTATGTCAGTTTAAAAAGAATGGAGAAAAGTTACAAGGCACCATAATTTTACATCTAAAAAATAAAGTCATAGTGATGCCAATTGTGACAAATACTACAAATCTGGCTTTGTTCCGATAAAAACTTTAAGAGATTATAAAATGAAATATATCATAGATTTAATTCAGCACCCAATGGTCAAGAAATCACGATGATCCAGAAAAGAACAAACAAATCTTGACAGAAAATTACATGTCAGCCATGAGACATCTTATGAGACTTTGTCACCCAGAGGTAGAGTTTACAAGCATATAGAAATCATATGAAATTGATGATCCCAGGCAGGTCCTTTACTTGCCTTTAATTGTAATCAGTAGACCCCAATAAATAGTTAAAACCTAAAACAGCACACCCTCTAGAATTTAATGAGTTGATCCTTGCTGATCTAGGGTTATAAAGTGTTCTAAGGGTCACTATTATTCTGTTTTATTATTAATTCCATAAGATATTTTTAAAGGGGTTCTCTGGGTCTTAAAGACTTCCTCACTATTTTATCTAATAGAGAAGTGTGTAACTAGCAAATTTCGAATTCACCTTATTTAAAAAAAAATGCTGCATCCACCTGAAAAAAACAAAAAACTGTAAAGTCATGGACACCAGAGGTCTCACTTTCACCTAAGTTGAAGTCCACAGTTTTTTGTCAGGCAAGATCCATCCCTAATAGCAGAGACTCAGAAGAAATGGCAGCATGTCAGAGAAAGCTGAGATTGAGAACCGGATAAAAGAATAGCTTTTACACAGCTTTTGAATATTATATGTGCCTCCTGTTTGTCTATAAGTGTGATTTCCCCTTCCTTATTTTTTCTACGTGCTCCAGAGCTCAAAACAAACAAAAAGTAAGGGAAACAGAAGTCATAGCATACAGTGCTAGCAGCATGGAGATGCCCCTTACTTCTGAGAGATATGCATATAGCTGTGCAGCTGAGAAAGGGAATAGTATGGCTAAAAAAAAAAACATTAGTGAAGCCCAAATTTTACTGTTCCTTCACAGTTATGATTGTACAAAGAAGCATAGCGATTATGCTAACTTTTTTTGCATACTCAGGTATACTTTAAGTACTAATATGATAATCTTTTCTTCAGATAGGATTGTCAAAGCTTTGTCGCACACTGTGCAAGTATTGCTGTGCAAAGGGTTCCCACCCCAATTTACAGTTAATTATGAATCACAGCAGGTAATCTTCAATTGGAATGCTTTTATTTGCTGAGTACATTTAGAAGATATGTGGTAGTTCGTGTGTTAACGTTTTCGGCGCGTAGGCCTTCGTCAGACACTGTGCCGCAGTCGGTAACAAGAATAAAGAGGGTGTTGACACCAAGTAGAGTGGTGCATATAGCACCTAAGGAAAAGGGTCTCACCATTGTCAGTGAGTGTCAGAAAACCTGGGAAGCTAGCTGGTCTGAGCCCTATTTCTCCTGTGTGAACTGCACTGTATTGGTGAAACAGAGATGACCTGTTTAGATGGTGCCCAGGTGGGCAGGAGTCTATATTGTTGTTGATATTATGTTGTTGCCGCAGCTTAACCCCACCAAGTGAAGTGATAACTTCCATGCAGTTTTTGTTATGCTGTGTACCAGAAAATAAACTGCTTGGACTTTTTAACCTGCTGAAGTCTTTCATTGCCATCCCCACCCTGAGTACAGAATCCGACACCCTGTTAAGGCATACAGATGTAGTAGAGTTAACACATAACTACTAGATGTGTTAATTAAACTAGTTGTGTTAAGCCAATATCTTCAATTGCTTTTCAATGGCTTTTTTTTCGGGATATCACTATGAGTTAAGAAATTTGAGTTAAGAGTTTGTGTGTTAACTATGTACTTTAGGTTGCCATACGCACAAGATGCAATGTAACAGTACATTGGACCCTATTCACACAGTCAGTGTTTGGTCAGTAAACTCAATCAGTGATTGTGAGCCAAAACCTGGTAAAGGTCAAAAACGCAGCAACCAATGACGCCGTGCGCTCCTGCTGTCAGCAGGAATCCAGGCTGGGATACCACGGATCGCTCACGTCCGTGTTCCACGGCCGTGTGCTTGACTCCATCCTCAACCCGAAAAGGCCCCACAAGCTCATCTTTGATGATACCAGCCCAAACCAGTACTCCACCTCCACCTTGCTGGCGTCTGAGTCGGACTGGAACTCTCTGCCCTTTACCAATCCAGCCACGGGCCCATCCATCTGGCCCATCAAGAATCACTCTCATTTCATCAGTCCATAAAACCTTAGAAAAATCAGTCTTGAGATATTTCTTGGCCCAGTCTTGACGTTTCAGCTTGTGTGTCTTGTTCAGTGGTGGTCGTCTTTCAGCCTTTCTTACCTTGGCCATGTCTGTGAGTATTGCACACCTTGTGCTTTTGGGCACTCCAGTGATGTTGCAGCTCTGAAATATGGCCAAACAGGTGGCAAGTGGCATCTTGGCAGCTGCACGCTTGACTTTTCTCAGTTCATGGGCAGTTATTTTGCGCCTTGGTTTTTCCACACGCTTCTTGCGACCCTGTTGACTATTTTGAATGAAACGCTTGATTGTTCGATGATCACGCTTCAGAAGCTTTGCAATTTTAAGAGTGCTGCATCCCTCTGCAAGATATCTCACTATTTTTGACTTTTCTGAGCCTGTCAAGTCCTTCTTTTGACCCATTTTGCCAAAGGAAAGGAAGTTGCCTAATAATTATGCACACCTAATATAGGGTGTTGATGTCATTAGACCACACCCCTTCTCATTACAGAGATGCACATCACCTAATATGCTTAATTGGTAGTAGGCTTTCGAGCCTATACAGCTTGGAGTAAGACAACATGCATAAAGAGGATGATGGTCAAAATACTCAAATTCTGCACGCAGTGTATGAATAAGGACTCATGCACACAAACGTATTTTCTTTCCGTGTCCGTTCCGTTTTGTTTTTTTTTGCGGACCGTATGCGGAACCATTCATTTCAATGGGTACGCAAAAAAAACGGAAGTTACTCCATGTGCATTCCGTTTCCATATGTCCGTATTTCCGTTCCGCAAAAAAGTAGAACATGTCCTATTATTGTCCGCATTATGGGCCAGGATAGTACGGTTTTCTTAGGGGCCGGCTGTTCCGTTCCGCAAAATACAGAGGCTGTTCCGTTCCGCAAAATACAGAATGCACATGGACGTCATCCGTATTTTTTGTGGATCTGTTTTTTGTGGACCGCAAAATACATACGTCGTGTGCATGAGCCCTAAGGCCTTACAGTTACAAAAAGTAACTAACTAAGAAATGGCAGGAACAACCTCAAAACCAGTTGTAATATATTTTTTTGGAATTGCTAATTGTGATGATGCTTTTGGATCCTGCTTTTTATTAGAGAATGGGATTTAAATTATAAAAACATTTAGTAATTTTATCATATACTCTAAAGTAAATACCCATATTTTTTTTTAAATCCCCAGAAGAGGAAGCAATTGTACTGCCAGCAGCCCTACTTTAAGACTTCTATCACTATATAACACCTATTTTCCACCATGCCCTAAGCAAGCATTGTGCAAACTCTGTAATATATTTGACTTCGCGACACCAATCTCTTCAAAACAGCGAAACAGAGATGTCCAACCGAAGAAAAACCGATTGAGCTTCACAATAATTTTGGGAATAATGTTCTAGCACTCACTTGCCATTTGCAGCTTACGCTTTTGTGACAACACAGCAGAGAGATATGGCGGCTTAATGGGAAGAAAGAAAACATGACAGAATAAAGACTGAATTTCACTGTTCTGAGAAACAAAAAGCCTGAATGTTCAAAACATGAGGAGAACACTGTGGTTAAAAAAAAAAGCATCCAAATTTATCCTATTAACTCAATCCTGACAGTAGAAAAGGAGATGCTGGGAGTCGGCAGGGGACGGAAAGAACTGGCCCAAGCTGGACTTTATTTCTTTCCAGGCATATTATCAACATGATCGAAAATGAAACAATACAATTTTTGTAGACACTACCAAAACTCATGCTTACTCATTATCTCCAAGGAAGAATTAGCCTGCTGTACACTTTCACTTGCAAAACAAAAAACATCTGCTTTGGAAGATCTTATAATTCTTGAAGTCAGGATCTGTGGTTAAAGCTATAATTGAATGTTGTAGACAAACAGATTGATCTGTGTATAGTTTATGCTTCACAAACAAAGACAAATCCTGGCATCCAATTGACCAGATCTGTCTCTACATGACCCATGAACATAACCAAGCCCCTGTAAATCTCTGAGATGTTATTTCACTCCTTACATCCTTGTAATAATACTTAGAATATGGATGCAAATCAGCATTCTTTCCAAAAAAGCAGCACTTGGTAGCTATCCTATAAGTAGGGTTGAGCGAACCCGAACTGTAAAGTTCAGGTTCGTACCGAACTTTAGGATTTGTGGACCTCGGACCTGAACTTTTCAGTAAAAGTTCGGGTTCGGTGTTCGGCGAGTTAATGGCGCTTTTTGAAAGGCTGCAGATGGCATGGCTGTGATTGGCTAGTGCAGCAAGTGACCCAGCCTCTATATAAGCTGGAGTCATGTAGCGCTGCACGTCACTCTGCTCTGATTAGTGTAGGGAGAGGATGCTGCTGCTGTGAGGGAGAGAATAGGAAAGAATCTTTATTCAGAACTGCTATTTAACTCAGCGATCTACATAGATTTAGTTTTGTGGGTCCAGTGCACAATCTTTTTACCCTGCCCTGAGCCAATTGACACAGAAAAAGATCTTTTATCCGTCGGTTAGTTAGGTAGGTGTCGGCGGCCATTTTATGGAAGTTCAGTGCACCAGCACTGCATATGTGCTTTTGTGACAGTCAAATACAAGCTTGAAATACTGCAATAATATTCTGGGTTTAAAAAAACACCAATTTTTTGCAATATCCTAAATCTAGTGCCTTTGCAGCATCTGTCAGTATGAAATACAAGCTTGAAATAATGCAATATTATTCTGGGTTTAAAAAAACACCCATTTTTGGCAATACCATACATCAGGGGCCTATGCTGCATCTCTAAGTGTGAAATACACGCGTTAGATACTGGTGTTATATTCTGTTATTAAAAAAACACCCATTTTGGGCAAAATACTACATTTGAGGAGAATGAGGAGAGCGTCAAATAAGGGATGTGGCCCCGGTCGTGGTGCTGGTGGTGGAGCTCCTGTTGTAGGGAGAGGACATGGTCGATCTGTGCCAGCTACACGCAGAAGTAAGACACCTTCCTCAGGTGCGAGTAGGCGACGGAACTTTCAGCGTTATTTAGTCGGGCCTAATGCGGCTCTATGAATGGTGAGGCCAGAACAAGTACAGGTGATAGTAGATTGGGTTGCTGACAGTGTCTCCAGTTCCTTCACATTGTCTCCCACCCAGTCTCCTGCTAAAAGATCAGAGTTGGCACCTGCAGCCGATGTCCATCAGTCTTTCACCTCACCCCCTTGCAAATCAGCCAAGCAGTCTGAGCCCCAAGTCATGTAGCAGTCTCTTCTGCTTTTTCATGACTCTGCTAGCAGGGTTTCCCAGGGCCATCCACATAGCCCTGCCCCAGAAGTGGAAGAGATTGAGTGCAAAGATGCCCAACCATTTATGTTTCAGGATGAGTACATGGGAGGACCACAGCCACACGTCTCGGATGATGACGAAACACAGTTGCCAACTGCTGTGGCTTTCTGCAGTGTGCAGACCGACAAGGAGGGCAGGGGTGAAGACTGGGTGGAAAATGATGTGGAGGACGATAAGGTCCTCAACCCCACATGGAATCAAGGTCATGCGAGTGACCTGTGTAGTTCGGAGGAAGAGGCGGTGGTCGCACAGAGCCACCAGCACAGCAGAAGAGGGAGCAGGGTGCAAAAGCGGAGCGGCCATCCCCTAGACAGTATGCCTGCTACTGCCCAATGCAGAAAGGGACCTAGCACACCAAAGCCAGCTCCAAGGAGTTCCCTGACGTGGCAGTTCTTCAGACAATGTGCTGACGACAGTGTAACACCTTCACCACCAACTTCAGCACAGCCAGGGGTAAACAACAGTTTGGGGGACAAACCTCACACCGCGCAGGAGCTGTGGATGGGCATGGAACAACAGACCGATGAGTGGTTGGTGCCAGTGAGCCTCAAGCCCGGCCTGGTGGTGTGCGATAATGGGCAAAATCTCGTAGCAGCTCTGGGACTAGCCGATTTGATGCACATCCCTTGCCTGGCGCATTTGCTGAATTTGGTGGTGCAGAGGTTCCTTAAAAATAACCCCGATATGTCAGAGCTGCTGCATAAAGTGCGGGCCGTCTGTGCGCGCTTTCGGCGTTCCAACCCTGCTGCTTGCCTGTCAGCGCTGCAGCGTAACTTCGGCCGCTCAACGCCTCATATGCGATGTGCCCACAAGGTGGAACTCCACCTTGCACATGCTGGCCAGATTGTGTGAGCAGCAGCAGGCGATAGTGGAGTTTCAGCTGCAGCACGCACGGGTAAGTCGCTCTGCTGAACAGCACTACTTCATCACCAATGACTGGGTCTCCATGAGAGACCTGTGTGCCTTGTTGCGCTGTTTCGAGTACTCCACCAACATGGCCAGTGCCGATAACGCCGTTCTCAGCGTTAATATCCCACTTCTATGCCTCCTTGAAAAAACGGTTCTGGCGATGATGGAAGAGGATGTGGCACAGGAGGAGGAGGAGGAGGAAGAGAGATCATTTCAGAGGGTTTCCGGCATGTCATTCACAAGTGGCTCCGAGGGTGGGTTCCTGCACCCACAATCGCCAGGTACACAATTGTCCAGCCAGGGCACAGTTCTGGAGGATGACGAGGTGGAGGATGAGGAGGAAGAGATGGAGGAACTGCGTTCACAGCAGGGTGGCACCTAAACCAGCTCATGGCCATTTTTAGTGCGTGGCTGGGGGGATACAGAGGACACAGACGATACACCTCCCACAGAGGACAGCTTGTTGTTTTCTCTGGGCAGCCTGGCACACATGAGCGATTACATGCTGCAGTGTCTCCACAACGACCGCCGAATTGGTATCATTCTAACTTG
Source organism: Bufo bufo (assembly GCF_905171765.1). NCBI lineage: Eukaryota > Metazoa > Chordata > Amphibia > Anura > Bufonidae > Bufo > Bufo bufo. The sequence continues at coordinate 58,356,441 of NC_053393.1, forward strand.
TGCTGATTACTGGGTGGCCACGCTGCTGGATCCCCGTTACAAGGACAACGTACCGTCCTTAATTCCATCACTGGAGCGTGATCGTAAGATGCGTGAGTACAAGTGCACGCTGGTAGAAGCACTGCTGGTGGCATTCCCACCTGACAGCGGGGGCACAGTGGAAGCAAAAGGCGAAGGCAAAGGAGGAGGAAGAGGTTGCCAATGCAGCTGGGGCACCACCAGTACCTCAGAAGGCAGGGTTAGCATGGCCGAAATGTGGAAAAGCTTTGTCAGCACGCCACAACAACCAGCACCACCAGCTGATATTGGAACATCTTAGCAGGAGGCAGCATTTCAGCAACATGGTGGAGCAGTATGTGTGCATCCGACTGAGCTTACTCTTTATGCCTTGGAGGTGCTGGCCTGACCTGCAGCCAGTGTATTGTCTGAACATTTGTTTAGCAAGACTGGAGGGGGTTATCACAGGTGATATTTTATAATGTTTTGGGGGTGTACCCTAATTTAACCCTTTAGGGACCCATGATGTACCGGTATGGCATGGTTCCCGAGTCCTTAAGGACCGATGATGTACCGGTACGTCATGTATAGTTCCGATCACTGCCGCCCAGCGGGCGGTGATCGGAACCCAGTGCCTGCTCAAATCATAGAGCAGGCACCTTGGCTAAATGCACTGGGGGGTCCTGTGACCCGCCCATGTTGGCGATCGCCGCAAACCGCAGGTCAATTCAGTTTGAGGCTGTTTCCTGGTGCGGCGGCGGTGGTGCCATCAGGTCCCCGTGGAGCCGTGGGGGGTACCCGATGGCATGGAAGGCAGCGCGATGCCTTCCTGAAGCATTGCGATGCCTTCCGGTGAAGAGCCTGTGAGATCCAGCCCCCTGGATCTCACAGGCCTGAAGCTGTATGAGTACGGTAATACACACAGTATTACTCATACAGCCAAAGCATTCCAATACAGAAGTATTGGAATACATTGTAAAGGATTAGACCCCCAAAAGTTCAAGTCCCAAAGTGGGACAAAAAATAAAGTGAAAAGAAGTTGAAAAAATAAAATTTCCTTCCCCAAAAAATTTTAAGTTTCAAATAAAAATAAACAAAAACGTAATTTTCCCCAAATAAAGTAAAAAAATGGGTAAAAAATAGGAAAAAAAAAGTATACATATTAGGTATCGCCGTATTGACCGGCTCTATAAACATATCACATGACCTAACCCCTCAGATGAACACCGTAAAAAAATAAAAAATAAAAACTGTGCTAAATAAACCATTTTTTTGTCACCTTACATCACAAAAAGTACAACAGCAAGCGATCAAAAAGGCGTTTGCCCACCAAAATAGTACCAATAAAACTGTCATCTCATCCTGCAAAAATCATACCCTACCCAAGGTAATCGCCCAAAAACTTAAAAAATTATGGCTCTCAGACTACGGAAACACTAAAACATGATTTTTTTGGTTTCAAAAATGAAATCATTGTGTAAAACTTACATAAATGAAAAAAATATATACATATTAGGTATCACCGCATTCGTGACAACCTGGTCTATAAAAATATCACATGATCTAACCTGTCAGATGAATGTTGTAAATAGCAAAAAATAAAAACGGTGCCAAAACAGCTATTTCTTGTTATCTTGCCTGTAAGTGTAATATAGAGCAACCAAAAATCATATGTACCCTAAACTAGTACCAACAATACTGTCACCCTATCCCGTAGTTTATAAAATGGGGCCACTTTTTTGGAGTTTCTACTCTAGGGATCTGCATAAGGGGGGCTTCAAATGGGACATGGTGTAAAAAAAAAAACAGTCCAGCAAAATCTGCCTTCCAAAAACCGTAATGCATTCCTTTCCTTCTGCGACCTGCCGTGTTCCTGTACAGCTGTTTACGACCACATATGGGGTGTTTCTGTAAACTACAGAATCAGGGCCATAAATATCGAGTTTTGTTTGGCTGTTAACCCTTGCCTTTACTGGGAAAAATGGATTAAAATGGAAAATTTGCTCAAAAATTGAAATTTCATCTCCATTTGCCAATAACTCTTGTGGAACACCTAAAGAGTTAACGACGTTTGTAAAATCTGTTTTGAATACCTTGAGGGGTGTAGTTTCTTAGATGGGGTCACTTTTATGGAGTTTCTACTCTAGGGTTGCATCAGGGGGGTTTCAAATGGGACATGGTGTAAAAAAAAACAGTCCAGCAAAATCTGTCTTCCAAAAACCGTATGGCATTCCTTTCCTTCTGCGCCCTGCCGTGTGCCCGTACAGTAGTTTACGACCACATATGGGGTGTTTCTGTAAACTACAGAATCAGGGCCATAAATATTGAGTTTGGTTTGTCTGTTAACCCTTGCTTTGTAACTGGCAAAAAATTATTAAAATGGAAAATCTGCCAAAAAAGTGAAATTTTTAAATTGTATTTCTATTTTCCATTAATTCTTGTGGAACACCTAAAGGGTTAACGACGTTTGTAAAATCAGTTTTGAATACCTTAAGGGGGGTAGTTTATAGAATGGGGTCATTTTTGGGTGGTTTCTATTATGTAAGCTTCTAAACTTTTAAGCCTTGTAACATCCCCAAAAAATAAATATAATTCCCAAAATGATCCAAACATGAAGTAGACATATGGGGAATGTAATAACAATTTTTTGGAGGTATTACTATGTATTATAGAAGTAGAGAAATTGAAACTTGGAAATTTGCAAATTTATTTTCAAATTTTTGGAAAATTTGGTATTTTTTTATAAATAAAAATTAATTTTTTTTACTTCATTTTACCAGTGTCATGAAGTACAATATGTGACGAAAAATGGCCAAGTCCTTAAGGTGAAATAGGGCCGAGTCCTTAAGGGGTTAAACAAAAAAAAGCAAACATTTAAATTAAAACCAAAAAACAGTGTAGGCTACCCCCTCCACCGCTGCTTCCACCTACACCACCACATCCACTGCCTCCTCAACCTCCTACTCCATATGGATCTCGTCCTCCTAAATCAAGATTTTTTTTTTTTTTACGTATTTTATGATATTTTAAGTCATTTCCCTATCCATCACTTGTCATGCTCTCAACCACATTTTGCTGTTATTTGCAGTCCTCTAGCCCTTCCCATGACTTTTTTAGGGCCATTTTAGTACTCCAAAGTTTGGGTCCCCATTGACTTGGGGCTCGGGGTCAAGTTCGGGTCCCGAACTCAATTTTTTTTGTGAAGTTTGGCCTAACCCGTCAAACACGAACATCCAGGTGTCCGCTCAACTCTACCTATAAGTCAAAGTTGATCCATTTTGCAGACCTTGAGACATGACCCCTATATGGTAGGTAAGATTCTACTTGGTGGCACCAGAGGCAAACCATTCTTTTCTTTTTTGGAAAGGAAGGTAATTTGCATACCTTCTTCCCTGTGGTACATTGTATGACCTATAAGACTCCTTAAGACTTCTAGGCACTCTCCACAAGGAAAAATATCATCTCCTCCCCCAATTAAATGGGTTCTCCAGGAATTTAAAAAAAATGTAAATACTTAAATATTATTTGATAATAAATATATTCACAAATACCTTTCATTAGTTATAATGGCTTGTTTTTAGAGATGAGCGAATCGAAGCTGACGAAGTCAAATTCGTTCCGAATTTCAGGAAAAACTTGATTCTGAACAAATGCGAATTTCCTGGCACTTGGTGGTAACGATTCGCAATTTTTCGAAACATGGTGGCTAGCCAGTTACAATGGCGGCTAAAATGGCAGCTACAAATGTGAGGACATGGGGTAAGAAACTCTGGGAAGGCGGGATGACCCATAATGCCATGCATGCAGCCAATCAGCAGCCAGCCCGGTGATGTCACAGCTCTATAAATACCGCGGCCACCTTAGAGTCTTCCATTCACTATCATACTTTGTTCATGGAAAGAAGCCAGTACTCGCTGCTCTGCACTGATGAGGGGCAATCACCCCGAAACAGCTGTCTGCAGATGAGGTGCTGGCTTATTTAATATCCAAGTCATGTCTCAAAACTTATTTTAAGAGCTGAACATTGACTTATAGGATAGCTGCCTTACATCAGGTGGCATTAGAGGCAGAGCTTGTTAAGAGCTCATTTGCATTCCTTCCCTCTCAGAATTCCAGAGGAGCATGTATGGCCTATAAGTCTCCTCACACTGATTAAGGTGCTCTCTCCCTAAGGAGAGTTATTTTCCCCCTTACTTGTTCAGGGACAGACATGTATGCAGGCGCTAGGGAGAGTGAAAGAAAAACTAATTGTTTAAAAAAAAAAAGGAAAAAGGAGATTTACAATTGCAGGGAAAGGATAGTGAGAGGAATCATTTCACAGGCAGGGAGAGACATGTCTAGATGCTAGGGAGAGTAATAGGAAAATCCTCATTGTGGAAAAAAAGCAATTTACATGTGCAGGGAAATATTATTTGGGGATCCAAATAGTCTCATAATTCAGCTCTGTCATTCCAGCAATTAGTTATTGGGGTGCAAGTTCTATGTTGAAAAGCCTTTAGTGGCTTTTATCTGTGGAAAAGGATAAATATATACGCAGGTCACTTTTGCTGTTAACTGCGCTGATATCATTTAGTGGCCTATTTCAATACAATACGAGAAATATTTATGCAGGTCATTTTTTTGTTGTTGTTATTTGCGCTAAAAGAGTTTCTTGTCATATTTCACTACAAAATGAGAAAAATAGACGCAGTTCACATTTGGTGTTATTTGTGGTAGAAGCATTTATTGTCATATTTCTAGAAAAAAAGAGAAAAATAGACGAAGTTCATATTTGCTGTTATTTGCCCTAAAAGCATTTCTTGTCATATTTCACTACAATACGAGAAAAATAGACACAGTTCAAGTTGGTGTTATTTGCGCTAAAAGCGTTTATTGTCATATTTTACTACAATACGAGAAAAATAGACGCAGTTCACATTTGGTGTTATTTGTGGTAAAAGCGTTTATTGTCATATTTCTGGAGAAAAAGAGAAAAATACACGCAGTTCACTTTTTCTGTTATTTACTTAGAAATCGTTTAGTGGCCTATTTTAGTCCAATACAAGAAATACTGTATATACGCAGTTCACTTTTGCGGTTATTTACGCTGAAATTGTTTTGTCGCCAATTTCAAATCCTTTAGTTGCCTATCTCAGTAAAAAAAGAAAAATATATTTGGTGCTTTTAGGGGTGTTTTAATTTGCTTTTAATTAATTTAGTTCAGCTAAAAGTATGTCAGAGAGAGAGGTGCCAGGTCCTGCACAGGGAAGTGTCAGAGGCGTAAATGATTCTGGAGCAGGTATAGGTCGCAGCAGAGTAAGGGGGCATGGCAGCAGGGGTTTCTTCCCGAGGCCTCAGGTCCACACGTCAGCTAGCGGTCGTGTCTTAACCAGCAATCCAGCGGTTCTTGATTGGTTGACTGGATCTTCTACTTCGTCGCAAGTGACAGCAGCACCAATAGCCTAAGTCTAGAGTCGCTGATGAGCAGCTTTCTTCACCTGCATAATGAAGAAACTACTTACCAGCAGCAGCAGGTAGACCTGGAGCAGGACCCGAACCAGCAAGCAGTGGCATACTTTGACAGCACTCTGCCAGCCGTCATAGAAGATCCGCTGGACTACTGGGCAGCCAAACTGGATTTGTGGCCACAACTGGCCGAGTTTGCCCTGGAAAAGCTGTCCTGCCCGTCCAGTATTGTGGCATCATAGCGGGTGTTTAGTGTGGCGGAGGCCATAGTTACCCCAAGAAGAACTTGCCTGTCCACCTAAAATGTGTAGAGACTTACTTTTGTCAAGATGAATCAGGCATGGATCAGCCAGGATTTCCACCCACCAATGCCTGATGCATCAGATTAGATCATCCATCTCCACACTATGTCACCATGCCATTCTGTGGTATCATGCTGCTGTTGCTGCTGTTGCTGCCATCTCCGCACTATGTCACCTTGCCACTTTTTGGCCTCCTGATGCTGCCATTTCCACACTATGTCACCATGCCACTTTTTGGCCTCCTGATGCTGCCATTTCCACACTATGTCACCATGCCACTCTGTAGCCTCCTGATGCTGCCATCTCCACACCATGTCACCTTGCCACTTTGTGGCCTCCTGATGCTGCCATGTTCACACTTTGTCACCTTGCCACTCTGTGGTATCATGCTGCTGCTGCTGCTGTTGCTGCCATCTCCACACTATGTCACCTTGCCACTTTTTGGCCTCCTGATGCTGTCATGTCCACACTATGTCACCTTGCCACTCTGTGGTATCATACTGCTGCTGTTGTTGCCATCTCCACACTATGTCACTGTACCACTTTGTGGCCCCTGATGCGGCCATGTCCACACTATGTCACCTTGCCACTCTGTGGTATCATGCTGCTGTTGCTGCCATCTCCACACTATGTCATTGTGCCACTTTGTGGCCTCTAGATGCTGCCATGTCCACAATATGTCACCTTGCCACTCTGTGGTATCATACTGCTGCTGTTGTTGCCATCTCCACACTATGTCACTGTACCACTTTGTGGCCCCTGATGCGGCCATGTCCACACTATGTCACCTTGCCACTCTGTGGTAACATGCTGCTGTTGCTACCATCTCCACACTATGTCACCTTGCCACTCTGTGGCCTCCTGATGCAGCCATGTCCACACTATATCACCATGTCACTCTGTGGTATCATGCTGCTGCTGTTGCTGCCATCTCCACACTATGTCACCTTGCCACTCTGTGGCCTCCTGACGCTGCAATCTCCACACTATGTCACCGTGCCACTCTATGGTCTAATCATACTGCTGCTGTCACCTCCACACTTTGTTATTGGGCCACTCTGTGGTCTCCTGATGCTGCTTCCACCTCACCACTATGTCATAGGGCCATTCTTTGGAGTTCTCATGCTGTTACCACCTTCCCCACTCTATGACAGGTTCACTATTGTCCTTGTTTGGTCTTCTTGAAATCATCATTCATTTGCCCTTTCTTCTGATCGGTCAGAAAGAAGGAAAAATGAGATGCACAATGGATCCTGTCTATGTAGCAGCTGTAAGGCCTGGTCGTTCAGAACTGGCTTATGATTTGGTAGCCAAAAGCAGGAGTGGGTACAAAACACAGAATACATGCAAATATTCCGTTCACGTGTCATCTCTGTTTTTCTCCTGTCATCTCCTGTTTTTTTGGCATTACCAATACTCATGGATTACTGATCAAATGCTGACCGAGTGAAGGCGTATGCTTCCAAGACAGGATCTGTTTTTTGTGGGTTATTGTTCTGACGGATCAGAAGAAGGGCAAAATAATCAGTGACTTCAACACAAACTTACTGCTGACACCCTCTCTACTCTGTTGGGGGGGCTCTACTTGTATAAGCGTTTAATAGGACAGGTTCTGTAGACATTTATGTGGAATCAGCTAACGAGGGTGTGCGCTTCTTCTTGACGCTAACATGGACCTGTAACCTGTGAGTTAATACTTGAGTTATTTGGTCGGTTTTGGCCCCATGACGCCCAAATAAATGAAGTGTGCAGTGATTCTAATAGCAACGCCTGTCATCTGCATGTCATACTGACTGACAGTATTATTTTACTACCCCAGCACACACCCTATGCGTGTTACTGCAAGGCACAGTGTTCTACACCCATATAAAAGCTCTATGCAGCCTGGAAATAGCCATTTTGTTTCGCGACTCGTCGCAAATATATTCAGATCGAAGCAAATTGTTTCAGAAAATTCGGCGAACCGGCCAAATCGAATTTTTGAGAAATTTGCTCATCTCTACTTATTTTGTATAGGGAGCAATTATTAGGAGAAATAAAATGGCCGCCGCCCTATCAGTTCACACAAAACCTGCCCTAATCACACAGGAGGACAAGTTACTTCACCACAGTGAGCTATAGTGCTGTTTCATCCTCCTCTCTACTCCTGCTCTACTTGTCAGGAATCATGATCCTGAATACGGATGAATCTCTGTGGGAATGGAGATGATGAGGGGACATGAGAGGAGGGTGAGGTGTGGCTAATGAGCAGCAGCACTTGTATGCAGTCTGCATTACCACAGCCCCACATTACCACAGCCTGTCCTGTCTGTCCTCTCTGTACTTTGTGTCTCCTCATGAACTAAATTCCCCAGAGATTCAGTTAAAGTTGTTATCATCTGTATTCAGAATCATAATCCCTGACAAGTAGAGAGGAGGATGATACAGCTCTTTACCTCAGTGTTGTAAAGTAACTCGTCCTTATGTGTGATCAGGACAAGTTTTGTGTGAACTAATGAAACAGCGGCTTTTTTGTTTTCCCTGATAATTGCTCTCCAGATAAAACAAGCCATTATTTGAGAATATATTTATAATAAAGTATTTAAGTATTTTCATTTTCTTAATTCCCAGAGAACCCCTTTAATCCAAAATTATGTCTTGAGTAGTGTTCGTGTGCTCGAGTAGAACACTTCCCGATGCTCGGGAGCTCTACAGAGCACCTGAGCACAATGGAAGTCAAAGGGAGAACCCGAGCATTAAACCAGGCACCCCCTGCTCTGAAGAGGGGAGGGTGTCAGGACTCTAGTTCGGCTTAGGTGTCCCTGCTCTGACTCCATATATAGCTATGTCCATATATGGAGTCAGTGCTTGGGGAAACCCAGTGTATTTAAATCTAATTTAACCTCTATTTCTGAAAAGTTTCTGGCGGGATTCCAACTCACAACCTTCTACATTACAGCCTAGAATCTTAACCACTACACTATAGAGCCGCATGGCCAGTTACTTAAAAAAATATATATATATATATGAGACTTCTGCTGTATAGGAATACTTACTAATAGTAAGTAGTCCTATACAGCAGAAGTCAAATATTTTTTCGTTATTTTTTTGTAATTGTCCATGTAGCTCTATAGTATAGTGGTTAACATTCTTGATTGTAATGTAGAAGGTTGTGAGTTTGAATCCCGCCAGAAACTTTTCAGAAATAGAGGCTAAATTAGATTTAAATACACTTACTCGAGTATCGCGATTCTCGAGCCGAACTGGCGTTCGGCCAATCATGATCGCCCAACACTAGTATTGAGGCATTTTTAAAAGGTCAAATATTGACTTACAGTATAGGACAGGATATTTTAATTGGTAGCAAAAGATGCTAAGCTTTTTTTTTTATTTAAAGAATGCATTGCATGGCCTATACAACCCCCATGCCTACTATGCACTCTCCATTAGGAGAAATAGGTAATAGTACCCATGAGATTTAGATTTTAGGTACATAAAGAAAGTTTAGCCCAAATAAATCTATATGTATGTTGAAATATATGCTTGGTATACAAAAGTATGCTTCTCATGTAGATCCATAGAGATCTATTGATTAGACTGATTTTGCAATTTTTTTTATACTAACACTAAAAGTAATACCTTATGTTGATTGGATAACAACAGAAATTACATAACTTCCTTAAAGGCGTTTTGATTGAAACTTCCAATATGCCGTTTATCGGCATACAATGGAGCATACTAACATATAATGGCATATGAAATGTTAAAACGGCCCACTGTTTACCTCAGCATGGACCAAAAACCTACCTGCCTCCCATGGGTACCATTGGTGAAAATAATGTGGTATCCACGGCGTTCAATATTGTGGCATGATATACCCACATTTTCACCTCCCTGGCTCTGACATTTAATGTGCAAATGCTCAGAGCACTCATTCTGCTGCCTGTTAAGGACACTAATAAGGGTGAAGGCAGGGGTGGGGGAAAGAATCATATGAACAGGACCATCTTGAAAGCTATGGATGCAGCTGTCTGTTTACACATGGTACCCATGGGCAGCAAGGTTAATCAATGAGACATTTCAATGGTTTATAACACATTAAACATCAGCGTATGGCCTTTCAGATATTTCAGAAGAAAACAGACAACCCACAACCCTATTTATGTATGAAAATATACAAATTTAGTAAAGCAGATTGTTTGGCTATTATCAATTCTCATTTGGTTTGCCAATTGTCCCAGCAACATCAAGACTGTTGGAAAACTATGCCTTCTGTAGGAAGTATACATACATGGGCTATGCATACTTCTACTGGTTGAGCTAGCCTACTGGAGGTAGTGTATTGGCATTGACTACATTCTGGTATTAACATTTTTCTTCTGTCTGACTAAGAGACAATGAGTGACCACTCTTGGAGCTGTAGACACGTTCTCAATCCAATTTGCAGCCATACTACATATATAAAGAAGTGGACTCTTCCACTGTGGGTTCATAGATTGTTGCTCCTGCTTTTATATTGTTTTATGGGCCACCTTCATGTGACAGTAGACCTTTGCTCTATTCTTTCTTGTTATAAAATAATTTAATTCTGGTTATATAGAAACCTGACATTAAAATGCTGGAATGTGCTATACTGTGCTCTGCATCGTAAGGTGTATGAAGAAATAGTCAATTACCTGTGTATTCCAGATGGAACCCAGCTGCAGAAACACTGATGTCTGATTGAAAATTTAAGTAAAGATTGTTTGATGTGCTGTTTAGAAGATGAGGTATGGTGGTTCCTGGGAAGAAAAAAAAAAAGCAGGAGCATATTAGCATATTGTGTGCAACTATGTTTTTACAATATTAATGGGTTCTCTTTCAATTTATGTAAAATATATGTCCATTTCCTAGTTGTTATGAATAAAACCAGCTGTAGTCAGTCCCATCCTCTTTGCTATTAGATGTAAGACCCTATGCTTATCTCCTTAGGGAGGAAGAGCTGGGAATTGAACCAAATGTAACTTGGCACAAGCACTTTAATATTGCATACAATTAAATGGGAAGCTGGAAAAATGTGTAAATGGGGTGTAATAAAAAAACAAAACAAAAACAATTCCACCATTATTTTAGGGGTCTTGTTTTTATAGCTTGCACTAAATAAGGCATTTCTTTGTTCTGAGCATCTGTATAATTACAGTAATACCAAATTTTGTATAGTTTTTTCTTTATAGCACTTTAAAAAAAAAGGCTCAATATTTGCAGGGAGATCTGGAGTTATTACACATGCCATTTTGCAGGATTTTTTCTTCAGTTCTTTTGGGGAAATTAATCAATCACAAAAAACTGCCATTTGGCGATTTTGATATTTTTTTTTGTGTTACAATGTTTACCGTATGGGTTGCATTCTTTTGTGTTTCAATAATTTGGACATTTTTGGATGTGGTAATGCCAATTATGTTTATTTTTTATTGTCTATTTAATATATCAATTGGGAAATAGGGCGATTTGAATTTGTAATTTATTTTAATGGTTTCTATTTTATTTTTTAGCCCTTATAGGGGACTTGAACATACAATCATTAGACTTTACACTATAAACAATAGAAAATTGCTGTGTTTATATTAAGCCCTGCTATAGGCAGGGCTTAATAGAAACTTAGCTAGAGTAGGCTTGGGAGCCTTTAGAAGACCCAAGGGCTGTAGTAGCAACCAAATAGTTCTTGTGACCTTATTGCAGGAGGGCCAATCTGTTCTCAGCATCTCAGTGGCTTATCCTGCATTTACACAGGCCAATGTTCAGGCAGATTATCTGGAACGAGCATTCCTATGAACGGTCATTCACAATAATCGTCCCATGTAGAGGTGCCGCATATCACCTGATGAATGAGCATCCACACTCATTCATCTGGTGAAATCATCTGAGGTGCGGACACATCAATCATCGTTCCCAGGCAGCAGATTGTGCTGTCTAAACATCACTCTGCTGCCCAGAAACAATGATTTTGATATGAAGATGGGTGATAACCATTTGTCCTCATACTGTGAAGGTGATTGCTATATGTAAATGCAGAACTTCACCTCAATATAATGAGCAGCTGATTGTCGGGAAGGAACACTTCCTTCCCATCAATCAGCTGCTCTTCTCAGCATCTAAATGCACCTTACTTTTGTGATCAGATTTGTTGTCAATTATGGACTCTGTTGCTGGGAGTCTCCTAAGTAAAACGGCAGTAACCCTTTGACTATGGTGCCCACTCAGCTCCTGGATTGACTTCATCTTTAAAGACCAGGATTCTGCCATAAATGTATGGCGCATTTCAGGAAGGGGTTAAAATCAAATACTAAAGTCCATTTTTATATGCATCCTCCAATTATCAATGCTATAATTACTGTATATTAAGTTCATCCTTTTTTTTTTGTTTCATCTGCGTTATTAAAATAGGTCAACAAAGAAAAATAGAAGCCTGGAGTGCGTGCTTACCTGAATAACTGCCAAGTCTAGGAGCATTGTTGTCACCTCCATCATAAAAATCCAACGAGTCCCAGTTATGTTCTGTAGCAAAACTGACAACCTGCACCTGGGGAATACACAGAGAGACAGAATATTCCTGAGCTTTAAAACACTTGAAGATAAAAAAAAAGACCAGTATGTAAATATAACACCATGTATTACAAAAAACATAGCTATTCATAGACTTGTTATAATCATGAAACCATACCAGTATAAACCTATGTACTATAAGATAGTTGGGGGAAGGAAGGATATGCATAAAACAGTGTAATATTAATCCAGATTATTTGATCTAATACAATTTTTTACAGTATGAACTAAGAAAAGAAAATATGATACTATAGTATAATAGTATCATATGTTATAAAATTCTAGATGCATGACTAATCGTATTCCAGTACAAGCGCTCAATAAAGAGGTCACATACATAGTCAGATCACTCTTCACATAAATGAATGACAGTGACAGACAGAGTTCTGCCGTAAGAGGGCCCATGTGGCATATCGATGAACCCAAGCTGAAATTGATAGTGTAGAAGATAAATGTCAAACTCAACTACAGTAACTACTAAGCAGAGAGTTGTATTGACACCAGGGAGATATAATCAGTAGAATGGTGCTTGTGATGTATCTGTTTCTGTTGTGTACTATGATTGCTCAGATACGTCCTATGGTATACATAATAATAAAAGTGAGATTGGAATAGAGTCAACTAACGTAATGGTTACCTTGGGAACTGCAGGAATACAGGCAGCTGGAGGACAGCAGACAAACCAAAAAATGCTTAGGCAACCTGAAGGTGCTAAAATACATGCAAACATGCAATATATGTATTATTTCATTCTGCATTACTGCAATTTTCACTATATTTATAAATGTGAGGTTCTTAGTAGTGTTGATCAAGCATGCTCGGCTGAACACCTGTTCGGCTCGAGAATCTCGATGCTTGACACATGGCCGTACTCGGCGGAGTACTGCATGTGCTCGAGTGCCATGCTCGAGTCTCCTCCCTCCACGTTTCTTGGCTGCTACGCAGCCAAAAAACTTGCAGGTAAGTGCTGCCCTCACTGTAATGCCAGTAGCCATGTTGGCTACTGGCATTACAGTGAATGGCTGTCCGGAACGGGTCATCGGGTGCTATATAGCACCCGATGACGCATGTTCGGCTCATTCGTAGTTAGGGAGAGCTGAGCATAGGAAGGGACAGACAGTGTAGGGAGTGTAATTGAATATTTTTTTGTACAAAAACATTTCAGAGACCCAAAAGTCCTTGTAAAGACTATTGTGTGTGACAGCAGCAATATATATTTTTAGTGCATCCTGCTGTGGACAGTTAAATTATTTGCCCCACATCTCCTGTGTAAAGTGTGCACATCCCTAAAATATCAGTGACATCCAGTGAACTTTTTCCGTAGACGGTGTCCGCTGCGGACAGTTAAATAATTTGCGCCACATCTCCTGTGTAAAGTGTGTGCATCCCTAAAATATAAGTGACATCCAGTGTACTTTTTCCGTAGACTGTGTCCGCTGAGGACAGTGAAATTATCCGTGCCACATCTCCTGTTTAAAGTGTGTGCATCCCTAAAATGCACACACTGTGACATCCAGTGTACTTTTTCTGTAGACACTGTGAACAGTAACATTACCTGTGGTACCTATCCTGTATAACGTTTCCTCATCACAAATTCCTTTGCAAAAAATTTTGCGCATACGCTTCCAAATCCTACGCTACTGTACGTGTGACATACTTTCAAGCATATATCACATTTAAAATGAAGAAGGCGAGCAGTAAGGAACAGGGAAGTAGCCATGATGCTGATGGTGCACGCAGTGGCCGTGGCGCTGTGCGCGGAGAAACTGTGCCTGCTGCCAGAGCACAAGAAAAAAAAACATCCACAATACCTAGTTTCATGTCCCAGTTTGCAGAGTGGCGCAGGACACTACTCTTGAAGTCAGACCAGTGCGACCAGGTGGTCGGTTGGATTGCAGCAGATCATGCTTCCAGTCGGTTAAGCACCACCCTGTTATTCAAAAAAGTCCATTCTCAGTAGCCAGGAGTCTGGTCAACACAATATACACCCTGATCCTCCTTCCTCCCACCATGTACAGTCTGGCCAAACAAGTGATCCCACACTCGGATATTCCGAGGACCTCTTTTTATCGCTATTACTTGATTTGGCCCTCTCGCCAAGCACGCATGAAGAGGGACATGAGATCTTGTGCCCTGATTCCCAACCTCTTGAGCATCCACTGTCACAAGAACATGATGGTGGGAAAAGGCAATTAGTATTTAATGAGGTGGAGGATGATGAGACACAGTTGCCAATGAGTCAACCACAATTACTGTCTCAAGAGGTTGATGAAGAGGATGAGACACAGTTGTCAATCACTGAGGTTGTGGTTAGGTCAACAAATCAGGAGGATGATCAGAGTGAGGAAGTGGAAGAGGAGGTGGTGGACGATGAGGTCACTGACCCAACCTGGGAAGGTGGCAAGCGCAGCGAGGAGATCAGTACAGAAGGGGAGGGATCTGCAGCACCGCAACAGGCTGGAAGAGGCCCGCAACTGTTCCATGGAGCACCCCCTTGCGGAAATCTTCCTTGCCAAGGGGTAGATGTTCCGCAGTATGGCACTTTTTTGAGGAAAGTGCGGACGACAAAAGAATAGCAGTTTGCAACCTGTGCCATACGAAAATGAGCGGGCATGAACACAAGCAACCTCAACACCACCAGCATGATCCACCACATGGCATCCAAGCACTGTAATAAGTGGGACGAATGTCTGGGTCCACAATCTGAGTCTGCGGGTCACACCACTGCCTCCTCTTCCCCTATGTTACGTGCTGGCAAATCCCCTGTCCAAGACGAAGGCCCGGAGGCCTCCCGCCCTGCACCTGGACCTTCGCAAACACCATCAGCAAACACATCCACTTCCCTGTCCCAGCGCAGCATCCAAATGTCCTTACCCCAGGCCTTTGAACGCAAGTGAAAATACCCAGCCACCCACCCACAGGCCATAGCACTAAATGCACAGCTTTCCAAATTAGTGGCCCTGGAAATGTTGCCATTTAGGCTTGTGGACACTGAGGCCTTCCACAGCCTGATGTCGGCGGCTGTCCCGGGTTATGCAGTCCCCAGCCGCCACTATTTTTCAAGGTGTGCCGTCCCCGCCTTACACTGGACAGGTACCACAGGTAATGTTACTGTTCACAGTGTCTACAGAAAAAGTACACTGGATGTCACTGATATTTTAGGGATGCACACACTTTAAAAAGGAGATGTGGCACAGATAATTTCACTGTCCACAGCGGACACCGTGTACGGAAAAAATATATACTGCTGGTGTCACACACAATAGCCCTTACAAGGACTTTTGGGTCTCTGAAATGTTTTTGTACAAAAAAAATATTCAATTACACTGTGTCCCGTAACATCACCCGTGCCCTGACCAACGCAGTTATTGGGAAAATCCACTTAACGACTGACACATGGACAAGTGCTTGTGGCCAGGGACGCTACATTTCCCTGATGGCACAGTGGGTGAACGTTGTGGAGGCCGGGAGCGAGTCGTAGCCTGGGATGGCAAAGGTGCTACCGACGCCAAGGATTCCAGGCCCTACATCGATTAAGGTTTCCGCCAGCACCTACTTTAGTGGCTCCAAACCCCACTTCTCCTCCGCCTCCTCATCCACTTCCACCTCTGAATTTTCCACGTGTAGCACCAGCCAGTCATCAGTCGGTAGCTGTGAGAAGTTTAACACTGCAGTGGGGAAGCAATAACAGGCCGTGCTGAATCTGATATGCTTAGGGGACAAACAGCACACCGCCACAGATCTGTGGCAGGGGATAAGAGACCAGACGGAGCTGTGGCTATCGCCACTTAACCTACAACGAGGCATGGTTGTGCCTGATAATGGCCGTAACTTGGTGGTGGATTTGGAGCTAGGCAAGCTCAGACACATCCAATGCCTAGCCCACGTGTTGTGGTTTAACGGCTTCTCAAAACTTACCCCAATTTGCCTGAGCTACTAGTGAAGGTGCGCCGCGTGTGTGCACATTTCCGCAAGTCATTGACAGCTTCAGCCTGTCTGTCAACGCTGCAGCTGCGCTTGAAATTGCCAGCTCACTGACTGTTGTGCGACGTGAGCCCGCTCTGGAACTCCAAGTTCCACATGTTGGACAGGCATTGTGAGCAGCAGAGGGCAGTAGTGGAATACCAGCTGCAACATGTTTGTCGCTTTTCCAGTCAGCTTCCACTATTCACAAGCGAGGAGTAGGCATGGATGTCTGACCTCTGTGAGGTTTTAATAAACTGTGAGGAATCAACACAGATGGGGAGAGGCGATAATGCTATTATCAGTGTAACCATCCCACTTCTGTGTCTACTCAGACGCTCGGTGCTCACAATTAAGGATGACCCTTTGCATGTAGAAGAGGTAGAAATGGGGGAAGACATTACACAGGGTGATAGCCAGTTCGTCTTCTCAGCGCAAATTGGACAATGAAGAGGAGGAGGAGGAGCAGGAGACGGTTGCCTCTGCTACAGAGGGTAGTGCCCATGGAAGTTTAATTCCATCTGTTCAGCGTGGGTGGGCAGAAGAGGAGAAAGAGGATGAGGAGATTGAGAGTGATCCTCCCGATGACGACAGCGAAGTCTTGCCTGTTGGTACTCTGGCACACATGGCTGACTTCGTGTTAGGCTGCCTTTCAGCGACTTGTTCGTTATACGCATTTTAGACAACACGGATTACTGGTTGTTCACCCTTCTCGACCCCTGAGTCTGTAGTTCCTTGGCCAACCAAGGAAGGGAGACAAGGGGAACACACAGCAGTTCCAACAGAGGCAGGACAACACTCTCCAAAGTCTTGGACAGTTTCATGACACCCCGCCAGTACCCTCACCCTGATGCATGGCCTAATGTCACAAGGAGAGAAAATTTTTGGAAGATGGTGAAGGAGTATGTAGCCGTCCGTGTCAGCATCCTCAATGATCCCTCAGTGCCTTACAACTACTAGGTGTCCAAGCTGGACAGGTGGCACGAACTGGAGCTCTACACCTTGGAGGTGTTGGCCTGCCCTGCTGCCAGCGTTTTGTCTGAGCGGGCATTTAGTGCTGCTGGGGGCATCATAACAGATAAGCGTATCCGCCTGTCAAATAAAAATGCTGACAGGTTGACTCTTATAAAAATGAACAAGGCCTGGATTGACCATAACTTCTCGACTCCACCAAAGGAAAGCTGATGAACATAAAGGCACTTTAAATGTGTTGTTTAAATGTTTATAATGTACTGAATACACTGTATTCCCATGCACCACCTCCACCACAAACAAAGGTATATGGTTGAATCTTCCTTTTGTCATCCTCCTTCTCCTCTTCCATCATATCAACACATGCTTATTCGTCACATATAATGCCTTCGCATATATGCCCTTCGCATATAATGTTTTACAGGGTCAGCTCACCATCAGGCCCTCACCTACAATGTTTTACAGGGTCAGCTCACCAGCAGGCCCTCGCATATAATTTCTTAGAGGGTCAGCTCACCAGCAGGCCCTCGCATATAATTTTTTAGAGGGTCAGCTCACCAGCAAGCCCTCACCTACAACCTTTAAAGGGTCAGATCACCAGCAGGACCGCACCTAAAATCTTTTACAGGGTTAGCTCACCAGCAGGCCCACACCACAAATCTTTTACAGGGTCAGCTCTCCTTAAGGCCCTCGCATATAAAGTTTTAGAGGGTCAGCTTACCTGCAGGCCCTCACCTACAACCTTTTACAGGGTCAGCTCACCAGAAGAACCGCACCTAAAATCTTTTACAGGGTCAGCTCACCAGCAGGCCCTCACATATCATTTTTTACAGGGTCAGCTCACCAGCAGGCCATCGCATTTAATTTTTTACATGGTCAGCTCACCAGCAGGCCTTCACCTACAATCTTTTAGATGGTCAGCTCACCAGCAGGCCCTCACCTACCATCTTTTACAGGGTCAGATCACAAGCAGGCCCGCCTCTAAAATCTTTTACAGGGTCAGCTCACCAGCAGGCCCTCACATATAATTTTTACAGGGTCAGCTCACCAGCAGGTCTTCACCTACAATCTTTTACAGGGTCAGCTCACCTGTAGGCCCGCACCTACAATCTTTTACTGGGTCAGATCACAAACAGGCCCGCACCTAAAATCTTTTACAGGGTCAGCTCACCAGCAGGCCTTCACCTACAATCTTTTACAGGGTCAGCTCACCAGCAGGGCAACACCTAAAATCTTCTTTTACAGGGTCAGCTCACCATCAGGCCCTCACCTATAATTTTTTACAGGGTCAGCTCACCAGCAGGCCTTCACCTACAATCTTTTACAGGGTCAGCTCACCTGCAGGCCCTCACCTAATTATACCTAATAGGTAATTTGCGCGCTTGCTGACTTGCTTGGATGTGGTAGCTGTAGCTGTTTCTTAGGTTCTCTCTCCGGAATCGAAACATGAGTCCCCCTGTTACCCATGGTCTACATAATTTGGGCTTAAAATAACATAGAAAGTTCATAGGGCAGACATCTAAATGGATCGTCGCCATCACGGGGACATGCGATCGTCCCCAGGTTATCTAGAGTCACCAAAGTGGCAGCATGCCCTCGCCCATAATGTTTTAGATGGTCAGATCAGCAGGCCCTTGCTCAAAATGTTTTTAAAGGGGTCACCAGCAGGCCTTTACCTACAATATTTTACAGGGTCAGCTCACCTGCATGCCCTCACCTAATTATACCTAATACGTAATTTGCGCGCACACTGCCTTGCTTGGATGTGGTAGCTGTAGCTGTTTCTTAGGCCCTCTCTCCGGAATCGAACCATGATTCCCCCTGTTACCCATGGTCTACATGGTTTGGGCTGAAAATAAACTTGAAAGTTGATAGGGCAGACATCCGAATGGATCGTCGCCATCACGAGGACGTGCGATCTTTCCCAGGTTATCTAGAGTCACCAAAGCGGTAGCAGGCCCTCGCCCATAATGTTTTAGATGGTCAGATCAGCACTCCCTTGCTCCAAATGTTTTTCAGGGTCACCAGCAGGCCTTCAACTACAATCTTTTACAGGGTCAGCTTACCTGCAGGCCCTCACCTAAATAGGTAATTTATGCACATGCTGCCTTGCTTGGATGTGGTAGCTGTAGCTATTTCTCAGGCTCCCTCTCCGGAATCGAACCATGATTCCCCTGTTACCCATGGTCTACATGGTTTGGGCTGAAAATAACATTGAAAGTTTATAGGGCAGACATCCGAATGGATTGTCACCGTCACAGGAACGTGCGATCGGCCCCAGGTTATCTAGAGTCACCAAAGCGGCAGCAGACCCTCGCCCATAATGTTTTAGATGGTCAGATCAGCAGGCCCTTGCTCCAAATGGTTTTGAGGGTCACCAGCAGGCCATCTATCATAATTTTTCAAGACTGTGTATGATGCCCTCCTTTATGTGTAACAAAAGGTATATTGGAGTGCCGGTACCTTGTAATTTTTGGCAGCCCTTTGTGCATAGGCTTTATGAGTGTAGGAGTCCCACTACCTGAACAATTGTACCACAATGTGAATGAGGCCCTCCTTTGTGTCATATACAGGTTGTAGTTGTATCGGAGTACCTCTTCCTTGTAATTTTTGGCAGCACTTGCACTTTATATACAAGTAAATATACAGGAAAGAATGTTTCCTACCAATTTTTCCTCTAAAATCGATTTTATCTTTGGTTTGGTGCGTATTACTGTCATTCTGTAAAAGTGGCGTACGAATCGGACAACTTCGTTCCCAGCAGCGACCTGGGAGTCTAAGATGCATCCAAACACTCTCGCCATGCTGTTCCCGAACCATTTAGGTGGTGTTTCCGTCAATTTCTGACCTTTTCCTATGAACCAGGCACCCTCCCCTCTTCAGAGCAGGGGGTGCCTGGTTTAATGCTCGGGTTCTCCCATTGACTTCCATTATACTCAGGTGCTCGGTAGAGCACCTGAGCATCCCAATGTGTTCGGCCAGAGCACCCGAGCACTTTGGTGCTCGATCAACACTAGTTATTAGCGCACATTTTGATAAAATTGTGTCATCCCACGTGCCATGACAAGGCAACTTTTCTCCAATGGGTTCCTACACTATACAATGCACCTATAAAACAGGAGCTTAAAGCGTAACTAACCTTTCAAAAAGCTTTTCATTAATCATTAGTGCAGTGTGTATAAATAAGGAATAACCATTATATCATGCGTTTCTGTCATTTTAGTACTTTTCCTCTGTGCATAGTGAATGTAAAGTTTGCATTTCTCTCAGACATGCTGGGTGGAGACCAGCTTCCATCCAATGCACACAGAAACTATAAGAGAATCTAATAGGAGTCCTAACCTTTTCTTATTCAGACGAAGCTCCAAGATCATGGAGAGCATTAGAGAGAAGTATTGACCTATATGGTTGTGAATGAAGCACTTCTACTGAGATATCACTTTCCTATTTAGCTTCAGCATTTTCTCTTGCTGTGCCTATAATACTATTGTTAAAGGGAACCTGTCATGTGGATATTTGATTATAATCTAACTAATTATATACAATCATTAACTACTAAAAAGTACCTTAGATGTATTCACTTACTGGTGTGACAGATGGTTACCTCATAATATACACACAAAGATGCCGCATGCTGCATGCTAATGAGCTGATTTGAGTCCAGCGTGATGTCAGTGAGTCCAGCGTTTATTTAATTCAGAGCTATAGCCACTCCCCTGCCCACCTGCTGCTGATTCATATGGAAAAAAAACTGTCATTCAGCAGCAGGTGGGCGGGGAGAGTCAGGAGCTCATGAATATTCAGGACTCATCATTATCAGCTGGGGCTTTTCAATACAAGATGTTAGGACACCATAAAACTGGTGACAGGTTCCCTTTAAGCAAAGCGAGCTTCAGATGCTTCATTCCAAGTCGCTTCATTCAAAAGTTCGGAATAATACTGTACAGTACAGTATTAGAATGTATGGGCTCAGATGAGCCGAAGTTAGTTAATCACGACAGGCCCATTCCTGTCTGTGACTGCTACTGGTTGGTAGTGATCGTAAAGCTGCTCATATATATTAATTAGCTATTTCTCCGAGCTCCCCCATATACATACAGGTTAGGTTCAGTTGAATGTGTGTTTATTCTACAGGGCGAGCAGATAAAGCTATTGCCAGAGACCTCTAGTGGTGAATTATCTCACTGGAAGATCCCATACACATCAGGGACTGAGTGTTGGCCAAACCCGCCATTTTGTGAGGGTTCATTAACCAATGTACTAATGCGTATAAGGGCCTTTACAGTTCATTGATAAACAAAGCACCACTATATCTGTAACCTACTAGCCCATGCCACAACCCCATTCAACCAGCAGGGGTTAAAAAGTTTTACTAGTGGACTGAAAGGGGTTATGACACACCTCCTTATATATGATCTCCATGGCAAAGTTGTCTCTATGCTTTCTTATATTTGGGGCAAAGATTATCCTATTCTTAATTGCTAACATAGAGTGACTGGTAAGCACCGTCATTACCCGGGACACATATACCCACCCTCCTACCTTTCTACACCACTTTTCAGTCCCAATTACATTCTTAGAAACAGGGAGCCAGGCCACTGAATTTTTCACTGGTTATCAGAGATGAGGACCAGAGCGTACCAAAGACCCCCAATAGTAACAGCTTTACCCCAGCACTAGCTCTAGAGACACATTTAGCTATCTGACCGCCTGCATATAGATTTCCAGCTGCTGGTGGCTACAGCTACTATTGGCTCTAGGAAAGTCACAACATTACTATAACTTGGTACAGGACGTGAAATCATATACTGTAGACCTTGTGATTAGTTTTGATCGAGCACCAAAGTGCTCGGGTGCTCAAGTGGAACATTTTGGGATGCTTGGGTGCTCTACAGAGCACCTGAGCACAATGGAAATCAATGGGAGAACCCGAACATTAAACCAGGCACCCCTGCTCTGAAGAGGGGAGAGTGTCTGGTTCATAGAAAAAGGTCAGAAATTGATGGAAACACTACTGAAATGGTTCGGGAACAGCATGAGGAGGATGTCTGGATGCATCTTGGACTCCCAGGTCGCTGCTGAGAATGATGTTGTCCGATTCGTACGCCACTTTTACAGAATGACAGTAATACGCACCAAACAAAAAAAAAAAAAAGATTTTAGAGGAAAAATTGTTAGGAAACATTCTTTCCTGTATATTTACTTGTTTCAAGTGCAAGTGTTGCCAAAAATTGCAAGGAACAGGCATTCCGATACAACCTGTATATCACATAAAGGAGGGCCTCAATCACATTGTGTTACAATTGTTCAGGTAATGGGACTCCTACACTCATAAAGCCTATGCACTAAGTGAAAGGGCTGCTCAAAAATTTCAAGGTACCGGCACTCCAATACAACCTTTATTACACTTAAAGGAGGGCATCATACACACCCTTGAAAAATTATGATAGATGGCCTGCTTGTGACCCTCAAAAACATTTGAAGCAAGGGCCTGCTGGTGACCCACTAAAACATTAGGGGCGATGGCCTGCTGCTGATCTGACCATCTAAAAAATTAGAGGTGAGGGTCTGCTGCTGAGCTGACCATCTAAAAAATTAGGGATGAGGGTCTGCTGCTGAGCTGACCCTTTAAAATATTAGTAGTTAGGGCAGCCTAATAAGCATGTTGATATGATGGAGGAGGATGAGAAAAGGATGATTGAACCATATACCCTTTTTTATGGTGGAAGGGGTGCATGAGAATTCAGTGTATTCAATATACCATAAAAGCCACATTTAAAGTGCCTTTATGTTCAGCCACTTTCCTCTGGTGAAGTTAAGAAGTCAGGGGCAATCCAGGCCTTGTTCATTTTGATAAGAGTCAACCTGTCAGCATTTTCAGTTGACAGTCGGATGCGCTTATCAGTTATTATGCCCCCAGCAGCACTAAATACCCGCTCTGACAAAACACTGGTGGCAGGGCAGGCCAGCTCCTCCAAGGCGTAGAGCGCTAGTTCGTGCCACATGTCCAGCTTGGACAGCCAATAGTTGTAAGGCACAGCGGGATCATTGAGGACGCTGACACGGTCTGCTATGTACTCCTTCACCATCTTCCAAAACTTTTCTCTCCTTGAGACACTAGGCCAAGCATCAAGGTGAGGGTGCTGGCGGGGTGTCATGAAAATGTCCCAGGCCTTGGGGAGTGTTTCCTTTCCTCTGTTGGAACTGCTGTGTGTTCCCCTCGTATCCCCTCCTCGGTTGCCCAAGGAACTACGTACTCGACTGCCAGCGTTGTCAGCTGGAAATTTTTGGAGCAATTCTTCCACAAGGACCTTCTGGTATTGCACCATTTTGCTAGTCCTCTCCACCACAGGAATGAGAGATGAGAAGTTCTCTTTGTAGCAGGGGTCGAGAAGGGTGAACATCCAGTATTCGGTGTTGGCCAAAATGCGTATAACTCGAGGGTCACGGGAAAGGCAGCATAACATAAAGTCAGCCATGTGTGCCAGAGTCCCAACAGACAAGACTTTGCTGTCCTCATCAGGTGGATGACTCTCAATCTCCTAATCCTCTTCCTCCTCTTCGGCCCATCCACGCTGAACAGATGGAATAAACCTGCTATGGGTACTACCCTCTGTAGTGGAGGCAACCGTCTCCTGCTCCTCATCATCATATAATTCGTGCTGAGAAGATGAACGGAGGGTGGTCTGGCTATCACCCTGTGTACTGTCTTCCCCCATTTCCACTTCTTCCACATGCAAAGCGTCCAACTTCATTGTGAACAGAGAGCATTTCAGTAGACACAGAAGTGGGATGGTTACGCTGATAATAGCGGCATCGCTGCTCACCATCTGTGTTGATTCCTCAAAGTTTTTTAAAACCTCACAGAGGTCAGACATCCATGCCCACTCATCGCTTGTGAAGAGCGGAAGCTGACTGCAAAGGCGATGACCATGTTGTAGCTGGTATTCCACTACTGCCCCCTGCTGCTTACAAAGCCTGGCAAACATGTGGAACATGGAGTTCTAGCATGTGCTCACGTCGCACAACAGTCGGTGAGCTGGCAATTGCAAGTGCTGCTGCAGCGTTGCCAGACTGGCGGCAGCTATAGATGATTTTCGGAAATGGGCCCACACGAGACGCATCTTCACCAGTAGCTCAGGCAAATTGGGGTAGGTTTTGAGAAACCGCTGAACCACTAAGTTGATCACGTGGGCTAGGCAAGGTATGTGTGTTAGCTTGCCGAGCTCCAAAACCGCCACCAAGTTAAGGCCATTATCAGAAACAACCGTGCCTGGTTGTAGGTTGAGTGGCGAGAGCCACAGCTCAGTCTGGTCCCTTATACCCTGCCATAGCTCTGCAGCGGTGTGCTGTTTATCATCTAAACATATTTGTTTAAGCATGTCCTGTTGCCGCTTTCCACTGCAGTGCTACACTGCTTCCAGCTACTGACTGATGGCTGACTGATGCTGCAAGATGATAATTCAGAGGTGGAAGTGAAGGAGAAGTTGGAGGAGGAGAAGGAGAAGGGGAAGTGCAGCCACTAATGTAGGTGGTGGCGGAAATCCTGATGGAAGTAGGGCCCGCAATCCCTGGCGTCTGTAGCACCTGTGCCATCCCAGGGTACGACTCGCTCCCGGCCTCCACAACGTTCACCCAGTGTGCCGTCAAGGAAATGTAGCATCCCTGGCCACAAGCAACTGTCCATGTGTCATTCGTTAAGTGGACCTTCCTAATAACTGCGCTGGTCAGGGTACGGGTGATGTTACGGGACACATGCTGGTGTAAGGCGGGGATGGCACTCCGGGAAAAATAGTCGCTGCTGGGGACTGAGTAACGAGGCTCAGTGTCCACAAGCCTAAATTGCAACATTTCCAGGGCCAGCAATTTGGAAAGGTGTGCATTTAGTGTTATGGCCTGTGGGTGGGCGGCTGGGTATTTACGCTTTCTTTTAAAGGCCTTGGGTATGGACATCTGTACGCTGGGACACAGAAGTGGATGTGCTAGCTGATGGTGCTTGCGAAAGTCCAGGTGCACGGCGGGAGGCCTCTGGGCCTTCGTCTTGGACAGGGGATTTGCCAGCACGTAATATAGGGGAAGAGGATGCAGTGGTGTGACTCGCAGACACTGATTGTGGACCCAGGCATTCAGCCTACCTCTTAGGGTGCTTTGATGCCATGTGACGGTGCTTTGATTCCGGCGGTCGTTTTGCGGCGAACTTTGCGAGTTCGCGATTCGCCAAACATGCGAACATATGGCAATATTTGCGCCCGCCATATTCTTTTACATTGTGAAGCACTTTGACCCATGACACATCCATCAGGTGGTACAGGACAGCCTATTGAGATGTTTCAGCACATGAACATACTCCCTACCTTATAGATAAACCTGATCTGGAAGCCATTTTACATTCAGTCTTTTGCCAGTGTAGGGAGAGGTTGCTGTGTGGAGCAGGGACAGACTGTTAGGGACACCAAACGCTAGCTAATAGGGCCACAAAGGTCATTTTAAGGACTGGTATAGTTGTGCTATCGATAGGTGTGACATACTGAGGGGTGTAATATACTTATAATATACTTTCTAACATGGAAAGTATATTATAGTGCAATTTTACTGTGCAGCAGTTGTGTGCGGTTCTGCTCTGATACTGCAGCCACACAGAGTGCCAAACGCTATTAGAAACAAATAATTTCTACTGGTGGGATTTACCAGATGCCCCCCAAAAAACCTGATTGAGGCAGGGGTGTTATTTACCAATAATATACTTTCTATATAGTGCATTTAGGTAGTGCAGCATTTGTCTGCGGTTTTGCTGCGTTACTGCAGCTACAGATAGTGACAAACGCCATTGGAACAAATAATTTCTACTGGTGTGATTTACCAGTTGCCCCCCCAAAAAACTGATTGAAGCAGGGATTTTATATACCAATAATATACATTCTATATAGTGCATTTAGGTAGTGCAGCATTTGTCTGCAGTTTTTGCTGCGTTACCGCATCTACACAGAGTGAAAAACACTATTTGAACAAATAATTTCTACTGGTGTGATTAACCAGTTGCCCCCCAAAAAACTGATTGAAGCAGGGATTTTATATACCAATAATATACGTTCTATATAGTGCATTTTGGTAGTGCAGAATTTTTCAGCGGTTTTGCAGCGTTACCGCATCTACACAGAGTGACAAACACTATTGGAACCAATAATTTCTACTGGTGTGATTTACCAGTTCCCCCCAAAAAAACAGATTGAGGCAGGGGTCTGATATACCTTCTTCCACAAATACTGCTCTTCTATAGGGACTTTTGCCACAGGGTCATTTTGAAAATGACAGGCAGAGGAAGAGGCAGGCCATTCCGCAGGTGTGGTAGTGGTCGGGCAGGTGCACCAGGCCGGAGCCTAAGTGGGAAGTTGCAGAAGGTGCATGCGATTACGTCTAAGGATGCACCAGACTTGGTTGAGTGGCTCACTCAGCCTTCCACTTCTGCACCCTCCTCATCCTTTCTATCTGCACCATCTACACTCTCTGCTGTGTCCACCCCAAATACACCACGACCACCACCATATCCCCTCCGCTCGAGTCAGAGGAATTATTTTCCCATACATTCCAAGACCTTACCCATGCGCAGCTATTCTTGGCATCGGATCAGGAAGAGGATGTATCAACGGTTGCAACCCAGCAGTCTGACAACAGTACCCAGATCAGCCCAAGGAGGTTGGTTCCCGCTGTTGCTGCCTACTCCGAGATCTCTAATGTCAGTGGTGGTGAAGATGACGAATCCGATGATGACGTGTCGATGGACGTCACGTGGATGCCCACAAGAGAGGAAGAGGAGGGGAGTTCAGAGGGACGGAGCAGCAGATAGGGAGGAGAAGGAGGAGAAGCAGGCAGAACTTACAGTGCACAGGAGGCAAAAAGCAGACTGCTAATATATCTGGAATGAAACATCCACCATGCACGGTCACATCTGGCGCTCCCAGGATGCCGGCACATGGCTCCACAGTGTGGGCTTTTTATAATGTGTCCGCTGCTGACAATAGTGTTGCCATCTGCAGCCTGTGCTGTCAATGCATAAGTCGCAGTAAGCCCAATACTCACCTAGGGACGACCGCCTTAAGAAGGCACCTGGCCTCCCATCACCAAGTCCAGTGGGACGACCGCCTTAAGAAGGCACCTGGCCTCCCATCACCAAGTCCAGTGGGAGCAACACCGTCAGAACCCACAAAGCCACACTCCCGGTGCTCACTGTCCTGCCTCTTCTCCTTCTCATTATCCTCTCTCCTCCCAGTTATCCTACACTCCACCTTTCACCGTGACGTCGTCGCGTTCATGTGGCAAAAGGCAGGTTTCCTTGCCCCAAATGTTAGAGCGAAAAACGATGATGACGCCGGATAACCCTCTTGCCCAACGCTGACCGCTGGCTTATCAGAACTGCTAGCCCGCCAACTACTGCCTTATAAACTGGTGGACTCGGAGGCCTTTAGAAAATGTGTGGCCATTGGAACACCGCAATGGAAAGTCCCTGGAAGGAAATATTTCTCCCAGAAGGGCATCCCAGAGCTATATGGCCACGTTCAGCGGCAAGTGAATGTATCTCTGGCACACAGTGTCAGTGCCAAGATACATCTGACCACAGACATGTGGTCTAGCAAACACGAGCAGGAAAGATACATAACTTTTATTGCCAACTTTTATTGCCAACCTTTTGACGGCCATCAAGCAAGCAACCCGTGGCACCCGTGTAGATTTGGTGTTACCGCCATGGTTTGGATGCAGGTCCCCCTCTTCTTCTCCTCCTCCTACTCCATCCTCCCTCTCCTCCTCGGCTGACTCCTTTTTTGCCGCTGCTACTGTCTCTTCCGCTGCATCCCCCAAGATCCCCAGAACCTATTCGACGTTCCAGGTGAGACGTTGCCATGCTGTGTTGCGGCTGTTGTGCCTGGAAGCCAAGAGCCCCACCGGTCCTGCACTCCTTTCAGCTTTGCGGTCAAAGGCATATCAGTCGCTAACCCCGCTCAATTTGACAGTTAGTAAAGTGGTGTGCGACAACGGTGCCAATCTGCTGAGCACACTGAAACAGGGCAAAATGACACACGTGCCGTGCCTAGTACACGTCCTGAACTTAGTCGTGCAGCGATTCGTTGGCAAATACCCGGGGGCCCAGGACGTCTTGCGGCAGGCCAGGAAAATCTCTGCCAATTTTAGAAGATCTTACACGGCCATGGCTCGCCTTGCTGACATTCAGCGGCGGCACCTCCTGCCCGTCAGACGTCTGATTTGTGACTGCCTGACATAATGAAACTCCAGGGGTTTATCGCTACTCGCTACGAGAACAACATTATATGCTTGATGGGCTGCTCCAGCAGAAACGTGCAGTTAAGGACTACCTGTACGAACTCTGCAGCAGGACAGGTTCTGGGGAGCTTGTTTTTTTTTCACCGCGACAGTGGCTGCTCATGTGCGATGCATGCAGACTACTGCGGCCATTTGATGAGATCACCAAACTGGTCACTCGCAGCCAGGGCGCCATCATTGACATTGTACCTTATGCCTTCTTTCTGGAGCGTGCATTGAGTTGTGTCATTGATCAAGCCGTCAAGATGCAGGAGCAGGAAGATAAGGAAGTCGCAATGCTGGATGAATTCCCGGGGTGTACTCCATCTGAGACAAGTCAACAGGAGTCTGAAGAGGAGTCAGATATGGATGGTGTCGGGGCGGAGGAGGAGCAAGAAGAGCATGCTTTAAACGTTTCTGGGATCTCTGGTGTTGTGCAAAATGGAGGCCTTCATGCTCCAGTGTTTGAAGAGGGACCCCCGTATAAAAAGCATAAAGGGCAAGGACCAGTACTGCATGGAAACGTACTTAGACCCCCGGTACAAACACAAAATGGCATAAATGTTACCACCATCACAGAGGGCTGTCAGAATGCAGAACTTCCAGGCCTTGCTTCGAGAAATGCTGCATTCTGCTTTTGCGGGCGCTGGCAGAGGAATTTCCACTCACAGAGGAACAGTTGCGGATACCAATCCAACAGAGCATGGAAAAAGAGGGCGGTTTGAAGATGTGTTGGTCACTTCGGATATGAGATAATTTTTGCAGCCAACCCCTCGACAGTCGTTCTCCGGATCCCGCCTCAGGGAACGCCTAGACCGACAGGTGTCCGACTACATCGGGTTAACGGCCGATGTGGACACTCTGAGTAGCGATAAACCCCTGGACTACTGGGTGTGCAGTCTTGACCTGTGGCCAGAGCTGGCACAATTTGCCATGGAACTGTTGGCTTGCCCCTCATCCAGTGTCATGTCCGAAAGGACGTTCAGCGCAGCAGGTGGAATCGTGACCGATAAGCGCACTCGCCTAGCTAACGACAGTGTGGACTACCTCACATTTTTAAAAATGAATGAGGCATGGATATCGGAGGAATTCAACACATGTGACGAGTCGACCTTGTTTGATTGAATTTCCTCATGACAGCCCACAAATATCCGCCACCTCCCAGAACAAATCATGGTCCCTGTCTTAGGTAATTACAGCGGCATAAAAGGACTTTTATGTCCGTTGAATGCCTAATTTTTGGGGCCTGTACTGTCCGAGAGTTACATATTTATCCTGTGACCGCCTAATGTAACTCCAGCCACAGAATCCCAAATTCTTTGCTGTCAGGTGAATGCCTATTGGCTAATTTTTGGGGCCTGTACTGGCCGACAATTACATTTTTATTCTGTGACTGCCTAATGTACCTCCAGCCACAGAATCCAAAGTTCTTTGCTGTCAGGTAATGCCTATTGGCTAATTTTTTGGGGCTTATACTGGCCGACAGTTACATTTTTATCCTGTGACCGCCTAATGTCTCTCCAGCCATAGAATCCTACAAAGTTGTGTGCTGTCAGGTGAATGCCTATTGCAAATTTTTGGGGCCTGTACTGGAGTGGTAAGTTCTCACAACAATACTTAGCGCACCAATCACTAATATCTCATGAGACCTTATAAAATGTGAAGTTGTGTGTACCGCGAAAAAATTTATTTCATTATTAGGGATTTTCACAATGGCGCTTTTTTTTGAACACTCGATCTGCATATACAGCGATTGTTATAACATGCATGTGAAATGTAATCAAATACACTGCTTTAATGTCAAATTACTTACAGTGATCAGAAATTCTTCCTCAATGTCGCAAAAATTGTTGCCAACCATCTTTTCTGATAGCATCCAACTTCGGTCTGGTGGAAACCCAGTTGCCGCAGTAGGCCGCGCCTATTTTGCGCATGCGCATAGGCGAAAATTACATTGCCGATATTTCGCATTGAAAAAAATTATGAATGGAGATCGCAAATTTGAATAATACATCTGGTATATCACTGTCCATGTTGTGGGACTATTTGTGCACTTGTAGTCAGTATTTGGTGGCTGCAAATATGAGCTGAAGGTATTCCAGGTTCGCCTACCTTTAAAGTGAATGGGCCCGCCGCAAACTTGCTGTTCACGAACATTTGATCGCCTTCACGTGATCGTGTTCGCGAACCGTCCTGACCGATGTTCGTCCATCACTGCTCCTGACTTGTTGACCTAACAAGAACCTCACTTATTGACAACTGTGTCTCATCGTCATCATCAACCTCTTGAGACTCTAATTGCCATTGAATTATTGGCAACTGTGACTCATCATCATCATCCACCTCGTGAAACACTAATTGCCGTTCCCCACCATCATCTTCTTGTGACTGTGGATGCTCAAGAGATTGGGCAGGCATCAGTGCACACGATCTCATCATGTCCCTCTTCAAGCGGGCTTGGCGAGAGGCCCAAATCAAGGAATGGCGATGAAAAGAGCTCCTCGGAATATCCGAGTGTGGGATCACTTGTTTGGCAAGACTCTCCATGGTGGGAGGAAGGAGGATCAGGGTGAGGATTCTGTTGACCAGACTCTTGGCTACTGAGACTGGACTTTGTGAAAGACAGGGTGCTGCTTAGCCGACTGGAAGCATTATCTGCTGCAATCCAACCGACCACCTGATCGCAATGGTCTGACTTCGAAAGTGGTGTCCTGCGCCGCCCTGCAAACTGGGACATGAAGCTAGGTATCGTGGATGAGGGTGTTTATTGTGCTCTGGCAGCAGGCACAGTTTCACCGCGCCCAGGGCCATGGCCTCTGCGTGCACCATAAGCAGCACGGCCACTTCCCCATCCCTTACTGCTCGCCTTAAGCATATTAAATGGTATATATGCTTGCAAGTATGTCACACGTACAGTAGCACAGGTTTTGTAAGTGTATGTGCAAATAAATTTAACTGAATGTCACTGATATTTATGATGCGCAAACGTTATACAGGAGATGTAGCGCAGGTAATGTCTCTGCTGTCACCAGCGGCTAACGTTATACAGGAGATGTAGTGCAGGTAATTTTTCTGCTGTCACCAGTAGACTGTTGGGTCTCTAACACCTTTCAACACTCAAAACTCACAAAAAAAAAAACATAATTCCTGTCCCTACACTATCTGTCCCTTCTGCTGCAGCTCGCCCTGACTAAGTCTGAGCCAAACCATGTTTTCATCGGGTGCTACATAGCACCCGATGACGTGTTCCGGCCAGCCAATCACTATAATGCCAGTAACCAACATGGCTACGGCATTACAGTGAGTGGCAGTACCTCCCTGCACGTTTATTGGCTGTGTAGCAGCCATCAAATGTGCGGGGAGGAGACTCAAGCATCGCGCTCGAGCACACGAGGTGTTTGGCCGAGTGAAAA
Source organism: Bufo bufo (assembly GCF_905171765.1). Classification (NCBI taxonomy): domain Eukaryota; kingdom Metazoa; phylum Chordata; class Amphibia; order Anura; family Bufonidae; genus Bufo; species Bufo bufo. The sequence continues at coordinate 58,388,407 of NC_053393.1, forward strand.
AGGTGTTCGTCCAAGCATGCTCGCCCAATGCTGCTTGTGGTATCCTTAATAGGCTTCATAAATTTTATGTATCACTTAACACCTCCTATCCCTATACTATTTAAAAGTTTTTTTTTGATTATTGGATCCCCAAACATTGAGCATGAGGGACTGAAATTAACAAAAGCTCACTACTGCTTGTAAGTCATCTAGTAAAGCTATCACAACAGACAGGACTATGTCATTATATGTACATACTACATTATTATTATTATTTATTATTAAAGCGCCATTCATTCCATAGCGCTGTACATATGAGAAGAGGTATACATACATAATACAGACAATTGCACAAATCATAAACAAGACAAGTTACAAACTAGTACAGAAAGAGAGAGGGCCCTGCCCGTGAGGGCTTACAATCTACATGGTATGGGAGAAGGACACAGTAGGTGCGGGTGAAGATATGACTACTTCATGCCTGCAGTTTCCATGGTAAAGACTATTTCATTAATTACTAGTGATACACCGGCGCTTGCACTGAGTTGAACTGACGCAGCAGTACCGCAACGGTATCGCCACCGTTGGAAATCAAATAAATGATGTGTACAATATATATGTTAGGTACTGCGCGACCTATACCCCCTATTACTTTCTAAATCAGAATGGCACCTTGAAGGTACGCAGTGATTATAACAGAGACTTACAGTTTGATTGGGATGTCTTTATCCTAGATGTTCCTCTGTAGGCGCTGTTCTTCTGCGTCTTTCTAGTTTTCTTCTTTTTTCTTTTTTCTTTTCTTTTTGGTGCCGTTCGGGATGAGGAAAGGTGTAGGGGGCTGAGCCCTAATGGTAATGACTGTTTTTTATAAAAATATATATGGAGCTTGCCCCGGCCGGTGGCACAGCTCGTGGTTAAAAGGAGCCGCTTGTTCGCGCTCGCTCGGAGCGCTGCGTGACGTCACGGCAGTGGCTACGGTGGACCAGGAGGACCAAAGTTTACTCCAACGCGTTTCGATTAGTTCGCTAATCTTCGTCAGGGATGATTCCTCTGGCTCCTGGTGCTATTTTTAAAGGTCTGTAACTCCTCCCTTCCCTAACTCCTGCATCCCTGGCATTCTTGATTGATGTTTTAGTTGAAGGCAAATAGTTCTATCTCTGAGTTTAGTCCCGAGGGTACCAGAGTATTTAAGTTGAATATCCAGCGGCTTTCCGATCTGGACATTTTCTTAATAAAATCTCCTCCTCTTTTGTCTTTTTTAACTATTTCGATACCACAGAAAGTGGTGCCGCTGTAGTTTCCTCCGTGTTTGTCCTTATAATGTCTAGAGAGTGGGTGGCCCTCATATTTCCTTCCTATGTTGTAAATATGTTCCCCTATTCTTTTGCTTATAGTTCTCTTTGTAAGTCCTATATATGTTTTTTTGCACGGACATGTTATGGCGTATATTGCACCCTAACTTCTGCAGTTTATATGATCCTTTATTTTATGTTTCTGTGTCCCCTGTCTATTCATTTTTTATTTCCATGTTAGTGTGCTGTTTTTTATTTGTTTTTAGTTTTTTGCAGACACCACAATAGCCACATGGGAAAAATCCTCCCTGGGGTTTTTGTCCAAGAATAGTATTCTGATTGTCATTTTGTTTACTCAGGCATTTGTTGGTGGGGGCTATAATACTGCCCACGTTTTTGGCTTTTCTGTAGATAAATTTAGGATTTTTTGGGATCTGGTCTCCTATTATCTTATCTTCCTTCAAGGTTTCCCAGTGTTTTTTGATAATCCTTCTCAATATTCCTGCTTGGCTGTTATACTGTGTGATAATGGGTGGCATTTCAAAGGTTTCCACTTTTGTACTGTCTTCTGTTTTTTTCTTCTTTTTAATTAACTCTTGTCTATCTAGTTTTCCTACTAGTTCTTTCTGTATTAGTAACTTATTCATATTGTAGCCTTTCTCTTCAAATTTTTTCAGCATTTTGTCTGCCTTTGTTTGATATTCGCTTTCCTTTGTACAGTTAAGTTTTAGTCTCATAAGTTGTCCCTTAGGAATATTTTCCAACCACTGTGGGAGATGGCAGCTTTCACGGGAGATAAAGCCATTGACGTCTTTGGGTTTATTGTATGTCCTGGTTTGTATTTTGCCATCCTCTATGTAGATGGTTAAGTCCAAGAAGTTTATTTCGCTCTGACTGAATGTTGGTGTAAATTCCAGATGGTAGTCATTGTTGTTAATTTCTTTGAAAAATAAGTTGAGTGCTTCTTTTTCTCCTGCCCAAATGAATATAATGTCGTCTATGAAGCGTTTCCATAGGACGAGATTCGACCGGAGCTCGCCGTGGGGATAGATGACTTGATGCTCCCACTGTCCGACATATATGTTTGCGAACCCCGGTGCGAATCTCGTCCCCATCGCGGTCCCCCACTGCTGTATATAGAACTTGTCTTCGAATATGAAGTAATTTCTTTTTAAAATGAACATTATGCATGCACCAATAAAGTCTATTTGTTTCTCTGCGAGGATTCCCTGATTCTGTAGGCACGTTTTTGCTGCGTTGCACCCCTTTTCATTTTCAATGATGGTATATAGGGATTTGACATCCAGGGTGCCTAGAATGTAGTTTGGTTCCCATTTAACCTGATTTAGGATGTTCAGGATGTGCTGGGTGTCTTTCAAGTGTGTTGGTAGCAGGTCTACACACGGTTGCAGGAAGCGGTCTATGTATTCGGATAGATTGCTTGTCAGGCATTCTACTCCTGATATTATTGGTCTTCCTGGGGGGTCTGTTGTACTTTTGTGGATTTTTGGATTATAGTAAAATGCGGCAATTCTGGGTTGTTTCGTTTCTATGTATTCAGCCTCTTTAGGGTTGAGGATGGCTTCTGTTTTTCCTTTCTTAACTAGTAACATAGTAACATAGTAACATAGTACATAAGGCCGAAAAAAGACATTTGTCCATCCAGTTCGGCCTGTTATCCTGCAAGTTGATCCAGAGGAAGGCAAAAAACCCTGTGAGGTAGAAGCCAATTTTCTCCACTTTAGGGGAATAAAAAATTCCTTCCCGACTCCAATCATGCAATCAGAATAACTCCCTGGATCAACGACCCCTCTCTAGTAGCTATAGCCTGTAATATTATTAAGCTCCAGAAATACGTCCAGGCCCCTCTTGAATTCCTTTATTGTACTCACCATCACTACCTCCTCAGGCAGAGAGTTCCATAGTCTCACTGCTCTTACCGTAAAGAATCCTCTTCTATGTTTGTGTACAAACCTTCTTTCCTCCAGACGCAGAGGATGTCCCCTCGTCACAGTCACAGTCCTGGGGATAAATAGCTGATGGGATAGATCTCTGTACTGACCCCTGATATATTTATACATATTAATTAGATCTCCCCTCAGTCGTCTTTTTTCTAAAGTGAATAACCCTAATTTTGATAATCTTTGAGGGTACTGTAGTTGCCCCATTCCAGTTATTACTTTAGTTGCCCTCCTCTGGACCCTCTCCAGCTCTGCTATGTCTGCCTTGTTTACAGGAGCCCAGAACTGTACACAGTACTCCATGTGTGGTCTGACTAGCGATTTGTAAAGTGGTAGGACTATGTTCATATCACGGGAATCTATGCCCCTTCTGATGCAACCCATTATCTTGTTGGCCTTGGCAGCAGCTGCCTGACACTGGTTTTTGCTGCTTAGTTTGCTGTTTATTAAAATTCCTAGATCCTTTTCCAAGTCAGTGTTACCGAGTGTTTTACCATTTAGTATGTACGGGTGACTTGCATTTTTCCTTCCCATGTGCATAACTTTACATTTATCAGTGTTAAACCTCATCTGCCACTTATCTGCCCAAGCCTCCAATCTATCCAGATCCCTCTGTAGTAGTATACTGTCCTCATCAGTGTAAATTACTTTACACAGTTTAGTGTCATCTGCGAAAATTGATACTTTACTATGCAAGCCTTCTACAAGATCATTAATACTGACCCCTGAGGTACTCCACTAGTAACAGTGACCCAATCTGAGTGTGCACCGTTAATAACCACCCTATGTTTTCTATCACTCAGCCAGTTACTTACCCACATACAGATGTTTTCTCCCAGTCCGAGCATTCTCATTTTATATACTAACCTTTTATGTGGTACAGTGTCAAATGCTTTGGAGAAGTCCAGATATACAACATCCATTGATTCGCCGCTGTCAAGTCTAGAACTTACCTCCTCATAGAAACTGATTAAATTAGTTTGACATGACCGATCCCTCACGAAGCCATGCTGATATGGTGTTATTTGCTTATTTCCGTTGAGATGCTCTAATATAGCATCTCTCAGAAAACCTTCAAACAGTTTACCCACAACAGATGTTAAACTTACCGGCCTATAGTTTCCAGGCTCTGTTTTTGGCCCCTTTTTGAATATTGGCACCACATATGCCACGCGCCAATCCTGTGGGACATTCCATGTCAGTATAGAGTCTGCAAATATCAGAAATAAGGGTCTGGCTATGACATTACTTAAATCCTTTAGGATACGTGGGTGTATGTCATCCGGTCCTGGCGATTTGTCTATTTTAATCTTTTTAAGTCGCCGATGTACTTCTTCCTGGGTCAGACAGGACACTTTTACTGGGGAATTTATTTTTGCATTCTGCATGTCATCTGACAATTTATTTTCCTCAGTGAATACATTGGAAAAAAAAATGTTTAACAGCTTTGCTTTCTCCTCGTCGCTCTCTGCGACTCCCCCTCACTACTCTTTAAAGGGCCGACACCTTCAGATTTATACTTTTTAACATTTATATAATTGAAGAACATTTTTGGGTTAGTTTTACTCTCTTTGGCAATTAATCTCTCGGTCTCTAGTTTGGCCGCTTTTATTTGTTTTTTACATGTTCTATTTTTTTCCTTATAGTTTTTCAGTGCTTCCGTGCTACCCTCCTGTTTTAGTGTTTTATATGCTTTTTTTTTGTCATTTATTGCTTTCTTTACAGTTCTATTTATCCACATTGGTTTCTTTTTGTTCCTTAACCTTTTATTACCATACGGTATGTACCACTCACAATGAGATTTTAGGATGTTTTTAAAGATATCCCATTTTGTGTCTGTATTTGTGAGGACTTTGTCCCAGTTAGTTAGGCCTATGGCCTCTCTTAGTTGGCTAAATTTAGCTTTTTTGAAGTTTGGTATTTTTGTTCCTCCCTGTAGAAACGCTCGTTTGAAAGATAATTGGAAGGTTATTACTTTATGGTCACTATTTCCCAGGTGTCCCCCAACCTGCAAGTCTGTTGTTCTGTCAGGTCTATTGGTTAATACTAAGTCCAGTATGGCCGTCCCTCTAGTCGGGTCCTGAACCAGTTGGGAAAGGTAATTGTCTTTGGTTATTGCCAAGAACCTGTTTCCCTTATGAGATATACAAGTTCACCTAAAACTAGTTCACCTAATTCCTTTTTGAACCCTTCTGTTGGGTAATTTTTTAATATTTTGTATGTTTTCTTGTCTCCTAGTAGTTTGTATGCTTCCTGTTGGTATTTCTCTTTGTCCAGTATTACAATTCCCCCGCCTTTGTCAGCAGGTCTTAGGATGATTTTGTCATTTTCTTGTATTTTTGTTAGTGCTTCCCGTTCTGCATAGGATATATTTCCTAGATGTTTTTTATTATGTTTTTGCTTTTTTGGACTGATTTTTCGTATGTCCTTAGTGACCATGTTCATGAAACTGTTAAGTGCCTGTGAATATTCTTGCACTGGATGGTATTTGGATTTTGCTTTTAAATCAGTGTGTTTGTATCCCTTTTCTGAATAGTTGTCTTCTGTTGCTTCTGTTTTGTCGGATTGGTAGATTCTATTGGTATCTTCCCTATTATTGTTGTTTTTTTGTTGTTTTTTTTATGAAATATTTCTTTAGGGCTAGTCTTCTCATAAATTTGCGGATCCCTATGAACGCTTCAAATTTATTGAACAGCGTACTGGGTGCAAATTTTAACCCTTTTTCCAGGATGTTTTGTTCTCCCTTTGTTAGTATGTGTGTGCTAAGGTTAAAAATCTTCTGTCCTGACCCCATTCTGATCTCCTTTTGTTTTAGTTTCTTCTTTTGGGCGAGTTTCCCTCCTCTATTACCCCTCTTGCACTTTTTCTTCTCAGAAAAAAATCCTGTTTCACAGTTTTTTTTATTGTTGTTCTTTTTTCTCTCTGTTCATTACGTCCTCTTTCCTGCTCTTGAGATTTATTTCTGTGTGTATTTCTTGTTGTCATTGTTTGGTTTGTGGTTCTTGATTCTTTTTTCCTGGTGTTGTGGTTATTTGTAATAACCTTCGCATCATTTCCTTCGATATTGTGTTCTTTCTCATCTTTTTGATGATTGTCTTCTAACGGGTTTCGTTTGTCTTGTCTGTCTCTTTCTTGTGTTTTCTTCTGTTGATGGGAGGGAGCTATTTCTTCCTCATCTGTCTCATAATTCATCAGTACCTCATAGCGGTTGTCCGTCTGTATTTCATTTCTATTTGTGACTTCGTTTTGTCTTCTGATGATGACTTCTGGGGTTATTGGTATCGGTTGTTCTATTTGTATGTCCCCCTCGTCTTGATAATTGTCCTCTTCATGTACTGTGAAGATGGATGTGTGTTCCTCCACTTGGCTATATCTACCTTCGTCCAGTGTTTTAAAGGAGTCCTGGCTGTTATATTCCGTGTGATTTTTTGGTAATGCATCACGGTTAAATTTTCTGCTCTTCTTTTCTTTAATTTCCTCTTCTTTCTGGTGAATTCTTCTTTTTATATTTTCTACCAGTTGATGGATACTCGCATGGTCTTTCCAAGGTCTCAGTGTTTCAAATGTTGCCATAATTATTTTATTAGTTTTGCGCAATCTTTCTCCCCTTTTATTGATGATGAATTTAATTGCATTGCGGGAGAATTCATGGAACATGCGTTCCCATTCATTTATTGTGCCATGTTCTCCCATGTCCCCTGACAGTGTCTTCTCTACTTTTAATCCCTTGGGTATGATATCCCATTCAAGGTATTTCTCCAGTGAGGTAATTTCCCAGAGGTCCTTCATCTCGAGAATTAGGAGTTGTTCTAATTCTCTGAGTGTGTCCTTCACATATGTGAACTGTATGCCATTGTCTTGATTGAACACTTCGGATTGTCTTTTGTATGATCCAAAGAAGGTTTGTACCCTCTGTATTCTGACTTTTCTGTCCCACCATAATTTTTATATTATTTCTTTGTGTGGTAGGTGTATCAATTGGATTTCTCTAATTGATTTTACTCTTTTGTTGTGGGTATTTTTTATCTCCAAGTTTAATATTCTTCTTTGTAGGTTTTGGTCCTATTGAGCTGTTTAAATTTGTGTAGCGGTATATGTTCCACAGTTATCTATTTCCTATTTTGTTCCTATTTTTATTTTTATTTTTATCTTTATTTGATTTTTTTTTTTTTTTTTAAATTTTATCTTTTTATCCGTTTTATTAGTTTTGGTTTTATTTGTTATTATTAATTAGTTTATTTATGTGCAGCTGGCCTAGGTGTGTTGGCGATATATTGTAAAGGTAAAACACTAGTGATACACCGGCACTTGCACTGAGTTGAACTGTGTGGCTATTGTGGTGTCTGCAAAAAACTAAAAACAAATAAAAAACAGCACACTAACATGGAAATAAAAAATGAATGGACAGGGGACACAGAAACATATAAAATAAAGGATCATATAACCTGCAGAAGTTAGGGTGCAATATACGCCATAACATGTCCGTGCAAAAAAACATATATAGGACGTACAAAGAGAACTATAAGCAAAAGAATAGGGGAACATATTTACAACATAGGAAGGAAATATGAGGGCCACCCACTCTCTAGACATTATAAGGACAAACACGGAGGAAACTACAGCGGCACCACTTTCTGTGGTATCGAAATAGTTAAAAAAGACAAAAGAGGAGGAGATTTTATTAAGAAAATGTACAGATCGGAAAGCCGCTGGATATTCAACTTAAATACTCTGGTACCCTCGGGACTAAACTCAGAGATAGAACTATTTGCCTTCAACTAAAACATCAATCAAGAATGCCAGGGATGCAGGAGTTAGGGAAGGGAGGAGTTACAGACCTTTAAAAATAGCACCAGGAGCCAGAGGAATCATCCCTGACGAAGATTAGCGAACTAATCGAAACGTATTGGAGTAAACTTTGGTCCTCCTGGTCCACCGTAGCCACTGCCGTGACGTCACGCAGCGCTCCGAGCGAGCGCGAACAAGCGGCTCCTTTTAACCACGAGCTGTGCCACCGGCCGGGGCAAGCTCCATATATATTTTTATAAAAAACAGTCATTACCATTAGAGCTCAGCCCCCTACACCTTTCCTCATCCCGAACGGCACCAAAAAGAAAAGAAAAAAGAAAAAAGAAGAAAACTAGAAAGACGCAGAAGAACAGCGCCTACAGAGGAACATCTAGGATAAAGACATCCCAATTAAACTGTAAGTCTCTGTTATAATCACTGCGTACCTTCAAGGTGCCATTCTGATTTAGAAAGTAATAGGGGGTATAGGTCGCGCAGTACCTAACATATATATTTCATTAATTAAACAATATAACATTATAAGCGATCAGACAAAGCTCTAATTTTCCCTATATCCCAAATCCAGCAGGACAGTCTTCCTGTCCAGAATCCAGATTCCTGGGATAGTTGCTGTATGACCTAACTTCAACTGTATCTGCATCAAATACAATAGTGAAGCAAGGAGCCATTAGCTTCCTGTTCCATTATTCCCCTGCCACCAATTTTTTGGGACAGGCAGGTGCAATGCAGTGACATTGTGTTAGCTTTGCCTAGCCACAGACAATAAAGACTGTAGACCTGCTTAGCTCTCCTGAGAGTTTGGAGTAGGTGAGTATTCAATTTGGAGAAACTAAGGAGGAATTTCTCTTTGTGGGGCAATTTAGGGGCCTAATACCCTAATACTGTATGGGAGGGGATTTCAAGGGGATGTCCCATGAAAAATATTCAATAGTCCTAGGTGATGTAGCACTGGAAGAGTCACTTATAGAGAATGATTTGGGTGTCCTTGTGGATGGTAGATTAAATTACAGCACACAATGTAAATCAGCTGCTTCTAAGGCCACCAAGATATTGTCATGCATTAAACGAGGCATGGACTCGCGGGGCAGGGATGTAATATTACCACTTTACAAAGCGTTGGTGCGGCCTCATCTGGAATATGCAGTTCAGTTCTAGGCACCAGTCCATAGAAAGGACGCTCTGCAGCTGGAAAAAGTATATAGGCGAGCGACTAAACTGATAAGGCACATGGAGGGTCTTAGTTATGAAGAAACTAAGTTATGAAGAAACTTTTCTTTTCCAACTGGAGAAGAAAAAGTTCAGTCTCTGGAAGTGTCAAAGCTTCTTTACTGTAAGAACTGTGAAGCTGTGGAATAGACTTCCTCAGGACGTGGTCACAGCAGGAGCAGTGGACAGTTTCAAAAAGGGTTTAGACAAATTCTTAAAAGTAAAAAAACATTAATGCTTATGAAAACGTGTAGAAATCTGAGTCTCAATTTCTTTTGGTATTTGCATCCCCACCTATCCCTTGGTTGAACTTGATGGACGCATGTCTTTTTTAAACCATATTAACTATATAAATATGTAATTTTTTTCAAACCAGCACCTGAATACTTTTGTAGATAGATGCAAAGTTATGTAATAAGTTATTTTCCTTCTTTCTCTGACCACCTCAGTAACATCTCTGAGGTGGTCACACATGCTCATTTCCATCCTTTAACTACCACCTGCCATATCTACTGTTAGAAGCTGTGACAACTGTGAAATAAATAAAGTTGCCTACTGGAGCAATGAATTAGGAGATCTCTGGACCTATTGTTGTACAGGACTAGTTCTAGCTTTGTTAAAAAGAAAATTGTTTTGAACCATATAATGTCTGAGTATGCAGTTTTTTCTTGAATCAGACGTTTTTAAAACATATCTATCTGGAAGATATGATTACAAAGTATATATAGTCAATTCATTTATTTATCCACTCCTATGAACTATATGCATATGCTTTTCCAATAGTTTGCATGCACAGACAGCTGGTTAGATATTTTTATGTTATTTTATTTTAACAGCATTTATGTGTAGGCTTTTTCACTCATGAAAGGGTTAGGATTTGAGCTTGTGAGTGAGCTTGTATTATCCCCCACGCATGTAACCATTTCTACATTCATTTGTGAACTCAAGAAATAAATATATATAGTATTTATGTGTGATAAAATCTTTATGCCATAATTAAGATCACTGGGTGATCAAAACGAGTAGGTCATAATTGCTGCACTTTTGCTTATGGGACATAATTTTTAATGGAATATTTATAATAAAGTTCACAATTTTTTACGATCCTGGTGATGGATCATCACTTCTTATGAAAGATTCTTAATCAGCAAAGCATTTTGTATTTAAAAAAAAAGTAAAACAAAAGTTAAATTTTAAGCATAGTTTCCCAAACATTTGTAATGTACATACTGATGTGTCCCTCCATAACTTTGCTCTTGGTTCAACATATAAAGAAATGTGTGAAATAAAAATACTATCTTTTAAAAAAAAAAATTGTGATATTGTGCCATACGATGTCCATCCTATATGTCTATTTACTGCCGCCCAGTGGTTGTGATGTGTCTTACTACCTGCCGAGGGTTTTAATTTTTTTTAATAATAGCATTACAAATGAGCCAATTTCCCAAAATTCCTTTTGAGTCTGATTTGAATCACACTGAATAAATTAGGTCAGAATCGAAAGTGCCCCAATTGCCCTAAAAAGTTGAATATAGCATTATGAGGTCTCCTAGAATCGAAAGTGCCCCAATTGCAGAAAAGATAAGGTTGGGCACATCTATGGGGCTGACTGAATAAGCCTTGGCCCAAGTACAAAAATTATAAGTACATAGTTCTGCTGACGCATGTTCAGCATTGGACTCCTTGCACTATAGACACTGAAATATATCACTTTATTGACTTTAATAAATTCTTTGCCTGTCATCAAAGGAAAACAAATGTGACAAGGGTTTGAAAATGTCTTATGATCTTACTTGAATGCCTGCTCCCTCCGGCACAGTGATTTTCCATATACAGTTCAAATTGTTGTCATATGGCTCCGGGTAGCCAGGAGACAGAATAGTCCCCTTACGCTTTGTTAAAATTCCTCCACAGGGCACTAGAATGAAAGAGAAAATAGAAGACAATGTATAATTCGTATTAGCTGACAGTTATTGCTGTTTCTTACAATTTGCAAAGTACATAATAGAATGTGACAGCTGAGCCACCGCACATATACAGCTACAAGTATTATAATGTGTCATATATGAATGCAGGCTGACATTTGAAAAGTCGCTCGAAGGTGCAATTTTACTCTAAAATCAGAGGTCATAAGGAAAATGTTTTCCTTCATAAGCAAAAATCTCAACCCAATAATTGAACAGATGCTCTAAGTTACAAGGGTTTATTCTGGTGGCAGATTCTCTTTAATAATTTAATATATATTTTAAATCAAAGTTATCCAGAATCTACTTTATTGTACCTTCTACACTACTCCCAATGACCCCCATTTTTTTGGGTAAAGGAAGATCTGACATTGAAGTCAATAGATGCCAAAATAGGTTGTTACCAGCGATTTGGGCAATCATTATCAAAACATATCTTTATCCTTCATCTTTTATTATGGAGGTTGTTGGATCGTTTGCTTGGTAATAAAGGAGGGCCTCCTTACACAGCCTGGTTATATTGACTATCATGTTGGTTAAGCCTAAATGCTAAGCAAAACTTTGCCTTTCATCGCAGATGTCAATTGGTCTAGCATGGACTCTATAGTCTGCCACATGGAGTCTTCATAGGTCTCTATTGTGGAGCTTTGTGCAACCATGTGGTTTCTCTATTATGCACTCCATTTTCCTGTAGAAGCATTGCTTCTAAATCCTGTGGTTGCCAGGCAGCTCTATGGTGAGACAACCCTTTAAAAGCAAATGTATGGATATAGCGAATGTTAAGTTTACAATAAACACTAGAGATGAGCGAATCGAAGTTGACGAAGTGGAATACGATCCGAATTTCAGGAAAAATTAGATTCGCACTGAATCAGAATGTCCTCACGCTTCGTGGTAAAGAATCGCATATTTTCCTAAAATGGCTGCTACTTGTGTTAGGAAATGGAGCAAGGAACTCTGGGAACTAGGGATCACCCACAATGTCATGCATGCAGCCAATCAGCAGCCATCCAGCCCTGTGATGTCACAGCCCTATAAATAGCCTTGGCCATCTTGGATTCAGCCATTTTCAAGTGTATGTGCAGGGAGAGAAGTCAGCAGGCGCTAGGGATAGTGCTAGGAAACACTTGAAAAGTTATATTTTGCTTAATAGAAAATCAGGAAAAGAGCATTAGAAGTGTAGGAAAAGGATAGGGAGGAATCATTCCACAGTATTGAAGCAAAACAGGGTTCAGTAGGGGAGGTTACAGCCTGGGTAACCGGAACAATCCTATTACACCTTGCTGCACTGACTGCGGATCCAAATTGCCATTATACAGCTCTGTAATTCCAGCAAACCATTCTTGTTATTGGGGTGCAAGTGCTGTTTGATGCAGTTATATGTTCTAAAGACCATTTTGGCGTGTATTAGTGGGGGAAAAAAGGGCTTATTAGCTGTTGTGTGATGAAGTGAGTAAATTACAGACTGTTTTGGGGTGTTTTAATTTCCTTTTTATTTATTTATTTGATCTAACAGTATGTCAGACAGAGAAGTTCCAGGCCTTGCACAGGGGAGTGGCAGAGGCCTAAATGTTTCTGGCGTAGGCACAGTTCGCAGCAGAGTAAGGGGGCATGGCAGTAGGAGTCGCAGCAAGAGGCCTGAGCTCCCAGTGTCATCTAGTGGTTGTGTCTTGACCAGCAACCCAGGGGTTCTTGAATGGTTGACTCGGCCATCCACTTCGTTCCAAGTGACATCAGCCACCCCTAGTGCAGACAGTACTCGATGATGATGATGTGGCTTATTGCACTTGGGAGCCGGGTGAATTAGGGGCTTCATCATCATCAAGAGAAAAGGGTGGCAGCTTGCCCATGAGGCAGCGGCGGAGCCAGCAAGTCGCTAGCGTGGCCAGGAGTCAGCAGGGTGGCAGAAGTGGGAGGTCAGTAGCCAAACATGCCCAGGGTAGACCACCAGCTTCACAGGTGCCTACCTGCCTGGAAAGTAGTATTGCAGGGGTTCACAGAGATAGCGGCGGTAGCAGTCAGTTAATGCAGAGTGTTGGGGGAAAAATCACCTACTCGTGGTGAGGCAGTTTTTTGCTTAGCTGTCGAAGGAGGTAAACATGGCCATTTGAAGAATCTTTGGGCAGAAGGTGAAGAGTGGCCAGGGTGCCAATGTTGGCACCACGGCCCTGCGTCAACATATGAAGCATCACCATGAAGTGTCCTGGGAGAACCATTGCTCCGATGTGGTTGTCCAGCCTGCCGCAGCAATCGCTGGATCATCCAGTGGCATGCACCCGATTTCAGGCAGTCAAGGCTCCACCACCTCAGCCGAAGGGAGCTGTCTATCCTTCCCATTATCTGCTGGTCCTGATGCTCCTGCTCCTACTCCTTGTCAGTCATTCTGTCAGCAATCGATCACCAAAGCGATTGCCAAGAGAAAACAGTATGCGTGCACTCATTCAACAGTGCAGAAGCTGAATTTGCTCCTGGCCAAGTTGCTGGTGCTGCAGTCCCTCCCTTTCCAAGTGGTGGACTCTGCACCTTTCAGAGAACTGATGGCTTGTGCTGAACTGAGGTGGAGAGTCCCAGGCAATAATTTTTTTGCCAAAAAGGCAGTACCAGCCTTGCATTCACATGAAGAACAGAAGGTGGGCCGGACTGGCCCACCTTCTGTTCTTCATGTGAATGCAAGGCTGGTACTGCCTTTTTGGCAAAAAAATTACTTTGCCTGTCGGTGTCTGGCAAAGTGCACGGCAGCGCCGACGTGTAGAGCTGTAACTATGGTCAGGGACAATACATGTCCTTTACAGGCCAATGGGTGAATGTGGTTTCTGCACAGCCACACCAGCAACTTGGCCAGGTGACGCCACTTCCGCCTCCACGTTCTCACACCTTTGGTCCTGCGACAATGTCCGCCTCTGCCTCCTCATCCTCCACCGTGTACTCAACCTCCACTGTCACGCTGTTCTGCACTTGGTTTGTCTGGGCAAACGGAGTAACACAGCGGAGGAACTGCTGCGTGTCTTTCATCGAGAAATCGAATCCTGGCTTTCTCCTCAACAACTGAAAATCGGAACCATGGTGACAACGGGAAGAATATGGTGTCGGCGCTGCATCAAGGAGGGCTGAGCCATGCTCCCTGCATGGCACACGTGTTCAATCTGGTTGTTCCTGAAGTCTTCCACCTGTCTGCAAGATGTCTCAAAAATTGCCAGGACGCCAGGACTACGGGATGAACAATGTAATTCCACTGCTTCATGTCCTGGAACAGATCCTGTTTAAAATTTGGCTGTTCAGGGGACTGAAGATGTGGCGCCTAGATCTCACGGCCACATTATACTTGTGGGGGCTGAACTGGTGGAGGAGGAAGACATTGGAGCACAAGCAATGTGTAGCGAAATAGGTGGTTTTTCCACACAGGTGACAGGAGAGGAGGAGCAGGAGCAGCCAACAGGACAATGAGGAAGAAGAGGAAGAGGACCCAGACACACCGTGGCAGTATGCAGTGGATGTTGATGCAGGGAGTCCCTCTGAGTCAATTGCACAAATGGCCGGATGCATGCTCACTTGCTTCCGTAGTGACAGCCGAATTGTCAGCTTTCGGCAGACTTCTGGCTCTCCACCTTGTTGGACCGTTGCTACCGGTCAAAAGATGAGGCCTTTTTTTTACATCCGCGGAGAGGGAAGACAAACTGAACTACTATGGAGACATCCTATGTAGTGAGTTGGCCGCTGCCTATCTGCACCATCGTCCATCCTCTCGCAGGTCTGACTGGGGGGGCCCTTTGTGCTCATGTTCTTCTGCCATAGCTGCTATGGCAGGGTGGGGGGATAGGAGCAGTTCCAGCTCCATCAGCAGCAACTTGAGTCTAGAGTCGCTGATGAGCAGCTTTCTTCACCCACCTAGTGAGGAAACTATTCACCAGCAGCAGCAGCTAGACCTGGAGCAGTACCTGAACCAGCAGGTGGTAGCATACTTGGACAGCACCCTGCCATCCCACATTGAAGATCCACTGGAGTACTGGGCAGCCAAACTGGATTTGTGGCCACAACTGGCAGAGTTTTTCTTGGAAAAGCTGTCCTGCCTGGCCAATAGTGTGGCATCAGAGCAGGTGTTTAGTGCGGCAGGGGCCATAGTTACCCCAAGAAGAATTTGCCTGTCCATCCAAAATGTTGAGAGACTGACTTTTGTCAAGATTAATCAGGTGTGGATCAGCCAGGATTTCCACCCACCAATGTCTGATGCATCAGATTAGATCATCCATGGTGCCACATCAACACTTTGACAAAAGAGACCGGTTTCTTTTGGCTACCTTCCTCAGCTACTATTCTGAGGCTGCCACCCGCCTGATGCCACAAGTTTGATGCCAAGTGCTCCTTCTTTCACCCACCATCTTCAGCTGGTACTCCCCACTCCTGGTATTGCCACCCACCTCCCCACTCTTTCACCAGGTCACTTTGTGGTCTCCTGATCCTGCTGCCACCTCCACACTATGTCACCTTGCCACTCTGTGGTCTCCTGATGCTGTTGCTACCTCAACACTGTCACCTTGCCACTCTGTGGTCCCCTGATGCTTCTGCTGCCACCTCCTCACTGTCATTGTGCCACCCTGTGCCCTCCTCCTGATGCTGCTGCTGCTGCCACCTCCACACTCTGTCATTGTGCCACTCTGTGGTCTCCTGATGCTGCCGCAACTTCCACAATATGTCACCTTGACACTCTGTGGTCTACTGATGCTGCTGCCACCTCCACACTGTCATTTTGCCACCCTATGCCTTCCTCCTGATGCTGACGCCGCCACCTTCACACTCTGTCATTATGCTACTCTGTGGTATCCTGATGCTGCTGCCATCTCCACACTATGTCATTTTGCCACTCTGTGGTCCCCTGATGCTGCTGACACCTCCACACTATGCCACCTTGCAATTGCGTGGCCTCCTAATGCTGCTACCACCTCCACACTATGTCACCTTGACCTTGCCACTAGAGATGGCCTTGCGGTTCGCCCGGCGGTCTTTTCACGGCGAACTTTGCGTGTTCGCGATTCGCCGAACATGCGAACATATGGAGATATTCGCGCCCGCCATATTCTTTTACATTGTAAATAACTTTGACCCATGACAAATGCATCAGGTGGTACAGGACAGCCAATTGAGACGTTTCAGCACATAGACATACCCCCTACCTTATAAATAAACCTGATATGGCCGCCATTTTACATTCAGTGTTTTGCCAGGGTAGTGAGAGGTTGCTGTGTGGAGCAGGGACAGGCTTTTAGACACATTAAACGCTAGCTAATAGGGCCACAAAAGTATTTTTAAAGACTGCTATCAATAGGTGTGATACACAGAGTGCGGTATACTTATAATATACTTTTATAATAAGTCAAAAACACATAGATGTATTTAGTGATCACCTGGAAGTCAGGGGCCTAGGTGCTAGGGGCATACGAGGGCCATTTTTATATAGGGTAAGGTTCTGGACGGGGAAGCGGGGTGTTATATACCAATATACTTTCTTTAAAGTGCATTTGGGTATTGTATAGTGCATTTGCGCATTCGCGTATGCGAAAATTATATTGCCGATATTTTGAATGATGAATGAAGATCACAAATTTGAATAATACATCTGGTATGTCACTGTCCATATTGTGGGACTATTTGTGCACTTCTAGTAATTATTTCTTGGCTGCAAATATGAGCTGAAGGTTTTTCAGGTTCGCCTGCCATTAAAATGAGTGGGACCTGTGACGCGATGTCACGTCCCTGTCCGGATCTTATTAAAAAAATGACTGTCAGTTTAGAAAAATTAACCACATCTAATCTGGAAACAGGACGTCCATATATGGTCATTCCTGTAGCCCTTTGGAGACCACAGACTCTAATCACCACCTGCTGAGATCACTTCACACCTGGGAAAGCTTCTAAGGACAGACCCCAGCCCATGCGTCTCATGCCCACCTTTGAAACCATGAAAGCTAAACACATGCTAGTTGGCCCTTCCTTGCAGCCTGCTCAATTTACACATCAGAAGCAGAGATAGCTGGGAGGGGGGAGCGCATAGGAGAGACATGTGAACCGTGCTCTGAGAACCCCAAAAAGCATATTGGAGTTATGACCCAAAAATGTAGGTACCCTCAAAGTGCACCTCTCACCCAGAGGAACCAGGAGAGTCCAAACTTGGCAGCTCTGGGGTCTTCCCAGACTGGGAAATGGGTTACTAGTCACCTGGAGGGGAGAGAGGTGGGGTGTCACCCATAGAATCGTCCATAAATTCATGGGGGACCCCGCACAAGTGCCCGGTTTTTCATATTTATTACGCCGGCAAAGTTATGGGCCTCATTTGTAAAATTAGGGAAAAGTGGCCTGGCCAGCAGAAGGGAGGGTCGAACAAGCCCTCCCAAAACCCTCCTTCAGGAACACCCACCGTGCAGCCCTTGGCCAGCGATTGGCTGGGCCAACCCCCCCTTACCCTCCCACAGAATGGGGCATAAAGGTCAGTGCGCAATGGGAGAAGAGACCTTTTTGCCCTGTGGTCACATCGCCGATAGGCTGTCCGTTGGAACGTAAGTTTGTGCCTGGATTTTGCATAGGCAAAATCCAAGATAGTATTTCTCTTTTTATCCTTGTTTATTTTCCACATGATTCCAGCTTGCTATTGTAATATTTTTCTGTAAACTTTTGTATGCATTGTTTGTTTCACTTCTGTGTTACTTATAGTAAAAGATATTTTCATATCTTTTAAATTGTCTCTCTCTTATAGCTCTAAGCCCCACTGCAACAAAGTACTCATACGCCCTGAAGAGACCTACCTGTTTTATAGTAGACTGATATTAGAGACATAAATGTTTTATGACTCGATTGGGTTAGCTTGTAGCGTGATAGTGGGGCTGATCTGTGAGTGGTCCGAACCCCTATCCCTACAATTATAGTGTCGTTCACTCACGAACGTGGTGGCAGCAGAAAATTAGGGGTGTGCAGGATTGACTGTTTGGGTAATTCTGAATCTCCCCCCTGTCGCGGTCCACCCTCGGTTGGGCTTTTCTCCACGCTGGGGCGTCCTGGCGGTCAGAAGTCTGATTTACACGGGGGTGGTCGTGACAGGACTCACCGTAAACTTGCGGTTCGCGAACATTTGATCGCGTTCGCGAACCGTCCCGGCAGATGTTTGTCCATCACTACTTGCCACTCTGTTGCCTCCTGATGCTGTTGCCACCTCCACATTGTCATTGTTCCACCCTGTGGACTCCTCCTGATGCTTCTGCTGCTGCCACCACCTCTACACTCTGTCATTGTGCCACTCCGTAGCCTCCTGATGCGGCTGCTGCCACCTCCACACTGTCATTGTGCCACTCTGTGGCCGCCTCCTGATGCTGCTGCTGACACCTCAACACTCTGCTATTGGGCCACTCTGTGATCTCCTAATGATGCTTCCATCGCACCACTATGTCATAGGGGCACTCTGTGGATTTCTCATGATGTTCCCACCCTCTCCACCTCATGACTAGAGATGTCGCGAACATAAGATTTTCCGTTCGCGAACGGCGAATGCAAATTTCCGCAAATGTTCGTGAACGGGCGAACCGGGCGAACCGCCATAGACTTCAATAGGCAGGCGAATTTTAAAACCCACAGGGACTCTTTCTGGCCACAATAGTAATGGAAAAGTTGTTTCAAGGGGACTAACACCTGGACTGTGGCATGCCGGAGGGGGATCCATGGCAAAACTCCCATGGAAAATGACATAGTTGACGCAGAGTCGGGTTTTAATCTATAAATTCCTAAATTGTTTGGAATATCAGGTATGATGTTGTATCGATCAGGTAGTGTAAGGGTTACGCCCGCTTCACAGTGACAGACAAAACTCCCCGTTTAACGCGCCGCAAACAACCGCAAACAGTCCATTTGCACAACCGCAAACTCCCCATTTGCACAAGGTTGGATACCAAGCTAGCCATGTCCCGTTCCTTGTCCTCACTGACGTCATTGAAGGTCTCTTCCTCCACCCAGCCACGTACAACACCAAGGGTCCCCGAAAGGTGACAACAAGCCCCCTGGGACGCCTGCTGTGGTTGGTCTTCTACCTCCTCAAAGCCACCTTTCTCCTCTGACTCCTCTTCTTCAGACTCCTCTCTATGCGTTGCCTCTCTCTGCGTTATTATAAGGTTTGTTAAGTAGTACTATTCCTATCAGTTTAATCCCTGTTATGTCCCCTATAAGGGGACGTGTATATGGAATTGATTTTAGGAACCGGGAGATGGAAAAAGATGCTTGGTCGGTCCTCCTACTTCCAATTTGGGGCACTGCGCGTGCAATCTACTGTGCCACCAGATAGGAGCGGTGTGTTAAGTAGTACTATTCTTATCAGTTTAATCCCTGTTATGTCCCCTATCAGGGGACGTGTATATGGAATCGATTTTAGGAACCGGGAGATGGAAAAAGATGCTTGGTCGGTCCTCCTACGTCCAATTTGGGGTACTGCGCGTGCAATCTACTGTGCCACCAGATAGGAGCGGTGTGTTAAGTAGTACTATTCTTATCAGTTTAATCCCTCTTACGTCCCCTATCAGGGGACGTGTATATGGAATCGATTTTAGGAACCGGGAGATGAAAAAAAATGCTTGGTCGGTACTCCTAAGTCCAATATGGGGCACTGCGCGTGCAATCTACTGTACCACCAGATAGGAGCGGTGTGTTTAGTAGTACTATTCTTATCAGTTTAATCCCTGTGACGTCCACAAGTATTATTATTATTATTATTATTATCATTATTATTAGGTGTGTTAAGTAGTACTATTTCTATCAGTTTAATCCCTGTTACGTCCCATATCAGGGGACGTGTATGGAATAGATTTTAGACAACCGCAAAGAGTTGTCAATATAGTTGACACACTCATGACCTAAATTTTATACCTCTACGCGTCAATCTTGGTGTAGTGATGACTGTGCTCGTGCGCACGTTTAGGAGATTGCAGGCGATGGGGTTTTATCAAAGCCTATGGTCGTGTTGAGGTAGTTCAGTGACAGTTAAGTGACCCAGAAAACAATGATTCTGCAGTGTGGGCCCATTGTTGGCCTAGTAGGCTTTAATGATCACCTTTGATGATCACAAAGAAAATTATTGTTTTTTCTATGCAAAATTATCCAGCCGATCGCTTTTGGTCTGTTCACAATTAGAGTTGAGCGAACACCTGGATGTTCGGGTTCGAGAAGTTCGGCCGAACTTCCCGGAAATGTTCGGGTTCGGGATCCGAACCCGATCCGAACTTCGTCCCGAACCCGAACCCCATTGAAGTCAATGGGGACCCGAACTTTTGGGCACTAAAAAGGCTGTAAAACAGCCCAGGAAAGAGCTAGAGGGCTGCAAAAGGCAGCAACATGTAGGTAAATCCCCTGCAAACAAATGTGGATAGGGAAATGAATTAAAATTAAAATAAAAAAAATAAAAATGAACCAATATCAATTGGACAGAGGTCCCATAGCAGAGAATCTGGCTTCACGTCAGCAGAGAATCAGTTTCTTCATGCCATAGCAAAGAATCTGGCTTCATGTCAGCAGAGAATCAGTCTCTTCATGCCATAGCAGAGAATCTGGCTTCATGTCAGCGCAGAATCAGTCTTCATGTCATAGCAGAGAATCAGGCTTCACGTCACCCACCACTGGAACAGGCCACTGTCACACATTTAGGCCCAGGCACCCAGGCAGAGGAGAGGTCCCGTAACAGAGAATCTGGCCTTATGTCAGCGCAGAATCTGTCTTCATGTCATAGCAGAGAATCAGGCTTCACGTCACCCACCAATGGAACAGGCCACTGTCACACATTTAGGCCCCGGCACCCAGACAGAGGAGAGCGGTCCCGTAACAGAGAATCTGGCCTTATGTCAACGCAGAATCTGTCTTCATGTCATAGCAGAGAATCAGGCTTCACGTCACCCACCACTGGAACAGGCCACTGTCACACATTTAGGCCCAGGCACCCAGGCAGAGGAGAGAGGTCCCGTAACAGAGAATCTGGCCTTATGTCAGCGCAGAATCTGTCTTCATGTCATAGCAGAGAATCAGGCTTCACGTCACCCACCACTGGAACAGGCCACTGTCACACATTTAGGCCCAGGCACCCAGGCAGAGGAGAGAGGTCCAGTAACAGAGAATCTGGCCTTATGTCAGCGCAGAATCTGTATTCATGTCATAGCAGAGAATCAGGCTTCACGTCACCCACCACTGGAACAGGCCACTGTCACACATTTAGGCCCCGTCACCCAGACAGAGGAGAGGTTCATTCAACTTTGGGTTGCCCCGCAATATAATGGTAAAATGAAATTAAAAATAGTATTGAATGAGGAAGTGCCCTGGAGTAGAATAATATATTGTTAAGGGGAGGTAGTTAATATCTAATCTGCACAAGGGATGGACAGGTCCTGTGGGATCCATGCCTGGTTCATTTTTATGAACGTCAGCTTGTCCACATTGGCTGTAGACAGGCGGCTGCGTTTGTCTGTAATGACGCCCCCTGCCGTGCTGAATACACGTTCAGACAAAACGCTGGCCGCCGGGCAGGCCAGCACCTCCAAGGCATAAAAGGCTAGCTCTGGCCACGTGGACAATTTGGAGACCCAGAAGTTGAATGGGGCCGAACCATCAGTCAGTACGTGGAGGGGTGTACACAGGTACTGTTCCACCATGTTAGTGAAATGTTGCCTCCTGCTAACACGTTCCGTATCAGGTGGTGGTGCACTTAGCTGTGGCGTGTTGACAAAACTTTTCCACATCTCTGCCATGTTAACCTTGCCCTCAGAGGAGCTGGGCGTGACACAGCTGCGTTGGCGACCTCTTGCTCCTCCTCTGCCTTCGCCTTGGGCTTCCACTGGTTCCCCTGTGACATTTGGTAATGCTCTCAGTAGCGCGTCTACCAACGTGCGCTTGTACTCGCGCATCTTCCTATCACGCTCCAGTGTAGGAAGTAAGGGGGGCACATTGTCTTTGTATCGGGGATCCAGCAGGGTGGCAACCCAGTAGTCCGCACACGTTAAAATGTGGGCAACTCTGCTGTCGTTGCGCAGGCACTGCAGCATGTAGTCGCTCATGTGTGCCAGGCTGCCCAGAGGTAAGGACAAGCTGTCCTCTGTGGGAGGCGTATCGTCATCGTCCTGTGTTTCCCCCCAGCCACGCACCAGTGATGGGCCCGAGCTGCTTTGGGTGCCACCCCGCTGTGAACATGCTTCATCCTCATCCTCCTCCACCTCATCCTCGTCCTCCTCGTCCTCCAGTAGTGGGCCCTGTCTGGCCACATTTGTACCTGGCCTCTGGTGTTGAAAAAAACCTCCCTCTGAGTCACTTCGAAGAGACTGGCCTGAAAGTGCTAAAAATCACCCCTCTTCCTCCCCGGCCACCTCCTCTTCCATCATAGCCCTAAGTGTTTTCTCAAGGAGACATAGAAGTGGTATTGTAATGCTGATAACGGCGTCATTGCCACTGGCCATGTTGGTGGAGTACTCGAAACAGCGCAACAAGGCACACAGGTCTCGCATGGAGGCCCAGTCATTGGTGGTGAAGTGGGTCTGATCCACAGTGCGACTGACCCGTTCGTGCTGCAGTTGAAACTCCACTATGGCCTGCTGCTGCTCGCACAGTCTGTCCAGCATATGCAAGGTGGAGTTCCACCTGGTGGGCACGTCGCATATGAGGCGGTGAGCGGGAAGGCCGAAGTTACGCTGTAGCGCAGACAGGCGAGCAGCGGCAGGGTGTGAACGCCGGAAGCGCGAACAGACGGCCCGCACTTTATGCAGCAGCTCTGACATGTCGGGGTAGTTGCGAATGAACTTCTGCACCACCAAATTCAGCACATGCGCCAGGCAAGGGATGTGCGTCAAACCGGCTAGTCCCAGAGCTGCAACGAGATTTTGCCCATTATCGCACACCACCAGGCCGGGCTTGAGGCTCACCGGCAGCAACCACTCGTCGGTCTGTTGTTCTATACCCGCCACAACTCCTGTGCGGTGTGGGGCCTGTCCCCCAAACATATGAGTTTCAGAATGGCCTGCTGACGTTTACCCCGTGCTGTGCTGAAGTTGGTGGTGAAGGTGTGTGGCTGACTGGATGAGCAGGTGGAAGAAGAGGAGGAGGAAGCTGAGTAGGAGGAGGAGGAGACAGGAGGCAAAGAATGTTGCCCTGCGATCCTTGGCGGCGGAAGGACGTGCGCCAAACAGCTCTCCGCCTGGGGCCCAGCCGCCACTACACTTACCCAGTGTGCAGTTAGGGAGATATAACGTCCCTGGCCGTGCTTACTGGTCCACGTATCTGTGGTTAGGTGGACCTTGCCACAGATGGCGTTGCGCAGTGCACACTTGATTTTATCGGACACTTGTTTGTGCAGGGAAGGCACGGCTCTCTTGGAGAAGTAGTGGCGGCTGGGAACAACATACTGTGGGACAGCAAGTGACATTATCTGTTTGAAGCTGTGTGTGTCCACCAGCCTAAATGACAGCATTTCATAGGCCAGTAGTTTAGAAATGCTGGCATTCAGGGCCAGGGATCGAGGGTGGCTAGGTGGGAATTTAAGCTTTCTCTCAAATGTTTGTGAGATGGAGAGCTGAACGCTGCCGTGTGACATGGTGGAGATGCTTGGTGACGCAGGTGGTGGTGTTGGTGGTACATCCCATGTTTGCTGGGCGGCAGGTGCCAACGTTCCTCCAGAGGCAGAGGAAGAGGCCGAGGCGGCGGCAGCAGCAGCAGAAGAGGCCGAGGCAGCGGCAGCAGCAGAAGATGCCGAGGCGGCAGCAGCAGAAGAGGTAGCAGGGGGAGCCTGAGTGACTTCCTTGTTTTTAAGGTGTTTACTCCACTGCAGTTCATGCTTTGCATGCAGGTGCCTGGTCATGCAGGTTGTGCTAAGGTTCAGAACGTTAATGCCTCGCTTCAGGCTCTGATGGCACAGCGTGCAAACCCCTCGGGTCTTGTCGTCAGCACATTGTTTGAAGAAGTGCCATGCCAGGGAACTCCTTGAAGCTGCCTTTGGGGTGCTCGGTCCCAGATGGCGGCGGTCAGTAGCAGGCGGAGTCTCTTGGCGGCGGGTGTTCTGATTTTGCCCACTGCTCCCTCTTTTGCTACGCTGTTGGCTCGGTCTCACCACTGCCTCTTCCTCCGAACTGTGAAAGTCAGTGGCACGACCTTCATTCCATGTGGGGTCTAGGACCTCATCGTCCCCTGCATCGTCTTCCACCCAGTCTTGATCCCTGACCTCCTGTTCAGTCTGCACACTGCAGAAAGACGCAGCAGTTGGCACCTGTGTTTCGTCATCATCAGAGACGTGCTGAGGTGGTATTCCATGTCCTCATCATCAGGAAAAATAAGTGGTTGTGCGTTAGTGCATTCTATCTCTTCCACCCCTGGGGAAGGGCTAGGTGGATGCCCTTGGGAAACCCTGGCAGCAGAGTCTTCAAACAGCATAAGAGACTGCTGCATAACTTGAGGCTCAGACAGTTTCCCTGATATGCATGGGGGTGATGTGACAGACCGATGGGCTTGGTTTTCATGCGCCATCTGTGCGCTTTCTGCAGAAGACTTGGTGGGAGATAATGTGAACGTGCTGGATGCACTTTCGGCCACCCAATTGACTAATGCCTGTACCTGCTCAGGCCTTACCATCCATAGAACGGCATTGGGCCCCACCAAATATCGCTGCAAATTCTGCTGACTATTGGGACCTGAGGTAGTTGGCTCACTAGGACGTGTGGCTGTGGCAGAACGGCCACGTCCTCTCCCAGCACCAGAGGGTCCACTAACACCACCACGACCATGTCCACGTCCGCGTCCCTTATTAGATGTTTTCCTCATTGTTCCCGTTCACCACAATTTTGAGAATGGCAAATTTGGGACTGCTTTTTCAACCCAGAAAAAAAAGTGTGCTTTTACGGTCACTACAAATAACTTGACCAGCTAAAACAGTGCAGCTTTGGTTGAATAGAGATGTGAGACCTGTTTTTTTTTGCGCTGTGTGACAGGTATAGGTTTAATCACAGAATCACACTTCTATCAGCACGCTAGCGTGTGTCTTAGGTTTTTCTGAATGACACTATCAATACCTTCAATGTAAGATTTTCTTTTTGGGATAGATTTTAAGTAGGCCTCAAATACCAGAAACTAGTTATTTTGAGAATGGCAAATTTGGGAATGCTTTTTCAACCCAGAACAAAAAGTCTGCTTTTACGGTCACTACAAATAACTTGACCAGCTAAAACAGTGCAGCTTTGGTTGAATAGAGATGTGAGACCTGTTTTTTTTTGCGCTGTGTGACAGGTATAGGTTTAATCACAGAATCACACTTCTATCAGCACGCTAGCGTGTGTCTTAGGTTTTTCTGAATGACACTATCAATACCTTCAATGTAAGATTTTCTTTTTGGGATAGATTTCAAGTAGGCCTCAAATACCAGAAACTAGTTATTTTGAGAATGGCAAATTTGGGAATGCTTTTTCAACCCAGAACAAAAAGTCTGCTTTTACGGTCACTACAAATAACTTGACCAGCTAAAACAGTGCAGATTTGGTTGAATAGAGATGTGAGACCTGTTTTTTTTTGCGCTGTGTGACAGGTATAGGTTTAATCACAGAATCACACTTCTATCAGCACGCTAGCGTGTGTCTTAGGTTTTTCTGAATGACACTATCAATACCTTCAATGTAAGATTTTCTTTTTGGGATAGATTTCAAGTAGGCCTCAAATACCAGAAACTAGTTATTTTGAGAATGGCAAATTTGGGAATGCTTTTTCAACCCAGAACAAAAAGTCTGCTTTTACGGTCACTACAAATAACTTGACCAGCTAAAACAGTGCTGATTTGGTTGAATAGAGATGTGAGACCTGTTTTTTTTTGCGCTGTGTGACAGGTATAGGTTTAATCACAGAATCACACTTCTATCAGCCCGCTAGCGTGTGTCTTAGGTTTTTCTGAATGACACTATCAATACCTTCAATGTAAGATTTTCTTTTTGGGATAGATTTCAAGTAGGCCTCAAATACCAGAAACTAGTTATTTTGAGAATGGCAAAATTGGGAATGCTTTTTCAACCCAGAACAAAAAGTCTGCTTTTACGGTCACTACAAATAACTTGACCAGCTAAAACAGTGCAGATTTGGTTGAATAGAGATGTGAGACCTGTTTTTTTTTGCGCTGTGTGACAGGTATAGGTTTAATCACAGAATCACACTTCTATCAGCACGCTAGCGTGTGTCTTAGGTTTTTCTGAATGACACTATCAATACCTTCAATGTAAGATTTTCTTTTTGGGATAGATTTCAAGTAGGCCTCAAATACCAGAAACTAGTTATTTTGAGAATGGCAAATTTGGGAATGCTTTTTCAACCCAGAACAAAAAGTCTGCTTTTACGGTCACTACAAATAACTTGACCAGCTAAAACAGTGCAGATTTGGTTGAATAGTGATGTGAGACCTGTTTTTTTTTGCGCTGTGTGACAGGTATAGGTTTAATCACAGAATCACACTTCTATCATCACGCTAGTGTTTGTCTTAGGTTTTTCTGAATGACACTATCAATACCTTCAATGTAAGATTTTCTTTTTGGGATAGATTTCAATTAGGCCTCAAATACCAGAAACTAGTTATTTTGAGAATGGCAAATTTGGGAATGCTTTTTCAACCCAGAACAAAAGTCTGCTTTTACGGTCACTACAAATAACTTGACCAGCTAAAACAGTGCAGATTTGGTTGAATAGAGATGTGAGACCAGTTTTTTTTTGCGCTGTGTGACAGGTATAGGTTTAATCACAGAATCACACTTCTATCAGCACGCTAGCGTGTGTCTTAGGTTTTTCTGAATGACACTATCAATACCTTCAATGTAAGATTTTCTTTTTGGGATAGATTTCAAGTAGGCCTCAAATACCAGAAACTAGTTATTTTGAGAATGGCAAATTTGGGAATGCTTTTTCAACCCAGAAAAAAAAGTGTGCTTTTACGGTCAATACAAATAACTTGACCAGCTAAAACAGTACAGATTTGGTTGAATAGAAATGTCAGGTCTATTTTTTAGGCGCTGGGTGACAGGCTCAACTTGCCCCTGATGTAATATATGGCCAAAAAATAACCACACTGTTGATGGTTAAATGCACTTGGGTGTCACAGGCTCAGCCTGCACCAGATGTAGTATATGGCCAAAAAATAATCAGACTGTTGATGGTTAAATGCACTTGGGTGACACAGGCTCAGCCTGCAGCTGATGTAGGATATAGCACAAAATAACCACACTATCGATGGTTAAATACACTTGGGTGACACAGGCTCAGCCTGCAGCTGATGTAGTATATGGCCAAAAAATAATCAGACTGTTGATGGTTAAATGCACTTGGGTGACACAGGCTCAGCCTGCAGCTGATGTAGTATATGGCCAAAAAATAACCAGACTGTTGATGGTTAAATGCACTTCGATGACACAGGCTCAGCCTGCAGCTGATGTAGGATATAGCACAAAATAACCACACTATCGATGGTTAAATACACTTGGTGATAGCTCGTGCTGGCGCACCACAAGTCAACAAAATGGCCGCCGATCACCCCAGAAAAAAAGTGATCTAAAAACGCTCTGGGCAGCCTCAAAAAAGTGAGCAAGTCAATAATAGCACTTCAATGATCCACAGCTGCAGATCGATCACAGAATGAAGTCTTTTGGAGGAGTTAATCTGCCTAATCTCGCCCTAACGTCGCAGCTGCAACCTCTCCCTATACTGATCAGAGCAGAGTGACGTGCGGAGCTACGTGACTCTAGCTTAAATAGAGGCTGGGTCACATGGTGCACTGGCCAATCACAGCCATGCCAATAGTAGGCATGGCTGTGATGGCCTCTTGGGCCAAGTAGTATGACGCTTGTTGATTGGCTGCTTTGCAGCCTTTCAAAAAGCGCCAAGAAAGCGCTGAACACCGAACCCGAACCCGGACTTTTACGAAAATGTTCGGGTTCGGGTCCGTGTCACGGACACCCCAAAACTCGGTACGAACCCGAACTATACAGTTCGGGTTCGCTCATCCCTATTCACAATGAATCAACTACCTTATCATCTGGGATGTGCCAACATTGCCAACACACTCATAGAGGTGATTGCTTCATTGTGATACG
Organism: Bufo bufo; assembly: GCF_905171765.1. NCBI lineage: Eukaryota > Metazoa > Chordata > Amphibia > Anura > Bufonidae > Bufo > Bufo bufo. The sequence continues at coordinate 58,416,726 of NC_053393.1, forward strand.
CAAGCCCCTTCACCACAACAAGGTAACGATCACGAAGGGGAATTGACACATGTATGTGCCTTTTTTTTTGTTTGGTTTTTGAAGCCACAGTGCAGCACCAGAGGCCAGAAAAATTAGGCATGTACGCATGCCTGAAAAATTAGGTATTGTTGCAGCCGCTGCTGTGGCAGCGGGCAGAAAAATTTATGTTTCCCAGGCAGAAAGTGCCTTAAAACATTTCGGATTGAACCCTAGTTTTGGGTCGGATAAGTCACGCAAGTCATCCGGCATTCAGAGATATAATACAGCAGCGTGTGGACCATTTTTAGCCCAAGGCAGCTCATCTCATCAGGCCTTTTTTAGTCGAATGTATCGCCCACTGTCAGTCCCTTCGGGATCCATCCCTCATTCATCTTAATGTGAGGTAATCAAGACTTTTTTGACCTAGGCGACTTCTCTTCTCAGTGACAATATCCCCTGCTGCACTGAAGGTCCTTTCTGACAGGACACTTGAAGCGGGGCAGGCCAGAAGTTCTATCGCAAATTGGGATAGCTCAGGCCACAGGTCAAGCCTGCACACCCAGTAGTCAAGGGGTTCATTGCTCCTCAGAGTGTCAATATCTGCAGTTAGCGTGGCCACCCAGTACAGGTTGTTCTCCTTCATCCTTTTTCATACGAGGGTCCCTCAACAGGCACGACAGCATGAAAGGCCCCATTTGCACAAGGTTGGATGCCGAGCTACTCATGTCCCGTTCCTCGTCCTCAGTGATCTCACTGAAGGTATGTTCTTCCCCCCAGCCACGTACAACACCACGGGTACCAGATAGGAGACAACGAGCACCCTGGGATGCCTGTTGTGGTTGGTCTTCCTCCTCCTCCTCAAAGCCTCATTCCTCCTCTGACTCCTCTTCCTCACACTCCTCTTCCAGCGTTGCCGCAGGTCCAGCAAGTGATGCTGATAATGCTGTTTCTGGTGGTGATGGTGACCACAACTCTTCCTCTTCCTCTTCACGCTCATCTACGGTTTGATCCAGCACTCTTCGCAGGGCATGCTCCAGGAAGAAAACAAATGGGATGATGTCGCTGATGGTGCCTTCAGTGCAACTGACTAGGTTTGTCACCTCCTCAAAAGGATGCATGAGCCTACAGGCATTGCGCTTGAGCGTCCAGAAACGTGGCAAAAAAATTCCCAGATCCGCAGAGGCTGTCCTAGCACCCCGGTCATACAAATACTCGTTGACGGCTTTTTCTTGTTGGAGCAGGCGGTCGAACATTAGGAGTGTTGAATTCCAACATGTCAGGCTGTCGCAAATCAAGCGCCTCACTGGCATGTTGTTTCGCCGCTGGATATCGGAAAAATGCGCCATGGCCGTATAGGAACGCCTGAAATGGCCACACACCTTCCTGGCCTGCTTCAGGAGGTCCTGTAAGCCCGGGTACTTATGCACAAAGCGTTGTACGATCAGATTACACACATGTGCCAGGCACGGCACATGTGTCAACTTGCCCAAATTCAATGCCGCCAACCAATTGCTTCCATTTTCACACACCACTTTGCCGATCTCCAGTTGGTGCGGAGTCAGCCACTGATCCACCTGTGCGTTCAGGGCGAACAGGAGTGCTGGTCTGGTGTGACTCTCTGCTTTCAGGCAAGTCAACCCCAAGACGGCGTGACACTATCGTATCCGGGATTTGGAATAGCCCCTGGGGAGCTGGGGGGTGCCGTTGATGTGGAGTAAGACGCAGGAGCAGAAGAGGACTCATCCGAGGTGGTTATGGAAGAGTATGGAGTAGGAGGAGTAGAGGAGGTGGCAGCAGGCCTGCCTGCAAGTTGTGGCGGTGTCACCAACTCCTCTGCAGAGCAACGCATTCCATGCTTGGCAGCCATCAGCCGGTTTACCCAATGCGCAGTGTAGGTGATATACCTGCCCTGACCGTGCTTTGCAGACCAGGTTTCAGTGGTCAGATGGACCCTTGCCCCAACACTGTGTTCCAGACATGCCATTACTTCCTTTTGCACAATCGAGTACAGGTTGGGGATTGCCTTTTGTGCAAAGAAATTTCGGCCGGGTTCCTTCCACTGCGGTGTCCAAATAGCTACACATTTTTGGAAGGCCTCAGACTCCACCAGCTTATATGGTAAAAGCTGGCGGGCTAAGAGTTCAGACAAGCCAGCTGTCAGACGCCGGGCAAGGGGGTGACTTTGTGACATTGGCTTCTTACGCTCAAACATGTCCTTGACAGACACTTGACTGTGGGCACATGAGCAGGAACTGCTCAAGGCGAGAGACGGAGTGGCGGATGGTTGAGAGGGGGCAAGGAGGACAGCAGTGGTTGACGTGGCTGAAGATGCTGGACCAGGAGGAGGATGGCGGCTTTGAGTTTGTGTGCTGCTTGTACTCATGTGATGATCCTATAGGCGTTTGTGATGTGCGATCATGTGCCTTCGCAAAGCAGTTGTACCTAGGTGGGTGTTGGACTTCCCACGACTCGGTTTCTTTTGGCACAGGTTGCAAATGGCATCGCTGTTGTCAGAGGCAGACACACAAAAATAAATTCCACACTGCTGAGCTCTGCAATGACGGCATTCTGGTGGTGGCAACAGCATGCGTTGATTGGCGTGCTGTCTGGCTGACCCGAGGTGCCGATGCATGCTGTCTGACTGTGCCACTAGCTCTTTGCGACGACCTCCTTCTGCTTCCAATTCGTCTCCTCCTCCTCTCTGTCTCTCCATCTGAACTTTCCCCCTGTTCTTCTTCTCTTCGAGTGGGCACCCACGTGACATCCAAGGAACCCATCGCCATCATCAACCGCTTCACTTGTATCTGACAACTGAGCAAAGGAAGCAGCAGCTGGTACAACATCATCCTCATCACACCGTACGGCCATGTGTGTAATGCTGCCTGACTGAGACATATCCCTGTTATCTACATCCTCTGGCAATAATGGTTGCGCATCACTCATTTCTTCCAACTGATGTGTAAATAACTCCTCTGACAGATCAAGTGAAGCGGCTGTGGTGCTAGTGTTGGTGGTGGCGGCAGGCGGGGTGAGTGGTAACTTGAAAGGTGCCCGAAGCTGAGCTGGAGGAGGATGGTGCGTCAAGGTTCAGAGCGGAAGCTGTAGAAGATTGGGTGTCCTGTGTTAGCCAGTTAACTATGTCCTCAGAACTTTTCGAGTTCAGGTTATATGGCCTCTTAACACTGGGCATTATTCTAGGGCCAAAGGGAATCACAGCACCACGACCACGACGGCCCCTGCAGGGTGGCCTGCCTCTGCCTGTTATTTTTTTTAGATTAGTTAAGTTGTACTATGCGTGCAAGCTACTGTGACACCAGATATGAGTTGCGCTGAAGTGACACTATGCACTGCACTGGGCCTTAAACACACAAACACGTGTGTAACTGACTGCTATTTATTCACAGTCAAAATTGTTGTTTTTCTTTAAATGTAATCAATTGTGACACCAGAAATGAATGGCGCTGAAGTGACACTACGGACTTGTAGCTGGGCCTTAAACACACAAACACGTGTGTGCAACTGACTGCTATTTATTCACAGTCAAAATTGTTGTTTTTCTTTAAATGTAATCGAATGTGACACCAGAAATGAATGGGGCTGAAGTGACACTATGGACTTGCCCCCTCTTGCAGTATCATCTCAGATCAGGACCATCAACCAGCCGGCCCCATAAACACATATACACAATCATTACCCTCCCCACACTGCCACCACTTTCCCAAGCCCTTACGACTTCACTCCTCCACCAGCTGTTTAAACAAACCCCCCCCCCCAACCCTCAGTCCATTCATAATATTGTATGGGCTGCTGAATCTCCAGTGGAGCGATCGGCACACTAGCACCACTTGGCCACGCCCACCTTACTAATTGACCATGCCCACCTTACTCCGATATCCTCCCCCTCTCCAGCGCGCGCTTCACTGCTCCCTGTGTCCTTACAGCACGCACCACGTGCAGTAGCAGGGTCAGAATACCCCAGCTACACCAGCCTCACCACCGCAACAGGTAACAAGAATATTAATCTAATTATATGATCATAACTTTCTTATCATATACCAACTGCCTTTTAATTACCCAAAACTGTATTTTATTACACAGCATTGCCTGACGAAGTATAATAGCAAAGCCACAGCGCTTCAGCCATACCTAATTCACCTCTGGCAAAGGTAATAACAATATTAACCATTTCCCAACATCACCACTACTCCTTCATCACTCACCCTCCACTTTTTAATAACTCCTAAACCATTTCTGCCATACAGCATTGTACTACATTGTCAGTAAAAGTGACCGGGGAGCATTAAACGAACAGCAAACATCCAGCTGCACCTGCAGCACACCAGGTAACAACCCCCCATCCAAAGTCCATACCCAGAGCCACATACATTTATTGCCATTTCCTCCAACCACCAAAATAATGCACTCACATCTACTTATGATGTCACCATTCATCACATACCAACCAATCACGTTCATCCGCAGGAACTAGGTACAGCTCTTGACTCCATTATCGAATGTTATTAATCTATTTATCTTTTTTTTTAAATATATAGAAAGAGAAAAAAAAAAAAAACATTTTTATTCATTTATTTATTTATCTACCTAACAATTGATACCCACATCCTATCTGACCCATGTAATTTAACATGGGAATACATATGAATTGATCGATTTCTACTTATTTATTTATTTATCTATTTATATATTTACGTATGAATTCAGGCTTACATACACAATTTTATATGACGACATATGAGAACTGAATCTTTTTATCAAATTTTTATCAAATTGTTGTGCTTTTGTGCACCATTAACGATACGCCTAAGCATTCATTTTCTTTGATGCCTATTCGTTATAGGCCTCTTTTCTCTATAGTCTTTATCCAGAAATACATTATATATATATTTTATATCATTATATTTTTCTTGTCTTTTGAACATAGCACTTCTTATTCCATTCTACCACTTTAATTGAAAGATATTTTCACTCTTCATATTATTCTTATCTCTTATTTTCGACTATCGTTATTATTATGAGTTTTATCCAACCCTCGCTTTTAATACCTACAAAAAATTCCCCCCCTTCGTACTTGTCTAATCCGGTTGTGATTTGTGCCTCACGTCCACCAGCTCGCCAGACCACAAAGGTCGTGACGGGCACTGTCAGTATTTCTAGCAATTAACGAAGTGGCGACTTGGCCCTCGCCCTTGGTTCTTTTGGACACGGCAGCTCCAACCTGATACCTAGCTAATCCAACGGACCTTCATCACGGTTGCACCCAATCGGTGCAACCCAAACAGGTGAGCAGCACATATTCACCTTAAATTGAAGAACGCTGTTTCATCTTTACCTATTTACCCTATGAGCGCCTTTCTCATCCTGTGGCCACATATTTGCTGTATTGCCCCGAGTTTCCGGGTGAAGAGTGTTTAACTCACTCCGAGATACGGCGGCTCTAGGTTTTTCTAGAGGGAATCCACCAATGGTAAACCGATACAATGGACTACTGCGAACACCGCCTACATGAACGAAAAAAATTGACCAGTATCTGGTCAACGATCGAGTCCAATCACCACACTTCAAAAGGACTGACGGCAGATACAGCCTCCCAACAGACGATCAACTCTAAAGAACTAGCGGAACTATTCTACAGACTAGAATCCAGTCTCAAAGATGAGATACAGCATCATCTAGACTGGATCTTACGGGAAACTTACCTTAAAGAATTCCTTGTCCCACGTGGACTGAGACTCAGGTTCAAGAGCCCGTTTTTAAATGATACAGAATTTGCAAAAGACTGGAACAATTATATGCTAGAATGTGCCAAAGGCATGTTAACACGCCTGGTCACCAAACGGGAGTCTTTGTGCCAAGACCTCAAAGACCAGATCGAGACACACACCAACTCACTCCGTAGACATACAAAACACACTGATTACACTAAATTTGACAGACAGATCACCAGTAGGCTTTTACAATATGAACGTGATACTATTGAAAAGAAAACCTCAAAATTTATTTTGTTTTGGGGTGTCTTTTTACATATACCCATGCTGGGTGAGATAAATATCTCTGTCAAATGACAACTTTGTATAAAAAAATGGGAAAAGTTGTCACCCAGCATGGGTATATGTAAAAAGACACCCCAAAACACATTGCCCAACTTCTACTGAGTACGGAGATACCACATGTGTGACACTTTTTTTGCAGCCTAGGTGGGCAAATGGGCCCACATTCTAAAGAGCACCTTTAGGATTTCACAGGACATTTTTTACACATTTGAATTTCAAACTACTGTACTTCTCACGCATTAGGGCCCCTAAAATGCCAGGGCAGTATAACTACCCCACAAGTGACCCCATTTTGGAAAGAAGACACCCCAAGGTATTTCGTGATGGGCATAGTGAGTTCATGGAAGTTTTACTTTTTTGTCACAAGTTATTGGAATATGAGACTTTGTATGAAAAAAATAAATAAAATCATCATTTTCCACTAACTTGTGACAAAAAATAAAAAGTTATATGAACTCACTATGCCCATCAGCGAATACCTTAGGGTGTCTACTTTCTGAAATGGGGTCATTTGTGGGGTGTTTCTACTGTCTGGGCATTGTAGAACCTCAGGAAACATGACAGGTGCTCAGAAAGTCAGAGCTGCTTCAAAATGCGGAAATTCACATTTTTGTACCATATCAATAAATATACACTTATTGCATTTTTTTTATCAGACATGTAGAACAATAAATTTAGAGAAAAATTTATATAGAAATGTAGTTTTTTAAAAAAATTTTTACAACTGAAATTGAAAAATGCAATTTTTTTGCAAAAATTTCGGTAAATTTTGATTAATAACAAAAAAGTAAAAATGTCAGCAGCAATGAAATACCACCAAATGAAAGCTCTATTAGTGAGAAGAAAAGGAGGTAAAATTAATTTGGGTGTTAAGTTGTATGACCGAGCAATAAACCGTGAAAGTAGTGTAGTGCAGAATTGTAAAAAGTGGTCTGGTCATTAACCCCTTCACGCAACATCACGTACATGTACGTGGGGGAATGTGGTGCCTCACCGCATTCCCACGTGCATGTACGTGATCGGCTTTCTGTGTCAGCGCAGGGAGCGAAGCGCTGAAGCTCCAGTGAAGCCGGCGTGCTGGGGTTGCTAGGCAACCAGAGAAGCCGGCAGGAGCTGTATTGTAGCTCTGACCCGCCCACGATCGCTGTGATTGGTCCATTACTGCAGAGGGACCAATCACAGCGCATCGGGGCAGGTAAGGGGGGGGTAAGGGAAGGACTATGTGCTTCTCCTTCTCTGATCGCCCCAATTCCTGTCAGGGAAGCGATCAGAGAAGGAGATAGTGTGAAAATATTCCCCACCTATGACGAGTATACTCGTCATGGCGCACTGCTTCTTAGCGCGCCATGATGAGTATAAACGTCATGGCATAAACTGTCACCATGTCTGCAGACATGGTGACAGCGCTGAGATCCCGGCTGTCACACACAGCCGGGCACCTTAGGTCAATGCCGAGGGGGGTCCTGTGACCCCCCCATGTCGGCGATCGCTGCAAACCGCAGGTCAATTCAGACCTGCGGTTTGTAGCGCTTTCTGCGGTTTCTGATCGCCGCGGTCCCTGACCGCGGGGATCAGAAACTTTACTATGCCCAAAATATATATGTTTCGCCCCCCCCTGCACCCCTGAATAATATTATGGGGGCGGGTGGTGCAGGGGGGGGTGTCGCAGGCGGTGGGGAGGTGCGGTAAGCTGTGGGAGGCGGGCGGTGCGGCAGGCGGGATCGCGATCCCCCGCCCGCCTCCCTTTCAATGATCGTTGGTGGTAAGTGGTTATACCAGGGTGCCAGCACATTGCTGGCACCCTGGTATAAACGGCTGACATCTGCGATGCGATGTCAGCCGTTTAACCCTTTCCATACAGCGGTCCGTACGGACCGCTGTATGGAAAGGGTTAACAGCGCAGGGAGCTCCCTCCCTCTCCCATCGGGGGGCTGCTGTGCCTTTGCAGCCCCCCGATGGGAGAGGGAGAGAGCTCCCAGAGAGCCCCCCTCAGCCCTGTACTTACCCTTCCCCGTCTGCGCAGTTCTGACCAGTTCTGAGCAGACGGGGAAGGTTCCCATGGCAACAGGACGCCTCTCAGGCGTCCTGCTGTCCATGGTGCTGAACAGATCTGTGCTGAAAGCATAGATCTGTTCAGACAAGTGTAAAATACAGTACAGAACAATATATATTGTACTGTACTGTATTATACAGACATCAGACCCACTGGATCTTCAAGAACCAAGTGGGTCTGGGTCAAAAAAAAAGTAAAAAAAAGTGAAAAAAGTAAAGTTTCAAAAAAACACATTTATCACTGAATAAAAATAAAAAAAATAAAATACACTACACATATTAGGTATCGCCGCGTCCGTAACGACCTGATCTATAAAACGGTCATGTTACTTTCCCCGCACGGTGAACGCCATAAAAATAAAAAAATAAAAACTATGAGGAAATTGAAATTTTGCCCACCTTACTTCCCAAAAAAGGTAATAAAAGTGATCAAAAAAGTCGCATGTACGCCAAAAAAGTACCAATCAAACCGTCACCTCATCCCGCAAAAAATGAGCCCTTACATGAGACAATGGCCCAAAAAATAAAAAAACTATGGGTCTCAGACTATGGAGATACTAAAACATGATTTTTTTTTTGTTTCAAAAATATTATTGTGTAAAACCCTGATAAATTATAAAAAGGTAGACATATTAGGTATTGCCATGTCCGTAAGAACCTGATCTATAAAAATACCACATGACCTAACCCCTCAGGTGAACACTGTAAAAAAAATTAAATAAAAACGGTGTCAAAAAAGCTATTTTTTGTTACCTTACATCACAAAAAGTGTAATAGCAAGCGATCAAAAAGTCATGTGCACCCCAAAATAGTACCAATCTAACCGTCATCTCATCCCGCAAAAATGATACCCAACCTGAGACAATCGCCAAAAAACTGAAAAAACTATGGCTCTCAGACTATGGAGACACTAAAACATGTTTTTTTTTTGTGTCAAAAATGATATTATTGTGTAAAACCTAAATAAATAAAAAAGTATACATATTAGGTATCGTCACGTCCGTAAGAACCTGCTCTATAAAAATAGCACATGATCTAACCTGTCAGATGAACGTTGTAAATAATAAAAAATAAAAACAGTGCCAAAACAGCTATTTTTTGGCAAATTTTCCATTTTAATTCATTTTTTCCCATAACAAAGCAAGGGTTAACAGCCAAACAAAACTCAATATTTATTGCCCTGATTCTTTAGTTTATAGAAATGCCCCATATGTGGTCGTAAACTGCTGTACGGGCACACGGCAGGGCGCAGAAGGAAAGGAGCGCCATATGGTTTTTGGAAGGCAGTTTTTGCTGGACTGGTTTTTTGACACCATGTCCCATTTGAAGCCCCCCCGATGCACCCCTAGAGTATAAACTCCAAAAAATGACCCCATTTTGGAAACTACACCCCTCAAGGTATTCAAAACTGATTTTACAAACTTTGTTAACCCTTTAAGTGTTCCACAAGAGTTAATGGCAAATGGACTTGAAATTTCTGAATTTCTATTTTTTGTTACTTTGCCTCACAAAAAAGTGTAATATAGAGCAACCAAAAATCATATGTACCCTAAAATAGTACCAACAAAACTGCCACCTTATCCCGTAGTTTCCAAAATGGGGCCACTTTTTTGGAGTTTCTACTCTAGGGATGCATCAGGGGGCTTTAAATGGGACATGGTGTCTAAAAACAATCCAGCAAAATCTGCCTTCCAAAATCCATATGGCATTCCTTTCCTTCTGCGCCCTGCCGCGTGCCCATACAGCAGTTTACGACCACATATGGGGTGTTTCTGTAAACTACAGAATCAGGGCCATAAATAAAGAGTTTTGTTTGGCTGTTAACCCTTGCTTTGTTACTGGAAAAAAAATATTAAAATGGAAAATCTGCCGAAAAAGTGAAATTTTGAAATTTAATCTCTATTTTCCATTTATTCTTGTGGAACACCTAAAGGGTTAACAACGTTTGTAAAATCAGTTTTGAATACCTTGAGGGGTGTAGTTTCTTAGATGGCGTCACTTTTATGGAGTTTCTACTCGAGGGGTGCATCAGGGGGGCTTCAAATGGGACATGGTGTCAAAAAAAACAGTCCAGCAAAACCTGCCTTCCAAAAACCGTATGGCATTCCTTTCCTTCTGCGCCCTGCCGTGTGCCCGTACAGCGGTTTACGACCACATATGGGGTGCTTCTGTAAACTACAGAATCAGGGCCATAAATAATGAGTTTTGTTTGGCTGTTAACCCTTGCTTTGTAACTGGAAAAAAAATATTAAAATGGAAAATCTGCCAAAAATGTGAAATTTTGAAATTGTATCTCTATTTTCCATTAAATCTTGTGCAACACCTAAAGGGTTAACAAAGTTTGTAAAATCAGTTTTGAATACCTTGAGGGGTGTAGTTTCTTAGATGGGGTCACTTTTATGGAGTTTCTACTCTAGGGGTGCATCAGGGGGGCTTCAAATGGGACATGGTGTAAAAAAAACAGTCCAGCAAAATTAGCCCTCCAGAAACCAAACGGCGCAACTTTCACTCTACGCCCCGCTGTGTGGCCATACAGTAGTTTACGGCCACATATGGGGTGTTTCTGTGAACATCAGAGTCAGGGCAATAAAGATACAGTCTTGTTTGGCTGTTAACCCTTGCTTTGTTAGTGGAAAAAATGGGTTAAAATTGAAAATTAGGCAAAAAAATGAAATTCTCAAATTTCATCTCCATTTGCCAATAACTCTTGTGCAACACCTAAAGGGTTAATGACGTATGTAAAATCAGTTTTGAATACCTTGAGGGGTGTAGTTTCTTAGATGGGGTCACTTTTATGGAGTTTCTACTCTAGGGGTGCATCAGGGGGCTTCAAATGGGACATGGTGTAAATAAACCAGTCCATAAAAATCAGCCTTCCAAAAACCAAACGGCGCACCTTTCACTCTACGCCCCGCTGTGTGGCCGTACAGTAGTTTACGGCCACATATTGGGTGTTTCTGTAAACGGCAGAGTCAGGGCAATAAAGATACAGTCTTGTTTGGCTGTTAACCCTTGGTTTGTTAGTGGAAAAAATGGGTTAAAATGAAAAATTAGACAAAAAAATGAAATTCTCAAATTTCCTCCCCATTTGCCAATAACTCTTGTGCAACACCTAAAGGGTTAACAACGTATGCAAAATCAGTTTTGAATACCTTGAGGGGTGTAGTTTTTTAGATGGGGTCATTTTTGGGTGGTTTCTATTATGTAAGCCTCGCAAAGTGACTTCAGACCTAAACTGGTCCCTAAAAATTGAGTTTTTGTAAATTTCGGAAAAATTTCAAGATTTGCTTCTAAACTTCTAAGCCTTATAACATCCCCAAAAAATAAAATATCATTCCCAAAACAATTCAAGCATGAAGTAGACATATGGGGAATGTAAAGTCATCACAATTTTTTGGGGTATTACTATGTATTACAGAAGTAGAGAAACTGAAACTTTGAAATTTGCAAATTTTTCCAAATTTTTGGTAAATTAGGTATTTTTTTGTGCAAAAAAAAAAAATTTTTTGACTTCATTTTACCAGTGTCATGAAGTACAATATGTGACGAAAAAACAATCTCAGAATGGCCTGGATAAGTCAAAGCGTTTTAAAGTTATTAGCACTTAAAGTGACACTGGTCAGATTTCCAAAAAATGGCCTGGTCCTTAAGGTGAAAATGAGCCCGGTCCTGAAGGGGTTAAGGGTGTTTAAGCTAGGGGAGCTGAGGTGGTTAAATATACCCATTAGATAATATAACTAAGTATGTAGCTAAGCTATTACTGTATCCACCAATGTTTGTTATACCATTATTAATATAATTGTAGTATGTGTCCGTATTGGACGACATATTGTGGAAGCTTTCCATTATTTCTGTACTTATCCTGTACACAAACAAATGTGTCGCTGGGTTTTTCAGCAGAGCAGTTAACCATCTGCAGAAAGTCAGTAAGCAAAGTCTATGTAATTAGTAACAGGTAATCTTAGCTCGATGTTAACACCACGTTCACCAAGATAATGATACTGTATGCAAAAATAACAGCTGTAATGGAAAGCATTAGAGTTTAGTTAATTTCATGTTTTTTTCCTGATAACATTTCATTATCTACAAATAACGGTAAAGACCTCTCTGCTGTACTCTTGAGATATCTGGGCATTTTAATCAGTTGAATATATTTAGCATATTTTAATTAGTTTATTTCCTATGTATCTCCTGAGCCTTGGCACCTCAGTTTTGGAGTGGATTCTGTAGGTAAAGATTCTCAGGGTCTAATTGCAGAACTTTGGGGATTATGTGTTCCTAAGTCTGAATGTCTAAGTGGGTTATTTTGCTGGTCAGTTTATGATTTCAACACAAGTACTGAAATTATTAGATGATGCATTATGGATGTTATATATAAAAACCAGTAAGTTTAAACAAACATAAAGCTTACTTCACCCCTTCCCGACTGCCCACTGATCTATAAACGTGCTATCTGCACGGGGTATATAAACGATCAGGCAGCTCTTTACAGCGATGGGATTAAAGCTCCTGCTCACGTGATCACCTGATCAGCTCTGCCTGTGTGTAATGCCCCCACAGGGGGCTTTTTTCCCCTATAACTGGGCCTCCTGTGGAGGACCCATGACCCAGCTGAAAACAGTGGAAAAAAAATTGTCAGTGTCCTCCAGAAGTCTTTTAATGACCTCCTGGGGGACATATTATGTTCCAAATATAAATTAGAATATAAGTAAAAAATAAAAATAAAAAAAACAAATAAAAAATATATTAAAAAAATATTAAAAATGCCGTCGCTAACTGAAACCGTCCCCATAGTCGCCCCCCTTCACTCAAACCTATACATGTTATGTATCAAAACGATCATCACAAAATAGGGAACCTTTATAGGGTTCATTCTGCGGACAGGCGCTCTTTAAGAATAACATAATATAACACCCCAGAGTGGTGTTACCACTCCTGCACCTGGCTTCTATCTGTGTCTGCTAACATTAATGTTATCTATGCAGCCTGTTCCAGGTTCACCACACTGTGCATTTCTAATGTTTGCAACTGTTTATATGTAATGTTCCTGGTTCACCAGCAGGTGGCAGCAAATATGGCAGAGCTACAGTTAGGTAGAATGGAGCTTTCCATTCCATTCTAGCCCCTCCTCTGGAGGGGAGTGGGCGAGTCCTACTTCCTGCAGGAAGGGTGGGTCCCAGTCTCTAGTTTGTTTTAGCTTACCCCTTGCTTGGGGAAGGTGTGCAGGACATGTCTCTGCTGGACGTGCCCACGCCAGTCATAGCACCTTAAGCTCTGCTGGCCATGGAGGCCAAAGCTTGAAGCCTCAGGAGCCAGGAGGAAATTTCCCTGGCAATAATTTAAGATTCAGACTACACAGAGAGAGAAGTGCAGCATAAAGAGGAAACAAAGACACTAATTCATCCTGTCAATACCGCAGAGCCAGAGAGAAACAGATGTAGCAGAGATGGGTTTGCCTGCCAGTTTTAATGCTAAAGCCTGCTGGGACCAAGAAAAAGTCTATAATCCTTGTTTGAGAGCTTTTATTCAAGTAAATCTACTGTTCAACTTTATCTTAAGGTCTGGACTCTTCCAATCCTTCAATTATTCCCCCTATTTAAGCTTCGAAGTCAAAGCCTGGGGTCCAGCCGTATACAGGTAGGAGCAGCGTGACACACTTAAAGGGACATTTTAGGCCGCACTATATCACTTATCATTCTTACACCTGGGACACATTACATAGAGGGCCCTAGGGGGAGGTGCCCATTGCACTAATACATTCTCCAATAAATTTAGGTCAAATAGGAATACAAATGTAACAACTTGCATTTAAAAGGAACCTGGCACCATGAAAATGTGAATTAATCTTTAGACAGTATCCTATAAAGCAATAGAAGCTGATATATTCTGACCTTTGAAGTCAAGGAGGCAGTCCTATCAGTGACTATCTATCTCTGTATAGACAGTCATAGAGGGAAGACTGTCAATCACTGATAGGACCACCTCCTAGACTTCAAAGGCCAGAATGAGCAGAAACTTGAAATGATTGAAATACAATGTATATTGAATCTTTTCTTATAATCTTGAGCATGCACATAAGGCTAAATTCACATGACTGTGCCATGTTTTGTGGTCCGCAAATTGCGGTTACGCAAAACACGTATGTTGGCTATGTGCATTCCGCAATTTGCTTAAAGGAACATGCCGCCTATTCTAGAAATACCTATTATTTTACACAAAACTGACAAAAAAAGGGGCATGTTCTATTTTTTTGCAGGGCCACGGAATGGAGCAACGGATGTGGACAGCACACGGAGTGCTGTCCGCCTCTTTTGAGGTCCCATTGAAGTGAATGGGTCCATATCCGAGCTGCAAAAATTGAGGCTCGGATGCGGACCAAAACAACGGTAATTTGCACAATGCCTTAGATATATGAATCCAAGGACAGTACACTTGGCTTCAATGCATGTCCACCGGATGCCACTGGAGATATGTCCTGGACTCATCCCCAGTAGGTTCTCACTTTTTGGTCTATACTCTATGGTAGCAAGTCCAAAAAATGGGTTGTTTTCACAAGGCATCTTTAGAAAGCTAAACCTCCTCTTCATGCTAGCATGCTGGTGGGTTAGTGTACAGGTTAGAAAGTGAAGATATTTGTGAACCTGCAGTCCTAAATATGAATTGAACACGTTAATTATTATGTTATACCTTCTGCTTTAAAAACAGATCATTCCTATGAGGGATTAAACTGTGTACCCCATGGAATTTATTTCTTTAGTGGAATTTTTTATCATAGAAACATTTTTACATTAGCTATATGACCTATAGACAGAAAACAAAGTTTGAGATTTTTAATTTTACTCTCCAAATTATTCACTTGCTTTGGACTCCCCTTTTTCCAAAGGCAATGAAACTTTTGGAAATAATGGGCAAAAATCCATTTGTATGAAAAAAAAGATGAAAAACAACATTTATTATTTTAACTAGGGATGAGCGAATTCAAAGTCGACTCATGTAATAACTTTATAAATTAATTTGTACTGTAAAAAAACATTTCCTGAACTCAGGTTCAGTTCCAAGGTACCACTTGGAACTGAACCCGAGTTCAGGAAATGTTTTTTTACAGTAGAAGTCAATTTGTGAAGTTATTACCAGAAGTCTTCGCGAAGTAATAACATTGGCTCATCGGAGCCAATACATTCTAATACTGTACGGAGCTCCTGTTCTGTACAGTATTGTAACAAAGTTTTATATGAATCGACTCCAAATCAATAAAAGTTTTACATTTTTAGTCAATGTTCTTAAGAGAAGCTCAAACCTTAACCAGCTCAAAAGTAGACGCACATTCTGTGTCTGAAAGTTCAGATTATACAAACCCTCAGAAGCTGGCATTTATTTGCATTTTTTTCTCACAGAGGTAAATCAATGAATCTTTTTAAGGTACTGTCCTTTATATGAAGTGCTATATTTTATATTAATATTAATTATTCCAGGGTATCATAGACGTCTACATTTCAGAGGTGACTATATGTGTATATTGTATATTAATCCTCTCTTGAGTTTTACCTCCTTTCAGCTTCAAAGAAAACTGCCCACCCAGACACATTCTTTTTATCTAAAAAGTTTTCAAAAGTTTAAATCATCATTCTCAACGTATTTTTATATTTCACGAGTAGGTCTTAATGTAATGCAGTGTAAAAGTGGAAGTAGTAGACACAGAGACCAGGAGGGTTCAAATTTAATTTTTCTACCCACCAGTAGAAAAAAAGATGTCTGTAATATGATTGATTTGTTATGAACTCCAATGCAACTTTTTGTTAGAGTCAATTATGCAATGAAGCTTCATAAAGTAAAATTAGCTAAGCCTACACATTAAGATTTACTAATGTAAATGTTTTGCCTTGAATCTTCCCTTACTGTGTGCTGGGGGAGGGCTTAGGACCTAACCCAATGTAGGCACACTGACACATACCTCACATACCACTGTCTATCAATGTAGAAAGGCTTTGAACATGCATTTTAAAAGGAGATTAAAAAAAATCCATCTTGATTACAAGAAAATCCAAATCGCTGCCATCATGATGATTGTTAAAAAATATAGCAAAAGGGCAACACATCAACTCGAACCAAGCAGGGATAGTCTGCTTTCTTCCATTAGTCTGAGAAAACAAGATTGATGTGTTGCATTGTCATTAGCATTAGGAGGCAATATATCACTGCCTTAGAACAGCATTATCAACTCCTTCAGAAGCTTTTCTTAAATGCAGAGAGACTGCAGGAATATGTAGAACAATACAACTTAACCCTGTAAAGATTACCGCTGTAATGTCTTGTGCCATGCATAATTGATCACATCAGTGGGGGACTGGGTGGATATAAAATCAGTGACATTCAAATGTTTAAATAATTACCAGCAATGGCTGGTCGGTGTGATGATTGATGACTGATATCTGTAAGTAATATCAACTTAGGACACCAGGCACTCTGAGCAATTTAATATAGGCTCCTCTATACTTCATTTAAAACACAGATCAAGCTCAATCTCATCCTAACTGCATATATTATCTACAGATTGATAAATAATTGGATTTGAGACTCTTGTTTCATTTCATTATACAGAGCAGTACATCGTATATTGAATGATTTCATTCGTGCCTTTCTTTGCAGCAGAGAAAAAGATCAAGTGGCTAGAAAGCCAAGGATCATTTGGGCCTACTGAAGGCATGCAGATCATTTTAATGCTACTACAGAGGTTAAAGATTAAGGTTAAAGAAAAATTAGCTGTTAGTAAAGCAAAACCCCAGTATCCTACACATGTCAAATTCATAAGGGTTCCATAAGCTGAAAAACAATTTGATTACTGGGGTTCTTAAGGTGGCTATACACATTAGATGGGTGTTGGCTGAACCCATTGATTTTGGTGAGTATGGTCAAACCATTATTTTATTTGCATGGGGTGTTCCAACTTTTACCCGATGGCAAATGTGTGGGTCATGAAGGGTTGGCCATGTTGTATTTCATCATGATTCATGCTTTTGTTCTTATGAGAGATAAGCTACTGTAGGAGGTGTTCCCTTCCTAACTCCATGCCTATAAATGGTGGAGTTGGCAGGAACAGTTTGTTTGGCTGACAGCTATCTGAAGTATATGGCTAGGCTTAGTTTAGATAGATTTAGGCATGGAAAAATTGTTGAGCTCACCAGTGATTATATTTTGCCCAACTTCCTCCAAATACAATGGTGACTCTTTTGGGCTTATTTTTGATTTCTTGAGTACACAGATCTTAATTTTGTTAGAATCAGGAAAAAAAAAATTGCCAAATCACCTTTCTCCATTAAAAGCACCTTTAAGTTTGACCTAAACAAGCATGCATGCATGTGTATGGGGGTGGTTGAGAGGAATATCTTTTTGAACAATAGCTATCTAAAGTGGTTGATATATATATATTGGGGGGATTCGCTCTGGTAGTTAGAACTAGCGGATGCCGTATAGAGGCAAAGTACACAGTTCTTGAATCAAACAGCGGTGTTTATTCACACATTGGTGTACAACAAAATGCAGATACGGTGTATCACAAAACGCAGGTGGCTTGGTGTTTGTTCACACACATGGAAAGTCCATAAACAATAAAAGTCACCTATTCTCCTGGGTGTTAATTCGTACCCTGTTAGCAGTTCAGCCTCATGAAGTCCATAGGCGGCCTGTTCGGCTCAAACCTCAAATCCCAGCAAAGCCCTCAGTTCACAGCACACAGACTCCTGAGCTCCACTGTCAGAGGGAGGTAAATCCACACACTTGGCAGTGATGACTGTTTATTATGCCTGGCAAAACCCAGCCTGGAACATGGGAGTAGTCACCCACCCAGCACTTTGACTACTCCCAGTAATAGCCATCCCGGATCAGCTATGACAGCCATGGTAACTCTCAAGGTGTCAATTAGCAATAGCTTCCCCTGACACACAAAATAACGGCTCTTACTTCACCTAGGCCAGGAACCTCGGTGACACATACTTTCCATCCACAATGATTCCAGGTACCTTCTTACATATCCCCCCTTTGTTCAATCCTGAGGGGGTGAACACCTGCCATAAAGTATACCCGGGACAGGGCATCTGCGTTTTTCTGCAACCGGCCTGCCCTGTGTTCCACGGAGAACTTAAAGTTCTGTAAGGACAGGAACCACCTGGTGACACAGGCATTTCTCTCTTTGGCCTGGCTCATCCGCTTGAGAGGAGAGTGGTCAGTCCCCAGGCGGAACTTTCTCCCCAACAAATAGCTCGTCAACCCGGGGCATGGGATATAGGTCAAACTTAGATATCTTGTTTAATTTCTTTTAAATCGTTACAAAACCGCAATGTCCCGTCTGGTTTGGGTATCAGTACTATAGGGCTGGCCCACTCACTTCTAGACTCCTCGATGACGTCTAATTGTAGCATCAGTTGCACTTCCTCAGAGATGGCCTGTCACCGAGCATCGGGTACCCGATATGGTTTGAACCGGATTTTGGCCTGAGGCTCAGTGACAATGTCATGCTGGATTATGGAAGTGCATCCACGGAGGTCTGAGAACACATCCGTGTTCCTGCTGCTGAACTTCCAGACCTTCTGAGTCTGTTTAGAGGAGAGGCTGTCAGCAATCTTTACTGTGGGAACCGCTTTCCTTACATCATACTTAGGGGCCGGAACTTTTCCCCCTAGAAAACTCAGCCGCGGGCTATCGTCAGTACTGGTCTCCCTATCCTTCTATGGTTTGAGTAAATTCACATGGTACACCTGCTCCGGCTTCTGCCGCCCTGTCTTATGTACCTTGTAGTTTACTTCTCCAACCTTTTTGAGTACCTCGTAGGGTCCCTGACACTTAGCCAGTAACCTACTCCCCACTGTCGGTACCAGAACCAAAACCCAATCTCCCGGGTTATATATCTAGAACTGAGCCTGCCGATTATACACCTGACTTGCTTGCTGAGCTGCCTCCGTATGTTCCTTTACCAGCGGCAACACGGTTTCCATACGCTCCTGCATCTAGGTGACGTATTCAACAACACTTTGGTTATGTCCAACAGACCACGTGGATGTCTGCCATATACTAGTTCGAAGAGAGAGAACCCAGTAGAGGCCTGGGGCACTTCTCGCACTGCGAACTTAAGATATGGCAGAAGAAGTGTCCCAGTTCTTTCCATCTTTAGCTACTACTCAATAAACAGTAATTGCCGTTCCCTACCATCATCTTCTAGTGATTGTGGATGCTCAAAAGTTTGGGAATCAGGGCACAAGATCTGTCCCTCTTCAAGCATGCTTGGCGGGAGGGCCAAATCAATGAAAGGCGCTGAAAAGAGCTACTCGGAATATCCTAGTGTGGGATCACTTGTTTGCCCAGACTCACCATGGTGGGAGTAAGGAGGATCAGGGTGAGGATTGGGTTGAGCAGACTCTTGGTTACTGAGACTGGACTTGGTGGAAGACAGGGTGGTGCTTAACCGACTGGAAGCATTATCTTCTGCAATCCAACGGACCACCTGGTCGCACTGGTCTGACTTCGAGAGCGTTGTCCTGCACCGCCCTGAAAACTGGGACATGAAGCTAGGTATCATGGATGATTGTTTTTCTTGTGCTCTGGCAGCAGGCACAGTTTCACCGCGCCTTCTGCACGACCTCTGCGTGAACCATCAGCATCACGGCCACTGCCCCGTCCCTTACTGCTCGCCTTCTTCATAATAAATGTTATATATGATTGAAAGTCTGTCACACGTACAGTAGCATAGGAATTGAAAGTGTATGAGCAAACAAATTTAAAAAGGTATTTGGGATGTGGAAACGTCACACAGGAGATATCCCGCAGATAATTTCATTGCTGTTACCAGCGACTAATGAAACATTACAGGGAATGTCACAGGTATTTGGGATGAGGAAACTTTATACAGGAGAGGTACCACCAGTAAAGTCACTGTACGCAGCGTCTATGCAAAAAAGGACCCTGTATGTCACAGATACATTTTTTAACGGCACACGTTACACTTGAGATGTGGCCCTGGTAATGTCACTGACAAAAGCGGACACTATCTATTGACAAAGCACACTGTATGTCACAGATATTTTTTGGATGCGCATACTTTACACAGGACATGTGGCGGAGCTAATGTCACTGTCCGCAGCGGACACCGTCTACGGAAAAATGACACTGTATGTTACAGATAAATTTTAGGAGCGCACACGTTACACTGCATATATGGCGCTGGTAATGGCACTGTTCACAGCAGACACCATCTAAGGTAAAAGTACACTGTTTGTCACAGATAAATTTTTGAAGCGCACACGCTACACT
Source organism: Bufo bufo (assembly GCF_905171765.1). Lineage (NCBI taxonomy): Eukaryota > Metazoa > Chordata > Amphibia > Anura > Bufonidae > Bufo > Bufo bufo. The sequence goes on from NC_053393.1 coordinate 58,437,149, forward strand.
GCAGATGTGGCCCTGGCAGGGCCGTCTTTAATATTGATTGGACCCTGGGCAAAAATTTACTTGGGCCCCCTGGATCCCGCCTTCCCACACCTTAGCAGGCAATCACGCCCTCCACCACAACACACACACAAAAAATCCACACATCTGGTAGAGTACAGTGAATGACTGTAAATACTTCCAGTTCTGAAGACTCCAACGGCTCAGGATCAGTGCTCTGGGCAGCTGGGCTCAGGCTGGAAGTGGGCACCGCTCTGCAGGAAGGAGACCGGGGCCCGGCTTACCCTAGTGTTACAGTGCACCCCAGCCCCCCACAGTATGCAGTATAGCACCTTATAGAATACAGCAACCCACAGTATGCAGTATAGCATCCTATAGTATACAGCACCACACAGTATGCAGTATAGCACCCCATACTATACAGTACCCCACAGTATATAGTAGAGCAGTATAGCAGCCCACAGTATACAGCACCCCACAGTATACAACACCTCACAGTATACAGTAGAGCAGTATAGCACCTCACAGTATACAGCACCCCAAACTATACACAATACAGCACCCCACATTATGCAGCCCCCCACACTATACAGTACAGCAGTATAGCACTCCACAATATACAGCACCCACAGTATACAGCCCACCACAGTATACAGCCCCCCACAGTATACAGCCCCCCACAGTATACAGGCCCCCACAGTATAAAGCCCCCCACAGTACACAGGCCCCCACACTATACAGCACCCCACTATACAGTAGTTTACAGTATATTAGCATAACAGCCCCTGTCACCTTTTTCTGATGTAATCTTCACAAAAAAAGCTCCACAGTTAAGGCAAACTTCTACAGCAACACTCCTGGTAGAAAGGATCTTGATGACCTCATAGCCATGTGACCAGTAATATTGCTAGGTTACTGGTCACATGGTGATGATGTCATCTAAGGTCCTAGAGAATCACAGCTCTCACAGTACACTGCCTGGAGTGCCGGCAGGCATGGCATGGCAGCACCCCCTGGGTAGCTGACAGCCTGACACCCGGAGCAGTGGCTAGCAGGGCTCAAGAGGCAGCTGCCTTGGGCCCCCCAGGAGCAACTGGGCCCTGGGCAGCTGCCCCTTTTGCCCCTTTTTAAAGACGGCCCTGGGCCCTGGTAAGGTCACATTCAGAAGCAGACACCGTCTACAGAAAAACTACACTGTATGTCACAGATAAATTGTTTCAGCACACACGTTACACTGCAGATGTGGCACAGCTAATATCACTGTCAGCAGCGGACACTGTCTATTGAAAAAGTACACTGTATGTCAGAGATAGTTTTTGGATGCGCACACTTTACACAGGAGATGTGGCACAGCTAATGTCACTGTCCGCAGCGAACACCGTCTGCGGAAAAAGTACACTGGATGTCTGAATTTTTTGAATGCGCACACTTTACACAGGAGATGTGGCGCAGCTAATGTCAATGTCCGCAGCAGACACCGTCTACGGAAAAAGTACACTGTATGTCACAGATATTTTTTTGATGCGCACACTTTACACAGGAGTAGTGTTGAAAGCGAATATTTGAATCACAAATTTTAATCGCGAATATCATCACTTCGAGAATTTGCAAATATTTTGAATATAGTGATATATTCATAATTTTTAATATTCTAGATTGTTTTTTTTTTCATCAGTAACCTCCCTTCTTGCTTGTGGGCCAATGAGAAGGCTGCAATGTCTTTGTCTGAGCTTAGCAACATCCCTAGCAACTAATAGGAAAGTTGCCTTACTATATAAGAACCTGCCCAGCAGCCCTTGTATGCAGTATTTGCAGATCTGGGAGAGACAGCAGTATTATTGCTGTGCTCTCTGCTTTCCTGTGTCATTACATTAGATAGTTAGTTAGTACATATATATATATATATATATATATATATATATATATATTACAGATAGTTAGTGGGAGATAGTCAGTGTAGGTTAGATAGTGATATAGTGTAGCTGTGCAGGGTGTTATGTAGTGAGGTTCCACATATGTTCTGCTGTCCATACATTCATGCTACATACATAGTGCTGTGATGTCACAAGTTCACAACAATACTTAGTGCACCAATCACTAATATGTAGTCAAACCTGTTAAAATGTGAAGTTGCACGTATTGCGCCAAATTAATTGCATCATTAGTGTTGATTTTGCAATCACAAATATATTGGAGCACTCTAGCCGCATGTATTAAGGCATTTGCCTGGATTTGTGGGAGGGGCTGAGGTCCGCCTCCAGCCTATTTAGGGCACCCCCCTTACCTGGCTCCTGCACCGTCTGAGGTCTGAGCTTTGTGAGAGGAAGTCGCTTGTTGGAGTTCTGAGGAATTTACCTGCGAGCCGCTGATTTTCTGAGAGCTTTTTTCGTCGCCGTCTGGTTCTGGTTGTGGAGCATTGCTGTTCTTTTCCCAGTTTCTCTCGGTTCACTGTGGGTCGCGTTTGCCCGTCAAACTGTGAGTTATTTCGTACGGGTCTGCAGGGCCTCACGGTCGCCCCAGCACCGGTTCATCTCATTTCATCAAGGCACACCAATGTCACGGTTTCATGCAAGTCACCATCATTCATTTCTGTCACACCTGTTCATGCGTTCTCATTACGATCCGCACCACCAGTTGGTCATACACACTGGCAGCATGCGGCATGGTTCCTGGTTCAAACACCCCCCCTTTTCTGTTGTTGTCCACTCGCTGCACCCATGTCACCAGCAGCTCCTTTTTAGGCCCTCCGGCGTCTCCACAGGGCCGCCATGCCGGCCAGCAACCTGCTGATCCCAGCACATTCCCCGGTTTGGTTCACCCCAAACAAACATTCATCATGCACAGCACAGTGGGCTGCTGCCGTGCACCCCCCCATTCATTTTCACTTTTCACTGGGCTGCCATTCGTCCCTTCCCTGTCGCCTCCTGCCTGTTGCCGCTCCTCCTGCCGCGCGGCCGATGGCGCCCGACCGCGTCCTGGGGCCTGATCTGCGCATGCGCGGCCGGGGGGGTTCTGCGCATGCGCGGCATTTTCGATGGCGCATGCGCAGTGTCCCGACGCCTCCGGACGTTGGTGTTCAACACACTGATTCTTCCCAGCCCCCACATGTCACTCCTCAGTCACAACCCCCCCCGGTCATTCATGTGCGCAGTCGTGGGGGCCAGCAGCAGTGCAACCGCACAATCTCCCCCCCCCCCTTTTCCATTCATTACCTACACTGGGCTCACCGCGGCCGTAACGTCCCCTCACCACCTGCTGCCTGGTTGCCGCTCCCCCTGCCGCGCGGCCGGCCGCGTCCTGGGGCCTGTTCTGCGCATGCGCGGCCGGGGTTCTGCGCATGCGCGACGGCTCGTCGGCGCATGCGCGGTGTCCCGGCGGCCGTGCGCGCGGCATCTGTGTCCGGGGGGCCGCCGTCGGGCGGCAGGGGAGGCCACAACAGGCCCCTCTTGTTACACATTCCCCAGGAGCCCCAATAAAGACAGTGAAACACATCACACCCATGAAACAAACAAACAGGGAATCATGAGCAGGCCCCTCTTGGCCAAAATCGTACATGATCTCACCATGCTGATCGCCGGAGGGGCATAGACTTCCCATCCGCATTCAGCTACAAGTGACTGTCTCTAAAGGGGTCGTCACCTTTTCACAACCATGTTTAAAAAAAAAAAAAAAAAAAAAAAAATAATATATAATATTTATATTTTGCTTCATATTCAATAAACATGTGGGAATTGCGGGGGCACGGTCCAGAAATGTTCCAAAAAAAAAAAAAAAAAAAAGGGGAAAATATTTTGCAGGCGCACACTTTCCGCCAGCCCATGGCCACGGCACGCACTGGTCTCGTTCACATCAGGCGCAAGCTATCATTTCATGTGTAACCGCCATGATCCTCCCGGTCATACATATGTACCACATGCATTTACGCTTTTCATCACGCTATGTCATGTTTACCCTCCCCCTTATTTTTTAGGCGGTCAACCTATACTGTTTTACACTACCGTGTATCCGGAGAATTTTTCTTGGTACCAGGTACGTTCACCTGCTCATTTACCAAAATCTTCCTTACATTTCGGATGGTCCCGTTAGGGTCAGCGTGCTGGCTTTAGGGGCACGATCATCCCACTAGGTAACCCCCCCCCTTTCTTGGCTTCGCCGACAGTTAGTGGTCCCGCGAGGCCGACACCCCGCCTCAAACGTACGGAGGCACCTGCCCAACGCGCCACCTCGTTAGTAAGCCGCCTCGCATGTTGCATAGAGAGGGCCTCACCTGTCACTCCCTTCCCCTAGTCCTGTCTTACAGTCACCGAGAGGCCAACGCTCCTGCCACTACCACGAGTGGCCTCATTACCCCCTCGCGCCAAATCATAGGTAGAGCCTCTCAAAGCCGCTTGGCAATTAGCAGGGCCTCATCTGTCACCATGCAAGTGTAATTTTTCGCCATTTGGCCTAGCTAGCCAGCACGATCCTGCATGGCCTCAAATTAATCAACTTTTTTATTGTAGTATGTCGCTGGATGGGTTGGGAAACTTCTCCCTACCTGGCACCCCTGCTAGATCTGTCACTGCCACTTCGGGAGACGATCTAGCCAGTCCAGCGTCCATCCGGTCCTGGACAATTCCTCGCATCACGGCGGAGTTGAGGAAACGGCATGTTCCCTTCCCCGCCACGGCTAGGAAAGCGGAGCTGTTCCGGCTGTTACGCGCTTCAACCGATACTAGCGATGCGGGGCAAGGACCCAGCCAGTCCGGCACCGGGGACATCCATGCCATGCTGGCCTCTCTGATGACATCCATGTCAACAATCAACGCCAGGCTGGAGAGGCTGGAAACGGTCACCACGACCCTCTCCTTGGCGGGTCCGCCACCGGCGGCATCACCGGCACCGGTCGGTTTGCCGGTGGTCACACCATCCACTAGCATGGAGGACCGGGAAGTCAACCCGGCGCATATGATTCCTGAGCACTTGAAACGGGATATCCTGGAAGGTAAGGATATAAACCTGGCCTCCCTTCTGATTGCCTCCCAGGACGTGGTCGAAAACACGACGTACGCCTATGACGAGGTGTCAGTTGTGGTCAAGTCCAGGGATGCCCGGCTCAATAGGAAATTGACCATTCCCGAATTCGTGTTGGCCTTCGGAATCTACAGAAAGGTCATCTGTGCGGTCTACCCCAACAGAAGGGAGGAATTCGACCTCTACTTACACAAACTGGTGGATTTGGGCAACAAATACGGAGGGTCAGCGTTTTATGACTATCACAGGTCTTTTTCGGCAAAGGTGGCAGGGGCTTTCTCCCAGTACGGAGTCCGCTCCAACTGGGCGAGGATCGACACGGTCATTTTTTGTCGCCACTTCGCAGGCCTTAGGACCCCAGCCTGTGCGCACTGCTCCTCCACGGCCCACACCACCAATTTCTGCCCGAACACGTCGGTCAGACAGGGCCCCTCCCAGGCAGCTGGTCCCTCCGGGGTCCCGGAGAGACTGGCCCGGGACAAACTGGGTCGGCCGATCAAATTTCTAGGCAAATCGATGATTTGCAATAATTTCAATGAGGGGTCCTGTAATTATAACGGATGTAAATTGTTACACATATGCACCAAATGTTTCCGGGCACATGCCAAGTCCATGTGTCCAAATAAAATGTTTACCAAACCGTATCTAACGACTATCAACATGCCAGTTTTTACCGCGCTCATGTCGCAACACCCCTCCAGGCATCTATCAGATTTCCTCGTTTCAGGATTGACAGAAGGATTTCACACGGGCATCCTGTATATGCCAACAGGCACCCTGGAATGTCCCAATCTTTTATCCGCTCTACACAACCCCACCGCCATTGACGCCCTCATAGCCCAAGAGGTAACAGAGGGTTTTGTGCTAGGTCCTTTCAAAACTCCCCCATTCGCCACATGGCGCACCAACCCCATTGGCGTCGTCACTGGGAAATCTTCCCAGAAACAGAGGCTCATCATCGACCTATCGGCACCTCACGGGACGGGCAACCCCAGTCTCAACTCCCTCATTCCCTCGGAGGAATTCTCTCTGCAGTATACCACCATAGATCACGCCATCACGGCCATCAGTCAAGCAGGGGTGGGGGCATGGCTCAGCAAAACCGACATCGCCAACGCCTTCAAATTACTTCCGATTCACCCTACACTGTGGCACCTGCATGGCATCAAGTGGTCTGGGGATTATTATTTTTTCTCCCGATTGACCTTCGGGTCCAAAAGCAGCCCGGCCATCTTCGACGTGTTTGCGGAAGCATTATGCTGGTTGCTATTGAATATAGCAAGGTGCCCGCTGGTTTTACATTACCTTGATGACTTCCTATTGGTGGAAGAGAACACTTCCCCTCCTTCCAGCCTCAGAGCCACCATCAAGCTGTTCAAGGAACTGGGGGTCCCCCTCTCCACCAAGAAGACAGAGGGGCCGGACACGATCATCACCTTCCTGGGTATCCAGTTGGATTCAGCTTCAATGCAAGCCAGTTTGCCGTCCGGGAAGATCCAGGACATCCTCACCCACATAGACGGCTATCTTCAACTCGGCACCTGCAACCGCAGAGAACTACAGTCCCTGCTGGGCTCCCTGAACTTTGCCATGCGCATCATACCCCAGGGTCGCTCGTTTATTTCACGGCTTCTGCACCTCTTCCCCTTGTTCCTACACGACTCGCACAGATTGTCCCTGGATGCCCACGCTGCGGCGGATCTGGGTATGTGGAGGAGATTTCTGTCCACCTGGAATGGTAGGAGCTTGTTTCTCCCTCAGCTGTCGGACTCTTCCCCCTCTATCTGGTCAGATGCGGCATCTACCACAGGCTTTGCGGCCATATTTGGGGACGATTGGCTGTGGGGCAGCTGGCCTCCTGAGGTCCAGGGTCTGGAAGGATTCTCCACTACCTCAGCGCTTTTTGAGATCTATCCCATCGTAGCGGCTGCCGTGGCGTGGGGTCATTTATGGGCAAATCTGGCGGTCCGCTGCTACTCGGACAACCAAGCAACCTGCCAGATTATAAATAAAGGTCGTTCCAAATCCCTCACAATCATGAGGTTCATGCGAAGACTTACTTGGCTGGCCGCCTGCAACAATTTTTTCCTGCATTGTTTCCATGTCCCAGGGGTGTGCAATTCGGCTGCTGACAATTTATCTCGCTTCAAATTTCAGGCTTTTCATCAGGATCTCCCATCAGCATCACCCACTGCCTCCAGCACCCCGTCATTTCAGCAACTCATTCTGGACTAGAGGCCATCATGCGGCATAGCCAGTCTTTGTCCCATTTTTCACTATCAGTCAATACACATAGAGCATACAACAGAGCATTCACGCTATTCAACAGATTCCTGGTAGAACACAACATCACGCACCCTTTCATCATGACGTCTGTTTTGGGATTTGCTTCCTTTTGCCACCTCAAACTAAAAATGTCATACAACACCATCAAACTGTATCTTACTGGCATTCAACATCATATGCTAATCTTGCACCCTAACTACACCAGCTTCATGGCCTCCCACCAAATCAAAACAATACTCAGAGGCATTCAGAAGACGGAACCCGCACGTCCAGCCCAAAGGCTGCCCATCAACAGTCATGTTTTCAAGGCATTATCCGACCTGCTGGACGCCACGCCTTTTGATACAAATACCAACGCGGTCATCAAAGCTGCTATTTACTTGGCCTTCTACGGGTTCCTGAGGCCCGGGGAATTCACTACCACCTCCGCATCCCAAACCTCATCTTGTCTTCTTGTCTCCCACTTATCTAAACACCTGGATCACTACGTCCTGACCTTACCTCACTCCAAGAGTAGTCAGCGTTCACCTGTCAACATCTCATATTACCCCACGCACAACAAATGGTGTCCGGTGAGGGTGCTGGACACATACAGTCAGCTTCACAGGTTCCTACCCTCTCAACCGCTACTTCAACTTCATGGATCGGTGCTCACCACGACCACCTTCATGATCCATGTCAGGTCATTTCTCACCCAACTGGGCCTTGACGCGGCCAACTACTCGGGGCACTCCTTTCGCATCGGAGCTGCATCCACGGCCTCCAGTGCCAACATCCCTGCCCATGTTATCAAGAAATTGGGACGCTGGAAGTCGTCCGCTTACGCACGATACATTCCCAATCCAGCGCAAGAGTTAAGGGTGGCTTTCCAAAGCATGTCGGGTTGAGCTGTTTACATGTTTTATTGGTTACAAATAAACTGGTTTATTTCCATTTTTTGCCCTCTTCTTTCTTAGGCCTACCTCGTCCTCGGTTTCGGCACACCACAACCGACTGCATTTCTTTCCCTGCTTCCCAGGGCTCTTCTCTGTACTACCGTAAGCACCTAACACAAGTATTAAGGCATTTGCCTGGATTTGTGGGAGGGGCTGAGGTCCGCCTCCAGCCTATTTAGGGCACCCCCCTTACCTGGCTCCTGCACCGTCTGAGGTCTGAGCTTTGTCCCTCCCACCACTCCACTCATTTACAACTCATTTCTTTTATGTCTTTTCCTTGGGTGGGCCCTCTTCTTTCTTAGGCCTACCTCGTCCTCGGTTTCGGCACACCACAACCGACTGCATTTCTTTCCCTGCTTCCCAGGGCTCTTCTCTGTACTACCGTAAGCACCTAACACAAATAAAGCTATTGTAATGTTCTGCCGTGCCAACCATTTTCAGTCTCAGGAAACTTCTAGCAGCTTGAAAAATGTAGCTATAGTGACCCACGCCTGTATTGCGTGCGCATTACGCTCATATTACATTGCCAATTTTCGCAATCGAGACCATATTTGCAAATTCTCGAATTTGCGAATATATGACAAATATTCTACCAAATATTCACGAAATATCGCAAATTCAAATATTGTCCCTGCCGCTCATCACTACACGGGAGATGTGGCGCAGCTAATGTCACTGTCCGCAGCGGACACCGTCTACGGAAAAAGTACACTGGATGTCAGATATCTTTTGGATCTGCACACTTTACACTGGAGATGTGGCGCAGCTAATTTCACTGTCCACAGCGGACACCGTCTATGGAAAAATTACACTGAATGTCACAGATTTTTTTGGGATACGCACACTTTACACTGGAGATGTGGCGCAGCTAATGTCTCTGTCTGCAGTGGCCTAACTATTGTACGCTATTTAGCGCAGGATGCGCAAAATATTGATATTGCTCCCACACACAATAGTCATTAGAAGGACTTTTGGGTCTGTAAAGTATTAGCTATTTAGCGTAGGTTGCGCTAAAAATAGAGATTGCTGCCACACACAATAGTCCTTAACCCCTTAGGGACACAGCCTTATTTCACCTTAAGGACCAGGCCATTTTTTGCAAATCTGACCAGTGTCACTTTAAGTGGTGATAACTTTAAAACACTTTGACTTATCCAGGCCATTCTGAGATAGTTTTTTCGTCACATATTGTACTTCATGACACTGGTAAAATGAAGTAAAAAAAATCTTGAAATTTTCAAAAACCCACTTTTTAGGGACCAGTTCAGGTCTGAAGTCACTTTGTGAGGCTCACATAATAGAAACCACCCAAAAATGACCCCATTATAGAAACTAAACCCCTCAAGGTATTCAAAACTGATTTTACAAACGTTGATAACCCTTTAGGTGTTCCACAAGAGTTAATGGCAAATGGTGATAAAATTTCAGAATTTAGATTTTTGGGCAAATTTTCCCATTTTAATCCATTTTTTAAACTAAACTACAGAAACACCCCATATGTGGTCGTAAACCACTGTACGGGCACACAGCAGGGCGCAGAAGGAAAGGAATGCCATACGGTTTTTGGAAGGCAGGTTTTGCTGGACTGTTTTTTTTTACACCATGTCCCATTTGAAGCCCCCTGATGCACCCCTAGAGTAGAAACTCTATAAAAGTGACCCCATCTAAGAAACTACACCCCTCAAGGTATTCAAAACTGATTTTACAAACTTAGTTAACCCTTTAGGTGTTGCACAAGATTTAATGGAAAATAGAGATACAATTTCAAAATTTCACTTTTTTGGCAGATTTTCCATTTTAATAATTTGTTTCCAGTTACAAAGCAAGGGTTAACAGCCAAACAAAACTCATTATTTATGGCCCTGATTCTGTAGTTTACAGAAACACCCCATATGTGGTCGTAAACTGCTGTACGGGCACACGGCAGGGCGCAGAAGGAAAGGAATGCCATATGGTTTTTGGAAGGCAGATTTTGCTGGACTGTTTTTTTTGACACCATGTCCCATTTGAAGCCCCCCTGATGCACCCCTAGAGTATAAACTCCAAAAAAGTGACCCCATTTTAGAAACTATGGGATAGGGTGGCAGTTTTGTTGGTACTAGTTTAGGGTACATATGATTTTTGGTTGCTCTATATTACAGTTTTTGTGAGGCAAGGTAAAAAGAAATAGCTTTTTTGGCACCATTTTTTTTGTTATTTACAACATTCATCTGACAGGTTAGATCATGTGGTATTTGTATAGAGCAGGTTGTCACGGACGCGGCGATACCTAATATGTATATTTTTTTTTTTATTTATGTAAGTTTTACACAATGATTTCATTTTTGAAACAAAAAATATCATGTTTTAGTGTCTCCATAGTTTGAGAGCCATAGTTTTTTTCAGTTTTTGGGCGATTATCTTAGGTAGGGTCTCATTTTTTGTGGGATGAGATGACAGTTTGATTGGCACTATTTTGGGGTGCATATGACTTTTTGATCGCTTGCTATTACACTTTTTGTGACTTAAGATGACAAAAAATGGCTTTTTTTACACCGTTTTTATTTTTTTATGGTGGTCACCTGAGGGGTTAGGTCATGTGATATTTTTATAGAGCCGGTCGATACAGACGCGGCGATATCTAATATGTATACTTTTTTTTATTTATGTAAGTTTTACGCAATGATTTCATTTTTGAAACGAAAAAATCATGTTTTAGTGTTTCCATAGTCTAAGAGCCATAGTTTTTTCAGTTTTTGGGCGATTATCTTGGGTAGGGTATGATTTTTGCGGGATGAGATGACGGTTTGATTGGTACTATTTTGGCGTACATGCAACTTTTTTGATCACTTTTATAACCTTTTTTGGGAAGTAAGGTGGGCAAAAATTCTATTTACTCATAGTTTTTATTTTTTTATTTTTATGGCATTCATTGTGCGGGGAAAGTAACATGACTGTTTTATAGATCAGGTCGTTACGGATGCGGCGATATCTAATATGTGAAGTGTATTTTATTTTTATTTTTTTTATTCAGTGATAAATGTTTTTTTTTTTACTTTACTTTTTTCACTTTTTTTTACATTTTTTTGACCCAGACCCACTTGGTTCTTGAAGATCCAGTGGGTCTGATGTCTGTATAATACAGTACAGTACACTATATAGTGTATTGTACTGTATTTTACTTACACTTTGTTTGAACAGATCTATGCCTTTAGCACAGATCTGTTCAGAACCATGGACAGCAGGATGCCTGAGAAGGCGTCCTGTTGAATGAATGAATAACTTATATAGCACTACAATTGCGAACTAAATCGCCTCAAGGCGCTTTTGCAGCCCTTGACCGCCTGTGCTTTCAGAAGAGTTGTATCACGGCCGGCGTGACTATCACTTACGTGACACAGAGGGAGGGAACGAGGAAGGCCCTGCCCAAGTGAGAGGGAAGGTGGTGACCCCTGACTCACCTTGCGGCTGGCACCTGGCTGCCCTGACGTCCCTAGACGGGTTCCTCACCCGTACGCCGATCACGTGCCTAAAGCCCTGGCTTTCCCTGAGCTGAGCCCTAGATAGTGAACAGGGCGGTGGGAACACTAGTCCGCACCACTAGCTCTAAGGGAAAACACCAAGGGGAGGACAGACAACACAGACTCAACATATAATCCCAGGAGGGCGACAACAGGAGACAACAATAAGCCCAACAGGGATCCGGAGGGTAGCACTCTGGAACGACAACCAGGATACACAACTCCAGTGGGTCAGTATAGATGTCCAGGCAGGAAGCTCTATAACTGGCAACTAGAGAAGTGTGAGGGGAGAATATAAGGAGGTTGGGAGTGGCAGACAAGAAACAGCTGAGGAGGAGAAGCTACGGATCCCTGAGTGACACAAAAAGGATAGCAAGGCAAACACAGAAAACAATCACTAAGAAACAACGTGATCTTTAGATATAGAGCGCGCAGCCACCCGCTGCGACTTCCTGACCCCGGGTATAACGGAGTCAGACGTGGCTCTTGATACCCTCGTGACAGTACCCCCCCTTTCACGAGGGGCCTCCGGACACTCATGACCAGGTCTCTCCGGATGAGAGGCATGGAAAGCCTGAATTAACCTGTTGGCGTTTACCTCTGACGCTGGAACCCACATTCTTTCCTCGGGACCGTAACCCCTCCAATGCACCAGATACTGAAGAGAGCGGCGGACCCGACGAGAATCCACAATTCTGGCTATTTGAAACTCCAGATTACCAGCCACAATAACAGGAAGAGGTGGCAGCGGTGATGGTTCTAGAGGTGGAACATACTTCTTGAGTAACGATTTATGGAAGACGTTATGGATCTTAAAAGTCTGAGGTAGCTCCAGGCGAAAAGCCACAGGGTTAATGACGGCTACTATTTTATAGGGACCAATGAACCTAGGGCCCAGTTTCCAAGAAGGAACCTTCAATTTAATATTCCTAGTAGACAACCACACATAGTCATTCACTCCTAGGTCCGGACCTGGTGACCGTTTCTTATCGGCCATGCATTTATATTTACCACTCATCTTTTTCAAGTTAACTTGCACCTTCTGCCATACCGATGAAAGAGATGAAGAAAACCTTTCCTCTTCGAGAACCCCAGAAGACCCCCCCTCTTTGAAAGTACAAAATTGGGGATGAAAACCGTATGCACCAAGGAATGGTGACTTGCCAGTGGACTCCTGATAATGATTATTTATGGCAAACTCAGCTAACGGTAAATATGATGACCACAACTCTTGGTTTTCAGACACAAAACACCTTAAGTATGTTTCCAGGTTTTGGTTGGTACGCTCAGTCTGTCCATTCGACTGAGGATGGAAAGCTGAGGAAAAGGACAAGTGAACCCCCAAACGGGAACAAAAAGCTTTCCAAAACTTAGAAATAAACTGGGTTCCCCGATCCGAAACCACATCGGAAGGGACCCCGTGAAGCTTCACGATTTCACTGATAAACACCTGAGCAAGAGTTTTAGCATTAGGAAGTGCGGGTAGCGCAATAAAGTGTACCATTTTGCTAAACCTGTCTACTACTACCAAGATAACTGTTTTACCCGCCGACAACGGTAAGTCAGTGATGAAATCCATTGACAGATGTGTCCATGGCCTATTGGGGATGAAAAGTGGCAATAAAGACCCTGCTGGACATGTATGAGAGACTTTCGCGCGTGCACAAGTAGAACAAGTAGACACGAAATCCATTACATCCTGACGCAACCTTGGCCACCAAAAACGACGAGATAAAAGCTCCAAAGTTGCTTTACTACCCGGGTGTCCAGCAAGTGCCGAATTATGATGTTCTTTTAATAATTCAAGACGCAGGTTTAACGGTACAAACAATTTCTCTGAGGGGCAAGAGGCCGGGGCGTCCCCCTGAGCCTCTAACACCTTTCCCTCTAGAACAGAGTGTACAGCAGAGACAACCACTCCTCTTTGTAAAATAGGTACCGGATCACTAACATTACCCCCTCCAGGGAAACTACGAGATAACGCGTCTGCCTTGGTATTTTTTGCCCCAGGACGATAGGTGATAACAAAGTTAAATCTGGTAAAGAATAGCGACCACCTAGCTTGTCTAGGGGTGAGACGCTGAGCCGATTCTAGGTACAGAAGGTTTTTGTGATCCGTAATCACCGTGACGCGGTGGATTGCTCCCTCTAAGAAGTGACGCCACTCTTCAAGCGCCAGTTTAATCGCCAACAGTTCCCTATTTCCAATATCATAATTCTTCTCTGCAGAAGAAAATTTTTTGGAAATGAAAGCGCAAGGACGCCATTTGCCAGGAGACGGACCCTGAGACAATACAGCTCCCACTCCCACCTCTGACGCATCTACCTCGACAATAAAAGGCTGGGAGACATCAGGTTGAATTAGAACAGGTGCCGAGGTAAACCTCTCCTTTAGAGAGGAAAATGCATCTTTAGCAGCGTCAGACCATTTGGAAAAATCCGTCCCCTTCCTAGTCATGTCGGTAAGGGGTTTAACGATCACTGAATAATTTTTAATGAACTTTCTATAGAAATTAGCGAAACCCAAAAACCGTTGTAGGGCCTTAAGGTTCTCAGGAAGATCCCAATCTAAAATTGCCTGGACCTTCCCAGGATCCATGCGGAAACCTGAAGCAGATAATAAATATCCCAGGAACTGTAATTCCTGAACGGCGAAGACACATTTTTCAATTTTCGCATATAATTTATTCGTCCGTAGGACCTGCAGTACTTGCCTGACATGCACCTCATGTGTTTTCAGATCAGCCGTATAAATTAAGATATCATCTAGGTATATGACTACAAACCTGCCGATGAGATGACTAAAAATATCATTAACGAAATGTTGGAAGACAGCAGGGGCATTGGTCAGACCGAAAGGCATAACTAGATTTTCATAATGCCCCTCAGGGGTGTTAAAAGCTGTCTTCCACTCATCCCCTTCCTTGATACGAATCAGATTGTAGGCCCCCCTAAGATCAAGTTTGGAGAACCACTTAGCACCCGCAATCTGATTAAAAAGGTCAGGAATGAGAGGAAGAGGGTATGGGTCACGGATGGTTATCTGGTTTAACTCACGAAAATCTAAGCAAGGACGCAGGCCCCCATCTTTCTTTTTAACAAAGAAAAACCCTGCAGCCACGGGTGAAGAAGAGGGTCTGATGTGTCCCTTAGCCAGGCTCTCGGAGATATAATCTTTCATGGCTTGTCTCTCGGGACCCGAAAGATTATACAACCTGGACTTGGGTAATTTTGCCCCGGGAATCAGGATTACCGGGCAATCATAAGGACGATGAGGTGGTAGCTTCTGACAACCCTTTTCAGAAAAAACGTCCTCAAAGTCCGAAATAAATGTAGGTAGGGGAGCTATGGAGGCGATTAAGCAATTGTTATTTAAGCAATTCTCTCTGCAATGCTCACTCCACTCCAATATCTCCCTGGCCTGCCAATCCACCACTGGATTGTGCGCTACCAACCAGGGAAGACCCAATACCACCGGAGAGGAAAGGCCCTCCAGAGCGTAACATGAAAGACACTCATTATGGTGGTCCCCTACCCGAAGGTGTAAATTATGAACAATGTGGGTGAGGTTTCTCTGAGACAGAGGAGCAGAATCTATAGCGAATACGGGAATAGGTCTCTGCAGCGTACAGAGAGACAAACCCATAGTGCGGGCAAAATGGGCATCAATCAAGTTTACCCCTGCTCCACTGTCTAGAAAAAAAGAAATAGACTCCGTCTTAACACCAAAAACATTGACCGCTGGTAACACAAATTGAGATGTTCGTATGGAGGAAACGTATAATCCCCGGCTGACATCCTCCGCACAGCCCAGGGTTAGTAGTTTTCCGACGGTCTTTTGTTCTTGAGAAAGGAGGGACAGACATTAATGAAATGACCCTTCCCCCCACAGAAAAAACAAGCCCCCCCCCTACGGCGAACCTCGGGAGGACGGACCTGACGAGAAGTTCCGCCTAGCTGCATAGGCTCATCTAAGTCAGTACAGGCTGACTGTTGATTGGGAGCGGTAACCAATTGCTCAGGAACTTTCGATCTCTCCCTAAGACGTCTATCTATTCTGATAGAGAGGGACATAACAGCATCAAGGGAAAGGGGGGTCTCATACAGCGCCAGTGCATCCTTAACCCTTTCAGACAACCCAGAGCAGAACTGACTCCTGAGAGCCGGGTCGTTCCACTGAGTATCCGTAGCCCACCTACGGAACTCTGAGCAATATTCCTCTGCTGACCGATCTCCCTGTAGGAGTCTCCGTAACTTCGACTCAGCCAGGGCGACTCGGTCAGGGTCATCATATATGAGACCCAAAGCCCCAAAAAATCCCTCCACTGACCGAAGAGCCTGAGAACCAGGGGGTAACGAGAACGCCCAGGATTGCGGATCCCCCTGAAGCAGGGAAATGACAATCCCTACCCGCTGTTCTTCATTACCTGAGGAGTAAGGGCGCAACTTAAAATATAATTTGCAGGCCTCACGGAACTTCGCAAATTTGTCCCTTCCCCCAGAAAATCTGTCAGGAAGAGCAACCTTGGGTTCTGTAACAACCTGGTTACCCATAGCAACCGCTGGGGGTGCGGTCTGCTGCATTTGCTGCTGTTGTTGGAGAACAGACGCCTTCAATCCTGCCACCTCCAAAGACAGGCCTTGAAGCTGTTCTGCCAAGGCATCAATAGGATCCATATTGGATTCTAAGTAGAGAAAAAAAACCAACAAATACAATTTATTTATTTATTTTTTTCTCAAAAAGTAAAGGCCAGTTATAATATCACGGCCGGCGTGACTATCACTTACGTGACACAGAGGGAGGGAACGAGGAAGGCCCTGCCCAAGTGAGAGGGAAGGTGGTGACCCCTGACTCACCTTGCGGCTGGCACCTGGCTGCCCTGACGTCCCTAGACGGGTTCCTCACCCGTACGCCGATCACGTGCCTAAAGCCCTGGCTTTCCCTGAGCTGAGCCCTAGATAGTGAACAGGGCGGTGGGAACACTAGTCCGCACCACTAGCTCTAAGGGAAAACACCAAGGGGAGGACAGACAACACAGACTCAACATATAATCCCAGGAGGGCGACAACAGGAGACAACAATAAGCCCAACAGGGATCCGGAGGGTAGCACTCTGGAACGACAACCAGGATACACAACTCCAGTGGGTCAGTATAGATGTCCAGGCAGGAAGCTCTATAACTGGCAACTAGAGAAGTGTGAGGGGAGAATATAAGGAGGTTGGGAGTGGCAGACAAGAAACAGCTGAGGAGGAGAAGCTACGGATCCCTGAGTGAGACAAAAAGGATAGCAAGGCAAACACAGAAAACAATCACTAAGAAACAACGTGATCTTTAGATATAGAGCGCGCAGCCACCCGCTGCGACTTCCTGACCCCGGGTATAACGGAGTCAGACGTGGCTCTTGATACCCTCGTGACAAGTTGCCATGGGAACAACTGAGCAGACGGGAAAGGGTAAGGAGGGGGGCTGCCTCCCTCTGTGACCCCATCCTGTCTGGGGGCTGCAAAGGCACAGCAGCCCCCCGATGGGAGAGGGAGGGAGTTCCCTGACTGTTAACCTCTGCTCTTCCATACCGCGGTATGGAAAGGGTTAAACGGCTGACATCACAGCACAGATGTCAGCCGTTTATACCAGAGTGTCAGCAATGTGCTGACACTCTGGTATAACCACTGTACACCAATGAATATTCAAGAATAGGCGGGCGGGGGATCGCAATCCCGCCTGCCGCACCGACCGCCTCCTGCACCGCCCGCAAACCCCCCCCCCTTGCAACACCCGCCGCCATAAAATCACTCAGGGGTACAGGGGGAGTGAAAATCTATATTTTGGGCATTTTTAAGTTACTGATCCCCGCCGTCAGGGACCGCGGGGATCAGAAACTGCAGAAAGCGCAGCAAACCGCAGGTCTGAATTGACCTGCGGTTTGCTGCGATCGCCGACACAGGGGGGGCACGGGACCCCCCGTGCATTTAACCGAGGTGCCTGCTCAATGATTTGAGCAGGCACCTTGTTCCGATCACCGCCGGGCGGGCGGCAGTGATCGGAACAACACGTGATGTACCTGTACGTCATGTGTCCTTAAGGACTCGGGAAACATGCCGTACCGGTACGTCATGTGTCCTTAATGGGTTAAAAGGACTTTTTGGTCTCTGAAAAGTTTTGGTGGTAATAATATTCTTAAATCACTCCCTACAGTGCCTGTCCCTTCCTCAGCACAGCTCTCCCTGACTAAGAATGAGCTGAACATGCATCATCGGGTGCTATATATAGCACCCAATGATGCGTTCCGGACAGTAAATCACTGCATTGCCATCAGCCAACATGGCTACGGCATTACAGTGAGGGCAGTACTTGTAGGCATGTTTATTGGCTGCGTAGCAGCCAAGAAACGTGCGGGGCGGAGGCTCGAGCACATGCAGTATTCGGCCGAATACTTCCATGTGCCGAGCATTGAGATGCTCGAGCCGAACAGGTGTTCGGCCGAGCATGCTCAATTATCACTAGTGTATAACAAAATGCAGATAAGGTGTATCACAAAACGCAGGTGGCTTGGTGTTTGTTCACACACAAGGAAAGTCCATAAACAATAAAAGTCACCTTTTCCCCTGGGTGTTAATTAACACCCTTTTAGCAGTTCAGTCTCATCAAGTCCATAGATGGCCTGTTTGCCTTTAGAGGGGCCTGAGTCCTCCAGCCAGACCTAAACCTCAAATCCCATCATAGCCCTCAGTTCAC
Organism: Bufo bufo; assembly: GCF_905171765.1. NCBI lineage: Eukaryota > Metazoa > Chordata > Amphibia > Anura > Bufonidae > Bufo > Bufo bufo. The sequence goes on from NC_053393.1 coordinate 58,455,617, forward strand.
AGCACGCAGACTCCTGAGCTCCACTGTCAGAGGGAGGTAAATCCACACACCTGGCAGTGCTGGCTGGTTTTTATACCTGGCAAAACCCGGCCTGGAATGTGGGGAGTAGTCACCCACCCAGCATCACCCACCCAGCACTTTGACTACTCCCAGTAATAGCCGTCCCGGATCAGCTATGACAACCATGCTAACTCTCAAGGCATCAATTAGCAATAGCTGCTGCTGACACATAAAATACCGGCTCTTAATTCACCAAGGCCAGGAACCTTGGTGACACATACCTTTCATCCACGATGATTCCAGGTACCTTCTTACTATATATATATATATATATATATATATATATATATGAAATAAAAAATAGATGAGCAGCACACAATATGTCAGCAGGTGCAGGCTATAACCTAAGCCAATAACTAATATTGTTTTTATATTTATTTCTTGTAGATGATATTGATATTGTATCCTATAGTGGATTATATGTTTGAGCACTGGAGGACGGCAGGACTGGAACGGCTTCTTTACATCGACACGAGTTTTCTGATCATCGCACTGTGGTGGAGCGGATACCGGGGACCCGCACCTGTGGGTGGGGCTTGGTGACGCAGGCGTTCTGTGGCAGCGAATTTCCGTATAACACACAGAGTGGTGATGGTGACCGTATGTATTGAGTGACTGCGTTATCTTGGCTCTCCTGTTAAGGATCCTGGGACAGGGAGTCACCTTATGGTCACCCCTTTGTTCATCATACCCTCTACATTGTGCTGCCTCTGATTGATGTTTCATATTGAGGTCGCTCGCTTGGAGAGACTAAGTGTGAATGCAGATGGTAGATGGACCTGATAGTTAATATAATTTGGGGACGAGGCGGCAATATGTGGAAGTGATGTGGTCACTGATTTGAACTAGACCGCTTGACCCCCTGCGCTACGGTGAAGTAGCTGTATAAACAAAGTTTGACAGGTCCTGTACCGAGTGAGAGGATCATGTGACTTCTCACATGACTATGATGTTTGGTGTTTGATAACCCGCCCACTGTGGGGAATGAGCATGCCCAGTTTGCTTGTGTTGCCGTGCGGCCATCTTGGTTGTGGGCCGCCGTTCTTTGCTCACCCAGAACATCTCGCGTGATGAAACTTGTATCGCGCATGCGCAATGCCGAGTTCCGGACGCCGAACGGGTCCTGCGTTCTTCCGATGCACATGGGATATCCATTAGGAAACAAGTAAATGATTTTATTGTTTGTATGATGTTTGATTAGCACAGAGAGGGACACCTGATCACGATGATCGCTTTATTATATGTATGTATCACAATCATGTACATCGATGTGTTTAATTATTACTTGTGACACTGTTTTGTATACAGTACAGTGTTTGAATACACTGCACACAATTTCACTCTTTTGATTTTATGTTCACCGGAACGTTTTATATCTTTTGTTATAATTGACTTGTAATTATCTAATGAGATTGTTGTAAATTTGTATGCTTTATAAGCACCTGATTTTGAACTGAACATTATGGCTTGACAAAGGCTCCATTGAGAGAGCTGAAACGTTGCTGTCCACATATGGGTCAATAAACACCCTTTTTTTCACGGAAATCTGTGTGCTGCCTTGGATTCTTTCTTTTTTATATATATATATATATATATATACTTTATATACATGTTTACAGTTACATAATCTGATCTTCTCAGATTCGTTGTTTCCTTAGCAATATTATTTTTACATACGGATTCTTGAAAATCTGTTGCCAGACAGAAACGAACATCTCTGCTAATGAGTTTTGACACATTATAAAATAAATTTCCTTTTCCTTATTAAATGCAGTAATTGTGACACCCGCAATATAATAAAGTCATGGGTTTAATCTACAATCAGGGAAAAGATATGAGGGAAAATTCACTAAAATGACATTTTAGTTATAATATTGGAAGATGATTCTTCATGAAAGGACTTGCGTGTAATTATCTCAGAAGTCCTCAAATGAATAGGGATTGATATTTCACAGAACGTAACATCTCATCTCCAGTCTTTATCGTTTTTTATATTAACCCTATGTCAAACATTATTACACGTATCACAGAATGTTGCAAGATAAAAAGAAGGTCATTTTAGATCAGTTGTAGGTTGACTCAAAGGAGAAGTCAACGAAGAACAGACAATAGACTGAATGTTCTTCTATGCAGACCCCTAGTGAAACAATTTTTTATACTTTCTTCTTACTTAAAAAGCTTTCTTGTTTGATTTACTGTTTGAATAGACTTTATCTGATAATAAAAGTTTCAGGTCAATGCATCCTGCTCAGTAGATACTGTATTTTTAGATACTTACCGACACATGTTGGTAAAGTGTCATTCCACTGAGCCAGTGCATTCGGAACGGAATCACATCTAATGGCCACTGAACCATGGAGGATGTATCCTGGGTTGCACTCGAAGAAAACCACAGATCCGACAGCAAACTCGTTCCCCATTCTTTTTCCAAAGCGAGGTTCTGGTACGGAACTACATTGAGTGGCACTTGTCCTTGGGACCGCTACAAAAAATTATTTAACATTTTTAACATAAGATCTTTGGATACAGCAGATATTTGTGAGAACATTTATACTTCTACTAGACACTTCTTCAGTGTAGATGAGATAGATGAGATACTTTATGTTGAACATTGTAGCTTTCTCATTTACAATGAAAGCTGAAAACATAATATTATTAATTGTGACTTCAATCTTTCAGTTAATTAGTGAGTAGCAAAGAATGTGCAACATCTTTTATCTTTCCAGACACATTTTCTAAATATCAGAACAGAAAAAACAGCTAATAGCTCAAGTATCTAGGTGTTAAACACTCATATAAACATATTAGGAAATATTTGGATTGCATATGTTTCCTATTATTATGAGGCTGTGTTCAAATCTGCATCGAATGCTCTGTTTGGTGTCACCGTCGCAGATTCCATCAAAAATATTTTACAAAATAAATCCTGCATGCAAGGGGTATTTTGTACCATAAACTGACAGACTTTCGAATAGACACCTGACAGACCCCAGTAATAGTCAAAGAGGTCTGTCTAGCACCTTTATATTTAGTTATATGCTGGATCTGGCACATTGTTTTTCTAGTTCTTCTCATATAATAGAGCAGGACAATTAAAATCATTAGCGATGATGTGAACTTCATCTTAGGCTAGTTTAGGGAGCAGCCTGCTGGAGATGTCTGGATACGGCACTGCCAGACGCTACCAAACACCCGGGGACAGGTGGAGATCTGGCCACAACACGGCAAATCAGCTGGATGAAAAACTCTGCACAGGTTGTGGCTGGATCTCCTCCGGTCCCCATTATAGTGAATGGGGTTGGACAGAGATGGGGTAGCTTCTAGCAATGCCAGAATGCAGAGAGATGTAGCAGGCTATTGTCTGCTGGAATGGCCTATTGGATCTCAAAACGGCAGTGTTAAACAAGGCTTAGTGTCATCTATATATATATATATATATATACACTGCCTGTACAAAAATAAAGTCGCCACCTGGATTTACCAAGCAAATAGTTCTGAGCCTACTATTGGATAATTACTGCATGGGCGATTATCTTTCAGCTGGCAACAAGTAATTTAACCTCAACTGGTGCAATGAGTTGCTTCTCATTTCTTAAACAAACATTTCGAAAGACACATCTCGTGGTCATGGAAAAGATGTTAGTCTGTTTGAGAAGGGTCAAATCATTGGCATGCATCAAGCAGAGAAAACATCTAAGGAGATTACAGAAACTACTAAAATTGGGTTTAGAATTATTAAAAACTGGAAGGATAGTGGGGACCCATCGTATTCGAGGAAGAAATGTGACAGGAAAAGAATCCTGAACAATCGGCGATCACTTAAACGTTTGGTAAAATCAAATCGAAGAAAAACAACAGTAGAACTCAGGGCTATGTTTAATAGTGAAAGTAAGAGCATTTCCACACACACAATGTGAAGGGAACTCAAGGGATTGGGACTGAACAGCTGTGTAGACGTAAGAAAACCACTAATCAGTGAGGCAAACCAGAAAAAAAGGCTTCAATTTGCTAGGGAGCATAAAGATTGGACTCTGAAGCAATGGAAGAAGGTCATTTAGTCTGATGAGTCCAGATTTACCCTGTTCCAGAGTGATGGGCGCATCAGGGTAAGAAGAGAGGCAGATGAAGTGATGCACCCATCATGCCTAGTGCCTACTGTACAAGCCTGTGGGGGCAGTGCTATGATCTGGGGTTGCTGCATTTGGTCAGGTCTAGGTTCAGCAACAGTATGTGCTCCAAGAATGAGGTCAGCTGACTACCTGAACATACTGAATGACCAGGTAATTCAATCAATGGATTTTTTCTTCCCTGATGGCACGGGCATATTCCAAGATGACAATGCCAGGATTCATCAGGCTCAAATTGTGAAAGAGTGGTTCAGGGAGCATGAGACATCATTTTCACACATGGATTGGCCACCACAGAGTCCATATCTTAAAGGGGTTTTCTCATCTCAGACAATGGGGGCATATCGCTAGGATATGCCCCCATTGTCTTATAGGTGCGGGTCCCACCGCTGTGATCCGCACCTATATCGAGAACGGAGAGCCCCGAAAGTGAAGGAGAGCGCACTACGCATGTGCAGCCACCCTCCATTCATTTCTATGGGGCCGCCGAAAATAGCCAAGCTCTGGCTCGGCTATTGCTGTGTGCCCCATAGAAATGAATGGGAGCATGGGCCGCACATGGCAGGTATTAGCAATTAGTGGTGGATGGATGCCGGGAAATCTGGGGTCCTCCAGCAACAGCGCTCCCTGCTCCGTTCTCGATATAGGTGCGGGTCCCAGTGGTGGGACCCGCATCTATCAGACAATGGGGGCATATCCTAGCAATATGCCCCCATGTTCTAAGATGGGTATACCTCTTTAACCCCATTGAGAATCTTTGGGATGTGGTGGAGAAAACTTTGCGCAGCAGCCAGACTCTACCATCATCAATGCAAGATCTTGGTGAAAAATTAATGCAGCACTGGATTGTGTGCCCTTTTTTTTTGGGGTGGTGACTTTTTTTTGGGACAGGCAGTGAATATACACTATATTTATGGGGATAGTTCCTTAGAAACAAAAATCCTAAAGGAAATTTCATAATATTATGACTCGTGTTGACCGAATCAAAGTATCCAAAGTGGACTTCAATCTGAATTTCAGGAAAAATTTGATTTGCCATGAAGCAGAATTTCCTTGAGTTTCATGGTAACGAATTAATTTTTACTGAAATGGCGGTAAAAATAAAAATAAAATCATACTAACCTCATCCATTTGAACATGAAGAGGTCACACTGGCCATCTTGCTTCAAAGTCCCGCAAAGTCCCGCAAAATCTTGCGTGCAATTACATATGACGTCACTATGTCAGTCAACGTGATAACGCAACGCGCAAGATTTCGCACAGGATCCTCAAGCAAGATGGCCATGGTGACCTCTTTACACTCAAATGGATAAGGTAAATTCCCCATCAATGAGCACACAACTTGCAGAGAAATGCACTTCTTCGTCAACCACCAAATAAATGTTTTTGTAAAATTCTGCAAAGTAGCTGAATAGATTTTTTAAGATCTTCGCTCATCTCTAATTATGACCTGAGGGCACATTACAACTCTATTTGGTCATGGCAATAGCAGCTGATTTTCAGGGGTAGAGGTGGCCAATCAGCGGATGTCCAGTTGTAACTACCTGTATTAGGCAATTTAGCTATAGCAAAGGTAACCAAACTATGGTTTCTCGCTACAATTTCCAAGTTTCGATGTTACCAAGTGTGTTTATCATTCTTTCTAAATATTTATCTATCCGTCCATCTGTTTGTCTATCTATTAAAGAATAAAAATAATGTAAGAATTTGCATCTTCTATATCAGTTTTACCAACAACTATTTTTTATCTATCTATCTATCTATCTATCTATCTATCTATCTATCTATCTATCTATCTAACTATCTATTCATGAAGAAATGCAGCAGCATTGGTGCAGGATCAACTGTAGCAAATATTTGAAGAATGTAGCAGCACTCCAGAAGGTCCAGTGAGAAATTTAGCATTAATTTGCTAATGTATAGTGTAACATTTCAGTCCCACCCAGGGGCGCAACTACCATAGCGGCAGACAATGCAACTGCTATGGGGCCTAGGGCAAGATCCATTTGAGATTATTTCCTCTTCTACTGGGGGTGAAAACTTGGTCAGGACTCTTCCCTCTAAACAAACAACTTTTCGCAAACGAGGCAGTGGAAAAAATGGCCCGAGTGTGTGTGTGTGTGGGGGGGCTGGTTTGATCCTTGCTATGGGGACCTTAATTCTCTATGTTTGCCACTGATCCCACCATGAGATTCTTTCAAGCTTTGGCTTGCTTTAAGACTTTACTATGAAAAGACTAGTTAGCTACAGTATATGAAACATATATCTAATATGTAGACATTTGTTTTCCTTTTGACAGACATTTGCATTACAAATTGCTTAAAAAAAACTTGATATTCACCATTTAGCTATGCCCATTACCTTATTCTTTCAAGCATGTTGTTCCCGTTGGCACCCTTATTTTGTCTTTGTGTTTCATAGTTGATGTGAAAATCAACTTTATTCCACGAAGCCTCCGTATCCTAATGCTTACTTTGAAGACAAGGAAGCTGAATGTGGCATTCTTCAAGCCATGCTTGACGCACTGTCTTCCTGCTACCTGGCCCTTGATAGATGATAGTAGTGGCCATGTCATCTCCTCGTCTCTCCACATCTCATGCAGGCGCACTCTGTCTACTTCATAGTGGCTACGTGGTTAGGCTGGGTGTACTGTGCCTGGCTATAGCACTTCACTGCGCATGCACCAGTCAACGGTGACAGTGCGCACCTGGATCATTTGCATGGAGAAGAAAGAGTGTGCCAGTGTGAGATGACGTGGCCACTATCCAGAAACGTCAATCAAGGGGCAGGAGGAAAGAAAATGGTGGGTCAAGCATGACTTGGAGGATCCAAGAGCCAGCCTCCTTGACTTCAAAGTGTGCATTAGCATACGGCAGTGTTGTGGAATAAAGTTGATATTCACAGCAACTATGAAACACAAAAGCAGAATAAGGGCAACATTGGGAACAACATGTTTGAAAGAATAAAGTAAGGGCATGGCTATATGCTGAAATTGATATCTCAGGTTCTCTTTAAAGAGAAAAATATCTGAGAAATATCTGTTTTAGCAACTACTTGCATTCCCCATCTAATATCAATTCTGGAGCATCTATTCTTATAACTCTATTTGGTGCCATTCTTTTATTATTCCTGCTAGAAGTTATTAATTTCTTGCTAGCAGTTTGCAGTAAAGGTCCAGATGGGTGTTACCAGTTGGGTTGTCTCCATTTACAGTCAACCATTGCTAGCACTGATCGTCAGACTGTGCCAAGACAACCCCCCCTTCCCAATTGGTAATACATTGCAAACTGCTAGCAATTCCTTCCTAAAACTGATATCTCAGACTCTTTAGGGTATGACCACAAGGTCAAGTTTTCTGATGCAGTTTTGGAACCCCAAATAAGGAGTTGATTATAAGAGGAGAGAAAGTATACAGGACATGACTTCTTCTCTTTTTTTAAAATCAGTCCTGGTATTGGCTTCCAAGCCTGCATGCAGAGATTTAACCATGTGGCCTTACTCGTAACAATATTTTTACGTTATTAAAAAAAAAGCTTGAAACACATCTATCAGTTGTTTGCAAGTGGACAACAAACTAGGTTTTGCTACAGCTTTTAACATAGAGGTATTAAATATTTGTTATGAATTTTTTTTTGCAAAATAGAGGAAATGCTTAGAAACACAAGCCCCGAGCTTCTGTGATTAAACACTTCTAATGATTACATAAAGGTCCGTCTTTCAGACGCATTTTGAAATGACATCAAAATCACCTCTTCGTTGAAATTTCACATAGGATGTCTGAATAGAACTTAAATTGCAGCTTTCACATGATCTATCAAGTCATTTTTTTTATAGCATTTTGCAGTAATAGGCCCAAATAATCTCTTGCATCAAAACCTTTTACACAAAAAATAAGGAGCAAACCTTCAGTGTTGTGGAGTAGATGGATACAAAATAACTCCATTATTCACAATTAACTGTAACTTTAAATCTAAGAATTTATGGTATTGTTATTTCAGTTTCTTTATAAATAACAATGGGGTTAAACTTTGAAATGTTTTATTAAGATGTTATTATTTTATTCTTGATAATCACAAACATAATAAAATATAAAATCTATCTATCTAAGATATATATGCTATCTTTCTATCTTATATATCTATTTATCTATCTATCTAAATACAAAAAAGAGACAGCATTCCAAAATGCCGTGAACATGGTGTTGGACCCAGTTTAGGGTTGAACGTATCGAGCTTTGGACCCTAGATCCGAAGTCGATTTGCTCCAATCTTCGTTTTAATGCTGTACAGAGATGGTCTTCATACAGCATTAAAATGTATGGGCTCCGGCGAGGCAAAGTCAGTTATCTTAATTTTGGCTATCTATTTTTCAACTTTAAAACCATTTTAAAACATGGATCTGAAGTCAGCTTCTGTACCAACTGGTACCTCGGAAACTAAGCTGACTTCAGATCCATGTTTTAAAATGGTTTAAAGTTGAAAAATCTAATCCCGAAGTTATTCACCAAAGTAACGTAACCAATTTCCCTCTCCTGAGCCCATGCATTTGTATCCTGTATGGAGATGGATCCCCATACAACATTCAAATTAAGTTTTGAACAAATCGACTTCAGATCTAGGATCTGAAGCTCGATTCGCTTATCACTAACCCGGTTTATTCCCCAAACCAGGTCCAACACCCTATTCACTTCATTTTGGAGTGCTGCCTCATTTTTCTATTTTGGTTATATAGTGGACCCTTTGCCTATCTATCTATCTACAGCAAAAATAGGTGACAAGGCAGCACTCCGGTCTTATAGAGAAGAATGTGGATACTTTATTCAGCCCAATGAAACATTTCAGCTCATCTCAATGGAGCCTTTGTCAAGCAGTGCAGTCAAACAGTCTATCTATCTATCTATCTATCTATCTATCTATCTATCTATCTATAATTTGTCTAGATATTATCTTATGGCTCATGCAGAGCAGCAGAATTATATGCACAGAGGTTGTATTGAATCACACAATGTCACTGTGGCTCTGCATTATGGAGCCATAGGCACTCCTGGTGCTGCTGTATATCGCTCCGTATGATTCCATGTTATGGAGCTATTCTCCCTTAAAAACAATCTTTCTAGAGGAGATTTCCTTCACAATAAATAGCTCAATAGAAAATGAAAATATGTTTTTAGCATGCATCTACAGAGGTTTAGTAGGCATCCATAGACTTTCAAGGGAGCTGCATCAGTGATTACATAGAGCCGTAACACTTTTGTATGCACGAGCCCTAAGGCTAATTAATAATGATAACAGGAAAAATATAGTTATAAAAACAACAAAATATATCATTATACTAGTAACCTAGAAATGATACAAATGTGATGAAAAACAAAAGTACGTTATAGAAATATACAGTGCCTTGCAAAAGTATTCACCCCCTTGACTTTTTTCATATTTTGTTACATTACAGCCTTAAGTTCAATGTTTTGTTAATCTGAATTTTATGTGACGGATCAGAACACAATAAGCTAAGTTGGTGAAGTGAAATGAGAAAAACATATAAATAAAACTATTGTTTAGAAATTGAAAACAGAAAATTGGCATGTGCGTATATATTCATCCCCTTTGTTAGGAAGCCAATAAAAAGCTCTGGTGCAACCAATTACCTTCAGAAGTGACATAATTAGGGAAATGATGTCCACCTGGGCATGTTCTGTAAATTTAATTATGCAAATCCTCAAATAATTCATGTTAATTCCAGGTTGTGAGGCACCACAATACGAAAAAAGTCAAGGGGGTGAATACTTTTGCAAGGCTCTGTAGGTAGACTAGATAAGCCACATGGTCTTTTTATATTTTATATTTCCAAACCAGTATTCCTAATGCATTGTACAAGCCAACCTCCCATCTGTTAACCACAGAACATGGATGAAGTTGTAGCAGATTCTACACTACTGTATGTACAAGAGTGATTTCCGTAATAGCAGATAAAAATCACACAAAACATCACTCCAATTTATTTAGAAGTGTCTTTTTTTTTTTACCAAAAAGTAAATGCTAACATTGTCTAGGCTTTAATAGAGTATTTAAATGGCCTGATGTATGAGAAGGTCACAACATGGATAGGGAAACAGCCGGGAATCCAAAAATGTAAGAAACAAGTATTTCTTAACTTCAATACTGAAGTACTCCCAACAACTCTTGATTTGAAGGCAAGGTCCTAAGACTTTAAGGAGCAGCTGTAGTTGTACCTGAGTTCCAATGGCCCTTCTGCCACACAATAAATAAAAAAAAACGCACATAATAAGTAGGGGGAGGGTCCTGTCATGGATTTTGCACTGAGGCATCTAGTTATGTGAACACATATGGCAATACCATATACAATAAAAATAGTGACATCACCTGTGCAATAATAAGAAAATAAACTGTGAGATTATTTTGAGTGGAGATTTCCATGCATGCGTGGTGACCACTAAATTAGATCCCGACTGAATAATGTAAAGACACAATACATGTAGAATGTATTGTTAAGATGGGATGTGCATTTACCTTGATAGACAAAGTGAAATCCTTTCGATGTCATTGGTCCAATTGTTGTAAATTTAATAATAATCTGGTTACCAGAACTTAGTGGGAGCGTTTCGCCTACTCAACAAAATGAATAAAACAGAGTTCATTAACAATTCATCCAAGTAAAATTTTGAATGTGTTATTATCTATTCTTACATGTAGTTTGGGAAATGAACTGTCTGTATCTGATGAATGAAAGCCAAGAAAATATTACATATGCCAAATATATAAAATGGATGAATAGGTTTAAAGGGGGTTTCTTGAATTTACCGTATTTTTCGCCCTATGAGACACACTTTTTTTCACCCCCTAAAGTAGGGGAAAATGGCAGTGCATCTTATAGGGTGAATACCATTATGGAACTGCTCATTGGTACAGTAGGGCTCAAGAGCGATGAATACATTGCTCCTTGTGCTGGCTGTACTCGCTGTTCCCTAGACTTCTTTTGCCGGAGCCACAAACTGTTCTGTGACCTGTGCACAGTATAGCACAACAGAAAGAGAGCTGGATCTCCGAAGTAACAGTATCGGGGGCAGGAGAGGTGAGTTGATTTTTTTTTGTCTCATCTGAGGTCTGATTGGGGGTCTGAACTGAGGTCTAGTTAACACTAGGGGTCTGATCTGAGGTATTATTGGAGGTTTGAGCTGAGTGCTCATTTATATTGGGGGTCTGATCTGAGGTCTGATTAGGGGTCTGAGATGAGGTCTAATTGACATTGGGGTTCTGATCTGAGGTCTGATTGGGGGTCTGAGATAAGGACTAATTATCATTGGGGATCTGATGAAAGGTCTTACCTGAGGTCTGATTAACATTGGGGTCTGACTGGGGCTCTGATCAGAGATCTGATTAACATTGGGGTCTGATCTGAGTTCTGATGAAATTGTTTTATTTTTTTCCTCCTCTAAAACCTAGGTGCATTTTATGGGTAGGTGTGTGTTATAGGGTGAAAAATACGGTAAATATTGTTAAAAATAATGCGTTCATTGCTTTTGTAATAAATGGACCCTTGACAGGTATTGACTTGCAAAAGAGTCCATCTGGTTTATTTTGTGTTATAGAATATATGACGATAAAAGGCACATTTGCCATCAAAAACACTGAAAATCCCAAAAGAATATAACCTCTTTGGCTTTAAAAACAGAGCTTCAATCTTGTGAGGGTTTAGCACTTCTGGCTAAGAGGACTTTTCCAGGGCCACAATGCCATATCTCACCTGCTATTCATTGTGACTCTTAGGGATCATTCAGACGACCGTACAAATGAGTCCGCCTCCATTCCACAATTTTGCAGAATGGGTGCTGGACCATTCATTTCAATGGGGACACAAAAGATGCGGACATCATCCGTTGTTCTATTCTGCATCCCAGCAAAAAATATAGAGCATGTCCTATAGGCATTTCTTTAATGGGCCGCCCAATGTGCAGAACGCACATGGGCGGTATCTGTGTTTTGCAGATTAGCAATTTGCAGACCGCAAAACATGGCACAGTCGTCTGAACATGCCCTTAAGTACAGATTCTTTTTAAATTTGAAATGTTAAGTTGCTTATAGCCCACTGAAATAAAAACTATAAATTGGATTGCCCATAAAGGAAGAAGAATAATTACCCATAATCCAACATTCATTTCACTTTTTTCTGAAATTGAACAGCTGAAGATGTCTAGTAGCCTACCATACACATCAGGTCTTCAGCATAATTCACTAAGAACAGTCTAATGTGCATAAGCCAGCTTTAGAATCCAGCACATCCATTGCATATAAAGTATTCTATATTTTTCATATCCATTTCTGATTTGGCATAGCACAATGGTAAGGATTTCATAGTTTGTTGTCTCTAGTATATCTAGTACTGTTGTTTTAAAAGGACATGACTAGAGATGAGCGAATTTCTAAAAAGTTTGATTCGGCTGATTTGCCGAATCTTACAAAAAAATTAGCTTTGTGATGAATTACTTTGCCACGAAGCACATTTTTTTTAAAGTAACAGGTGCAATGACAGGGAGCTGCGATAGCACCGCCCCCGTCATTGTACCCCTTAGATGCCGCCTTCATACTTGATCGTGGCATCTGAGTGTAAAATTAACAATAAAAAAAAAATTTCATCAAACTTACCGCCTCCATTTGATTGCGACGGGCCGGCCACGGCCATCTTGCTTCAAGATTTCAGCCGAAATCCTGTAGGGGCGCCAGATTACGTCATCACGCCGACTGGCGTGGTGACGTATGTCTGAGATCTTCAAGCAAGATGTAGGCTGGCGGCCCATGGTGAGCAAATGGAGGAGGTGAGTTTGAATTTTTTTTATACTATTTCAAGTTAAATCGATTCGCTGACATGAAGCACGAGGAAATTCGGCTTCTAGGCGAACCAAATTTATCCTGAAATTCGGATCAAATTCCACTGGGATCGCTCATCTCTAGACATGACCACTGGGGCTAAATAAAATCCTCCCCAATATTTTTTTGGGTGTAGATTCTGAAATATTACATAAACTGCAGTGATATTTTACCTGCAGAAAGCATGCATTTGTGCTGGAGACCCGCCGGATCCCCACTACATCCTATTGTAGTGAATCAGTATCCTATGGTACCTGTGGGGTCCAGCTATGCTTCTAGGGTAGAATATCTCTATAGACTGAGATTTCAAAAGAACTTGTACTGCACTATTGTAAGGTTCTGTGCTGAAGGAGCCATACAGACTCCATTCCAGCATGTATGAGCCCTTAGGCTGTATATATATATAAATACATATCCCTTGCAGTTACAATTGATAACAAGTATATTAGCTTTTGGCCAGTTCTGGAGGCCAGAATTGTATGCTAGTAGCCTGGGAGTCACCATTGTGCAATCTCAGGATGGGGTATGCAAAATATAACTTAACAGCTATGTACACTTTCAGGGGCATTTTTTATGATTGCATTTCACTTTGGGCTAAAAATCATTTTTTCAATTGGTTTTTAATAAAAAATATTTAATTGTTCTGTAACAAAGGGTTAACTGTTAGATATGTATTGTACTTTCACCTTTACTTTGTGCCGGTCATCTAATAAACCTTATCTCTTAATTATCAGAAGGTCATAAATACTTTTTTGAGTAGCATTCTTATCAGTAAGATAAGAATTGAGCTGTAATGAATGTTTAGGTCAGAGATTAGAGATAAGGAACTGCCAGCTGAGCTGCCTGACAGTAAACAGTAAAAATACCTAAAAATTCAGCTACTAGAGAATCTCAAGGCTATACAGAGAAAGGGGCTCAACATTTTTAATAAAGACCAATTGAAAAAATGATTTCAGCTCAAAATGAGTACAATGCAAATTCAACAATAATAAAACCACCAAAGGTGAACATAGCCTTTAAACACAAAATTAATACAACTTTGTTGGTAGAGGATTACTTATTTTAACTAATATCAGTAAAAAAAAAAAAAAAATAATAACATTTTTATAAATGACCCAGTGGTATCTCTGATAAAAAGTACCTGAATGAGATCCTGAGAGGGAGGATAAGAGTGGCGACTGTTGAGTTGCTCCATCATAAACCTCAACTACATCATGGAGAGACGTCTGGAAAAACACAAACTGGCCAAAAACCACTATAGAGCAATAACCAGTAGCAGAGAAAGAAAAGGGAGAGAAAAGAGAAAAAATCATGCTCCAAGTTCATGATCTTTAAGATGTTTCAAATAATTTGTGATAAAGAATACAAAAATATATGTAATGTTTCATGATCATATAGAAGGCATTGAAAATGCCCAAAATATAATATAATTAATGCATATATAATTCAAAAGAAAAGATGTAGAGATTACATTAATAATTCACCAACAGCAAACATAATGCATAAGACGACATGAAAACACGTTTGCTGATTTTGTGATATTTTTTGGAAGTAATGAAAATGGGAGTCAATGAACCAAATATTAGAATTAGATAATTCGTTGTTTCCAAATATTATGAACAGTAATTGGGGCAAATGCATACCATATTACATTGGGTCTAATAATTTTCTGCCCCAATTTTTGGACACTTGCCCCATTAAATACTGTGTTCAGAAATCACTATTATTGCTTGTCAGAAAAAGTCTTAAATCAAATGAACCCAGAAACATTTTTTCCCAATTGTGCATAAGAATTTGTTTTTTATGCAAACATTCCCAATTTCTCTTCTCTGTTTATGATTATTATAGAATATTTATCAACCAGTCCAATGTGTATAGATGAAATCATAGATATATCAATCCATAATAATTATCCGTTTTCTTTTCCATTCATTCTATGTATTTTTAATACTTTTTTATATATAAACAATGCAAAGATTCCATGGGTCATTCTTTATTTATTTTTTTCAAAACTATATAAAAAAATACGTTTAAAAGTATAATATTTAGACAAAATACATTGGGGCAGATTTTCTAATTAAAATGTGTCAAAACTACAGTGCACAAGTTGTGTATTACATTTGTTACACCTAGCTTAACATGAAGGTGCGATTTTACAGGAACCCCTTTGAAAATTTAACCAACCAAAAAGTGATATAAAGTTAGACAAAAGTGACTAAGAATGCACTAAATTCATCCATGAGCCACCATGATAAATTTGATGCATATTTAGACTGTCTGATGCAAGGGGATAATGTATCAAGCATCAAAAGGAAACTTTTGTTGACTTTTCTTTGGAATGTCTGCTTGGTTTGAAGCCATTTTTTGCAACAAATTTGTTGTGCTGATTATCTATTGATTTCTATTCCTAAATCTAATCTTATTTAGTACAAATGGTTTCCTTTGCAAATAGTTGCAATGATAAATTGGCTAAAAATGTAGCTCTGTGTGTAAAACATCTGTCCGCCCCTTAGTAACTGTAAACTGCAGGGCATGGCGCATTCATGTCATGAATTTGTAATAAATGCCTACTCCACTGACAAAACAGGCATTTAATGCATTATCCCCTAAATTTATTCTGCCTAACTATTAGATCTGCCCAATATTCTGTGACCCATGTCACCATACAAAACATCAAATAAAAAATAAATAAAGCACCAACAGTAAATTTCTCAAAGTCATGAAAGGTTATATAGAAAGTTATTGAATTAAAATAATGAAAAAAACAACAATAATAATAATAATAATTAAAAATAATAATAATATAGTATTAATATTGTAATCTATATGTTTCATGTTTATTTATTTTACTAACTTATATAGCGCTGACATATTCTGCAGCGCTTTGCAGATATTATCATTACTTGCTCTCCCCAAAAGAGTTCACAATCTACGTTCCTTATCTTTATGTCTTTGAATATCATTTTCAAAAGACAGAGATTCTCCAAGTTAGACTAGACAGTCTAAAGACAGATTTATCATCCAGAGTCAGCTACTGCAATAAATTAGGTGCAGTTTAAGACTGTCTAGTGATTGGTAATGCATCAGATGCGCTGTTTCAGAAAAGTGGGGTGATGTTGCCTGTTTTTTCAGAGGAGTAGGCATTTGCACCAAATTTATGATATACTGTAGCTACGACATATTTAGTGTGTTTTTAGTTTGTTCCATAGCTATTTTGTAGGACAAATTTAACAAACGGAGTGCAACATTTTGTAATAGGGGCTGGGAACAGGAGGAGAAACATACCTTTTGTGGTAGTTAACATATGAAGTTATGACAGACGTTCCAAAAATCAGAAACAAAAATTTCATGTTAATACATTGCCCTTTGATTTTACAAATTATATTTGTTAATCTTCCCTATTATTTTTTAGCAATTTAAAAAAAAGGTGCTGTAACTTTTTACTTCATCATGGGACTAGATTGGACTTGCAACTTTCTAATAAGTGCCAATAAATCAATATAGGGTAGGTTCACATCATCGTTTCTTTTTTTCTTTTGTTCTTTTGATCAATAATAAAAAAAAGTCCTCCAGTAAGTACTTTTTTCCATCTAAAATAACGAATCTCAGACGGAAATAGCTAAAATGGATGCAAAATGTGCTTAAGTGTGCATAACGGAGCATAATGGATGCTTAAAATAAAGGATCCTTTTTTTGTTGTTTTTTGATCTTCTGATGGATCAGAAGAATGGAAAAATAAATGGTGATGTGAACCTAGCTAGAACGGTAACCCCACCTACTGTAAAAAACATAAATGCACTCTATGTAAATAAAAAATGCTAGGTTTGACGAAAACCATGAAAAAAAAGTTGCAAATACTTTGTCACAAAATCTATTCCACCAATAAAACAGCTAAAACACTCTACTTTTTTGTGCAATATCTTTCATTTATTACCCTCAGCAAGTATTTATTCTTTAAATGCGCCAAATTTATCCTAGTCGCTGATGCTGAACATTAAATCTTCCACATATTTTGATTTTCTAGTCTAGTTTTATGCCACCTATTTACCACCTTAGCTTATGAAAAAAACTTGTCCACATACCCCAAAAATATGTCCCAATGTGTCAAAATTCTGTCCCAATGAGAAAAACTTTCCTTCCTAATGCTCCAAACTTTTATCTACCAAAAACTTTAGACCAATTCTAAGCTAGTATAATGTACGTCACTTTGTATTTGCCCAGAATCATGAACTTGTCTAAAAGGTAAACAAACTGGTCACACCCACATATTAGTTTAAAACCAGGAAATGTGAAGGATGTTGAAAGAAGTCCTTATTTCTGGTGAATTTGAATGATAAACATGTCTAAAATAAGATGCACCATAAGTTTGGCACAACCCGACCACTGCACGACCGTGCTGTGTCATCATAACCTTAGGTTTAATGATATGCCAAATTTATCAAACAACTTGCACGGTTTCATAAATTAGTTGCAGGGTACGCCAATGTAGACTCAAGCTAACCTGACTTTACATATTACTCTCATGATAAATACACCCTCCACCCCCACATCTCTCTCATTTCATATGGAGAGACAATAAAGACATTAAAATGATAATGAACCACGCATTAATACCATTACGAGATGGTACATAACATTAATATACTGGAATCCACTCTACTGTACTTTCATTTCCCATCAAAAACAAATTTATAACGGTGTAATTCGTGCTCCTGATATGTTGTACATCGTAGATTGTACATGTCAACTTGGGTCAATAATTGCAATTGCTAATTTTATCCACTTGCTGATGATTCTTCTGAAAACAATTTAGGATTTCATTATCTATACATGTTCAAGCTTTTTGCTATGTTGATGCAGTCTTTCAGGAATCCAATTTTTGCCAGCGCATACAGCATTCCAAGTGTGTTTTGTTAATCTTAAGATAAGTAGACCAACTCAATATTTTTGTACTGTGTATGATGGTATGTCTATTTATCCTTATTACTATATAGAAGAAAATAGTCATTTTGAGAGGTCTTTGCAGACTCTGCTTCATACAGTGATGATGATGATGATCACTTTTATTTTTCATACATAATTTCTGTAGTTCACAGATTTTGGGATTTGCTTAGTATTCAATTTTATACATCCTTAAGGGGAATCTCCAGAGCTATAACCAAGTGCCCACAAACTGCCTCCATAAATACTAGATTCAAACTTACCAGTTCCCTGATGCACTAGTCCTCCACATTGTCTCTACTGTGTCTGCTTTCCTGTCCCTGGTTTGTTTTCTTTCTCAGTTGCATGGTTATGGTCAAATGCTCTTGTGCAGCCAATGATTGTCTTCAGTGATGATGTGGCCACAAGCAACACGTTACTGCTGAAACCAGTCATTGGCTGCAGCAGAGCATGTGACCATGCCCATGCAGCACTAGAAGAAAACAAGCCAAGGACAAAAAAGTGCACACAGTGGAGGCAGTGGAGAGAACTGGAACAGTGGGGAGCAGGTAAGTATGAGAACCCCTTTAAGTCATTATCCTATCTGTGAAGTGCTATCTGATAGTAAAGGAAACCTACATAAATCTGGAGTTAAACTAATTACTGTAGCAAAGCATGCCCACTTATACACCCACTTTTCAAAAGTGGTGAGAGTTGTGCCACACAGGGCATGAGTGATCTGCATCAAATCTATAAAAAATTGCATTCTTCTTAATAAATTTGGTGCATTTGGTGCTCTCTAAGATGCAGAAAATGTGAGTATGCATAGAATTGCACCAACATTTGTGCCATGTTCATGCTTTTGTAAATAATCTTGGAGTCCACATCCACTCCTTGAACAATGACCGCTTGTCTTGTCACTTTTGAAATTTGGTGCGTGATGAGGAAAGTTGCAATTTTGAGGTATTAAATATGGATCATACGCAGATATGGACCACAGACCCATTGAAGTGAATAGGTCTTCAAAAGAAACAAATGCAACACAGATATCACATGGACGTCATCCATATTTGGCAGATCTACATTTTGTGGACTTTAAAATACATATGGTTGTATGAAAGCACACTTAGATATATGGCATACAAGGTATCCATTCACTGCCTATGGTATTATCTCCCTAATGGATCTTATAATGTAAAGTCCAAATTAACCTGTCAGTTTGTTTTAAGAGTGCTGAGGAAAACTGGAGCTAACTAAGGAAACTGGCGCAAACACGGGGAAAGTATGAACTCCATACAAATATTGTAAAGCAACCTCAGAGAAAAACTTTCATGAAGGTCTTTCTGTTTCAACTCCGGAACAAAGTTTTCATCAAGTTCGTCATTTGTACCTGACAGAGTCCTTGTTCCAAGGTTGAAAAACATTGTACAAAGTTTCCTACAATAAAAATTAGCTTGTAATTGGATCAGCTCTACGAACGTTTCTTCCAAGCTTTTACCACCAGCATTGTGGCCAACAGTCATTTTCTTTGATTTTCGGATTTCCCATATCTAAAGATGAAACTGGGCACCCCATTTTGGTGCTAGGTTTTGGCACTCCACAATTCAACATAATATTTTATATAATATGTAAGGCCTTGCCATATATCACCAAACTCCCAAAATGTTTTAAAGTTCTGATGGCAAAATCATTTTTAACTGCCAAGGATGATAAATACATAAAAAACAATATGTATGTAAAATACACAGACATTATACATTGGCGAAAGTTAAATACTACAAGAGTTAGACTTTTTTTCCTCACTCATTCTTCTACAAGTATGGGAACATAACTAATTTCAAGGTGAACAACTCATTGGGGAAGCTCAAATTCCTATTTTCAATATTTGCCATATTCCTAAGGGCTCACTTACTGCCAGTGAGCTTCTAAAATATGAAGATTTATTCGGACCAATCAGTAGGTGACCTTGTCACTGAAGATTTGATCAAGTTATGCATATAGGACGTTATTCAAGATGGAGTGCATTATAAAATACGATACATTTATGTATTAGTAGGTGAGGCACTTTTATGGTCCCTTGATTATAAATTAGTAGAGTAGTGACTAGAAAATCACTAGTATGTATTCGGATGAATGTCCGTAATATATGTCTGTACAGATTATGTTGGAAAGCTGAATTGACCTCTTCAAACAACTTAGACTTTGTTCACACTATGTGTGAATGTCTAAAATGTACATCAGAGAAATCTGCTAGATGAACAAGCTTTAACCCTGTGAAACTATACACTATACCGCTGCACATGGTAGCCCATTGCAAAAAATTTATGCAGCTGAAAAACGTTATGCCAACACGTAGCAGCCAAATGTTCAGGCCCATTCCATAGCTTTTGAAGATGTCTGGCATATATAGATATATTTATCTTTACTTTTCTCCTAAATTTTAAAGACTCCAATTTCTCATTATGCTAATTTAATACATTATTGTCACATGCCAACAAAACTTTCAACAGGCTGCAGTCAACATCACAACCAGTGGAAGACCACGCATAGACACATATAGCATTAACAACTTCCAACAGTATCATAAATTTTTTTTTTTCCCAAAGCTGGTTGCCACTTATCTTGGGGTCTCGAGCCCAGAGCAGAAATAAGGAAGAAAACATTTGTAAATTTAGAGATTTTTCTGATGCATACACCAAGCCCTTTTGGTTCCATCTTACGGAGATGTCAGAACTGTTTGTGCCACTGTGTGATATCTGTATTGGGCATTGTCATTTACTTAAAGTGTAACTGTCATTCTTTTTTATAATATGTAGTGGCAGTGATACTGACCATTTTTGTAATATTCTTTAATTACTGAAATTGTACATTTCTATTAGGAAAATAGCTCTAAGGCCTCACCCACATTTCCGTGGTTTTCCATGAAGATGTCCGTGAAGAATCTGTGTTTGTTCCGTTTTTACCATCTGTATGTCATCCGTAATTCACTGACATTGCTCAGCTGAAATTCATTTCCAAAGAATCTCCTATCAGTCTTCACTGAAAAACGGATGCACCACAGATGCCATGTGTGTGCCCGTGATTTTAACGGACCCATAGACATTTATGGACGTACTTGGTCCACATCACAGGTCAAAGTAGTGCATGTCTCCATGATTTTTTTAATGACCCCCAGTCAGTAAAAAAATGCTGAAATGTGAACAGACACGTTTAAATCAATGGGTACATGTGCTGTTTGTGGAAAATGCGGACGAGGAATAAAGCAACGCCCCCTGTCTTCTGTTTACATATCGGTGAAGACTTGCTCCAAACTGAGTGTGCTATGTAAACAGAAGACAGGGGGGCATTGCCAAGTCTCAAAATGGGCCAATTTAGAGCAATTTTTCTAATAGAAATGTACAAATTCAGTAATTAAACTATAATACAAAAATGGTCAGTAACACTGCACCTACACATTACAAAAAAAAAAGTTTGACAGTTACACAATATGTTAGAACAAGCCAATCTCAGGTTCATGGTGACCATTCATGCAGAACGGACTTCTTATTAAAGCCAAGATCACACTTTAGTTATTTGGTCTGGTTTTTCCATCAGTTATTGTGAGCCAAAACCAGTAGTGAAGCCTCCACAGAAATCAGGTATAATGGAAAGATCTACACTTGCATTGTGCTTTGACCTATACGTGGTTTTGGCTCACAATAACCGATTGAAATAACTGACCAAATAACTGAAGTGTGAACTAAGCCTAAGGAATACTTTTTCAAAATCTGAAAGCTTGACATTACACAACATATAAACATACAAAAAACATTTTAAAAACTATAACATGGCTTTAGTCAGTCTTCCTACACAATGGTCACTTCAATGCTCATTACCTTCCTGGTTCATGAATTATCGTGGGAAAGAGCCCAATCTCATTACATAAAATACATAATAACAATGATCCGTGAATATTTTCTTAAAATACTTGTTTCTTGGGTCCCCATACTTTATAATACAGCTAGATGACCATGAATTAAATAGTAAATTATTTATTTGTTTACCAGAAAGCATCCAACAATAATGACTCAGGAGTAATAATGGAGAAACTCTGTATGTGCATGTAATGATTAGAGATGAGCTAATATTTCAAAAATTTGATTTGGCCAAGTCAATCTGAATTTGTTTGAGGCGAATTGCGTTAAAAAGCAGCTATTTCCTGGCTGCAGAAAGCCTTTATAGTGGTGTAGTACACTGTGCCTTGCAGTAACAAGCATAGGGAGTCTGCTGTGGTAGTGAAACAATACTGTGAGTCAGTATGACATGCAGATGACGCTCTTAGAATCACTGCACACTTCCCTTATTTGGGAAGTCCCAGGGCCAAAACTGACCAAATAACTCAAGTATGAACTCAGCCTTACAGGTTGATATTAGCACCAAGAAGAAGCGAACTCCTTTTTCAGTCGTTAACTGATTCCACATAGATGTCTACAGAACCTGTTCTATAAAACGCTTATACAAGTAGAGCCCCACGTCAGCATTAAGTTTGTGTTGAGGTCACTGATTATTTTGCCCTTCCCATGATCCGTCAGAATAATAACCCCCAAAAAACGGATCCTGTCTGTTGAGCATCTGCCTTCACTGATCCACGCCTGATTCATCTTGACAAAGGTTAGTCTCTGCACATTGTGGACAGGCGAGTTCTTCTTGAGGTAACTATGGCCCCTGTCGCACTAAACACCAGCTCTAATGCCACACTACTGGCCGGGCAGGACAGCTTTTCCAGGGAAAACTCTGCTAGTTGTGGCCACAAATCCAGTTTGGTTGCCCAGTAGTCCAGCAGATCTTCAATGTGGGGTGGCAGGGTACTGTCCAAGTATGCCACCACCTGCTGGTTCAGGTCCTGCTCCAGGTCTAGCTGCTGCTGGTGAGTAGTTTCTTCACTAGGTGGGTGAAGAAAGCTGTTCATCAATGACTATAGACTCAAGTTGCTGCTGATGGAGCTGTAACTTCTCCTACCAACCCAACCTTGCCATAGCAGCCATGGCAGAGGAACGTGAGTGCAGAGGGCCCCCTGGTCAGACCTGAGAGAGGATGTACAATGGCGCAGATAGGCAGCAGCCAACTCACTACATAGGATGTCTCCATAGTAGTTCAGTTTCTCCTCCCTCTCAGCGGGTGTATATAAGGCCCACATTTATGACCGGTAGCGAGGGTCCAACAAGGTGGAGAGCCAGACGTCATCCCTCTACCGAATGATGACAATTCGGCTGTCACTAAGCAAGCAAGTGAGCATGCATCGGGCCATTTGTGCAAGTGACTCAGAGGGACTCCCTGCCTCCATCTCCACTGCATACTGCCACGGTGTGTCTGGGTCCACTGCCTCGTCTTCTTCATTGCCCTGTAGCTCCTCTGGCTGCTCCTCCTCTCCTGTCACCTGCGTGTAAAAACAACACATTTTGCTACACATTGCTTGTGCTGCAATGTCCTCCTCCTCCTCCAGTTCAGCCCCCACAGTGCTCATATGGCCGTGATATTTAGGCGCCATGTCTCCAGTCCCCTGACAAGCCAGTCCTGGCGACTAGTGTTGAGCATGAATATTCAAATTACAAATATTTATCGAGAATATCGTAACTATTGCAATATTGTCCCTGCAGTGGAGGCTGAGGACATGGTGGAGGATGAGGAGGATGAGGAGGCAGAGGCGGACATTGTCGCAGGACCAACGGTGTGAGAACGTGGAGGCGGAAGCAGCGTCACCTGGCCAGGTTGCTGGTGTGGCTGTGCAGGAATCACATTCGCCCAGTGCGCCGTAATGGACATGTATTGTCCCTGACCGTAGTTACAGCTCCACACGTCGGCGCTGCCATTCACTTTGGCAGACACCGACAGGCTCAAGAACTGGCCCACCTTCTGTTCTTCATGTGTGTGCAGGGCTGGTACTGCCTTTTTTGCAAAGAAATGATAGCTTGGAGCTCTCCACCATGGCTCAGCACAAGCCATCAGTTCTCTTAAAGGTGCAGAGTCCAACACTTAGAAAGGAATGGACTGCAGCACCAGCAACTTGGACAGGAGCACTTTCAGCTTCTGCAAACCGTTGGATGAGTGCACACATACTGTTTCCTCTTGGCAATCACGTCAGTGATCGATTGCTGACCGAATGACTGACGAGGAGTAGGAGGAGCAGGGGCATCAGGACCAGCAGATGATGGGAAAGACAGACAGCTCCCTTCGGCTGAGGTGGTGGAGCTTTGACTGCCTGAAACCGGGGGCTTGGCACTGGGTGATGCAGAGGTTGCTCCGGCAGGCTGGACCACCACATCGGAGCCACAGTTCTCCCAGGCCACTTTATGGTGATGCTGCATATGTTGACACAGGGCCGTGTTGCCAACATTGGCAGCCTGGCCACGCCTCACCTTCTGCCCAATGATTCTACATATGGCCATGTTCACCTCCTCTGGCGGCTTAACAAAACACTTCCACAATGCCGAGTAGGTGATTTTACCCCCAACACTCCGCACTGACTGACTGCTACTACAGCTGCTTCCGTGAAACCGTGCACCACTACTTTCCGGACAGGCAGGCTCCTGTGAAGTGGGTGGTCTACCCCGAACATGTTTGGCTACCGACCTCCCACTGCTGCCACCCTGCTGATTCTCGGCCACGCTATCAACTTGCTGGCGACGCCGCTGCCTCACGGGCAAGCTGCCACCCTCTTCTCCCGATGATGATGAAGCCACTAATTCACCCGGCTTCCAAGTGTGATCAGCTACATCATCATCAAGTACTGTCTGCACGTCACTGATGTCCTCCTCAATGGTTTCTGGGTCAAGAGCCTGACCGCTTGAAACACCAACTTCCACACCACTCTCCTCATCACTACTTGCCCTCCTAGCAGAGGAAGCGGCGGATGTCTCTTCCACGTCTTGACTGGCCAGTAGTTCCTGACTGTCCTCTAGTAGCTTGTCCTCGCTGTATATTGGGGCTGAGCCCACAGCATATAATACTTATCTGGCTGATGGAACAGAAAAGGACAGAGGTAGGTTGAGGACAGGTAAGGGCACAGGGCCTTCTCCCGGGCCTTGCCAACTAAGGATTGTGTCTGATGAACCCACCGACTCTTGGCTGGGGGTGTCTGATGTCACTTGGGACGAAGTGGATGACCGAGTCAACCATTCAAGTACCGCTGGGTTGCTGGTCAAGTCACGACCGTTAGATGACACCGGGAGCTCAGGCCTCTCGCTGCGATTCCTGCTGCCATGCTCTCTTACTCTGCTGCGACCTGTGCCTACGCTAGAAACATTTAGGCCTCTGCCACTCCCCTGTGCAGGGCCTGGCACTTCTCTGTCTGACATAATGTTAGATCAAATAAATAAATAAAAAGGAAATTATAACACCCCAAAAAAGTCAGTAATTTTCTCACTTCACCACACAATGGCTAATAAGCCCTTTTTTTCCCCACTAATGCACGCCTAAAAGGGTTGTAATTTTCTCACTTCACCACACAACGGCAAATACTTTTTTTGTGCCACTAATACATGCAAAAAGGGCTTTAGAACATATAACTGCACCGCTGAACAGCAAATAGGCCCTTATTTTTTTCTACTTATACACGACACAAAAGGCTTTAGAACATACAACTGCACTGCTGAACGGCAAATAGGCCTTTGTTTTTTTCCACTTATACACGACACAAAAGGCATTAGAACATATAACTGCACAGCTGAACAGAAAATATATTTTTCTTTTGCACTAATACACCACAAAAAGGGCTTTGGAACATATAATTGCACCGCTGAACAGCAAAAAGGGCCTTATTTTTTTCCACTTATATACGACACAAAAGGCTTTAGAATTAGGGATGAGCAAACCCGTGGAAGTTTGAGTTCACGGGGTTCGGCCGAACTTCAGATTAAAGTTTGGGTTCGGGTTCGGGACCCGAACTTGACCCAAAACCCGGACCCCATTAAAGTCAATAGGGACCTGAACTTCACTTTATTATTTTCTGTTATAACATGGTTATAATGGAAAATAATAGCATTCTTAAGACAGAATGCTAAATAAAATGGCCATTGAGGGGTTAAAAATAATAAAATAAAAAAAACTCACCTCATTCACTTGATCGCACAGCCGGTGTCCTCTTCTTTCTTCTTTCTGCAGGACCTGCAGTGATGTCATTGCAGGTCCTGCTAAATGAAGATAGAAGGACGTGTGGTGACGTGGTGAGCACGGTGATGTCAATGCAGGTCCTATCTTCATACAGCAGTACCTGCAATGACGTCGCCGCGCTCACCACGTGGTGAGCACGGTAATGTAATCGCAGGTCCTTTTGCAGGTCCTGCATAAAAAAGAAAGAAGATGGTACCGACTGCGCGATCAAGTGGATGAGGTAAGTTTATTAAAATTATTTTTAACCCCTATATTTAGCATTCTGTCTTAAGAATGTTATTATTTTCCGTCATAACCATTTTATAATGGAAAATAGTAAAATCACCCGAACACCGAACCCGAACTTCAGTGAAAAAGTCCGGGTACGGGTCCGGTACCCGAACTTGCAAAGTGCGGTATGAACCCGAACTTTGCAGTTCGAGTTCGCTCAACCCTATTTAGAATATATAACTGCACCGCTGAACGGCAAATATATTTTTCTTTTTTACACTTATACACTCCACAAAAAGCTTTAGAATATATAACTGCACCGCTGAACGGCAAATATATTTATCTTTTTTCCACTTTGCCACTAATACACGACAAAAAAGGCTTCAGAACATATAACTGCACAGCTGAACGGCAAATAAAATAGTTTTTTGTGCCACTAATACACGCATTTTTTTCGTAATTTTTGCGCTTTCACCGCATAACGGCTAATAAGCCCTTTTCACACTAATTCAAGCCATAAAATACTTTAGAACATATAACTGCACCTCACAAGGGCAAATAAGACTTAGAAATATTTCCTTGTAATAAGCCTTGTTAATGGCTGTATTAAACAGCACTTGCACCTCAATAACAACAATGGTTTGCTGGAATTACAGAGCTAAATAATGGCAATTTGCATCCCAGTCAGCGCAGCAAGGTGTAATAGGATTGCTCCTATTACCCAGGCTGTAATCTCCCCACCTGAACCCTGTTCTACATAAATGCTATGGAATGATTCCTCCCTATCCTTTCCCTACACCTTGAATAATCTTTCCCTGATCTTATAAATATTTTTTTTCGCACAATGAAGTCTTTACCAGCACTGTCCCTAGCGCCTGTTGACATCTCTCCCTGCAAAATTACACTGGAAAATGGCTGAATCCAAGATGGCTGAGGCTATTTACAGGGCTGTGACATTACAGGGCTGGCTGGCTGCTGATTGGCTGCATGCATGGCATTATGGGTGATCCTGCTTTCCCAGAGTTCCTTGCTCCATGTCATCACACGTGCAGCAGCCATTTTAGGAAAAAATGCGATTCGTTACCACGAAGCGTGAGGAAATTCGGAGCGAATTGATATTTTTCTGAAATTCAGGTCAAATTCGACTTGGTCAACCATAATTCGCTCATCTCTATCATTTATTTGACCCTTCTTCTGATCTGTCAGAAGAAAGGAAAAATGAGACGCACAGTAGATCATGTCTATGTAGCAGCTGTAAAGCCTGTATGGTCACATTAGAATTGGCTTATGATTTGGTAGCCAAAAGCAGGAGTGGGTACAAAACACAGAAGACATGCAAATATTCTATTCACGTGTCATCTCTGTTTTGGATCCACTCCTGTTTTTTTTGGCATTAGCAATACTGATGGATTTCTGATCAAATGCTGACCGAGTGAAGGCGTATGCTCCACAGACAGGATCAGTTTTTTTGGGGGGTTATTGGTCTGACGGATCAGATGAAGGGCAAAATAATCAGTGACGTCAACACAAACTTACTGCTGACACCCTCTCCACTCTGTCAGGGGGGCTCTACTTGTATAAGCGTTTAATAGAACAGGTTCTGTAGACATCTATGTGGAATCAGCTGATGAGGGTGCAAAAGGAGTGCGCTCTTTCATGCTGCAGTAGGATCTTGGGCCTCTGCACGGTTCTTTATACCTCATGTTAACATCGACCTGTAAGGTTGAGTTCTCACGAGTTATTTCATCAGTTTTGGCCTCGTAACTGCCCAAAAAAGTGAAGTGTGCAGTGATTCTAAGAGCGACGCCTGTCATCTCTGTGTCGTACTAACTCACAGTACTGTTTCACTACCACAACAGACTCCCTATGCATGTTGCTGCAAGGCACCGCGTTCTATACCACTATACAGGCTCTCTGCAGCCAGGAAATAGCTGTTTTTTAACTTGATTCGCCACAAATTAATTCGGATCTAATCAAATCTTTTCGGAAAATTTTGCGACCCGACCGAAACCGAAACTTTAGTTTCCACTGTCCACACTAATTTGCATACACTCTAACTACCGGCTTAGATTTATTTTTCCTTTTTATATTGGGCAAGATTGTATCATAAATTACAGCATTTACATTGGTCTGAGAATGGATTGATGCCCAGGCCAGTATTGTCATGAACAATGTAATGAAAACAGGACATTGCTCTTCTGTCTTCTGGGCATTGAATACAATTGTATGCTGAGAGTAACTTTGTAGTTTATTTATTATACTGTATTCCTCTAGTGTAATTTATCAGTGAGCATTTCTATGAATCATTCCAGGGTGATATGTGGGTGATATTAAATGTCTTGAGGTCTGTATGAATAATATGCTTACTAGGTGGAGAATGTGTTGAGTAAAATCATCCTTCTATTCTATTTTTAAAGATTCATTTATATATTAAATATCCTACCTCCTCCTGTTGTGCCCCTTCAATCCGTCCTCAATTCCAACATACCCTCTTGCCTATGCATTATGAAACTAGTAAAACAATGTTGTTACTGAGTGGGCACTAGCTGGGTCTTAGAAAAGCTAGCGCACAAACAAGGTGGTATAATAACGCCCAGTTGTAGAATCCAGGTTTATTTATAAATATTATACTCTGATACCACAAGGATTAAATGCTCATTACACTAGAGATGAGCGAACCAGTCGACTTTCATTTTGGGTCCAGTTCGCAGAATTTTTTAACAAGTTCAGTTTGGACCCAAATCGGTTTGGGCTAACCCAAAGTTTTTCCAATTGCCCAGAAAGTTGGTATATCACCTCTTAGGACTATTTTTTACCCCCTTCCCCCTCCCTAAGCTCTGTAACACAATGACAGCAATAGTAAATGATGTCTTAGTGACACTGACATACATAGCTATGGGTAATTGACAGCATTAACATACAATGTTAAAAACACACCGTGGCATGTGTTATGCTTTTTCATATTCCAAAGCTTCCATAAATTGTCTCTTATCAGTGGCAGATGATGGTTGAAAACACACAGCGTTATGAGTTAAAAAAAAAAATATAGAAAAAAGTGGCTTGGGGGACCAAGCATCCAAAAATAATGCCTTGACAGGGTCGGAATGCCTGCCCGTACAACACGCACACATGTTCATTGTCAGAAGGAAAACTGTCTCATTGTGAACAAGCCGAAAAAAATTATCTCTTTTAATTGGGTGCAGCAGCAGTGCACTGTGGATGTGGAAAGGGTATGGTATGGATATAGTGTCATGCGACCGCAATAGTGGCAGCAGCAGAAGCAGTATAGCATGAGAGATTCAAGTCTGTCTATGGGTAGTAGTGGCAATAATAGTATTAGTGGTAGTGATAGTGGCAGTAGATGCTTTGCCTTAATGGTGGTGGCAGTAGGGGATTAACAGCAATGAGCAGCAGCCATATGGTACATGTTGGCAGAGAGGCAGCAGCATGATGGAGGCAGCAGCACTCTTCTGGAAGATGATGGTTGTCGGGTCCCAGCAGTGGCATGATGGTGTCGGTGGGATGATGGAGGTGGTGGCAGCAGCTGTACAGAACGTGGTGGATGAAAAGTGGCATAAGTGGCATGATGGAGGCCGCAGCGGCAGCCATGCAAAGAGTGATGGTAGTTAGTAGTGTTGGACGCGAATATTAGAATCGCAAATTTTAATTCCGAATATCGGCACTTCGAGAATTCACGAAGATGTAGAATATAGTGCTATATATTCGTGTTCGTGAATATTCTAGATTTTTTTACATCAGTAACCTCCCTTCTTGCTTGTGGGCCAATGAGAAGGCTGCGATGTCTTTGTCTGACCTTAGTAACATCACTAGCAACCAATAGGAAAGTTGCCTACCCCTTACTATATAAGAACCTCCCCAGCAGCTATTTTCTGTAGTTTTTTGCAGTTCTGAGAGAGAGAGCAGTGTCATTGCTGTGCTCTGTAGTTTACTGTGTCATTACATTAGATAGTTAGTTAACTTATATATATAATACAGATAGTTAGGGGGAGATAGTCAGTGTAGGTTAGATAGTGATATAGTGTAGCTGGTAGGTTCCAGTGCAGGGTGTTAGGCAGTGTGATAGGTTCTGCTGTCCATACATACATGCTACAGACATAGTGCTGTGATGTCACAAGTTCACAACAATACTTAGGGCACCAATCAGTAATATGTAGTCAGACCTGCTAAAATGTGAAGTTGCACGTATTGTGCAAAAATATGTACATCATTAATTGCCGATTTGCACAATTGTGAATATATTGGAGCACTCTATCTGCATATAAAGCTATTGTAATGTTCTGCTGTGCCAACCATTTTCTCCAGTCTCAGGAAACTTCTAGCAGCTTGAAAAAACAGTGACCCAATACGCGCGCAATATGTGCATATTACATTGCCAATTTTTGCAATCAAGAAAATATTCGCGAAATATCGCAAATTCAAATATTGCCCCTGCCGCTCATCACTAGTAGTTAGGTAGACAGACAGACAGCAACAGTGGCAATTTGGGGCACTGCCAGAAAGGCGATGTGTATTCATTGGAATCAGCCTGAGCTGTGAGAAAAAAAATTGGTATGAATGCAGTAATCAAGTACATTTATGCTGCTTAATGAATTGTAACCATCTATCCTTTGGGAACCTTCAGTTTACTCACAGCCCCCGCCCAGACCGACATGGTGGTGGTGTCGGCCTCCTCTTATCAGAGAACTGCTCTTTCAACCCATCTCCACCCTTTCACAACCTCCCCTCTTTCGAAGTCCACTTCGTCCGCATATTCTCTCCCTGCAACCATCAAATAGCCGTCATCTACTGTCCACCAGGCCCTGCTTCTACCTTTCTCGACCTTTTCAATACCTGGCTTCTTCACTTCCTCTCTGCTGACATCCCCTCCATCATTATGGGGGATTTGAATATATCCCTATTGACACACAACACTCAAATGCCTTCCAACTCCTATCTCTTACTGCCTCCTCTTACTTGGACTCACACAATAGTCCTCCACAGCCACCTACAGAGACGGACACACGCTAGACCTTGTCTTTACCCACCTTTGCGCTAATCTCTCAAACTCCACTCTTTCCCATTCATATCGCAATCTCCTTACATTTTCATCCACTGTCTCCTCAACTGTTCCTCCAGTCCATAAACTACCACGCTCTCGCAGAAATCTCAAACATCTCTCCATTCACACACTCTCAGACTCTCTCACCACTATCCACCATATCTTCCCTTCATAACACTGATATACTTTCTACAACACCACAATTACTTCAGCCCTTAGCCATTCTCACAAACACCAGAACCCGGCAAATCAGTCGACAACCCTGGAACACTAATCAGACAAAAAAAACTGAGACAAGCTTCCAGAGTCGCAGAACAGAGCTGGAAGAAAACCAACTCCAAGGAGGACTTTATCTCATACAAAGAAGCTATTCTCATATTCAAGTCTGCACTCACCTTTTATAAACAGGACTACTTCTCTACTCTCATATCATCTTTCTCCCGTAACCCCAAACAACTGTTTAATACCTTTAACTCTTTACTCCATCCCCCGTGCCCCCTCCCACACCCCTTATCTCAGCTGAGAACTATGCCTCATATTTCAGAGATAAAATCAATAACATCTGTGAAAGCTTTAAACATCCCCCGCTACACCCCTACACAGCCACTCAAATCTCTTCCCACATAATCCAGTTTACCACCATCACAGAAGAAAAGCTTTCCAACTTAGTCTCTAAGTCACACCTTACCAATTGTGCACTTGACCCAATCCCATCCTACCTCATCCCTAACTTTACCACTATAGTTACCCCTGCCCTAACCCACCTCTTCAACCTATCACTAGCCACTGGCATCCTCCCTTCCTCTTTTAAACATGCAACTGTCACACCTATACTTAAGAAACCTTCCCTGGATCCATCCTCTTTATCTAGCTATCATCCCATTTCACTGATCACATTTGCATACAAACTCCTAGAACAACATGTCCATCTCAAATTGTCCTCTCACCTCTCATCCCACTCACTATTTGATGAGATACAATCCAGCTTCAGACCAAATCACTGCACTGAAACTGCCCTAACCAAAGTCACCAACGATCTATTAGCTGCCAAAGCTAAATGTCACTACTCTGTGCTCTTCCTTCTTGACCTTTCCTGTGCCTTCAACACTGTTGACCACTTTCTCCTCCTATAAATCCTCTCTTCTCTTGGCATCAAAGACCTATCACTCTCCTGGATCTCCTCGTACCTCACCAGCAGAACCTTCAGCGTTTCCCACTGACACACTACCTCCTCATCACGCCCCCTTTCTTTTGGTGTCCCTCAAGGCTCTGTCCGGGTCCCCTGCTTTTCTCCACTTTTACATTCGGCCTGAGACAGCTCATAGAATACCATGGCTTCCAATACCACCTCTATACTGATGACACTCATATCTACCTCTCCGGTCCAGATGTTGCTTCCCTCCTAACCAGAATCCTAGCCTGTCTGTCAGCAATATCTTCATTCTTTTCTTCCCGCTTCCGAAAACTCAACATGGAGAAAATTGAATTCATTGTCTTTCCCCCATGTCACTCAGCCCCCCTACCTGACCTATCCATCACAGTTAATAGCACAACACTTTCTCCAGTCTTGCAGGCCTGCTGCCTGGGGGTAACATTGGATTCTGCCCTGTCCTTTAAGCCACACATCCAAACCCTCACCTCCAATTACCGTTTCCAACTTAAGAACTTCTCTAGTATGTGTGCCTTCCTCACCCCTGAGTCAACTTATATACTAGTGCATGCTCATATCTCCCGCCTGGACTACTGCAACATCCTCCTGTGTGGCCTCCTATCCAGCACTCTCTCTCCCCTCCAATCTATTCTCAACTCTGCTCCCAGGTTGATCCACCTCTCCCCTTGTTATTCTTCTGCCTCCCCCCTCTGTCTATCTCTTCACTGGCTCCCTATTGCCCAGCAAATTCAGTTTAAAATACTCACAACTACATATAAGGCCATCCACAACCTGTCCCCTACTTATATCTCTGACCTGCTTTCTCGATACTTCACCACACGTAATCTCATATCCTCACAGGACCTCCTCCTCAGTTCTCCTCTCATCTGTTCCTCACACAATTGATTACAAGATTTCTCACGTGCCTCTCCCCTACTCTGGAACTCACTACCCCAACACATCAAACTCTCCCCCAACAGCCAAAGCTTCAAGAGTAACCTGAAAACCCACCTTTTCAGGAAAGCCTACCATCTGCAATGAGCATGCTGCCACCACACCGCCACAAGAGCAGCCTATACCCTCACCTACTGTGTTCTCCCCTTCCCTTATAGATTGTAAGCTCTTTCGGGCAGGGTCCTCTACCTCTCTGTACCAGTCTGTTAATAGTTTCTTGTTTACTGTGTTTTTTATTTCTTTGTAAGCCCAACAGGATGAACAGCACCATGAAATTAATGGTGCTTTAAAATAAATAAATAAATAAATAAATAATAATAATAAAAAATTACATTTCAACTGTGTGGAAAATGAATATACGCAAATGGACAATTAAGGCTTGGCGATAAATATCACCGTAACACACACAGGTAGATTTCTGCCACACCAGGGGTATTGCTGCAGTAATCATGTATATATGCAGCTTAATTAATTTGAACCCCCCAAAAAAAAAAAAATGTGTGCATACAGAGAAGATGAAAACACCAATGTAAACATCTCCCTGGTAGTAAAAATATCAATGCAAATCACTAATCCACAAGGGAGATAAACAGTGTTCAGTAATCAAAGTATCCGAAGCGGACTTCAATGCGAATATTAGAAAAAATTGGATTCCCCACAAAGCCGAATTTCCTCTCGCTTCGTGGTAACGAATCAATTTTTCCTAAAATGGTGGCTTAAAGTAAAAAAAAATATATATATATTCTCACCTCATCCACTTGATCGTGGAGAGGTTGTCCGCTTCTGTCTTGTTTGAAGAAAACCCGCCAAAGGACCTGCAGCAAGTGTGAAAATGTCATGTGATCACGCTGACAGTGGGCGGGGACATCATCAGTGGTGACATCTTAACGCTCACTGCAGGTCCTTTGGCAGGTTTTCTTCAATCAAGACAGGAGCAGACAGCCTTTCCACGATCAAGTGGATGAGGGGAGTATAATATATATTTTTTTAATCCAAGATTAACCCCTGAGCACACGAATTTCAGTCTCAGATGCTGAGATCAGCGGTGAATGCGGCATCTCGGAGGTTAAATGATTGGGGGTTGGCGCGATTGCTGTTCCCTATCTCTGCTCCATACAATGGAAGGTGATTTGTGATGAAGTAATTTGTAGCGAATCAAATTTCTGGATGACGATCGACGAAGGAGCCGAATCAAATTTTTCAAAACTTTTGCGTTAGTTAGCATAGAGATGACCATGAGGTATTTTATTTCTATTTTTATTTTATTATTATCTATTGTTATTGGTATTGTATTTTATCACATTTCATAGTTTATTTTATTCCTTATTCTTGGTTACCTCTGTCATTTATACATATGTTATTGTATGACACCAACCAATCAGTGCTGCCTGTGTCAGACTGTCCAAAGGCACACCTCCAACTGGTAACATCCATTTGGCCCTTTATTGCAAACTGCTAGAAGTTCTTTCATAACTTCTACCCAGAATAACAGAGGACCAGCACATCATGATGTCCAAAGAATAGATGCCCCAGAATTGTTATTACATGGGGGATGCAATAAGTTGCTAAAACAGACATGTCAGGAGGGGTGACAGATCCTCTTTAAGACATGTAAGAATAACAGTCCAATAGTACAAAATGTTAGGCACTTACTCATATTGAACTTTGTGATTTTTCGTCACAGAGCCGTAGAGTTCAAAATGAGTAATTCTAAGCATCAGCATATTTTACTATTGGACTGGTATGCTATGCAAATAAAAACTGTGATTTTAAAGCGACGAGTGCTGAATCTTCATATTGGTTTGGATCAAGTGGAGCAAATTTTCTGTGCACTTGAAGAAAAGGACTGAGTGCAATATACTGGGTATAGCTTTGAATTGAGACTTCATTACTGCTTTAAATTTGATGCTTCATGATTATATGTACAGGCCTTAAAAAATATCATCAGATCAGATGCTATTTATTTCCATCGATAAATCAAAGTATCTGTACACTGAGATCAACGTAAAATATCAACTTGACCAATTGCTGCAATATGTACTATAATAAAGCGGTGAAGGATCTCACAGCCTATCCAGAACAGTGCTTAATAGCTCAATTAGTCCTGCAACAAACTGAGTTTAAATCAGAAAAAAATTTGATATCAGTAGTGGAAAATCAATAGGAAAGCAGCGGGAGAGATAGCAAGAAATGTAAATTTAGAATGACGGCAGAAAAATATTACGTTGACTGGAAGCTGAAGACTGATATTAGCTGCAAATCAAGTAGTTGACAGTTACTCAATGTTACATACAATAAGATGGCATGTATGACAAAGGGACAATCATGACAGGTGTAATATTGTCTGGGGCGGTTTTCATTAATGTTTATGTTAACTATTGTTGTTCTTACTAACTCAATATTTCCCCCCACAGAATATGTTCAATCCACACAGCCAATCTTTGGAGAGATTAAATGTTAGAAATGTGAAAGTAATGCTGGACAAGGGCATATACCATAGAGGCAGACTATGTGAGAGAGTGGGGCCTAGCGTTGCACTATGTGGTGGTGGGAACCTGTGCAGGACTCCTCTGTCCAGAAGAACTGAATTGTTTCAAAAGGGTGGTCCTAAGGTGGCCTAAAAATCATAGGAAAGCTGAGGAAAGGAAAAAAACACCAGACCCAACTGTGCAAAAAAACCACCATAAAGGGGGTCCCACTTTGATCACCTCTATGAGCACCCCTCTCTTTCTTCCTTTACAGGTATGTGACAATGCGCCCATAGACTTTAATAGCCAATCATATGCTAAAAGAATATAACATTGTATGGCTGCTATAGAGTTGCGTCAACTGTTGTGAAATGTATAGTCGATTATGTTCTTCATACAGCTGCATGCAAAAATATGTATACCACAGACTGTGTGTATTGTGGGGATTTGCTCTGGTAGACAGGCTAGCGGACGCAGTACAGAGGCAACCACAAAGTCTTTAACTTAAACAGTTCAGTGTTTTATTAAAGGAAAAACAAAAAGTAACAGTTTGCAGTCTTGGTGTTTGTTCACACCATAAAAAGTTAACAGAACAAAAGCCTTCACCTGGTCAGCAGTTTTTCCACCCGCAGTCCACATCAGGCTTTAGGGCCTGTTTCCCAGCAGTCGTCTCTCATTGTGATGTGGCTTCTTTCACTCCCAGGAATGTTCTCAGTTCCCAAACACATAGAGACTGACAGCGCTCCACTGTCAGGGAGGAGAACACCACACCCAGCTGAGACTGCTGGCCGGGTTTAATATAGGCCAGTAAAGACCCGGCCTGGAACGTGGGGAGAAGCCACCCACCCAGCACTTTGGCTGCTCCCAGAAAAAGCCGAATCGGATCGGCCTTACAGCCATACTAACAGCAAACAGTGTCAGTCAGCACTAGCTGCTGCTGACACTCGAAACGACCGGCTCTTACCTCACCGAGGCCAGGAACCTCGGCGGCACATACCTTCAGTCAATGATGGACCCCTGTGCCTTCCTACAGTATGTATATGTATATATACACACACAGGACTGTTACTAGGATGCATCCGCTATTTCTGGAGGAAAGAAGGTTTCTACGCAAACATAGAAGAGGATTCTTTATGGTAAGAGCAGTGAGACTATGGAGCTCTCTGCCTGAGGAGGTGGAGATAGAGAATTCACTAAAAGAGATCAAGAGGGGCCTGGATGTATTTCTGGAGTGTAAGAATATTAAGGGTTATAGTTACTAGATTTTTGGAGAAGGTTAATTGATAGAGATGAGCGAATCGAATCCCACTAAGTGGAATTCGACCCGAATTTCAAGATAAATTAGATTCGCCTAGAAGCCGAATTTCCTCGTGCTTCGTGTTAGCGAATCAATTTAACCTGAAATAGCATAAAAACAAAAAAAGTCAAACTTACCCCCTCCATTTGCTCGCAACGGGCCGCCAGCCTCCATCTTGCTTGAAGATCTCGGCCGAAAATCCAGTGCGGCACTAGATTACATCATCGCCACGGCTAGCGTGATGACGTCATGCATCACCACGCCAGCCGGTGTGATGACGTAATCTTGCGCCGCACAGGATTTCGGCCGAGATCTTCAAGCAAGATGGCGGCGGCCGGCCCGTTGCGAGCAAATGGAGGCGGTAAGTTTGATTACATTATTTTTGTTGTGGTTAATTTTACATTAAGTTGCCACGATCATGTATGAACGCGGCATCTGAGGAGTTCAATGATGGGGGCGGTGCTATCGCAGCTCCCTGTCATTGCACCCGCTACTTTAAAAAAAAGCGCCTCCTGGCGAAGTAATTCATCACAAAGCAATTTTTTTGTGAAATTCGACGAATCAGCTGAATTGAATTTTTGAGAAATTCGCTCATCTCTAGTGGTGATGTCAAACGTTACCACATGCGAGATTTCGCGCTGTTTATTCAATCAAGATGGCCTATGATGTCCAAATGCAAAATGGATAAGGTGAGTATGTGTTTTTTTTAAGCCATTTTAGTAAAAATGTATTCTTTTACCACGAAGCGCGAGGAAATTCAGCTTCGTGGCAAATCAAATTTTTACCAAAATTCGGATCAAATTCAATTCATTTCACTTCGATTCGGTCAACACTACTCAAGACCATCAGAGGTGCAGAGATTAACTCAGAAGAAGGAAGTGAGGAAGAAATCATCTCTAATAATACAAAAAGTCTACCATAATATAAATATATACATATAGATATACATGAATAATAAATATAAATTCTGGTGAAAACCTGCAAATTGCACTTATACAAGGTCCATTTGAAAACTGATTTTTATGGACTGCTCTAAACAGTGACAAAAGTAATATATTGGTACCTGCCAAAATCGGTGAGTACTCTTGGAATCCAAACACATCCATGTGATGTAAAAATTAAAGAACTTTGGGGGGTCATTTATTAATACTGGCATTTTAGATGCCGGTATTAATAAAGCCCTGCACTGGAGGGGTGCCAGCCTGTACATAACTTTGGCAGATCCACCGCTGCTTCTAAATGTAAGACAGCATCCTAGCTGTCTTACATTTAGACTATAATGGTATGGAAAGTGAGACGGGCCTGCTGGCTGTATCCTTCCCTGCCCACTCCACGCTCACTTTTTTAGACCTGTCGTGAGCCGGGAGAAGTCAAAGATTGCGACGCCAAGGACCTTAGTGCCACAATCTGATCAGAAATACGTCTAATTTTGGCGTATTTCTGTTTAATAAATAACCTCCTAGAAGACTCCTTGGGATTTTTACATAGGTTGAGGATTGGACACTAATGTTTGTACGAGCATTTCACGCAACTGATCATTGCAATTTGTGAATATGAGCAAATTCTCATTTGTCAAGTGATCGCATCTTTTATGCTGCATGAATAATTATTGGCTATACGTAGCACTGTGTAAGCAGGGATAATTGTATTAATGACTGTTCAATTACATACCATGCCAATTATTGCACTGCCTGTGCAAGTTTCATTTGAAAAACGTACCTATGTAAAAAGACCCCTGGAATCAGCTCAGGCAGTGGCAAAATGACTGCTACTCAAGAACCCAATTCTGTGGTGAAAACTGTAAGACTATGTCCAGACATGATGGAAGTGTTTCAAAATTGCCATCAGATTTTCATACGGCAAATCTACAGCATTGTACAATACCAGCAAAGTGGATAAGACTTTAAAAAAGTCAATCCAGGTACTGCATAAAACATCTGCAGTGCAAATTGACCTGAGGTGCGGATTTCAAATCTGCAGCATGTCAATTGGTGCTCCGGATCTCCCCCGCAGATTTAACCCTTTGGAATGGAGAGGTTGAAATCCACAGTCATTTCTGGTGTGGAACTTCAGCAAAATCGACAGCAGAATTTTCCTCTGTGTTTTAAGACAAGTGTAGACATAGCCTAACAGTATGCCCCTAAAGGACAGATTTTCCACTGTGGAATTACTGTATGGACAGAAAATCTTTAGCATGTTACAGCAGCAGCAAAACTCATCTACAATCTGTCTAAAAAAAATCTGCAAGCTCCACACCAACATTGACCTGTGGTGAGGCTTTTCCATCCGCAGCAGGTCAATCTATGCTTTGGATTTCCACTGTGGCTTTCACCCTTGACAATGCATAGGGTGAAATCTAAGACAAACCTGCAATAAATCCTGCATGAAATCCACATGTAACTGGATTTTGTGACAGATTTTCCCATTTCAATTTACATCCAGTGTGGACAAGCAAGCAGGTATTTATTAAAAAGGGAAAGCTGCCAGATGTTCTTTAACATTTAGATACAGGTTCATGAAGCATGGCTCATGTCTGAGTTTCAGTAGTGGGTAGTGTTGATCGAAACGAAAGTCAAAGAAATTGACTTCGATCCAAATTTCAGGAACTATTTGATTCATACCAAAGTCGAATTTCCTAGTGTTTTGTGGTAGTGAATCAATTTTCCCAGGAATGGCGGTAAAAAAAAAACATCATCACGTCACCATGCGAATCTCAGATGGTGTCTTTAATCAAGATGGTCGCAACGGCCTTTATGCAAGCAAATGGATAAGGTGAGCGTTGGAGATTAGTGAATCTATTTGCAGATTTGGAGATTCATTCCAAATATCTGATTTTTTTAGGCACCAAATCAAACCTGAATCTTTTCTGGTTCAATTTGGATGAGTCTTCTAAAACGATATCCAGCGAATAAGCCATCAATAGTGTTTTGTCACCACCAGGCAGGAGGTAATTACAGTTAGTTGCGGCCAAGAAATAACCGCAGTTTGGGGTGGCAACAATAAAAGTAGATACAGTTACACCTGATGCTGTATCAGAACAAGGGAATGGTGAGGGGAAATGAAAAAATGTGTATAGGAGCTTCTCATTGAAAAAAAAAAATCTGTGTTTTAGAGGGCTAGAGGGTGTTATATACCAATATCCAGGGCAATTGGTTCGGAACAAATTCGAACAGAGTCTTGGAAGGTTTTATCATCTCTAGTGTGTATTTTTTATTCATTTTTACACTGATTAACCTCCAGAAATTGTATAAATGTTAGCCTCAGATGCTGCGATTAGTGATGAATGAACGCATCGGCATCTGAGGAGTTCAATGACAGGGGGCAGCAGGATCACCATTCCCCGTCATCGCACCTGCTACATACAAAGAAATGTGCTTCATGACAAAGTAATTCATCATAAAATCAAATTTCTTTGTGAAATACGGGGAAGCAGCCGAATTAAATTTTTCATAACTTCGCTCATCTCTAGAAGTGTGCTTTGTCGCATCTTCTTCTACCTGTCAATCACAACTCTACAGCTTTAAATGAAAGAATAAATAAATATATAAAGAAGTTCCCTGAACCCTCGCGTGCTGAGGTATACTGTTTTTTTTCATGGCTAGGGGAATTATATGAACACTAAATCCTGACACCCTTTAAAGAATCTAGGCCAATCTATTTAAATATACAGTATATGTATTGTGGGCTGAGTCTCTCTAAAGTGCGTTTGTTGAAGTGTGCTGAGGATCAGCTGACGGAAGCATCAAACACCTTTCAGAACTATCAATGCTGTAAATAAATATTGATCTACTTCCTGAGAAAAATGTGGCTGTCCTTGTTCTCTTTATCCATAATTCAAAAAAGTAAGCCCAAGAGACCTTCCGATGGTTTCTTAAGGCATTTATAGTCCCTGTTTTAACTTCCTCTAAACAATGCTTATATAATATTTACAGAGGTGAAGAATGTGATGTCTATCATTCTTTTTCTTTTTCAAATTGTGCATGCACTTGGAAAACCAAAATGTACAATTTAACAAGAATATCCACATTGTTAGGCAAAGTCACTTATGCATGGTTTAATAGATGTATATTAGATTTTTGCTCTTGTTTCCCTTATACAAACAAGTAACCTTTTTTCTTCCTCCCTATCAATTTTAGTCCGGAGTTAAAGAGCCTTGCAGGATGTTAATATTGATGACCTTTCCTTATGAGAGGTCATCAATAGTTTATCGGTTGGATTCCTGTTATAGTAGCAGCTGTCCTTCTTACCTTGCCCGGCCGCCCACTGCCTTTTTCCCTATTATGAGGGAAGATTTGTGGTGATAGTTATTTATAGATAAATCTAGTAAAACAAAAAATACAGGAAACAGGATGCCAAGAGGCTGACATGGGGTTTGTGTTGACTTCACCCCCCGATGAAGCATTGAGCGAAACACGCGTCGGGGCGCAGGACACGTGGTTAGTATTATAATATAATACAATTGCATTGTTATTGATGTGGCTGCTATAAGAGTAATATACTAATGGTAGATGTCTAATTGCACAAGCACTTTATATTATATATTATTATGTGTAGTGTCCTTATATGCATGCTGCTTACTTAGAATGTAATATGTTAATAAGTGACCCACGTGACCTGCCAGGGCGTATGACCCCTGGTTTTCCACTTATTTCAGAAATTTTTAATGTGTGTGTTTTTAAAATTGTGTCATAATAAAGATTTATTTATTGATATATGTCTCTGGCTGCTGCTATATTTTTGTGTTTGACTTGCTTGAGGCAATGGCTGGTAAGTAATTTATATTCTTTGACAAACCTTCTGATGAGTAGTACTACAACGGGAGGTTTGTTTGGGGTTTTCCAAGATTCTGATATTGATGACCTATCTTTAGGGTATGTCATCAATATCAAATTGGCAGGTGTCTGAAATCAGGGATCTCTGCTGATCAGCTGTTTGATGTGACTCACCTTCCTCACAGCTTACCAAGCACAGTGTCGTACATTGGGTAGCGGCTGTGCTTGGTATTGTAGCTTAGCCCCATTCACTTGAACTCACTTGAGCTAATTGGTAGGGGTGCTAGAAGATGGACCCTCCCCTATCTAATATTAATTACCTTTCTGAGGTTAGGTCATCAATGTCAAAACCTCCGAAAACCCCTTTGAAGGGGTTGTCTAGGTGACAAACAAAAATGAATGTCCTAGCATGGTGTAAGTCCTATCTTATTGACTTGATGCCTTTACCGTTCAGACGTGTCAGGGTCTCGTGCTACCTCTCAACATGTAGGAGCTTACAGTGATCCATTACAACCAGTTATTGGATCAGAGGTGATTTTCTATGAGCTGAAATGGAATGGGAAGTATAAAGCATAAAGCATCAGAACAGGAAGCATCAGATCAGTAAGGTGAGTATAATTTCTTTTTTTACACAGTTTTGAGACATTTTATTTAACCAAAATGTTATTTAACAAAAATATGTAATTTGCTGGACAAGTCAATTATGTCACGGGTACTTTTATAAGTTGAGTGAAGTCAGCTCTTGGGGTTAGGACATATTTTACCCATTCATTCTCCACAACGCTAACATATTGGGATCCATTCTCCTGGAACACAGAAACAGTTATAGATATGGATAAAACTGGCTCTGTAAGTCTTAGAAATACTGAACTCTTTAGTTTAGCTGTGGTTGCAGATAGAGACTATACTGTTCTTGAAAGTTTATTTCATAGAAACTTTGACTTCTTTTACTTTCATATAAAAATTAAGTGGTGAAAAAGTGTTGACACCTAATGATTGTAAAATGTCCCTGCCACATCATATGGCCGAGCACTGACCCACAAAATATTCAGTTATTGCATCTCCTAAGATCCAGCTTGGAGATGTCTTTCATTATTAATGCACCTTCAATATCTGCATAAATAGCTCTTATATACAGGCTTTTAGCATTTTGCCCGTTTCCAAATATCAATAATAAAGTCCATTTGGTTCTCTTCCAATAAAACAAAAAACAGCAAGATAATGAGGAGGTTGATGGGAATTTGGCCCTGGTTACAAAGTACTATTCCTTCCTCCCTTGTTAGAGAAAGCATTCCAGTTTCATTAGTAGTTATTAGTGACCAGATTATTTATAAAATGTTGCACTGATGCAATTCGTAATTAGGGCTGTAATCATAGTAATAATAACAAAATCTTAAAAGGGCAGATTTTAAGAGTCTAAATATTTGATAAATATCCATAATATGTACAGTTTATAACTGATAGCCCAAATATTAGGGACAAAACTAGTTCGACTCAAGTCATGGAGGATACAGTTGCAAGAAAAAGTATGTGAACCCTTTGAAATTTTATGGATTTCTGCACAAATTGGTCATAAAATGTGATCTGATCTTCATCTAAATCACAATAGACAAACACAGTCTGCTTAAACTAATAACACACAAAGAATTAAATGTTACCATGTTTTTTTTTAACACATCATGTACACATTCACAGTGCAGGTGGAAAAAGTATGTGAACCCCTAGACTAATGACATCTCGAAGAGCTAATTGGAGTGAGGTGTCAGCCAACTGGAGTCCAATCAATGAGATGAGATTGGAGGTGCTGGTTACAGTTGTCCTTCCCTATAAAAAAACACACACCAGTTCTGGGTTTGCTTTTCACAAGAAGCATTGTCTGATGTGAATTAAGCCTCGCACAAAAGAGCTCTCAGAAGACCTACGATTAAGAATTGTTGACTTGCATAAAGCTGGAAAGGGTTATAAAAGTATCTCCAAAAGCCTTGCTGTTCATCAGTCAACGGTAAGACAAATTGTTTATAAATTGAGAAAGTTCAGCACTGCTGCTAATCTCCCTAGGATTGTCCGTCCTGTAAAGATGACTGCAAGAGCACAGCGCAGACTGCTCAATGAGGTGAAGAAAAATCCTAGAGTGTCAACTAAAGACTTACAAAAGTCTCTGGCATATGCTAACATCCCTGTTAGCGAATCTACGATAC
This sequence comes from Bufo bufo, assembly GCF_905171765.1. Lineage (NCBI taxonomy): Eukaryota > Metazoa > Chordata > Amphibia > Anura > Bufonidae > Bufo > Bufo bufo. The sequence continues at coordinate 58,499,862 of NC_053393.1, forward strand.
GTAAAACGCTAAACAAGAATGGATTTCATAGGAGGATACCACAGAGGAAGCCACTGCTGTCCAAAATAAAACATTGCTGCACGTTTACAGTTTGCACAAGAACACCTGGATGTTCCACAGCAGTACTAGCAAAATATTCTGTGAACAGATGAAACCAAAGTTGAGTTGTTTGGAAGAAACACACAACACTGTTTGCGGATAAAAACAGGCACAGCACACCAACATCAAAACCTCATCCCAACTGTGAAGTAGAGGTGGCGGGGGCATCATGGTTTGGGGCTGCTTTGCTGCGTCAAGGCCTGGACGGATTGCTATCATGGAAGGAAAAATGAATTCCCAAGTTTATCAAGACATTTTGCAGGAGAACTTAAGGCCATCTGTCCACCAGCTGAAGCTCAACAGAAGATGGGTGTTGCATTAGGACAACGACCCAAAGCATAGAAGTAAATCAACAACAGAATGGCTTAAACAGAAGAAAATACGCCTTCTGGAGTGGCCCAGTCAGAGTCCTGACCTCAACCCGATTTAGATGCTGTGGCATGACCTCAAGAAAGCGATTCACACCAGACATCCCAAAAATATTGCTGAACTGAAACAGTTCTGTAAAGAGGAATGGTCAAGAATTACTCCTGACCGTTGTGCACGTCTGATCTGCAACTACAGGAAACGTTTAGTTGAAGTTATTGCTGCCAAAGGAGGTTCAACCAGTTATTAAATCCAAGGGTTCACATACTTTTTCCACCTGCACTGTGAATGTTTACATGGTGTGTTCAATAAAAACATGGTAACATTTAATTCTTTCTGTGTTATTAGTTTAAGCAGACTGTGATTGTCTATTGTTGTGACTTAGATGAATATCAGATCACATTTTATGACCAATTTGTGCATAAATCCATATCATTCCAAAGGGTTTACATACTTTTTCTTGCAACTGTATTACTGCCAAAGAGGTTGTCACATCTGAGATATTGGTGGCATATTTCTAGGATATGCCACCAATGTCAGATAGGTGTAGGTCCCACATCAGGGGTTGCACCTATCTCCAGAATGGGACCCCCCAAGTGACTAGAGAGCAGCCTTGCATGAGTGGCCGCTGTACATTCATTTATTTGGGACTTCAGTGTTCCCATTGAAGTGAATGGAGCAGCAGTCCCACTTGCACTGTGTGCTCTCCATTCATTTCTATGGGAATTCCAAAAATAGCTCAGCATGCTCGCTTAACTTTTTTTAACTCTTATAGAAATTAATGAGAGCACAACATGCATGCGTGGTAAGCTCTCCTTCTCTTTTGAAAGCCTCAAAAGTGAAGACCTGCAACTATCTTACTTTAATAGGATATCTTAGTAATATGCCATCAAAATCCAAGATGAAACAACCCCTTTAACTTCAGGACCATAGCCTGAATCATCTATTAAAATAATCATATTTTCCTTCTGTCCACCACTCTGGTCCAGTCACTTGGTGAAATATCAGCGATAAAGCCAGGCATTTACAGCAGCAGTACAGGTGACCATATCCATGCCCTGACTGGAAGAAAACAATCTGAGGACCAGAAGATGAAGGAATTGGAGCCAGTGCCCATGATCTTAGCAGCAGGAAGCAGATAAATATGAATCTTTCAATAGGCAATGCAGGCTAGGGGTCTTCAGTTAAAAGTTAATTGTTCCTGAAATACCACTTTAAGAATGAACTTATCAAAAAGGCTAAACAAAATCCAAATTTCATTCATTTGGTAGTTATAGTCAGGTATGCTAAAATTTGAGACACTCATCCAGAGGATAGCTACAAAAAGCATCTGTCTCTCTGAAGGATCCATCCAGTCCATTTATTACCCGGACCTCTAATTGATGCTAGGTAGAGATAAGTGAATCAAAGCTGATGAAGTAGAATTTGTTTAGAATTTCCAGAAAAATTTGATTCGCAACTAATGCGAATTTCCTCGTGCTTTGTGGTAATGAATCACATTTTTAAAAAAATGGCGGCTACACGTTTGAGGACTGAGGACATGGGGCATGGAACTCTGGGAAGGCGGGATCACACAGATTGACATGCCTGCATGCAGCCAATCAGCAGCCAGTCAGCCCTGTGATGTCACAGCCCTATAAATACGGCAGCCATTTTACATTCCGCCATTTTCCAGCATTCAGAGTGCAGGAACAGATGTGTGAAGGCGCTAGGGACAGCTATTGGAAAAACGATTGTGGAAAATAAAAAGACATAAAAAACGATTTATAAGTGCAGGGAAAGGATAGGGAGGAATCATTTCAAAGCATCTTAGTGCAGGGAGAGACGTCAGAAGGCGCAAGGGACATTGATAGGAAAGTGATTTACAAGTGCAGGGAACAATTATTTGGGGATCCAAATAGTCACTAGACAACTCCGGCATGGCCGGGGAGAAGGCCCTGAGCCCTCACCTGTCCTCAACCTGCCTCTGGCCTTTTCTGTTCCATCACCGCAAGAAGTACTACCTGTAGTCAGCTCTGCTTCACTTTTCAGCGAGGATGAGCTACTAGAGAACAGTCAGCAGCTACTGCCCAGCCAAGATGTGGAGGAGACATCCGTCGCTTCCTCTGCTAGGCGGGCAAGTAGTGATAAGTAGAGTGGCACGGAAGCTTGTGTTGCAAGTGGCCAGGCTCCTGACCCAGAGACCGTTGATGTGCACACACTACTCGATGATGATGAAGCCAATCGCACTTAGGAGCTGGGTGAAGAAGGGGCTTTGTCATCATCAGGAGAAGAGTGTGGCAGCTTGCCCATCAGGCAGCGGCTGAGCCAACAACTCGCTAGTATGGCCAGGAGTCAGCAGGGTGGCAGCAGTGGGAGGTTCAGGAGACAAACAGACACGGGGTAGACCACCCGCTTTGCAGCAGCCTACCTGCCCGGAAAGGGGTGGTGCACGGGTTCACGATAGCAGTGGCGGTAGCAGTCAGCCAGTGAGTAGTGTTGAGGGGAAAATCAGGTACTCAGCGGTGTGGCTGTTTTTTGTGAAGCCACCGGAGGAGGTCAACATGGCCATATGTAGAATATGTGGGCAGAAGGTGAAGCGTGGGCAGGGTGCAAATGTTGGCACCACGGCCCTGCGTCAACATATGCAGCTCCACCATAAAGTGGCCTGGGAGAACTGTAGCTCCGATGTGGTGGTCCAGCCTGCGGCAGCTACCGCTACATCAACCAGTGGCAAGCACCCAGTTTCAGCCAGTCAAGGCTCCACCACCTCAGCCGAAGGGAGCTGTCTGTCAATCCCATCTTCTGCTTGTTCAGATGGTCCTGCTCCTACTCCTCGTCAGTCTTTCCATCAGCAATCGATCACCGAAGCAATTGCCAAGAGACAACAGTATGCGTGTACGTATCTAACGGTGCAGAAGCTGTACGTGCTCCTGTCTAAGTTGCTGGTGCATCAGTCCCTCCCTTTCCAAGTGGTGGACTCTGCACCTTTCAGAGAACTAATGGCTTGTGTCAAGCCGAGGTGAAGAGTAATTTCTTTGCAAAAAAGGCAGTACCAGCCCTGCACACACATTTAGAATAGAAGGTTGTCCAGTCCTTGAGCCTGTCGGTGTCTGCCAAAGTGCACGGCAGAGCCGACATGTGGAGCTCTAACTAAGGTCAGGGACAATACATGTCCTTTATGGCCCACTGGGTGAATGTGGTTATTACACAGCCACACCAGCAACTTGGACAGGTTACGCCGCTTCCACCTCCTTGTTGTCATGCCGTTGGTCCTGCGATAATGTCCGCCTCTGCCTCCTCATCCTTCTCCATGTCCTCAGCCTCTCCAGCATACCACAAGTGCAGGGCTCTGCGGTGTCACGCTGTTCTGCACTGGGTGTGCCTTGGCGAACGGATTCACACAGGGGAGGAACTGCTCCATATGATGCATCAAGAAATCGAATCCTAGCTTTCTCCGTGACAACTCACTTTGTAGTCTCCTGATGCAGCTGCTGTTGCCATCTCCACACTATGTCACCTTGCCACTCTGTGGTATCCTCTTGATGCTGCTGCTGCTACTGCCATCTCCACATTATGTCACCTTGCCACTCCGTGGTCTCCTCCTGCTGCTGCCATCTCCACACTATGTCACCTTGCCACTCTGTGGTGTCCTCATGCTGCTGCCATCTCCACACTATGTTACCTTGATACTCTGTTGTCTCCAAGTGCTGCCGCCACCTCTAAACTATGTCACCTTGCCACTCTCTGGTCTCCTCCTGCTGTTGCCATATCCACACTATTTCACCTCGTCACTCTGTGGTCTCCTCCTGCTGCCGCCATCTCCACACTTTGTCACCTTGCCACTCCATGGTGTCCTCATGCTGCTGCCATCTCCACACTATGTCACCTTGCCACTCTGTGGTCTCCGGATTCTGCCGCCACCTCTAAGCTATGTCACCTTGCCACTCTGTGGTGTCCTCATGCTGCTGCCATATCCACACTATGTCAACTTGCCACTCTGTGGTATCTTGCTGCTGGCGGCAACTCCACATTATGTCACCTTGCCACTCTGTGTTTTACATACACTCCAGTTTTTTATTTTTTTTTGCTTTAGCAATACTGATGGATTTTTGAGCAAATGCTGACCGAGTGAAGGCGTATGCTCCACAGACAGGATCCGTTTTTTGGGGGTTACTGTTCTGACGGATTAGAGGAAGGGCAAATTAATCAGTGACGTCAACACAAACTTACTACTGACACCACTATTTCAGGGGCGCTCTACTTGTATAAGTGTTTAATCAAACAGGTTCTGTTGACATTAATGTGGAATCAGCTGGTGACGGTGTAAAAAAAGTGTGCTTCTTCTTGGCGATAACATTGACCTGTAAGGCTGAGTTCATACTTGAGTTATTTGGTCAGTTTTGGCTCAAGACTGCCCAAATAAGGGAAGTGTGCAGTGATTCTAAGACCGTCATCTGCATGTCATACTGACTCACAGTATTATTTCACTACCACAGCAGACTCCCTATGTGTGTTACTGCAAGGCACAGTGTTCTACACCACTATAAAGGCTCTCAGCAGCCAGGAAACAGCCTTTTTTAACTTTATTCGCAGCGAATATATTCGGATCATATCAAAATTTTCCTGAAAAATTTGGCCAACTGGCGAATGAAATTTTTTAAAAATGTGCTCATCTCTAATGCTAGGTAATGAACAGTATAATGTGTCTGCTGTAATGTATATCTCTAAATGTTATTAACAGCAGCACAGGCACTATGGCTGCCCCCATAATCATGTACAGAAAATACAATTTAAAAAATCTACAATCAGACAATAAAAACCGATCAGACAATGGTTTTAATTAGTAAGAAAATATGGAAATATTCCTGTTTGCTTTCATAAGCTGAATAATCTCTACTTAAAACTTACTGATAAAGGGGCTGGTCCTTCTGATGCTTTGATGGCATATTGCTAGGATATGCCATGAATGTCAGATAGGTTTGGGCCCCGCATCTGGGACCTGCTCCTGTCTACAGATCAGGGTATCCAAGGTAAAGGAGAGCACACTGCGCATGTACAGGGTGCTCTCCATTCATCGTTGTGGAAGTTGCGAAAACACGAGTAGGGGTGCATTCAACTACTTTTGGAAGCCCCATAGCGATGAATAGACAGAACACTACACAAGTGCAGCCATTCAGCTCTTTGGGACTTCCGGAAATAGCCGAGCTGGAACTTGCCTATTTTCAGAACTCCCATAGCAGTAGACGGACGATGGCTACATATGTTTATCTGCCCTCCATTCATTGTAATAATTTAGTTACTTATTAGCTTGGGTTACATCAGTGTATGCTGCCTTTTTCATAGAACCAAAGTTGCCAGCCTTCACGATCCTGTATTGATGTCACTGGGGCAATCATGTAGTCTAATTCACCTTCAGATATTTTGCACTTGTAAAGTTGAATGCGTCCATTTATTACATCTCAGTAAAAAGCTTGAAATTAGACAATTATCAAAGCGAAGACAAGTTAACATTAATTGATTACTTTTACTAGTCAGACTGATTAGAATTTCAAAGCCACATCTCTAAGTAGCTTACTTCTTTGTCACCTTCTAATTTGAAATCGCTAATTAAAATGGGTGCTGCTTTGTTTGCGAAACCTTTACATCTTATCATCCTACCAGCGAAGGATAATGTTTTGTTTTTTTTTTGTTTTTTTTCATTATTCATTTGATCACTCGGCTGAAACCAATTTACACCTATCCGTGTAAAATACAATATGATACACCCCAAAGCTATCTGATTTCCTCTACTGGACCCGACAAAGGGAATAAGGCTTTACTTCTGAAGAACAAATCATTGGCAATAGAGGATATCTCATGTTACTTAAAACCCTGATGGCGCATATGAAGAATATTAACCTAATTATAGCATCCCAGCTTGCTGGAATTATAGGCAAGACTATTTTAATTAGTGTTGTTTCATGGGATTAAATTGTTACTTTAATTAGTAATATATTAATAAAAGAGGGGTACATCGAGGAATCTGTCATCAGTATTGCAATTGGAAATTAGCTGAAATGTTTCTCTATATTGTCTCATCAAAGACATTAATGGCATGTCACTTGAATGCAGTCAATAATTTGATATGTATACCTGTGCAGAAAATGTGAAGTCTCTTGTGAATCTCCTACATAAGGAAACCTTTGGTGCATTCAATATTTTTTTCTGTTGGATTGTTAGGGAATGCCTGACTAAAAACAAATTATCATTTGTGGTCGTGGCAACCAAGTACGTACCTATCCTACCTAGGATACCCTATCCCTAAGCGGTCAGAGTTGTGCCGTAACCGCGTCGTGGAGGGACGCCTGAAAGAGGGCATCCCCTTTGAGAGTAACAGGAGAAAGGGGAGGGAGAACTCTGCACGTCGTACGCATGTGGGAGGGTGCCGGCCGTTGAAGTAGGTGGCCAAGCCCCTCCCACAAATACAGGCCAATGAATCGGCCTTTACACTTGTGGTCGTGGCAACCAAGTACGTACCTATCCTACCTAGGATACCCTATCCCTAAGCGGTCAGAGTTGTGCCGTAACCGCGTCGTGGAGGGACGCCTGAAAGAGGGCAAAAGACATACTGATAGGCAGAAGTAATTTATTGCAAAAGTCGTTACAAAGCCAAAGTTTGAAAGGCTGCCGACATTTCTGTTTCGGGGTGAGGTATGTAACGATTGAAACAAGACGAGTGCCAACGCCCCAGTTTCTGTATGACATGCGCAGGCACTCGGTTTTTGGAGGCCGCGGATGCGGCACCTATGAGGAATGAATGACCCGAAATTGTGGCAGGGTCACCACCCGTGCTGGCCACGAGTGACCTTACATGGGATATGAACTGATGGGTGGTGAGCGGAACCCCCCCGAAGGGTAACAATGGACTATTCGGTCCGGCCTTGGACAAGGCCGACCGTAACTGACGAAGCACCGTCACCGGACACCATTGGTGTGCTGTGGGAAAGAAGGATACCGGAACAGGGGGGCCCATCTGGGAGGTCTTGGACGTCTTGAGCAGTAATATGAACCCGTCGGAGTTCTGGACCAGCTGGCTGACCGTGAGGAACTTGCTACTGCCTGGCGAACAGGTGAACTCCCCAGGTCTCAGGAAGCCGTAAAAGGCTAGATAGATGGCGGATTTAAGTACCAAGCTGGGCAAAACCCCGAAAGGATTACCGTCCAAGGCGTCGGACAGTTTGCGGAAAAGAGGGCCGGTGACCGCTTGCCTGCGTACTTGGCTTTGAGGCCCGCACTTGCTCAAACCCTTGAGAGCGGCTTTGACAGCATGTATGGTAAACACTGACGCTAGTTCGGGATGGCTAACAGAGAGGAAGTGTTGCACTCCCGCCAGGTACGACCTCACTGTACCGTGGGAGAGCCTGCGCACTGAGTGGCAGTAACCAATGAACGCCAGGATGTACTCTGGAAACCTGGAGTCCCCTTGAGGGCATTCCCCTCGAAACCTGCAGAACGTCTTCCACCCAGTGTTGTATGCCCTGGTTGTGTTAGGTGAGAGGGAATTGCGTATCAGAGCGTGAGCCGTCTCAAGGTGGTTGGCTACATTAGCATTAAGGACTCGAGAGGAGGGACAGTGGTGCCTGTCGCGTCTGCCTCTGGCATGATCTGAAAGAAGCGGGAGAAGTTAGCCCTCGACAAGGCGTCAGCAGCCCCGTTTTGCGCACCTGGCACATGCGCACTGAAAACATGAAAGTGGTGACGTAGGGAAAGCTGCACTAACCATCTGAGAAAACACATGACTTGGCTAGACTTTGACAGCCCACTGTTAAGGATGTCTACCACGGCTGCGTTGTCAGTTACGAACAGAACAGACTGACGCGCCCAAAGACTGCCCCAAATGTGGGCGGCTACCACGATGGGGTACAGCTCGAACAGCGCCGAGGTTTGGAGGAACCCCGGGATTTGTCCCACCTCGGCAGGCCATTCGTCTGCAACCCAGTGGGTGCCAAAAATGGCGGCAAACCCTGAGCCCGCAGCTGCATCCGAAAAGACTGTAGGCGACCGACAAGACAGCTCGGGTACGAATAAGGACACCCCGTTCCACTGGCTCAGAAAATGGTCCCACATGTGGAGATCCGCTAGGGCTTGACTGTCCAGGCACACTGGGCTGTCCTGTGCCGGGGAGGAGCTTAAGAGCGACAGTAGGCGGGATATGAACGCTCTGCCCTGCGGGATGATGCGCATGGCGAAGTTTAACATACCCAGTAGAGACTGAAGGTCAGCCTTAGTGACCACGGTTGTGACTGTAAACCTGTGGATGACTTCTCTAATCCTTGTTAACTTATCCGCAGGCAACCTAGCTAACATGTGCTGGGAGTCCAACTCAATGCCCAAAAAGGTGATGACTGTGGCCGGGCCTTCTACTTTCTTGGGGGAAACCGGGACACCTAACTGGGAAAAACACCTCAGCAACTTTCCCAGCCCTAGGGGAACTGCCCCTGGCCTCTCAATCAGCAGGAAGTCATCCAAATAGTGGATGACAAACTCACAGAGGACCCTGTGTACCAAGACCCAGTGGAGCGCCTGAGCCAGCTGATCGAAGAGCCAGGGGCTGCTCTTGGAACCGAAGGTGAGCTTGGTGGAGAAGTAATACAGGCCTCTCCACTTGATGCCGTGCCACTGCCAGAGGGCTGGCATGATGGGAAGCAACTTAAAGGCATCCGATATGTCGGCTTTGGACAACATGGACCCTGGGCCCGTTTTCATGATGATGGCGATAGCCTGATCGATCGAAGCATATCTCATGCCCACTTCCTCCGAAGGAATGAGGGAGTTAAGGCTGGGGACCTGGGAGCCGTGTGGGGCCGACAAGTCAATAATGAGTCTTTCCTTTTTACTGAACTTGCCTGTAACTACCCCCACGGGACTGACTCTCCAGCGTTGAAAGGGGGGCACACTAAAGGGACCGATCAAGAACCCTTTGCTTAACTCGGCCTCTATTAGTGTGTCTACCGAAGCGGGATTTCTTTCGGCTGACTGGAGGTTCCTGCATTCGTGTGTGAACTCTGGAGTCGTGATCAGGCCCGTATGGAAACCCTCGTGAAATCCTGACACCAGGAACTGTACAAACCCTGGATTGTGATGACCTTGCAAGTACTCTTGTAGACGGCTAATATTGACCACACTCATATAATTTTTCAACGACTTTAATGAGCACGCTACTCGAGGGTGGGCCCTAAAACAGTTGGTACAGATATGTAACAGGCGGCATTGAACGAAATTACAAGACGCGTAATTGAAATTGTTACATATATGTGCCCTCCCTAGCTGAACGATGGGTCGGCCCAGCTTGTCTACTGCGTTGGGGGGTCTGAAGACGTCGAGTGGACCAGCTGTAGAGCTGGAGGGGTAGGATGCCGTGCTGACGGCGGACTTATCGCACCACTCGACAGAGTGAAAGATAGACTGGCAGGCGGAACAGGAGGGAGCCTTTAGGCCTGCAAAATGCCTGCAGAAAAGCTCAGTGTCCAGGTTGGACCAGTCAGTAACGTGTTGGAACTGGGAGAGAGCCGCTGCCGCCTTAGCTGAAAATGAACAGTGGTAGTCATAGAATGCGCTCCCTCCATACCTGTGACCCAACTCTGTGACCCTGAAGAGATACAGGTCTAGTTCCTCCCTCCTGTCCGGCCTGGCAGTGCAAATCACATCCCTAAAAAGGCTGAATGCCATGACGAATTCCGGAATGGACAATTTGCGGTTGAGCCGGTGGTCGCGGCTTCTCAGTACCACTGACACTTCCCCGCAAGCTATGACCTTATTGTTAGATAGGTCCCTGGAGGCTATCAGTAGAGACGCAAGATTGACATCCCTACCCTCCAGGATGTCCTTCCTGATGTTGATCGGGACAAAGTGGGAGGGAGTCACGTTGGGGACAGACTGGACAGAGCGAATGTCTGCGGCGGCAGAGGTGGAGGCGACCGCAACCTCGAGGGAGGAAACTGGTAGGACTGCGCTGCGAGCCTCGATAGACTCCAACCTCGCCTGCATGGACGTGACGGCAGACGTCAAACTGTTTAGCATGACATGTATCTGAGTCAGTGAAGTTTGCATCGTGGCCGCAGGGGGATCATTGGTACTGGGTACCAGGGAGTCTTTCCATAGGCGATACAGTTCCGCTTTTCTGGCAGATGCCGGGAAAGGGACGCCCCGCTTTGTCAGCACCGCCATAAGCCTGGGGATGGTCCAAGCACGTAGGGACGGTATACTGCCCCCTTTGGATGTCTCTGCTACGACCTCGTCCACTGACGCTTCGACGATGTCTGATGCGTGTGACATCGTGGCTGTGAAAACAGTAACGTAAAATGACCGTCTAGCCTAGATGACCGCCGGTAACCGTGCAGCAGTCTAAACCACGTAACGAAAGGGTGAACTATCCCCGTGAGGAATGTACGTTGACACCAGAAGAGCCGTGAAGGAGTGGCCAGGAACCGCCACCCGGTTGTCCATGCAAGGAGACCTGCCATACTTACCAACTGAGAAGCACTATACTCTGACTTTCACGGAGGTATCAAATGAAAACAGAACAACCTGTACGTAAAGTAATGCATGAGACACAAGCCTGACAAAGGCAGCACCTTCCCGTCCCCCAAGGTGTACCCCCACTACCTTGGTTGACAAGGAAAATCAACTGAGATCCAAACCAACTTCTCTCTGACTAGCAACTGCTTTGAACCTGGAAAACAACAACAGAACAACAAAAGAACCAGTCAATGCGTAAGGCTCAATTGTAGAACGTGGGTTGTGAGTAGAAGGTATGGTCGGCTAACGAGAGTAGGTGTACTGATTGACATTGACCACTACCTGACGTTGGCGGTGAAAACCCCTACCTGTCTAAGCGGCACAGCGGCCTGTGCCAGACTTTGGTGTGGGCGAGGAGCGGGGGCAGCTGCGAGCCCCACCGTGCCTCACGGTAACCACGTGGGGAGCGCGGGGTTCCCTGGCACCGTGAACCAAGTGGGGGTGGACCTCTGGGCAACGGCCGACACCCCACGCCAACATGACTCGGGTGCCACGTGGAGAGCCAGCGCGTGTCCCTGACAGGGTGCTCAGTGCGGGGGCCCCCTGCCGTCCTGGGGCTGGGCCGCCCGCCGGCTGAGCACTACTGCTGCGTGGGGAGCGGCGCAGCCCTCTGGCATGAAGTCAACGCAGGGGGAACCTAGCCGAACTAGAAATGCCACGTGGGGGGCCTCACCGGTCCCTGATGGAGAGCTCAGTGCTGGGGAGCCCTCCTACCTCTGAGGGGCCAACCCACCGCCGGCTGGGCATCTTCACCACGTGGGGAAACGGTGCTGCCCCCTGGCATAGGGGGAGGCTTTATCAGACATGGCCTCCCCCCTTCTAATGTGCGGACGTGCCACGTGGGGGGCCCGGCGCTCCCTGATGGGGTGCCCAGTGCAGGGGTGCCCCCCTATTCCATGAGGGGCCGACCCACCGCCGGCTGGGCCCCTCCACCACGTGGGGAGAACGGTGGTGCCCCCTGGCAGACCTGGGGTAACGGGGGAGCTTGTGTGGCTCATCCCCAGCTCCGTGTTGTGATGGGCGGAGCAACGTGGTGCCGCCCCGCCCCCCGGTAGGGCGCACGTCGCAGGGGTGCCTCCCCTAGCTAGGGTGCCGGCCCACCGCAGACTGCGTGCGCCCACCACGTGAGGGAGCGGGGTAGCACTGGATGTGAGCGCGGGGTGGAAGGGCGGAAGCGGCCGGGGAGGCGGGCGGAAGCGGCCGGGGAGGCGGGCGGGGGGAGGTCCTGCTGTGACCACGAGCCCCGCCCCCCCCCCGCCGAAGAGTGGTGCCGTGACCGGACCTGGGCGGTGGAGGAGAGAGGCGCGTCTACGTTGGCTCGGACCCCCACCCCCGCCGGCGGCTGAAGTGGCGCCGTTTTGCAACGGGCAGGAGGGACCCCCCGTAGTGCTGAGGCCCGCCCCCCGCTGTCTACAGTTAGCCATGCAGTGGCCCGGCGCATGGTGGCCCCTACTTACAAAAGGCCTGAACCAGCGCACGGACGTCCACTCACCTAATCTTCCGACCAAGACTGCCAGGTACGAGCGCACGCTTCCTGCAGAACTCTGCACGTCGTACGCATGTGGGAGGGTGCCGGCCGTTGAAGTAGGTGGCCAAGCCCCTCCCACAAATACAGGCCAATGAATCGGCCTTTACACAAATAATATTAAAATCAGAGGCATGTGGAGTTACAGTAGAAGCTTTATGATTAGCAGCCTGCATGGAACCATAATATGACTGTGTGCATGAGCCCTAAGCAGGAGTTAGGACACACACAATTGCCTCTAGCACTTGTGAATTTTGGTGCACCATATGATGAAATGCCACGGAAAGTCCCCAAACCAAATAAATATTTTATTTTCTCCATAAATGAACTGTCTAAGAGGGTCTGATGGCCTAGGACCTTCAGGTCCAGTTGAGCTTTAAGCCCCTACAAGTAATATCCCACAATGAACATCTATAAACTTCCACTGGACACATAATAAATGTCTGATCAGTGGGATCCCACTATTAAGATCTCCATGGAAGGCTAGAATGAGGTCCAAATACATCTGTAAAGAGGAGAAATTTGGGGAACAATTAAGCATAGGTACCATTTCATTCAATCTGATTTGATGGAGAAAGCCATGTATGGTGCTTGGCTGTCTCCAGCAGACCCATAGACCTTAAATGGAGAAGAAATGAGCATACTCAACAGCTACTCCTTTCAAATTCCTACATTTCAGCTGTGTAGTATGGTGGAAAGTAGGGATTGTGGGGTCTTAGTGGTGGGGCCTCAACAGACAGACATTTATTGCTTTCCTGTGGATAAGTAATAAATGTCTTTAAACTTAGGATAGTCCAATAGTGAATCTCAATAGAGTTTTCCTGGATTTACATATTGATGGCCTATCCTAAGGATAGATAATCAATACCAGATTAGCAGGGGTCCTCTTCCTGGGACTCCCACCTATCAGCTGTATGAAGAGGCTGCAGTGCTCCGTGAGTGCTTAGACTTCTTCTTAGGCCAAATGACGTCACGTTCATTGGTCACATGGTCTAGGCGCAGTGATGGGATACTAAGCTCAGCTGCTATACAATGTACAGCTCTGTACTTGGTAAGCTGCAAGGAGCTCTGGTGACCACCATGGCTTCCTTAAACAGCTGTTCAATGGGGGTGTCAGGAATTGGACCCCCACTTATCTCACTTTGATAACCAATACTGACAATAGGTGATCAATATGTAAATCCCAGAGAACTCCTTTAATCAAAATGATTGAATAAAAGTTTTTTCTTAGTTAAACGGGTTGTATGAGATGATGAGAAAAGGTCAACTAAGTTTTCAGAAACAGCACCACTCTTGACCATAGACTGTAACCATTTTTGCAGCATTGCACCTACCTAGTAGAATGTTTTGAGCTGTAATATGAGCACAGCCCATGGACAAAAGTGATGTTTCTGGAAAAAACAGGTGGTTGCATCTTATGCAACTCATTGAATATTATGTACTAAGCTGTATCCATGTTCTGGAACTAAAGGACATAGCATAGCATTAGTAATTAACGACACTCCGAATTTCAGCTTTTGAGGTGAATGTATATTTTTGTCACCACAAATGAATGAACTTGATTTAATTTGAGAAGCATGACCTGATTTGCTCATATCAGCATCTTTTTAGCTAAGACACTCAAGGAACTGTGATACATAAGCCCCTAAGACTAATGCTGTGACCATAATAAGATTATATTTACTTTTCCTAAACATGATAATACATTTTGACATCAGGAATAATCTGTAAATTCTCACTACTTCATGTCCTTTAGGTCAAGACTTAGTTTAGATCGAGCGAGCAGATGGCTTTTCTAAAATGTCAAGCAAAGAAATGACTTGGCCTTGTGAGACTGTAGGTCATAAGTTATTCATCTTAAAGCTACAGACATGATATTGTAAGCACCACCTGGACTTCAATCTAATGGGTTGTGTGTATTCACTGTAAAACTAATGTTGATGGAAGGAATAATAAGAACTTTGGGTTCAACAAATGTAAAAAATTGCAATAGGCTGAACTGGAAAAAGTATAATATTAATTAGAATATAATTATTAACAGTTTCAATTTTGACCCATCCAAAATGGGGACCAGGGTATTCATGAAGTATGCACATCATGTCATCACAATATTAGATTTCACATTTATTTGAGTGGAAAGAAAGATTTTAAAAAATCATTTACATGTAATGTTTTTTTACAGGAATATAATCCTGACTAAAGCTTTAGGATTTGGTGAAATATAAAAGTAATCCAAATGGTGAATGGTGTTGGATGTCGTTCCTGATAGTATAAAGTTATATGTCTGCCAGGAGAAGCAGCCACAGATCATTCTAGGCCAGAAGGAGATAAAATCAGTGTCCTGATACAAGGTGCTACAAATAAAAAATGGCAATAGGATGCTTATCCATAGATTCCTAGAAGGGATATGTTTGGGAGGTTGGTATGTGGGAGGAAGCCTTTTCCTAAAGGGTTGTCCTATTTGAGACATTTGTGGCATATCGCTAGGATGTGCAACCAACGTCAGATAGTCCTATCTCCAGAACAGGACCCGCAAAATAAGCACAGAGAAGTTACACAAGCTCAACTGCCCTCCATTCATTTCTAAGGGGGTTCTGAAAATAACTTGCACAGTGCTCTCTCTATTAATTTCTATGGGGCTTCCTTCACTTTCAGGGGCCTGTTTTAGAGATCAGAAATGGGACTTGCACCTATCTGACTTTGATGGCATATCCTAGTGATATGTCATCAAACCCCAGATAAAACAACCCATTTAATGAGAGGAGCCGGCATGCTGGGACTGGAGTCCTGTGATAACTGCCTGTTGACAGGAGTGAAGTGGTGCTTGGGGAATATGAAAGGGGAAGCTGCTTCGACTTCTACAGAAGTTGTAGTTGGAGCTGCGGTAACTATTGGGTTGTTGGGTGGCCTGCTATGTCTACTGGGGAAATTACAAAAGGAGCTCAATGATAAATGAAAGGGCAATACCTTAATTAGTCATAAGCCATGCTCATGCGCCCCTGGTTGCAGAGCAGTTGCTGGGAATTTTATTGAAATTATATTAATTTATTTGTGACCAATCCTGAATGTGACCCTACAGCATGTTTTTGTTGGCTACTAATTAAATATGAACAAATGAATTCTATCAATTTAGGATTTGTTCCAAATTTCTCAAAAAGTTTGGACTCACACAAAGTCAATTGTTTTGTGATTCGTTTTGGACAAATCACACAGAGAGAGAGAGAGTTCCCCTTAGATAACTCATATATATTGTAGGGAAACACAGGTTAGTGTACTGGGGTCTCTCTCTCTGAATAGTATCCAAATATTTCAAGCATTTGTCAAACCTGAAACTAATTCAATCTTGAAAGATTCGCTCATCTCTACTCCTAATATATACTGTCTCTGAAGCAAATATATAAATGTGCATTTCTGCGAATTTCATGCAGACTGAATGGTTGCCAAAAGCCGGTTAAAAGACATTTGACCTAATTTACAATAAAAGTACAACGGCCGCTGTTGGCAACTCAACTGTATCCCTTTTACCAATCTTTATACATTTTTCTCAATGCGTTTAGTAAATATGGAATCCAGCCATGAAATGTCTGCTTTTATAAACAAATGCCAAAAGCTTAAATTCTGCAACTCTGTGGATCCTAAGTTTCAAGAACAAATGTTAATGACAGAACTTCCAGCATAATGTACAATTTGTCATTATATTTGGGCTAGCTCTGCAGCAATGGTAGATGTCAGAGCAATAGCAGCAGGTGTCCCAGACTTGTCCTTTTCTCATCATACTTGTCTCAGAAACATGATTTGACTGCAATGGTTTTCAACTGCAATGACCTTTAAGTCTAGTTTCTTTTTGACATTAGTTATGGTGAAAGAATCCTGCTAGACAAGGTCATGGGAATGGTACAGTGCTCATGCAGCCTTTGCCAGTTTGAGGCTGAATCATATTGCTCTCTAGAGTGACACTTCATCACAGATACTCTGATGTCTTCCATTCCACGGGAATAGGTAAAGATCTTAATAGCAAACTACAGCTACTTCCTAGATTTATTAAGGTCATGAACTAAAAAAACAAAACAAAAAAAAAAAGATGTACAGGACATCCATAGAACATTTCATTACTCAACAACAGCTTTTCATACACTTCTTCCGAGATTACCCTTTAAATCCCAATTGGGTTACTATTTATGAATTACATTTTATTTCAAAAATCTTATATAGAGTCATAGCAAATAAATGTCAGATAATACTCCCATTATTCACAATAACACAGCAGTAAAACACATGATTTACTTGGATAGATACATGTATTTATTATACCAGATATTTCATACATACAATTCATTATACCAGATGTTTTATGAGAACATATATTGCAGAGTTTGAAATGTAATAAAGTATAAGTTTGACTTCCAGATCCGATAGATATTAAAGTACAACCACTCTTCCAAAAATGTAGGATGCTATGTTAAATGTAAATAAATGTAAATGAAAATAAATCCATTGATTTTCAAATGTCATAGACCCATATTTTGTTCACAGTAGATGACAGAACACATATCAGATGGTGAAAGTGACATATTTTACCATTTCATGAAACATAGGTACTCATTTAGAACTTGATGGTAGCAACGCATCGCAAAAAAGCTGAGGCAGGGTCTTATCTACCATTGTGTAGCATCCTCTCTTTTTTTATTAACAGTCTATAAACATCTGAGAAGTGAGAGACCAAATGATGGAGTATTAGGAGAGAAATGTTGTCCTATTCTTGTCTGATTTAGGATTCTAGCTGCTCAACAGTCCTGGGTCTTTGTTGCCAGATTTGTTTTCCTGATGTGCCAAATGTTTTCTATTGGTGAAAGGTCTGGACTGCAAGCAGACCAGTTCAGCACCCAGACTCTTCTGCCAATTGATTCTGTTGTGATGGATTCAGTATGTGGTTTATCACTGGCTTGCTGAAATATGCAAGGTCTTGCCTAAAAGAGACATTATTTGGAAGGAAGCATATGTTATTTTAAAACCTTTATATACTGTACAGCATTTCACCAGGTGTGTAAGCTGTGCATGTGCATAAGCACTAACGCAACCCCATACCATCAGAGATTCAGGATTTTGAACTATACGTTGCTGGATGGTCCCTCTCCTCTTGAGTCCACAGACCAAGACATCCCTGGTTTCCAAAAGTATTTCAAATTGTCGATCATCTGACTTTAAAACAGTTTTCTGTTTGGTTCCAGTCCATTTTAAATGAGCTTTGGCCCAGAGAAGATGGCAGAGTTTTTGGGTCTTTCTGACACGTGGCTTCTTCTTGTATGATACAGCTTTGAATTGCATTTGTGAATTGCACTGCAAACTGTGTTCAATGACAATGATCCAGTACAGAATCATGGCTATTTTTAATCCAGTGACACCTGAAGCCTGCAGATCACAAATATCCAAAATTGACTACCGGCCTTGTCCCTTGCGCACATGGATTTCTCTAGATTTTCTGAATGTTTTGATGATATTAAGTAGTGTAGATAGTTTGATATTCAAAGTCTTCACAATTTTATATTGAGGAATATTTTTCTGAAATTGTTCCGCAATTTCTAGATGCAGTTTTTTTCATGATTAGTGAACCTCTGCCCATCATTGCTTCTGAGAGGCTCTGCCTTTGTAACATGCTCTTTAGCTACCTAGCTATGTAACTTAGTAGTAAATTGCTCCTCTGGCAGTTTTTTTTATTAGTACCAATTGCTTTTTCAGCCTTTTATTGCCCCTGTCCCCACTTTTTTGAGATGTATTTCTGCTATCAATTTCTTAATGAGTACATTTTTTCATGAAATGGTAAAATGTCTCAATTTCATCATTTGATATGTGTTCTATGTTCTACTGTGAATACAATTTGGGCCTATGAGATTTGTAAATCATTGCATTCTGTTTTCATTTACATTTATTTAAATTGTACACAATATCCCAATGGTGTGTTAACACAAAAAGCTTATCCCATTCATCACTTAGTTTAACAATGTGCAAAGCATAAAACTGGTATCAAGCTTATTGAGTTACATTGTAGGGATAATGCATTAACCCCCTGATTTTAATTGTACATGTCCAAAAATTATATTACTTTTACCAAGGTAGGAATTAGTAGAGCGGGGCAGCCATGGAAAAATAAACCTCCCCATAGTTTTACTGTCAACCCATCTGCAGACCCAAATATCCCAGGAGAATACAATGACAGCCTGTATTCTGCAAATATATTTTTATGATAGTGGTGGGGAGTTTGATTTCCTCATAGTTGCAATCAGGGAGGTAACTGGAAAAGACTGGGCCCAATCGCAAACCTTTGAAGGGGCCTCTCTCCCCACCACATGGCTTAAAAATTGGTTATTCTCTCGGTTAGTATGAATATGATCATACTAAAAATGTCAAGTTTTACTCCATTTTAGTAATTTTGTACAATAATTGTACATTTCACGTAGAAACGAACAGGATAAGGAAAGTGTAAAATGTTAACTTTATTGATGTTTGTGTGTGTGGGGTGAAAGTGTATTGATCAAGCTTGAAAAAGGGGGACAGACCCCCAAAACATGCTTGCTGGGCGCCATGTTCTCTGAACTCTGATGTAACCCAATTTGCACACTGGACTATATGTAAAGTATGGACATTTATATAAAAATTTGCTCATGATATGAACTAATTAATGTGTGCACAAAACTCTTGGATACAATATTGAAGAAGCATGTGTTTTTTGTGCGTTTTTTGTGTATTTTAGACCCCACTTTCTGCTAAGTCCCATGCTTTTTTGAGTATTATGGAAAAAAGTGCAGAAACCCTACATGTGTCAAACTGCACAAATTCCTGCCATTTCTGCCACTTTTTTACAACTTATTTTTGGCATAGACACATTGGTAAACCTGGAGACTCTTTGGGCTAAACACAAGAGAGAAGAGCACAATGAAACGGGAGCAGCATAGGGTGTGCATGTCACATTCAGATGGTTGCCAGGTACGCCAACCTCACCTTAGATATTTTACAAGCATAGGCGCAACACTAAGAAGTAAGGACAGTGATAGTATCTGTAAATATTCTGCTTCCCAGTAGGGTTGGAAGATCTGAAGATGCAGATAAATAGTAGCGGTCAGCTCGAATATTCGAATCGCGAATTTTAATCGCGAATATCACCACTTCGAGAATTTGCTAATATTTTGTATATTGTGCTATATATACGTATTTGCGAATAGTGTTAATCGCAAATATTCTAATTGCAAATTTATTGCAAATTTTTCACGAATAGCGGCACTTAGCAACATCCCTACCAATGAATAGGAAAGTTGCCTATCCCTTAGTCTTGGTTGCGAATATTCTAATCGCAAATTTTTATCGCAAACATATTACATTGGCGATTTTCGCAATCAAGTAAATAATTAATGAAGATTACGAATTCTCGAATTTGCTAATTTATGGTGAATAATCGGCTAAAAATTGGCGAAATATCACAAATTTGAATATTGCTTATGCCGCTCATCACTAATAAATAGGAACAGCTTCCTGGAGCATGAAGATCACACATGACTAATACACTTGTAAAGAGTAGACATTATTGTGGCAAGCCAAAAGCACCATGTTTAGGTGAACGCAGTCCCCTTCATCAGGTTTAGACAATAAGCAAGCTTCATTGTGTAAACCTGATGAAGGGGACTGTGTTCCCCCGAAACGCAGTTTTTTTGCATGATACCATAAAGTCTTCATAAGTGTATCATTCAAGTGTGATCTTGATTGATACAATGATCATCTTGAGTGATACAATGACAGCTATGATTGCTTATTGTGTAAACCTGATGAAAAAGACTGTGTTACTTGAAACACAATGTTTTTAGCTTGTTACAATAAAGCCTTGACAAATGTATCAGTCAAGTGTGATCTTCATGCACCAAGAAACATGTACCATTTCTCTGCCTCTTCATATTTGCAATGCTGGGATTAAACATTTTATTGTAGTGTAATTACATATCCTTCAGCACAGATTAAAAAAAAACTGCAGCATGACAAATCCTTGGTGTTTGTGTGGCATGGACCTCAATGTACAAAACATGACAAGGAAACTATATACGAAAAAAAACAATTGTTTTCTTTTCTCTTTTTTTTAAATAATATTTATGCGCAAATATCAGTACACATATAATGCACAATATCAAATTTGAGTTTGGGCCCAAAGTTAAACCATTCGGAAATCACATACCACGGATTGTCATGGAGATATATGAATTTGATGTGTTTTTTTTTTTTTTTAAAGACACTTAAGAAAGGTTGACAGCAGAACCAAGTAAGAAGACCTCCTTATCCAAATGTTAATTTGCAGAAAGGAAACTTGCCTACAGAGAACATCTCTGTAGAGAACATCATTAGAGCATGACAACCTAGTGATACAAGCAGAAGAAATGTTCCCCTCTGTCTGGTGGAAGAATATCCCAGCATGCTCTGGAAAGCTTTGATGATTTAATAATATCAGAACTGGAAAGCCATCTTTAGCTGGTTAATGCATACTGGAAAATGATTTCTAAGAACTCCAGTGGACAATACAGGTGAAACTCGAAAAATTTTTATATTGTGCAAAAGTTCATTTATTTTAATAATTCAATTTAAAATCAGGGTATTGTGAAAAGGTTCAATATTCTAGGCTCAAAGTGTCACACTCTAGTCAGCTAATTAATCCATACCCCCTGAGCAAAGGGGACCTGAGATTGTGACTTTGGGGTTCTCATAAGCTCTAAGCCATAATCATCCAAATTATAACAAATAAAGGCTTGAAATATCTCGCTTTGCATGTAATGAGTCTATCTCATATGTTAGTTTCACCTTTTAAGTTGCATTACTGAAATAAATCAACTTTGAACGATATTCAAATTTTTGGAGTTTCACCTATAAATGGTCATCTTCAGAGGGGAATAAACCTACTGCCTCCCCATAACCCCATACATGACTCTCTCCCAACAGAAGATGACAGGGTGCAGAACAATCAGACACATTGGCAATCCTGTTGCTCTCCTGAGAGATAAGCTGCCACCATAATGCCTGACAGTGGTTTTCTTCTCCCTCCATACTGAAAACACATACATGCTTAGCCAAGCCGAGTCTGTATGTGTATGGGAAAGTTGGGAAAGATAGCTATCGGCGAACAGCCATTGAAGGTATATGGGCATCTTTAACTCCATAACGATAAGGCCAATTTTCATTTTTGTATTTTCTTTTTTTCCTCCCCACCTTTCAAGAGCCATACATTTTTAGATTTCTCATTCACATAGTCATATGAGGGCTTGGTTTTTTGCAGAACATTTTTTTGATGGCACCATTTAATATACCATAGCTTGTATCAAAGTTTTTTGTGGGGTTAAATAAAACAAAAAATCTATGGTTTTTTTTTCCTAGTGTTTACAGTGTTCATTGTCCGCTATGACTTCCTTGTTCTTTGGGTCAGTACAATTATGGCAAAGTATATCAAATTTATATAGTCTCTATAATATTTTGATATTTTTTATTTGCATTGCCATATTATGACACCCTTAGGCCTCGTTCACATTTCTGTTTTTCACTGATGTTAATTTTTTGTGCACATATCAGTATTTTTTTTACTAACTATGAGTCAGTAAGTCAGTAAAAAGATGACGGAGACATGCACTACTTTGGTCCGTGATGCGGATCAAACACAGCCATTGAAGTCTATGGGTCCTTGAAAATCAACCCTAATGGACATCTTCATGGATGAAACACAGACACCTTTTTTCACAGATGTGAAAAATATGAACATGGCCTAACTTTTCTATTTTTCTGTCTACACAGCTGATGTAGGGATCATTTTATGTTGGCCAAGCTGTAGCTTTTACTGGTATAATTTTTTTTTGTAAAAAAAAAACTAAAAACTTTTTGATCACATTTCATTCAATTTGTGGGGGATTATGTTATAAAAAAAAACATCATGTTGGCTATTTTTTATTTTTTTTGCGTTATGGAATTCACCACTCATGGCTCAGTGGTAAGCACTGGTGCCCTCCAGCGCTGGGATTCTAGTTTCATATCTGACCAAGGACAACCTCTGCATGTGCAAGTTTGTATGCCATCTCTATGTTTGCATGGGTTTCCTTTTAGACTCCAAAGACAGAAAATTGAGATTGTGAGCCCCATTGGCTATATATACAGTAAGTTAAAGGGGTTCTGCACTTTGTTTTAACTGATGATCTATCCTCTGAATAGATCATCAGCTTATGATCGGCGGGAGTCCGACCCCCGGAACCCCCGCCGATCAGCTGTTTGAGAAGGCAGCGGCGCTCCAGCAGCGGCGCGGCCTTCTCACTGTTTACCGCCGGCCCACTGACGTCACGACTAGTATCAACTAGCGTGGGCGCGGCTAAGCTCTGTTCACTTGAATGGAGCTTAGCCCCGCCCATGCTAGTTGATACTAGTCGTGACGTCAGTGGGCCTGGCGGTAAACAGTGAGAAGGCCGCGGCGCTGCTGAAGCACTTATGCCTTCTCAAACAGCTGATCGGCCGGGGTCCTGGGGGTCGGACCCCCGCCGATCAGAAGCTGATGATCTATCCAGAGGATAGATCATCAGTTAAAACAAAGTGCAGAACCCCTTTAATTATAATAAATCAAATTTTAAGAAACAATGCTCCAGAATTGCTGTTTCATGTGGAATAAAAAAAAAATATATATATATAATAGCAGTCAGGAGAGGTGACTGATCCTTTTTTTTATTTCCAAAACTACTTGCTAATATGACCACAGAACAACCAAATGAATGCACAATTCTAATGTTATCTCATTTATTGTTTTTGAGGTTTACATTACAGTTTTAAGCCATATGCATATATAATAATTACTTCTATATAGTGCTGACGCAGTCTTGAGAAAAGCACAATTTAGAAAGTTCAGCAGTTTAAAAAATATTAATTTTATTCATAAGTGAATCTTTTTTCTGGGTAGAGTTGGAAGGGATGGACTATAATTTGCATATGTAGATCAGAGGAGTAATTTGCTTGATTTATGATGCTAACAGTGCTGACTTGCCAATGTACACCTACACTAAGCTACATCTGGGTCTTTGGCAAAAGATAAAGGTAATGATCTATCTGGAATGGAGCACTGCAAACAGTCCTCACAATGACACAGGCATAGTATGCAAAAATCACAGCAAAATAGTTGTTTGTTTCTGTTCCATGAAGTATTTTATTTCATAGGAAAAAGCGGCAACATACATGCGCAAACGTTTTCGGCCTTATTAGGCCTTCGTCAGGCACTACAAAAGTAATATTGGCATAAATCAATATGTGTAAACATAGTTATCAGCTTATATGTTTAACATTTCAGATAAGGTGCATCAATTGCAAAAGATAGCTGTCTCTTTAATAAAGATAATGTCCGCTAGTAGATGTGCTATGACAGTCATATCTGTTAAAATATTAGTATGTGAGGAGATTACCTGGGAGATAAACAGATTATGGCAATATGTAGATTCTGGCAATATAGGAGTCAACAGTTTGCAAATATAATTTTCTAGAAATATCGGACCATAGTTCTGTCATCCACAAAATGCAATAAATGTATACCCATGATATATCTTTGGATGTCACAAACAGGTAAGAAGTATGTACGTTTGC
Source organism: Bufo bufo (assembly GCF_905171765.1). Classification (NCBI taxonomy): domain Eukaryota; kingdom Metazoa; phylum Chordata; class Amphibia; order Anura; family Bufonidae; genus Bufo; species Bufo bufo. The sequence goes on from NC_053393.1 coordinate 58,524,022, forward strand.
TCATGTATGTTGCCGCTTTTTCCTATGAAATAAAATACTTCATGGAACAGAAACAAACAACTATTTTGCTGTGATTTTTGCATACTATTATTACGGATGGGGACCCGATCCACAGCATCAAAGGAGGCAGGTGGCCACAAAGCCTGGTTTATATTTATGACACAGGCATAACATATAACAAGGCTGAAATTAACTCAATAATCTCTGTGATCTCTTGTCTTTTCCTCCTCAGCATTACCAAATAATTGAATTTCTTATGGTATATTAAAATGGGTAAACCAAATGGTGTGGGCTTAGACAAAAGTACTTTCAAACCTCTCAAATCAGTGGACCACTAGTTGTTGTTACTAAAACTGGTCATAAACTAAATTATTTTTGTCAAAAAATTCTAGGTTTTGCATTATGCTGAACTGCAGATATACTGTAGCAATAAAGGGTATAGTTATAGGGGTTGCAGCAGTTGCAGTCACTACCAGAACCAGGAGACTGAGAGCAAAATATCCTCCTTCCACATAAGAAGACACCAGGGCCCTGATTTATCATTCCTTCTCCCCCGAATTAGTTTGAAAAAAATGTTGTCTTTTTGCATTTTTACACCACTCACTCCAGTTTTGAAATGTGGGTGTGGTTGTAATGCGCACAACTGGTCCGCAAAACATGAATCCGCAAAAAAAAATTATGACATCTGTGTGATGTCTATGATACATCCAATTTTTTAGCAGATCCACTACAGATTTATCATTGAGACTTTTTTAACCTCTTCACCCCCAGCGTCGTAATAGTACGGCGCTGGCCGGGTCTTTAAAGATGGCGCCTGCTCCTGAGCGGAGCGGGTGCCATAGCTGCGGATGGCCACCTGCTTCTTATTGCAGACAGTAATGCCGATCGCGGACATTTAACCCATCAGATGCCATGGTCAATCCTGACCACGGCATCTGAGCACGCTGAAAACCGAAAGCGCGCACTTCCGGTTATGCTCCGATTCCCCTATGTGGTGATCGGAGGAGCCGGAGCTTGTGTGCAGCAGCCCCTGTCTTTGTGAATGACAGGAGGCTGCTGCATAGTATTTCCTATGGAGCCTTTGCCTGTAATAGGAAACTAGTAAAATCATCATATATTCCAATGCTAGTGCATTGGAGTCTATGATAATAGCAATCAGATGATTGTATGTTATTGTTCCCTTTGGGAACTATAAAAAAGTGTAAAAAAAAATTGTTTAAAAAAACATAGAAATTTAAATCACCCCCCCTTTCCCAAAATAAAAATAAAAGAACTAAAAAAAATTTAATACAATACATAATGTGTGAAAACGCCCATAGTATAAAATTATAAAAAATACATTCCCAATATGGCAAACAGCAAAACGGAAAAAAGTGTCCAAATGGCCGATGTAATTCCTACACCGTTCACCTGATTTGGATGTAAATACCCTCAGATTAAAGCTGACAGTCTGCAGGTAAAGCACATCTTGTTCGTTTTATTTCAAATCCATTGTGGTGTATAGAGCCAAACATGTTAGAATTGTGTCTATGTCCCATTATTTATGGACCTGACTGTATACCATTGAAATATAAATAAAAGAAGCAGACAGCGGAGACAGCGGAGCAGACAGCGGAGATGATGGGACCTCCTACATAGATAATCCATTGTCAGATCACTGCCGCTGTGAAGGAGAAAAGTTATCTTATAATAGTAGGTATAAAATTGGGCTGACAGTAAGTCAGCTGTATGGTTCTATGGATAAGGATGCCCACAGAAGAGCATTGCTTTGATTAGCATAGTGTTTGGTGCTCTAATTGAGTGACCGATAATGAGGTCCCTCAGGTTGCATTGTAGTAGTCAATGTCCTCTCAGATCTGAGGGAATTTACACCAAAGATTCAGAACAGAGTCTCCAACACAAATGTACAGAGAGCTGATTCCGAAATTAATGAATGGTCACATATGGGTTGACTTTGCATTCCCTAGACATCCTAAAAGATAGTAAGTGTTGTACTTGATTGGGTAGCCTGCCTTTCCTATTTTCTTCAATGTCTGAATTTAGCATCCTACCTCTCAGTGGTTAATTCTCAAAAGTGGGAAATAAACATAAATGGCTTTGTTGCCTGGTGTGGAACCATGGAGAGGAGTCCACATTAACGTAACCTTGAGTATTTATATCCAGGCACAACCTTGATAGAATTTGTGTTTCCTTCTTACGGCATCAAGCCTTTTGTTTCAGTTTTAAGCTGTAAATAAGGATGTCTAAATAGCTAATGCTCCCCAGTCTAAGCTTCTTAATGGCATAAGAGTCAGTATTTAGCTCACAAATCAATAGCATTCATCTGAATTACTTTGGAAAAATTGCCTTTTTTTTTGAAAAATGTGTCCTTTACAAAGAGCTGAACTATAATGACTTTATTCCCATGCAAAAATCGTACATAAGTTAGGGTACTTTCACACTTGCGTTGTTGGATTCCGGCAGGCAGTTCCATCGCCGGAACTGCCTGCCGGGTCCGGCAATCTGTATGCAAACGGATACCATTTTTAGATATTTATATTTTTTCATATTTTAAAGGTCTGCGCATGCGCAGACCGCAAAACCGGATCCATTTTTCCGAAACACTTGGAACACTTAATGCATTTCAATGGAAAATAATCAGGCAAGTGTTCCGGAATTTTGGACGGAGAAAATACTGCAGCATACTGCGGTATTTTCTTCGTCCAAAAACCGTACAGTGACTGAACTGAAGACATCCTGATGCATACTGAACGGATTGCTCTCCATTCAGAATGCATTAGGATAAAACTGATCAGTTTTTATCCGGTATTGAACCCCTAGGACGGAACTCAATACCGGAAAAGTTTAACGCAAGTGTGAAAGTACCCATTAGGGTGGTTTCACTTGCAGTCTATTTTGGGCATTTTTTAAATGACTTTTGAATTTTTTTGCTACTTTGGTTTTTCCAGCACATTTTATGTAGAAAAAATGTCACCTCCAGATGTTCCTGGGAAATTGTGGGTTTGTGGGAATTAGTAAATGCAGTGCAAATGTGTTTTTTTTGTGTGTGTTTTTTTGTGTGTTTTGCAGTTTTTGAGTCCACTCCAGCGCATTTTTTTTTTTAAATAGAGTGTGGTTTTCTCAACTAATTTCCAGATGTTTTTGACCCATAGACATCCTTTGTCCCTGCTTGAAAAAGTTCAAATGTCAATTTGTCTTGCATTTTTTATGGTACTTTCACAAGTGATACGAGACAAAGCCAAAAAGCCAAGAAACTGCACCTGTTCTATATGATAAAAAAAAAGACTAAAAAAGTTATTAAAATGCCACAAAAATGCTAAGAAGACTTTTTTTAAACCAAAAAAGCTCGCACTGCAGCAATGTAAAAGTGTTTTTCTTTGTTGGAAAAAAGTGTTGCCATACCTATGATTTTATAGAAGAGGCAACTTCGAATGAGATTTAAAATCTGCCACACACTGCCTAAAATACTGACATGACTAACCTGGAAACTAGTGCAAATTCAGATTTTTTCATGTTTATGTTTTTTTTTTTTCCTTAGAAGCATTCACAAAGTTTTTTTCAGCTTTTTTTTTGTGTTTGTTTTGTTCAATAAACCTACTGACACCTTTCTACCAGCTGCATATTTTCCAATTCCCCTTGTTTTTACTCTATTAATCTCATTCTACTTTTTTTTTGCCATCTCTTTCTTCTTAATTCAGTTATATTGTTGCTTGTGTATACTTTATAGACTGGTTAAAATTATTTCATAGGTGACAATTCAAATTATCATGCAAATGGCTAAAGCACACACAACTTCCATGACAAGATGGTCAGTGGTTTGTCCATGAAGATGTCCATGAAATATCTGTGATTGGTCAATGTGTTTGTTTTACTCTCCATGTGTCACCCGTAATCCACATACACCGCTGGGCTGAAAAATAATTCCAAAAGCGTCTCCTACAACAGTCCTTGAAAACCAAAGCCCAAACTTGGATGGCATCCGTGTTATGTTACTGGTTTTCATGGACCCATAAACTATAATGTGCATGAGGGATTTGCAATCACGAATAAAAATAAGGCTTACTTCAGTGGTATAAAAAAAAAATCAACAGCCACTGATGTGTGAATACAGATTTCTAAAATCAATGGATATGTGAGACGACGGACAGCACATGTCAGTGATGGAAAGAAGCCTAATGTGTATGGGGGGCCATTAGATGATCCAGCTGTGCTCCTCTGGGTATGGTCACACATTCAGATTTACTCATGAAGCTTTGGAAGGCAAAATCAGGAGTGAATTCAAAAAAGAGAAATTATATCTGTTCTTTATATTTTTTATCTCTTGGTTTTTCCTTTCAAATAAAACAGCATCAAGAAACCTGAACACGTAACTACAGTCTTTTAGTTTTTGTAGTATTTATGTCATTTCCAAAAGCATATCCAAAATGTGTTTTGTGAAGAAAAGAATAAAAACCTCAAAATCAAGAAGCTTTTGATTCAATTTACTTGTCAACAATAATTATGTATTTGTGTTCATCCATTGCAGTTGTCTGCACATTTGTTTAATCTAAAAAGCAGTGGGAATTTCTAAGAAACACGTCAACTGCTATGAATGGTGTTTTAGGATCACTGCGCTCTTCAAGCAAAAAAAATAATTAATTCTTTATTTAAGGATCATGTCTAATTTTGGAAGCGTGAAAGGTTATAACTAGAGATGAGCGAATCGAAGCTGACGAAGTGGAATCCAATCCGAATTTCAGGAACAATTTGATTCACACCGAATCCGAATTCCCTCACGCTTCGTGGTAACGAATCACATTTTTTCCAAAAATGGCTGCTGCACGTGTTAGGACATGGAGAAAGGAACTCTGAGAAGGTGGGAACATCCATAATGTCATGGATGCAGCCAATCAGCAGCCAGCCCTGTGATGTCACAGCCCTATAAATAGCCTGAGCCATCTTAGTATCTGTCATTTACCACTATACTTAGTGCAGGGATAGACGTCAGCAGGTGCTAGGGACATTGTTATAAAAAACGTCATTGTGCTAAAAAAAATATTTACAAGTGCAAGGAAAGATTATTCAAGGTGTAGAGAAAGGATAGGGAGGAATCATTTCACAGTATTTATGTTGAACAGGGTTCAGTCGGGGAGGTTACAGCCTGGGTAATAGGAACAATCCTATTACACCTTGAAGCACAGACTGCGGATTCAAATTGCCATTATACAGCTCTGTAATTCCAGCAAACCATTCTTATTAGGGTGCAAGTGCTGTTTGATACAGCCATTATCAGGGTTCATTACAAGGAAATATTTATATGTCTTAATTGCCCTTTTGCGGTGCAGTTATATGTTCTAAAGCATTTTGTGTCTTGTATTAGTGGTAGAGATGAGCGAATCGAAGCTGACGAATGGAATTTGTTTAGAATTTCAGGAAAAATTTGATTCGCAACGAATGCGAATTTCCTCGCGCTTCGTGGTAATGAATCACAATTTTCCTAAAATGGCGGCTACACATGTGAGGACTGAGGACATGGGGCAAGGAACTCTGGGAAGGCGGTATCACCCAGATCGACATCCCTGCATGCAGCCAATCAGCAGCCATTCAGCCCTGTGATGTCACAGTTCTATAAATACGGCAGCCATTTTACATTCTGCCATTTTCCAGCGTTCAAAGTGCAGGGACAGACGTGTGAAGGCGCTAGGGACAGCTATTGGAAAAACGATAGTGGGGAAAAAAAAAGACAGAAAAAAGGATTTATAAGTGCAGGGAAAGGATAGGGAGGAATAATTTCAAAGCATCTTAGTGCAGGGAGAGATGTCAGAAGGCACAATGGACATTAATGGGAAAGTGATTTACAAGTGCAGGGAACGATTATTTGGGGATCAAAATAGTCATTAGACAGCTCTGTCATACAAGCTTTTTGTTATTGAGCTGCAAGTCTTATGTTGAAAAGCCTTTAGAGGCATATGTCTTAGTATCTTATTCAGTACTACAAGAAAAATATATATGCATTTCACTTCTGCAGTTATTTCTGGTGAAAGCATATAGGGGCATATTTCAGTACAACAAGAAATATATATATACGCACTGCACTGTTGCAGTTATTTCTGGTGAAAGCATATAGTGGCGTATTTCAGTACAACAAGAAAAATATACACTCACTGCACTGTTGCAGTTATTTCTGGTGAAAGCGTATAGGGGCATATTTCATTAAAAAAAGAAAGATCTATACTCACTGGACTGTTGCAGTTATTTCTGTTAAAAGCATATAGGGGCGTATAACAATAAAAAAAGAAAAATATATACGCACTGCACTGTTGCAGTTATTTCTGTTGAAAGTGTATAGGGGCGTATTTCAGTAAAAAAAAAAGACAAATATATACTGTGACACAGTGAGAGGTTTGGTCTGGGAAAACAGGCATGTTCCTCCCAGCATGTGCTGCTGGGCTGATTTACAGCCAGGTGAGGTCAAATACTGGGCCGGATTCTAAGTGGCGGTCCGGGTTTTGGCAGCACCTGGCTGTCCTTAAATAGGCAGCTGGGCTCAGAAGCCATGTCTGTGTGCTGGGCTGGAGCCTGAGGCCTGTGCTGGGCTGGAGAGCTGAGACCCGTGTGTCAGGGGAACGGGCCGCCTAAAGCCAATATTTGGACTTTCTGAGGCAGAACTACCACCAAGGTGACTTTTTGTTATATTAACTTGACATTGGGTGTGAAGGAACACCAATACTGCAAAAGTGACATTTTGTTTTTGGCACCCTGTGTGAATAAACACTGAAGTTGGAATTACAAACTTGTATTTTGCCTTTGTACTGCGCCCGCTTATCCTAACTACCAGAGCGAATTCCCACAATTGGTGGAGGATGCAGGCAAGCGCAGAGAGGCAGGTGTAAGCGCCAAAATATTGTTGCAACGATCCCCAAGATGACACCCTCAGATGAAACATACCTGGCGATGTACCAGAAGGTGGCCACAAGGGAGAAGCTACCCCGAGACCAGTGGGCTGAGGTTGTTGCTCCGTTCCTGGCATGCAATTCCCAGCGGGTCTATTTTGACTTGCCGGACGAACAAGCGGATGACTACCAGAAAGTCAAGGGTGAGATTCTGGCAAGACTGGGGGTGAATGTGTTAGTCCGGGCTCAGCGGGTGCATCAGTGGGGGTTCAACCCGGCTGAGCCTGCAAGACCCCAGTATTATAACTTACTTCACCTCTTGCAAAAAATGGCTACAGCCTGACGTGCTGAGTCCCACTGCTATTCTGGATTGTCTGGTAGCCGATATGTTCTGGAGGGCTTTGCCATACCCTCTCTAGCACTGGATCGGTCAGGTGTCTCCTGGCAATGCTCTTGAGATGGTGGACCTGGTGGAACGCTATGAAGCTACCAGGAATCTAAAGGAGGGTTCTGTCGGGAGGGGGATTGGCAAACCCCGGAAATCTCCACCCGAGGCCCAGAGATTTGAACTGATAAAACCTGCCTGGGATCTACCCACGGCAGACCTGGCTCTGATAGTCTGCTGCCGGTGTCAGGAGACTGGCCATGTAAGGGCTGACTGTCCCCATCGGGTTGAGCCCATGGATACTAACTATGTCTACCATCAGCCGCTATATGCCATGAGGCTGTGCGCAACAGGTACCCCAGAGTCTCTAGATCACTTGTGCAAGGTGGAAGTGGGAGACACTCCGGCGGAGGCTCTGCTGGACTAAGGGAGTCTGGTGACCCTAGTAAGGGCTACAATGGTGCTGTCCACTGATTAGACTGGCCGGAAAGTCGGGGTGATGTGCATCCACGGAGACTTAAAAGACTACCCCACCGCGCTGGTGTCTCTAACCACGGTGGCCGGTATATGGACCCAGGAGGTGGCTGTCACCACAAATCTACATTATGTACTCATAATAGGGAGAGACTTCCCGGGCTTCCCGACACTGTGGCCTGCTAAGAGAATTACTGATACTGGTCTTGCTCAGGGGGGAGACCTCAACCCTGGGAACCCGAAACCAAGGGGCCAGCGGTAGGGGTGACCGCCACTTCGGTAGAAGAGGGAGAGACAACCGCGTGGAGTGTGATGGTGGGAGACGCGGAGGACTTGCCACCGGGTTCTGAATTGGCAATGTCTCCAGGGATAATTTTGGTACCACACAACATCGGGACCCAATTGTATTCCGAGCCTGGGAGAATGTGTTAATAGTGGATGGTGAACCACAATAACCTGGGTCAGTGTTTACCCGTTTTGTGGTTCATCAGGGTATGCTGTATTGGGTAAACCAACTACGGGTGAGCATATTGAACAGTTAGTGGTCCCAAAGGCTTATTGCAAACTTGTCTTAGATCTTGCCCACCAGCACATTCTCAGGGGTCACCTGGGGCTGCAGAAAACACAGGATCGTATACTACAGTGGTTTTACAGCATATTCAGAGAGGTAGAACAGTTTTGTAAGTCTTGCCCGACCTGCCAGATAACTAGCCCCCAGCCACATTTCTGTAGTTCCTCCTGATTATCGAGGTACCGTTTGACAGAATAGCTATGGATCTCATAGGCCCTGTACCAAAGTCCGCCAGAGGGCATCAACACATCTTAGTCATCCTAGACTACGCAACTTGGTACCCAGAGGCGGTGCCACTGCAACATACATCGGCCAAACTCATAGCTAAGGAGTTGATGGAGATGTTTGCCCAAGTTGGACTACCTAAAAAAGATTTTACTGATCAGGGGACCAGTTTAATGTCCAAGGTGATGAGGGAACTCTGCACATAAAACAGCGACAGATGATTGTTTACTATCTGCAAACGGACGGTCTGGTAGAAAGGTTTAACCAAACCATCAGAAGTGTGCGTAACATTATTGCTACCTGTGCAAAGCCATAACAAAAGGACTCCATAGGCATACCCATCAGAGGAAGCTGAAGCTGATTGCCCCAATTTTAGTTCAGGAGCATTACAACTGCAGGAAGCAAATAGAGGTGGCTGAACTCCACTGATCTGTATCTCGTGTGAAGTCAATGTCTCCAACTATGCCCCTCTCGCGATTTATAGCAAATACATTATTTTCATGTAGAGATCGAAGAATTATGTTGGAGGCATGCAGTGTATGCAAGCAATGTGTGACCCCTCCCATCACTCTCACGCTGTTCTAGACCTGGTTTGCCTGGGCGAACGGAGTCACACAGGGGAGGAACTGTTCTGTGTCTTTCAGTAAGAATTCAAATCCTGGCTTTCTCTGCGACACCTCAAAATCAGAACTATGGTGACCGACAACAGGAAGAGCATGGTGTCAGCGCTTTATCAAGGAGGGCTGAGCCATGCGCCCTGCATGGCACACGTGTTCAATCTGGTTGTCAAACAGTTCCTGAAGTCTTCCACCCATCTGCAAGACATCCTAAAAATGGCCAGGAAACTTTACATGCACTTTAGCCACTCGTACACCGCAAAGCACACCCTCCTTAACCCTTTAAGGACTCAGCCCTATTTCACCTTAAGGACTTGGCCATTTTTTGCAAATCTGACCAGTGTCACTTTAAGTGCCGATAACTTTAAAACGCTTTGACTTACCCAGGCCGTTCTGAGATTGTTTTTTCGTCACATATTGTACTTCATGACACTGCTAAAATTAGGTAAAAAAAGTTAATTTTTTTGCATAAAAAATACCAGATTTACCAAAAATTTGGAAAAATTTGCAAATTTCAAAGTTTCAGTTTCTCTATTTCTGTAATACCGTATTTTTCGCCCCATAAGACACACTTTTTCCCCCCCAAAAATGCGGGGGAAATGCCCCTGCGTCTTATGGGGCGAATGCTGACATTCGTACATCGCTGGATGCGATGTACTAGTGAGCGGGGGCCGGGGGAGGGACTGGGAGGAGGAGCTGGTGGCCGGATTAGCGGCGGGGCGGTGCAGTCAGTGTAGTATAGCCCCGCCCTGCCGCTCTGGTATAGTAATATTAAATGTCTTATTCAATTAAAATGTATTACATATGCCCCCTCACTCCTAAATTCCTAATAGTACCTTATATCCTATTCCTAATAGGTTCTGTACAATGCCGGCAGCCGGCAGGCTGGCCGGGTGGGTGGCAGCGTAACTCCCTGATGTCACGTGCCTGCTCCACCTACTTTATGAATGAAGCGGGCGGCGCAGGCAAGTGACGTCAGTGAGTGACGTGCCGGCCGCCCGGCATGCCTGCCGGCATTGTACAGAACCTATTAGGAATAGGATGTAAGGTACTATTAGGAATTTAGGAGTGAGGGGGCATATGTAGTAAATTTTAATTGAATAAGACATCTTATATTTGTATACTGGGGGGGGGCGGGGGCGGCGGGGGGCTGATCTGTGGATAGCACAGTTAAGGGGTGGGGGTGGGGGGGTCTGTGGATGGCACTGTTATGGGCTGGGCGGTCTGTGGATGGCACTGTTATGGGGTGGGGGGGGTCTGTGGATGGCACATATATAACAGTGCCAGCCACAGATCCCCCCTGTAACAGTGCCATCCACAGATCCCCCTGTAACAGTGCCAGCCACAGATCCCCCTGTAACAGTGCCAGCCACAGATCCCCCCTGTAAGTGTCCGTCATCCACAGATCCCCCTGTAACAGTGTCCGTCATCCACAGATCCCCCGTAACAGTGTCCGTCATCCACAGATCCCCCTGTAACAGTGTCCGTCATCCACAGATCCCCCGTAACAGTGTCCGTCATCCACAGATCCCCCCGTAACAGTGTCCGTCATCCACAGATCCCCCCATAACAGTGTCCGTCATCTACAGATCCCCCATAACAGTGTCCATCATCCACAGATCCCCCATAACAGTGTTCTTCACAGATCCCCAGTAATAGTACCATCCACGGACCACCATTAGTTCCAAACCCACCAAAAGCACACCTTTTGGTTAAAAATATTTTTTTTCTTATTTTCCTCCCCAAAAACCTAGGTGCGTCTTATGGGCCGGTGCGTCTTATAGGGCGAAAAATACGGTACATAGTAATACCCCCAAAAATTGTGATGACTTTACATTCCCCATATGTCTACTTCATGTTTGTAGCATTTTGGGAATGATATTTTATTTTTTGGGGATGTTACAAGGCTTAGAAGTTTAGAAGCAAATCTTGAAATTTTTTCAGAAATTTACAAAAACCCAATTTTTAGGGACCACTACAGGTCTGAAGTCACTTTGTGAGGCTTACATAATAGAAACTGCCCCAAAATGACCCCATTATATAAACTACACCCCTCAAGGTATTCAAAACTGATTTTACAAACTTCGTTAACCCTTTAGGTGTTGCACAAGAGTTATTGGCAAATGGGGATGAAATTTAAGAATTTCATTTTTTTGCCTAATTTTCCATTTTAACCCATTTTTTCCACTAACAAAGCAAGGGTTAACATCCAAACAAGACTGTATCTTTATTGCCCTGACTCTGCCGTTTACAGAAACACCCCATATGTGGCCGTAAACTACTGTACGGGCACACAGTAGGGCAAAGAGGGAAAGGTGCGCCGTATGGTTTTTGGAAGCCAGATTTTGCTGGACTGGTTTTTTGACACCATGTCCCATTTGAAGCCCCCCTGATGGACCCCTAGAGTAGAAACTCCATAAAAGTGACCTCATCTAAGAAACTACACCCCTCAAGGTATTCAAAACTGATTTTACAAACTTTGTTAACCCTTTAGGTGTTGCACAAGATTTAATGGAAAATAGAGATACAATTTCAAAATTTCACTTTTTTGGCAGATTTTCCATTTTAATTTTTTTTTCCAGTTACAAAGCAAGGGTTAACAGCCAAACAAAACTCATTATTTATGGCCCTGATTCTGTAGTTTACAGAAACATCCCATATGTGGCCATAAACTGCTGTACGGCCACACAGCAGGGCGTAGAGTGAAAGGTGCGCCGTTTGGGTTTTGGAAGCCAGATTTTGCTGGACTGTTTTTTTGACACCATGTCCCATTTGAAGCCCCCCTGATGCACCCCTAGAGTAGAAACTCTATAAAAGTGACCCCATCTAAGAAACTACACCCCTCAAGGTATTCAAAACTGATTTTACAAACTATGTTAACCCTTTAGGTGTTGCACAAGATTTAATGGAAAATAGAGATACAATTTCAAAATTTCACTTTTTTGGCAGATTTTCCATTTTAATATTTTTTTTCCAGTTACAAAGCAAGGGTTAACAGCCAAACAAAACTCATTATTTATGGCCCTGATTCTGTAGTTTACAGAAACACCCCATATGTGGTCGTAAACCGCTGTACGGGCACGCGGCAGGGTGCAGAAGGAAAGGAATGCCATACGGTTTTTGGAAGGCAGATTTTGCTGGACTGTTTTTTTTTTACACCATGTCCCATTTGAAGCCCCCCTGATGCACCCCCAGAGTAGAAACTCCAAAAAAGTGACCCCATTTTATAAACTACGGGATAGGGTGGCAGTTTTGTTGGTACTAGTTTAGGGTACATATGATTTTTGGTTGCTCTATATTACACTTTTTTGTGCGGCAAGGTAACAAGAAATAGATTTTTTGGCACGTATTTTTTTTTGTTATTTACAACATTCATCTGACAGGTTAGATCATGTGGTAATTTTATAGAGCAGGTTGTCACGGACGCGGCGATACCTAATATGTATACAATTTATTTTATTTATGTAAGTTTTGCACAATGATTTCATTTTTAAAACAAAAAAAAATGTTTTAGTGTCTCCATAGTCTAAGAGCCATAGTTTTTTCAGTTTTTGGGAGATTATCTTAAGTAGGGTCTCATTTTTTGCAGGATGAGATGACGGTTTGATTGGCACTATTTTGGGGTGCATATGACTTTTTGATCGCTTGCTATTACACTTTTTGTGACGTAAGATGACAAAAAATTGCTTTTTTTACACCGTTTTTATTTTCATTTTTTTTATGGTGGTCACCTGAGGGGTTAGGTCATGTGATATTTTTATAGAGCCGGTTGATACGGATGCAGTGATACCTAATATGTATACTTTTTTAATTTAAGTTTTACACAATGATTTCATTTTTGAAACAAAAAAAATCATGTTTTAGTGTTTCCATAGTCTGAGAGCCATATTTTTTTCAGTTTTTGGGAGATTATCTTGGGTAGGGTATGATTTTTGCAGGATGAGATGACGGTTTGATTGGTACTATTTTGGCGTACATGCGACTTTTTTGATCACTTTTATTACCTTTTTTGGGAAGTAAGGTGGGCAAAATTTCAAATTCCTCATAGTTTTTATTTTTTAATTTTTATGGCGTTCACCGTGCGGGGAAAGTAACATGACCGTTTTATAGATCAGGTCGTTACGGACGCGGCGATACCAAACATGTGTAGGGAATTTTATTTTTTTCATTTTTAATCAGTGATAAATTTGTTTTTTGATTTTTACTTTTTTTTCACTTTTTTTGACTTTTTTTTTTACCCAGACCCACTTGGTTCTTGAAGATCCAGTGGGTCTAATGTCTGTATAATACAGTACAGTACACTATATAGTGTTTTGTACTGTATTTTACTTACACTTTGTCTGAACAGATCTTTGCCTTTAGCACAGATCTGTTCAGCACCATGGACAGCAGGATGCCTGAGAAGGCGTCCTGTTGCCATGGGAACCTTCCCCGTCTGCTCAGTAGTGGTCAGAACTTCGCAGACGGGGAAGGGTAAGGACGGGGCTGTCGGGGGGCTGTCTGGGAGCTCTCTCCCTATCCATCGGGGGGCTGCAAAGGCACTGCAGCCCCCTGATGGGAGAGGGAGGGAGCTCCCTCTTACTGTTAACTTTTTCCATACAGCGGTCCATACGGACAGCGGTATGGAAAGGGTTAAACGGCTGACATCTGCACAGAATGTCAGACGTTTATACCAGGGTGTCAGCGATGTGCTGACACCCTGGTATACCCAGTGGCCACCAACGAATTTTCAAGAGGAGGCGGGGGGGATCGCGATCCCGCCTGCAGCATTGCCCGCCTTCCGCATCGCCCCCACCGCCCACAACTCCCCCCCCCTGCACCACCCGCCGGCAAGAAATCATGCAGGGGTGCATGGGGGGGTGGAAAGTCTATATTTGAGGGACACTAAAGTTTCTGATCCCCGCGGGGATCAGAAACTGCAGAAAGCGCATCAAACCGCAGGTCTGAATTGACCTGCGGTTTGCGGCGATCGCCGATGAGGGGGTCACAGGACCCCCCTGGCGTTGTGACAGGATGCCGGCTGAATGATTTCAGCCGGCATCCCGTTCCCATTAACCCCTGCGGCGCCGGAATCTTCATTTAAAGTTAGGACGTACCGGTACGCCCTGAGTCCTTAAGGACTCGGGAAATAGGGCGTACCGGTACGCCCTGCGTCCTTAAGGGGTTAAGCAAATATTCCGTTCACATGTCATCTCTGTTTTAGCTCAACTCCTGTTTTTTTGGGCATTCGCAATACTAATGGATTACTGACTAAATGCTGACCGAGTGAAGGCGAATGCTCAACAGACAGGATCCGTTTTTTGGGGGTTATTTTTCTGACAGATCAGAGGAAGGGCAAAATATTCAGTGACGTCAACACAAACTTACTGCTGACACCCTCTCCACTCTGTCGGGGGGTTCTACTTGAATAATAGTTTAATAGAACAGGTTAGAGAGTTTAATAGAAAGGAGTGTGCTTCTTCTTGGCTCTAACAACGACCTGTAAGGCTGAGTTCATACTTGAGTTATTTGGTTAGTTTTGGCCACGTGACTGACCAAATAAGTGAAGTGTGCAGTGATTCCAAAAGCGACGCCTGTCATCTGCATATCAAACGGACTCACAGTACTGTTTCACTACCAAAGCAGACACCCAATTCTTGTTACTGCAAGGCACAGTGTTCTACACCATTATAAAGGCCTTTTGCAGCCAGGAAATAGCTTCTTTTTTTTTACGAAATTTGCCGCAAATATATTCGGATCGAACCTAATTTTTTCTAAAAAATTTGGCAAACTGGCAAATCGATATTTTTTTTAATTGACTCATCTCTAGTTATAACTTAGGATATTCACACGCAGAAGATTTGTTGCAAACATTTCTGCAAATGATAATCAGATCCGTTCAACTCAATGAGGTTATTTTGGCAGCAAGCACATGGATTCCTGCAAGCCCTATTCAGATACATTTCTGCATAAATCTGATGCTTTAGACTATACCCTTAAGTAGCAGAAGTTTAAATAAATTGCAGAATTTTATAGTTGTTTAGAATTTTTGGAATTTTTTATTTTGCTGCTACATGCATTCTAGATAAAGTATTTATATATATATATATATATATATATATGTATATAAACAATAGCTCAGCTGAGCTCTTCAAAGTTCATCTTGAAGTAGCCTACTGAATTATTTAATTCCTCAGTGGACTTACCCTATGATAACTTCTTCACAGACATCTGCTTGCTTGGCATTCATGTCAGGCTTTGAACTATTGAAGGAAATGCTCCACAGCTGTGAGTTATGATCTGATCATATGAACTTTGCCAGTACTGAGTCCAATCAAAATAAGAATTTTCAAAAGAAGAGGGATAGAAAGTGACACGAGCTCCCAATGTGATTCACCACTGCTTAGTGGCTGCATGATTTTTTGGATTGCAGAAAAAATTACACAGGCAGTGAGTGTAAAACCACTGCACCAATCAACCACCTAAGGGCTTGATCCATTCAGTCCCCAGGATTTCACTCTTTAACTCCTATAAAGAGATCTGGTCTACTAAGCCCTAAATCTTGGAAATTACATGATGTGGTTTACTTATGCCCCACTGGTATCAGATACACAGGTGAGAAGCAACAGGAGATCAGGCAATACTTGTATTCAGGAAACAGGCAGAGGTCAGGGAAGGCAGAGTATGTGAGTATCCGTGAAACAAGTTCAATGTCGGGGAAGGCAGCTAAGGGTCAATATGGTAAACAGGCAATAATCAGGTAAGTCAGTGGAGGGTCGGAGTTAACACATGAAAAGAGGTCAGCATACAGGTAGACAAATAGAACAGCAAATCTTTGCTGGGAACTAGCAAGCTAGACAAGCTAAAGCTTAAGCACCCTCCCCTCAAACCTAAGGAGGAGAAGCGCAGGCCACGGCCTACAACAGAAGAGCACTTGGAATGGCAAAGGTCAGGCCCACAACTGACAGCCAGAGGAGGACAAGTAGTCCCAGACTGCCCGAAAGCCAAAGGGCTGACTAGGTGAGTGATGTGGCATCCGTGCCTTCTCCGAGGAGTGGGTCAGAACTTGGCATGGGCCACCAGAATAACAAAAAATGTATTTGATTTTTGTTTTTGACTATGGTTAATTATTTAGATAAATTTTGACTCTATTAGTTAATCATAGTTCTAATACACCTTGCATGGGCTCCGTCCATTTCAGTGTGAGTTTTCATATACCAGTTTCAGATTACATGAATTTGTTGTTTTATATACTTTACAATTCCAGCATTGCAATGTAAACTTCAATGTTTAAGGGGGTTATCCCAAGACATAAGTATCTGATCAGTGTGAGTCTCCCCACTAGCTGCCACATTCATTCTCTAGGGGACTGCTGGAGAAAAAAATAAAATTAAAGAAGCAGCAGAGCTTATGCTCAATGGCTACATCATTCATACAGGAGACTAGGAGACTCCAGAATGTCAAACACAACTTTTCAGAGCGCTTTTGATTTGGGTCAAAATTATTCAGACCCGAATCAAATTGCCCAAATCGAAATTAGAAATTCGCTCATCGCTAATCATTAATCTTGCATCCTTATTGCTTATGGGATGTCTTCTAATGAAGGCATCACATCATGTTTATTTATTTTTGGTCTAGACTCCACATTAAAAAAAACTTTTGCAAATTAGCAGTACAATATTAATAAATGAGGTTTTACTAATTCCCATTCACACATCCTGCACTAGATTTTTCCACGGCAGATTTGAAACAGGTTGTCGTTTTTTAAATCCTCAGGCTGCTTATTACGTTTCACATGCGATGCAGATTTGGTACAGATTTGCTGAAAAGTACATAGCAGGAAAGTACCTGCATCGTTTGAATACTCCTGAACAGTAAAGTTTCCTCGATGAAATATGAATGTCATATTGAAGGCATAGGTCCCTCTATGAAATAGGAATGTCATACTAAAGAGGGATGCAAAATGTACTGCATAACATATGGATAGCATACAGAAGAAAGTAATGCAAGCAGCATGTTAGGATATGTACATATTTTACATATCCATCTAAATTATCCAAGAGATTAATATTGAATCTACATTGCAACACAGAAAACATACCTCCATAATACTGATGAAAAATATGAAAATGAGAAAGAAGCCTTGTGTGTAGCTCAGGAGAGCTTAAAGGAAATCTATCGCCTCTGGCAAGTCCCGAGAAGTACAATAATGCATGTATAGAACCCTTGCCGCTGACCGTAGATCAGTAATTTGTATGTCAATACTCACCCTCATTCCACCATTATTTGCCCACAAACTGACAATTCTCTCCATCGTGTTTTCATGTGCAGGAGTCCTCTCAATACATTTCATGGTTGATTTGTGGGTGCACAGTGGGAGAATGGGGGTGCATATCAACATACAAATTACTGATTCATAGACAGCGGCATGTGTTTCCTACATATAGGGGGAGATTTATCAAACTGGCTCCAAAGGACCTGTGAATAATAAAAGTTGGATCCTGATTGGTTGCTATGGGCAACTAAGCCAGTCCTATTTTTCATCATTTTTATCAATCTTCCCTATATTACTGTATTTGCTGGAGGTGACTGTTAAAACAGTTTCTTCAATTTTATGTGGTCATGAAATTCATGCATTTTTATATAAGCATGTTTGCCCTTCCCTACTTTTTTCCCTACAGAGAAGCCTAAGGGAATTGCCTAAACATGCTACGTTAAAAACAAAAAGGCCATAAACCCCAAAGTAAGAAAACAAAAAAAAAAACACAGAAAGCACTATTTCTAGTATCTCATATTTTCCTACAGATTTTAGGACCAAAAAAAAATATCCTTTAACTGGATTAAAAAATATGCTATAAAATAATAAAATAATAAATTCTTTCCTCACAGATCCCCTGTCAATCTCATTCTGGTACTTGTCATGTCTGTAATCAATCACTATTCTTCCCAATCTAGCAATGGTGCATGATTATGGGCCTGTGATGCTGCAGTTAATCACTGGCTATAGCAGTCATATGTCAATACCAGCAATTGGCTGCAGCAGTCACATGTTCCCGTTGAGACGTCATTGTCATATCAGGAGGAACAGTGACGTTCCAGTGATCCAGGAATCATGGAAGGGGGATTAATAGGGTGACAATTATTGTAGTATATGTATTATTATATGTATTATTTTATAGAATTTAAAGGCCTTTGGGGGTATTTTTTTAATGGTTGCATTGCATTAATTTAGAAATAATAGTCAGTTTTTCAATTGGTCTTTATTAAAACTTTAGAGCCCCTTTCTCTTTATAGCCTTGAGATTCTCTAGTAGCAAGCTCTGTATTTTTACTGTTTCCCATCAGGCAGCTCAGCTGACAGCTCCTTATCTATTATCTCCTGACCTCCCAAACACTGATTACAATCATATAATTATAATTATAGCTCAATTTTATCTGATGGGGGATGTGGCTTAAAGGGTTTCTGTCATCAGAAAAATCGTTATGTAGCTGGCTGACATTACCGATGTGCTAATGTCAGCAGAACATAACTGTATGACTTATATCTCCCTGCCTGCCGCCGTTCGCGCTATATGACTTTTAGAAATATGCAAATGAGCCTCTAGGTGCTAGTGGGGCGTTGCTGCAGCACCTAGAGGCTCCGTCCTCTCACCATTTGGCACACCCTTGTAAAAGTGATTGACATCCTCGGTCTCCTCCGTGCCCCGCAAATCCTGTGCCTGCGCCGTCCATTTAGTATTAGGCGCAGGCGCAGTGAGTGAAGGACGCTCGCCTCCTGCCGTCCTTCACTCAACATTTTTCCAAAAGTTCTGATTCTGCTAAATTTTAAATTGAGAGAGAGAGACTTTTCCAGGCAATCAGTGCACTTTCAATTTGGGTCAAATTTATTCAGACCCCAATCGAATCGGATGTTCATTTTGGTTGAATTATAAGAAATTTGCTAAACTCTCTAGTAGTCATATAAATCCTAATAGGTGGTTTGTGAATTAATATTATAGAATGTCCCTATATGAGGTCACTAAACATTCACTGTGTCAGAACCTTGGTCCACCAGTGGACCCACTAGTACCCTAGTGGGTCAAACCAGCCCTGCATATTTCCTTTTTTCGCCATCCTCCTGCAATATTAATCAATGTAGGAAAATGTAACAATTTGATAATTGTGTATTTACATTCATTTAGTCACCACGTTGCACTTCTGATAATCCCATCCAATACTCTAAAAACCTGCAATAGCAGCGCTGGATGTTCTCAAGAAGATAAGTATAAAGCCGCCATCTGCTAAATAGTGCTTTTTAAGTGACAATACCAATCTGAACCCATTTGCTAAGGTTAAAAGAGGGAGATTTGCATGTAGTTTTTTGTGAAATTTACTAGGCAAGATGCAATAATTAAGTCTTTCTTCGAGTTAAAATGCCATTAGCATGAACAGATTCGGACTATTTGGTGGTGAACTTCTTTAAACATATTTTCTATCAGCAAATGGAATCCAATGAAGTATATGCTACCAGAAAATTTTAAGTTAATAAATGATAAGTTTAATTTAAATATCTACAGTATTTATTCATCGACATCTATATATCTAATATCTATCGATATATAATATATATATAATCAATCTATATCTATGTATCTATCCAATATGTATTTACCATCTATCTCTCCTATGTCTATCTATCTATCTACATCTATATATCTATTTGTCTATCATCTATCTCTCTTATGTCTATCTATCTATCAACTGTAACTATCTGTCTTTCTGTGTAGCATAGATTGTGGCAAGCTTCATATTTTCTATCAGGAAATGAAATACAATAAAGTATATTTCACCAAAAACATTATAAAAATTAAATTTCAAATATTTATCTATCTACCTACCTAAGGATCTATCTATCTATCTATCTATCTATCTATCTATCTATCTATCTATCTAGTATAGACTGTGGCTTTACAGGACAGTATATTATAGAGGAATTAACCCCTAGAAGCTTCCTAGGTAGAGAATGTCTCCTTACGCGCACACTACAGGAGCCATGCTAGTGTGCATGAACCCTTAGAATCCTAGTGGCAGAAACTATTCTACATGGGTATTATGGTTATTAGATAACTTAATGCTATGATCACAGTAATGTAAAAGCTTATGTTATAGGTTTACTCAATCTATTAATTATTGTTTTATATAGAATGATACACAATAGGGCACATACATTATCATAAGAACAGAGAGGCATTTTATAAATGTAAAAACATGATATATTCATGAATTCTAATAACCTTGGTTGCAAATGAATGTTTAATAAAACTATTTTCTGTCTATAATGGATGACATTGCTATTATAGTGTAGTAGAATGACATATTCCAGACTTTTTGTCTTGTGGCCTTTCGTGCCACTATTACTTTCAGTGATTTCCATGTAATAGATACATTTATTGAGGTCAAAAAATAAATGTAACAGCTATATTTTTCTTTAAAACATTTATATGTAAATCTCAATATTTTACATCTTGCATTAATGTCTTTCATTAAAAAACGTATTTAATGTAAATGCAGTAGAAGAACAGGGACATTAACTGACTACGCAGGGCTCCATTACAGATAACTGCATGTGTGGTATGCAGCGAAAATCAATAGTAGAAGTGCAATAAGCATAAAGAAGAAAAACACTGATCTCCCTGAATCAAAAGAATATAAAGTCAAACTAGGCATTCTCAGTACTTAAAAGGGGTTGTGTCATGAAACATATTCTACCTTTTTTTTTTAAACCAGACCCTGGATTTGAATACCTTTGTAAATGCATGTAATTAAATGTAGTTTAGTCACTGAGCTATTCAATAAAACGGATCTGTATAGCGCCACCTGCTGTTTGTTCTTTTCTTTATTTTTTTTGTCCATCTCACTGAGCTGGTCGAAGAAGTGGCAGTTATAGGGAGAGAGCTGCAACAGAAAGGGCCTGCCCTCTGAGCTGCCAGGTTGAAGATAATCTAGCAGAGCAATTGGAGCAGTGAATGTGGAGATCTCTGGATCCATGTGAGGTACAGGGCTGGTTCTAGCTTTGTTAGAAAGAGACTGTCATAGACTATATGATGTCTGATTTTCATTTTTTACATCAATCATGGCATAACCCCTTTGGTAAGCAGGGTTCTTAGTTGTGTAGACTACCCTGCAGTATATCTTTAATGTGTTAATTCGTTTCAGCAAATCAATATTATTTTTTATATAAAGAAAACTTACATAATTTTACAATCTAATTTCTGTATCTATTACTAATGATTTTTAAGATCTCTGCTTCTGAACATTAAAGGGTAACTGTCATATTTTTTTATTTTATGTAATTCGATTGGTCTAAGTTTACCTTAGTTCCCTAGTTAATACTTTTGTATAGGTATTGAATTACCTAGTAATTGCAGCATGTTCTTTCCTCCCCAAGGCATTTAAGTGGTGCGGCTAAAACAGAGTTGTTAGGTGTCCTCCGTCTCCTATCTTCTATATACAGAAGATGGAGAACTCAGTAATGGGCAGTCCCGAACGCTGCGTGCGCGCTCCCGTTGGACCAGGATAGTGCCAATATTTGCGATAAAATTTCCGATAAACTACTCAGGAGGAAGAGGGCGTGTTTAAGTCTGGAGAAAGCCGATTGGTTGGGGTGAGGCTGCGTGTTCCCGAGATGAGCCTAATAAATTCTAGATAGTTAGGGAGGGAGATCTTAGCCTCAGGGTAAGGGCATCGGCGGCCATCTTGAGAAGATAATCAGAAAGAAGTCTTGTGTGGAGTGGTTGCTATGGACAGAATCTTATTAAACAAGTGGTATGTGAACACAATAATTAGTGATTATGGATTGTCACCACAGCAGAAACAACATATATTAAAATTGAATTTTGAGTGAAAATATGACAGTTATCCTTTAACTATAATTATGAACCTCCAGTGGAGAAAAATCCGTCCTGGTCGTGTGCCATGTCACACTGGAGCATGGCTCATTACAGGACAGTTAACGAGCCCTGTACCATTGAGTCACATGTGCAGGACAGATTCTTACCCACTGGAAGTGAACTATAAGGCTGGGTCTCCATGGCTTGGTCACTAGCTTACCCACTCACAGTGGCCAATGGCAGTACGGTTTTGAAGGCAATACACCGTTAAGCGGCAAATTTGTGCACCCACTGGCCCCCATGGGAGGGCAATTTTGCAGCCGCTGAATGACAGTTGCCCAGTCTAAATCATCATTAGTATGCTTTTTTGAACTCTTTCTTTTCTAGAGCACAGAATTTAGCCCCTGGATCTCTTTAATGAGCTGAGCTGCAGTACAAGGCAGAGCTTCACCAATATGTCGAGAGCTATGCCTGGATAACCACCAAGCCCCCAGAAGACTCTGTGGTTCCTTAAGTCTGCTGCGCTGTGGATGTCCTGGGGTCATACCACCATAGTTCATGCATGGATAACCTAACTTAAGAACCTAACTTAATAATTAGTAAAATTGTATAATTGGAAAATTTGATTCAGCGAATTTCGCAAAGAAATTAGATTTGTGATGAATTACTTAGTTACGAAGTGTATTCCTTTGTATGTAGTGGGCTTAATGATGGAAAATGGTAATCACGCTGCCATATGTCATTGAAGCCCCAGATACCACATTCATCGCCGAACGCAGCATCTGATGCTACAATTGAAGCCTTTCAGGGGTTAATCAGGTTAAAAAAATACATACCTTATCCATTTGCTTGCGGAGAGGTGGCCACAGCCATCTTGATTAAAGACACTGGCGTGGTGACATCACATGTCACACCACATGACATTTTGTGCTGTATCTTCAATCAAGATCGCATGACTCCCTCTCCATGAGCAAATGGATGAGGTGAGTATGTTTTTGTTTTTTTACCGCCATTTCAGGAGTAATAGATTCATTACAACGAAGCACAAGAAAATGCGGCTTTGCGATGAATCAAATATTTCATGAAATTCAGATTGAAGTCAATTCGCTTGGCTTTGATTAGCTTAACATTAATAATAATGATGAGTGAATCCAATATCTCTAGTTATTAATTAAAAGCAAAAAAATATATACCCTATAAGTGTGAATTCACATAATTGTAGAACAACTGTTCATCCAATTCAAGTGAATGAGAGAAGAAGCTGTAATAACCCTGCACCACCCCTACAATGTAGACGGAATGCAAATCGACAGAAAATCATAAATCATGTAAAGACATGGCCATTTTGGGACTAGTGTTGATCGCAAATATTCTAATCGCTAATTTTTATCGCGAATATTGGTGCTTCGAGAATTTGCGAATATCTAGAATGTAGTGCTATATCTTCGTAATCGTGAATTTTTTTTCAGCAGTACTCATAATCCCTCACTGCTTCTTGCTTGTGGGCCAATGAGAAGGCTGCAACATCTTTGACTTTAGGAGTAGTGTTGATCGCAAATTTTCGTATCGCAAATTTGTATCACAAATTTTCCGATTGCCGATTTGCACAATCAAGAAAATAATGACTGGAGATCAGGAAATATTCACCAAAATATTCACTAAATATTGTGAATTCGAATATTGGCCCTGCCGCTCATCACTGTTTGTGACAGAATTGTCTGTGATGTAAATTTATAGCCCAGTGTGAATCCACCCTACGAGTGAGACTAGCAGCCTATACAGTGAAAACACTTTAACCTGACCCCCCCAAAAATGTGGTCTTCTAAAGGGATTGGTCCTTTCAAAGAGATTGGCTAATATCCAAGTGGTCTAGAGCAGTCTTCTTAAAGGAAATTACTTAGAGGAAATGAATGTCTATGGAAGAGTTGGTCTAAGATGTGTGCAGAGGTCCTTGTGCAGGGAGGTGGAGTAGCTAAGCTGTGTGCTCCTGTGTTATCTGAAAAGCAGTCTCTACAAAACAGGAATTGTCAGCCTATTAATAGACTGCAGGATATTAGTTATTCTTTAAAAATATGCTTGGCATAAAAACTTGAGACAATAGGTCATTTTCTGTTGACATGCCTTTTAAAAGGGTGGTCTTTTATAGCGGTTTTAATGTATTTAATAGTGCCATAATTGATATAAAAAAAGAAAATCAGACTTAAAGAGGACCTTTCATCAGAGGAAAGCCTCTAAACTAACTATACAGGAGTGTAGAGCGGCGCCCAGGGATCCCGCTGCACTTACTGTTATCCCCGGGCGCCGCTCCGTTTGCCCGGTATAGCCTCCGGTATGTAAGAAGTTAGGCTCCACCCAGTTGAGCCTGCCGGCGTCTTCTTCTCCTATGCTGTACCGCTGGCCAATGGCAGCGCTCAGCTCATAGACTGGCTATGAGCTGAGCGCTGCCATTGGCCAGTGCTACAGCATAGGAGAAGAAGACGCCGGCAGGATCAAGTGGGTGGAGCCTAACTTCTTACATACCGGAGGCTATACCGGGCGAACGGAGCGGCGCCCGGGGATAACAGTAAGTGCAGCGGGATCCCTGGGCGCCGCTCTACACTCCTGTATAGTTAGTTTAGAGGCTTTCCTCTGGTGAAAGGTCCTCTTTAATATATAGTTCATAGCAATCCCTCAGTCCTGTACCTCATATGGAACCAGAGATATCCCTATTCATTGCTCCAAATTCTCTGCTAGATGCACTTCAGGCTGGCAGTTTAGAGGACACTTCCTTTCTCAGGGGGCATGTCCTTTTAGCTGTAGCTCTTTCCCTGTAACTGCCAAAGATTCTAACAAGAGTTGACTGGTTACAATTGAAGATTTAAACTGAGCGTGTGCGGCAACCTCACTGAGGGGTAGAATAAATAAGGAAAAGAATAAACATCAGGTGGCGCTATAAATATATATTTTATGAATAGCTCAGTAGCTATGCTAAATTTTAATTTAGTGTAACTACAAAAGTATTTAGATCCAGGTGCTGATGGGAAAAAAATGTAGAATATTTTTCATGGCACAGCCCCTTTAGGTTGCTGATCACATTATAAATAAACTAAGTAGTGATATTCAATGATATTCCCTTTATTGGAAATTACTTTGGAAACCATAGACTTCTGGTTTGAATTTTTAAAGGTAAATGTGAGTGACGTCAAATACAATTTATTACCCTGACAATCTCAGCTAGCTTATTATAAGCTGCATATTAAGTTGTATATTAAACATTTGAAACAAGCTGCTCCTATATATTACATTACCCCAGATATCTGCCATCACTGCTTTGTCGCAGGTACCTGGATTTAATATCTATACAATTCAATAGACTTTACTCTATTACATTACAGATGACTTATTGTCATGTTGTTGCATGCACCTTATAAATATATTGTTTCTGCTACTTTTAATTTGTAAGAAAAATTGCATTTTCCAGCTATAATTAATGGCTGAATACAATATCTAGTACACCCGGCTACTTATGGGATGTGATCATTCTAGTTTATTGAGCAGTCTGTGATTAGATTAGATTGTGCAGGATAGCTTCCTCAGTGAATCGTATTGAAAGCATTTTTGCTTCGGAATATTGGTTATCTGGTCTTTTTTAACTCTAAAACTTCATGCATTAAGCAGAGCAGTGAGATGCAGACTATATAGAGGCACATACAGCCATAAGATGATCATACACCTTTCATAGCTATCGGTTGAACACTCCTTTGGTCAACAGCTATCCCATACATGTTCAGGCTCAGTTCGGCTGAGCCTGTATGTGTTTTCGTAGAGGAGAGAGGAGAAAGCAGTGGGCAGACACCTCTGGTAATGCCATATCTCGTGGTAGAACAAAAGGATTGGTTATGGAACTTCAATGTTCCTGATCCTTCTCCAGTCAGAAAGATGGGCCAGGAGCTCCGCATACACATTAGATTATTGGCAGGTCCTGCCCAAAACTGTGGGTTTTGCCAACAGTAGCAATAACACATTAGATAGCTGTCAGATGAATGCTTGGCAACATCTTATATCCCTGAGGCCAAAAAGGATCATGCAGTTAAAGTCCAAGAGCCAGATCCTAATTTTCTTGAACATCTGCTGCGGTAAAGTTTGAAGGCTCCCATACTCATTTATTGGCCAACCAATATGTACGGTCAGCCTTGTGGCTCAGTATGGTGGCACCTTATGAAGGCAGTGAGTAGAATAGCTCTGTAAACTCTCATCTGATGGAACATAGCAGAATGAAATTAGAGGCATTTAGAGGTACAAGGTCTACAGGTGCAGTGATATGGTTCTGTACAAAATAGTATAATACAGTGTGGATATGCCAGAAAAGGGATACATAATAAAAAAGGTCTAATTTTTCTAACCACATCTGTCATGAATTAGGATTAGTTAGCGTGGTATTGGTTTTCCCCCTCTGTTGCATGAACCATGTAGTGTATTAATTCCTTACATCCTTGCTTTCTGAACTGGTAAGACCTGTAGGTTCTATGGAGAGGGGATATCTACACATTCTAAGCATCAAAATTCAGCCAATCTTGATAGGGCCACTACTGTAACGGTCGCATACACACACACACAGGGGGAAGGGAAGTGACCACTGTGCTCCACCCTTACCCCTGGCCCTGCCTACTTGCCTCACGAGTCCTAATGACAGGGGACAACTGGACGGCAATCCCTAACTTGGAGTAAGTGCAGGGATGACAGACAGACAAACAACAGGACGTGAACGGACCAAGTCAATACCAGGAAAGCTACAAAGTACAAATGGAGCAAGCAGAGA
Source organism: Bufo bufo (assembly GCF_905171765.1). NCBI lineage: Eukaryota > Metazoa > Chordata > Amphibia > Anura > Bufonidae > Bufo > Bufo bufo. The sequence goes on from NC_053393.1 coordinate 58,550,811, forward strand.
TTGTCAGGAGAAGCCGGGGTCATAAATACCAGGAGAGACGTGAAGTACCAAAGGAGTTAGCAGAGGATCGTCAGGAGGAGGCCGGGGTCAGAATACCAGGAGAGCAGCAAAGTACACAAGGAGCAGGCAGAGGATCGTCAGGAATTCAGCAGGAGGTAAGTACGCCAGGAAAGACCAAATCACAGGTGGAACCTAAGTTAACAGGCAACCTGTGGCCAGCAGGCTGCCTGTATTTATAGTGGGGAGTGAGGGTCATGTGACATGGCCAGCGTCACATGACCGACAGACCAACCAGTCGAGCACCGAGTGATCAGCTCAGCGCTCAAGGCAGACTTAAGAGCAGGGAGCCACCCAGCTAGTAACGCCGCCCTGGGAATGAGGTCAAACACAGATCCTCATTCCCAAAGCTAAGCAACAGGTTTGAGGGTAATGGGGGACCGAGTGCACCTTCGCAACCCCGTTACACCTACTCTATCTTGGGACTCGATAGCAACCAAATAGGTTGACTCCATGGTAAAGAGCAGAATATGCTACTAATAGGGTCTCCATTTCTGGAGGAACCAGCATGCCTTTGCATTTCATGGAGAGCCCATAGATTTCAATTATCACTGTATAATGCTTCATTTCACCTGTGGTGGTGCTGCAGGGAAATTAATCATTTGCTACTAGAATACAGTGTATATTACAGCTGTGCTCCAGGGGTTCCAGTGGCTGGAAATACTATACTTATCTCTCATTGAGGGGCCCTTGTAGAAAACAGGCATTGGGTAACAAGGATACCCACCTTATCTCAAGCAGATTAAAAAAGCATAAAAATCAGCACAAAACACTATCACTGATAATAAGGGATTGAATATCAATATTCTGACCATTATTGTAGCCAAGGTTGCCCCATCCAGAATATTGACATGGAAAATTTAAAATTCTTTAAAAATATGTTAAACATAAAACATGATTTAAACAATATGTTTTAACTTTTCAGGTTTTCCACTGGTTTGCAAAGGAGGAACAAAACCCTTTAAAATATCTTCTGTCTTCAAGTGCATCCAATTTTTTGAATGATACAAGTAGAGGACCCCATGCAGTGTAATGCAGATCAAATAAATCACATTAATAAGGAATAAATGTCAGAGACACTGAAATAACTTTATCATAATTTTCATCCACCCTTGAATGAACCATTTAACAATTAGACATCATTACACCATTTTGATGTGTCCGTGGGAGAGTGTCAGTAGTGATGAGGATTGCATGTTTACAAAACACTCAGCCCGTGGCACGCTGTGTGCTTTAGCGAATCATTTATCTTACAGCCGAAATCTGTCACAGTATGAAATATTGCAGCTGTGATTCTGCGTGACAGAATAATGAAACATTGAAAATGGCTACACGGCAGTCATCTTTTATTTTTTTACTTTTTGCCTTCTTTTAAAATTGAGCAGTAGAAATGAAAACTTTTAGTTAATGTTTGGAGAAATTATTTATTTGTAGTCTCATTAGTGGTTATAAAGCTTTTTTCAATGTCTGGTTATGTTAACCGGAAGGGAATACATCACCTTATCTCCACTTATGTTTAATAAAAAAAAACTGAAAAATATTCAGTTTTTTTAATTTATTATCTTTTTTTTCAGATAGTAAATGTATATTTTCCTCCCATGGGGTATAGAGAAAGCCATCTGGCCTGTGCTTCTGCAACAGAGGCTACAAAGATTTGCTTTAAAGGAAATGTGTTGCCAAAAAATGTATATGCCAGTTAAAACCAAATAGCGACACATATCTTTTTTTCTAATCTATTTTTATTTTCTGATTACAATTCTTTTTATTTTATTTTCTGAATATGATTATGGGGCCTGTCATCTTGCCTCAGCTGTTCTGAATAGCATTTAGAAAGCATTAAGAAAATTGCTTTAAGTCAGCACCATAAGCATAATGGTCAGGAGGGGACCTCATTGATTTCTATGTGATATTTTTTTGGGCATGCTCTGTGCCCTGTGCAGAGGTCATTGTACAAGGAAATAATAGACAAGATTTGACCTACTGTGAATGGTTGATCATATCTTATTTATACACAAAGGTGATATCATTACAGACAGAATTAGAAGATAAGCAGATAACTGCAGTAAAGTGATCTATACAGACTAAGACATGACAGCTATTATTAGGATTAGGGCCGGTGCGAAAATCTGTAGGATTTTATAGGTTTTTAAATATAGAAATTAATATGGAAAATTAAAAATATCATCACCAAAAATTATAAAAAAAAATTGTCAAATATAAAAACATGATTTAAACACTACGTGTATGTACCATAGGTCATTTTCTGCTGACACATTCCCTTTGAAGTAGGAGGCACCTAGACATATGACAACTAAGACAGCAATTAATCATTGACTTCTATAGGAGAGTTTAGTGAGCATGCTCTATATTAGGAGCATGCTCTCTAAACTGCAGTCCAAGCTGAATATCAACAGCAAAGATACATTTCACAAACTTTGTAGTTCACATCAAGATTTATTATTACTAGCTACTGAGAAGATCATACCAGATTCTTAAATTAATTCAGACCAGACCCAAAAATCATACTAGACCCAGATCTGACCTCTCTGCTCTCCCAGATCAAACAATTAAACTTATTCAGGCCTTGAAAATGTATTAAGATCCCAGACCAGACTCCTAAAGCTTAGTCAGACCCAAGAACAGACCCCAAAATGTATTATAACCCCATGTCAGATTCCTAAAACTTATGAGATCTCAGACCATAAAGGGAAAGTATACACTTAAGACTTCCAGGTCATCTTCCAGGTGGTGCACACAATGGCCTGACAGTGATCAATATCAGGACCTTGTGTGCCAAGCCTGAGTAACATTCCCACTACTAAAGGCAGGCCTGCCATCATAGATGCATTGGAGGAAACACTTCACTACTGCAATGCAAGTCTGCGGTGTTCCGCTGCTCAGGGCCAGATTGAGACTGTGAAGGGTAGGATGGATAAAGAGCTTAGCTGTCCATTATGTACTGCCAATGGTTTGAAACTGTATTTTATGCCTTTATAGTTATAATAGAGGCATTACTTTTCATTGTCATCCTGCCTCTGATGATAATATGACTTCTGGCTTCACAGTACAGGCTGGAAGAGATCTCTAAAAATAGGAAGCATCACCGTATTGTAAGTATTTAGCAACTAGTGTGACAACTGCCATTTTGTCATATAATCAAGCTCTATTCACACCTTTTCGGTGCCTTTCATTAAATAAGGAGAACTCCCTGATGAATGGCTATGATGGAAAGTTCTGAGGTATGCTTCTATATGATCATGCATTCTACTGCAGGTTCCTATATAGTTACCAAAGTGTATGTGAATATAAACCAGCCTGATAGATAGCTAAACAAAACTCTTTTGGCCTCCATGGGGTCAATGGGGGCTTATAAAATGCTCAGGATTTGAATATAAAAAAGAAATGTGAGAAGTCTTATTTTTTGAAGAATACACCATTTTTTTTTAAAATAAAGCACAATAAACCTATAAACAAGGCATTACCAAGTGGATACTACTGGGTAATGCCACCTACAATACGTATCATTTGTATGACTTAATGTCTTAAAATGACTTAATGATGACTTAAAAAACAACAAAACATATGCCTTCAATTTAAGGCAACTTTTTTTTAAAAGAAAACAGACTAATGAGTTCTGCCATACCTGCTACAAGGCCCTCTGGGTTCAGTGAGGAGCACTGCCAGATAGCATACCAACAATGTCATTTCAGTATCCTGTTCAACTGACTGGCTGTGCAGAATGATAGGGTTGCATATACATCACTAAAGTGGATACTGCCACAAAGTACAACTCTAGTCAATCAAATGACCAAGACTCCTAATTAGCAGAAGCACCCACAGATTTGTTTTTCATACAGGGATTCTCTGGGATTGTAACATTGATGGCCCATCCTTAGAACGTGACCTCCAGGACCCTCTCCAATCTGCACTTTGAAGTGGATCCCAGACATAGCAACTGATCTGCACAGGCAGCTATGTCCCATTTACAGAATTAAAACCGAATAATTAAATTATATTTCAAAACTCTAACAGGAAGGTCACGGAACGAGACTCGGTGGGACCAGAGTTTTTCGTACAATGTTTAGCCAAGCCACCATCTGTACTAAAATGAAGTTCTCATTTCTATCTTCTCTGAGAAGTAATTTCAGTCTGTGCAAAGTCTATTAGTGTACTGACTGCCTATACTCCACGAATGTCAAAACCAATTGCATTATCCATTGTAAATAAGGATGAAAATCTTATTTGTATCCTACGCTATATGGTTAAATACCTGACATAGTTCATCATTATCATTTTTACTCTAAACGATTTCATACTATGAATAAATTCCATCTATTTCCCCATATACCAATATCTAGCTGTTTGACATATGAATAGTATTTTGCAATCTGGCCGACCGGCATATCAGATGCCATTTGTGCCACTGCTTCTAACATTTGCATAGCAAACATTAATAGGAGTCATTGTTGTGTGCTCTCCAGTGTAACACTAAAATGCTTGTAACATCACCAAGTTCTGCTCCTGTGGTCGCCACCAGGGGCATCGCAGACAACACAGCAGTCATAATAATTCCATCACCATTAGCATCACCAACTGCTGGAAATCTCTGTTGTTCCATTTAATGGTCAACATTTAGATGAATGAAAAATTGAAGGTGATTATGTATTTTCGGATAAACATATTTGTATCCTTATACAATAATAAGCATATTAAAGAGGACAGAAGAGTTGAGCAGAGCTGCCGGGAGAATCTGTTTGACTCCTCTGTCAGAGGCCACCGCTTTGCGTGCACAGTAGATATCTCTGCTGTTTAGGATGCAGCAGTAGACTCTGCGCATGCACAGATGCCCGGAAAAATGGTGCAGGTGCAATAATACAGGGCCATAATCTTGTCTGGTCCTCTCAATCTAGAGATGAGCGAGTCGAAGCTGACGAAGTGGAATTCGATCCGAATTCCAGGAATTATTCTATTCACACGGAATCCGAATTTCCTCACCCTAAAATGGTTGCTACACATGTGAGGACATGGAGCAATGAACTCTGGGAACGAGGGATCACCCATAATGCCATGCATGCAGCCAATCAGCAGCCAGCCAGCCCTGTGATGTCACAGCCCTATAAATAGCCTCAGCCATCTTGGATTCAGCCATTTTCCAGTGTACTTAGTGCAGGGAGAGACATCTGCAGGCGCTAGGGAAAGTGCTAGGAAAGACGTAAATTTTGCTCAATAGAAAGAACTGTATGGAAAGGATAGGGAGGAATTATTCCACAGTATTGAAGCAGAACATTGTTCAATAGGGGAGTGTACAGCCTGGGTAATAGGAACAATCCTATTATACCTTGCTGCACTGACTGCGGAACCAAATTGCCATTATACTGCTGCTCATGTCAGGTTTGCAATAACTCTGTAATTCCAGCAAACCATTCTTGTTATTGGGGTATTGTCTTGTGTGGTGCAGTTATATAGAAGTTCTAAAGCCTTTTTTTGTTGTGTATTAGTGAGGGGGGGGAGGGGCTTATTAGCCGATATGTGTTGAAGTGAGGAAATTACAGCTCTTTTTGGCAGTTATATGCTCTAAAGTCCTTTTTAGCATGTATTAGTGGGGAAAAAGAAAAAGGGCTTATTAGCCGTTGTGTGGTGAAGTAAGAAAATTAAAGCCCTTTTTGGCTTATTAGTGGCAAAAAAAACAACTTTATTTACCATTCAAGGCTGCTCTTTTGGCGTGTATTAGTAGCAAACAAAAAGTATTATTTGCCATTTGCGGCTGCAGTTATATGTTCTAAAGCCTTTTTTTGTTTGTTTTTTAGTGGGGGAAAAAAAAGGGGCTTATTAGCCGTTGTGTGGTAAAGTGAGAAAATGACAGCCTGTTTTGGTGTGTATTAATGGCAAAAAAAAAAGTATTATTTGCCGTTTACGGCAGCAGTGATATGTTCTAAAGCCTTTTTTTGGCGTGTATTAGTGGGGAAAAAGAAAAAGGGCTTATTAGCCATTGTGTGGTGAAGTGAGAAAATTTAAGACATTTTTGGCGTATATATTAGTGGCAAAAAAAAAATATTATTTCCCGTTCAGCGGTGAAGTTCCATTGTGCTACAGCCATTTACGGGATGTATTAAAGAGGACCTTTCATGCGATTTTATTAAGGGAGATATACACCTGTACTTGCGGGGTGCCCCCCGCTGATGCTGCTACCCTGCTTGATTTTTTAAAATATGCCTCCTATGCCCCGCTGTGCCCTGCCGGAATTCTCTCGCTCAGTATGCTAATACTGAGCATCAGAGCAATGGGCGTCTCCTTATCCCTTGGCTGTAGCGCTGTCCAATCGCAGCGCAGAGCATTACAGCCAAGGAGATTTTTAAAAATCAAGTAGGCTGGCAGCATCAGTGGGGGGTACCCCGCAAGTAAAGGTATATATCTCCCTTAATAAAATCACATGAAAGGTCCTCTTTAATAGGATAGATATGTACATCCTATTAGCCATTCTGCAGTGAATTATAATTGTTATATTTATATTTTTGGGGTGTATTAATAGGAAAAATAATGCATCTTATTAGACGGTCGGCAGTGAACCGAAATTGTTATACAGTCATTGTTGGGGTGTATTAATGGGTAAAATAAGCACACGTTATTAGCCGTTCTGAAGTGAATTTACGTTGTAATATGGCCATTGTTGGTGTTTATTTATAGGAAAAACAAGTACTTCTTATTAGCAGTTCTGTTGTGAATTTACATTGACATTCAGTGGTGAAATTTTTTTGTGATACACCCTTTTTTGGGAAAATTGGTTGGTGAATGTAGAGTATCTTCCATAGGGACTAACAATTAGTCGATTAGCCATTCAGTGGTGAAATTTGTTTGTGATACAGCCTGTTTTGGTAAAATTGGTTGGTAGCTATAACTACGGTCAAGTAGAATATCTATCCTTTACGGCCCACTGGGTAAATGTGGTTCCTGCCTCCGCCTCCAAGTTCTCACGCCGTTGGTCCTGCTACAATGTCCGCCTATGCCTCCTCATCCTCCAACGTGTCTTCAGCCTCCACTGCAGGGACAACTCACAGTGCTCCTCCAGGATACCACATGTGCAGGGCACGGCAGTGTCATGCTTTTCAACACCTCATTTGCCTGGGCAAACTGAGTCACACAGGGGAGGAACAAGCTCCGTGTCCATCATCAAAAAATCAAATCTTGGCTTTCTCCGCAAGAACCCAAAATCGGAACCATGGTGACCAACAACGGGAAGAACATGGTGTTGGCGCATGTGTTCAATTTGGTTGTAAAGCGGTTCCTGAAGTATTCCACCAATCTGCAAGACATCCTAAAAATGGCCAGGAAACGTTGCATGCACTTCAGACACTCGTACACTGCCAAGCACACCCTCCTTGAGCTGCAGCGACAGAACTGCTTCCCCCAACATAGGCTGATATGCGATGTTTCCATCCTTGTAATTCCATCCTGCATATGTTGGACCAACTATACGAACAGAGAAAGGCCATAAACTATTTATTTATGATCCAAGCAGACAGAGGTACTCCGCTGTATAACTTCGATGTTAGCCAGTGGCAGCTCATGCATGACACCTGCCATTTGCTTTTGCCCTTTGAGGAGGCCACTTTATTTGTCAGTCAGCAATACTATGGGATGAAAAACATAATTCTACTGATTTATATCCTGGAAAAGATGCTGATAAATCTGGCTGGTCAGGGAACTGGAGAAGTGGCACCTACATTTCACGGCCACATGGGCCCCGTGGGAGCTAAACTTGAGGAGGAAGAGGACATTGGAGCACAAGCAATGTGTAGTGAAATGGGTGGTTATTCTACACAGGTGACAGGAGAGGAGGAGCAGAAGCAGTCGGAAGAGCAAGAGGGAGATGAGGAAAACGAGGCAGATGACTCAGGCACACCGTGGCAGTATACAGTGGAGATGGAGGAAGGGAGTCCCTCCGAGTCACTTGCTAAAATGGCCCGATGCATGCTCACTTGCTTGCGTAGTGACAGCCGAATTGTCATCATTCAGTAGAGGGATGACTTCTGGCTCTCCACCATGTTAGACCCTCGCTACCGGTCCAAAATTGCGCCTTTTTTACACCCGCTGAGAAGGAGGACAAGCTTAACTACTATAGAGACATCCTATGTAGTCAGTTGGCCGCTGCCTATCTGTGCCATCATCCATCCTATCACAATTATGACCAGGGGGCCCTCTGTGCTCATGTTCCACTGCCATAGCTGTTAGGGGAAGGGGTGGCAGGAGCAGTACCAGCTCCATCAGCAGCAGCTTGAGTCTAGAGTCTCTGATGAACAGCTTACTTCACCCGCATAATGAAGAAACTACTCACCAGCAGCTAGACAAAGAGCAGAACCTAAACCAGCAGGTGGTGGCATACTTGGAGTGCAAACTGCCACCCATTATCGAAGATCTGCTGGACTACTGGCCAGCCAAACTGGATTTGTAGCCACAACTGGCCGAGTTTTCCCTTGAAAATCTGTCATTCTCGGGCAGTAGTGTGGCATCAGAGCAGGTGTTTAGTGCGGTGGGGGCCATAGTTACCCCAAGGAGAACTCGCCTGTCCACCCAAAATGTGGAGAGACTGACCTTTGTCAAGATGAATCAGGCGTTGATCAGCCAGGCTTTCCACCCACCGATGCCTGATGGATCAGATTAGATCACCCAAACCTTGACAAAAGAGACAAATTTCTTATGGCTACCTGCCTCAGCTACTATTATGATGCTGCCACCCGCCTGATGCCACACATCTGATGCCAAATGCTCCTTCTTACATCCACCATCGTCAGTGGGTAATGTTATTGCCACCCACCTCCTCATTCTGTCACCGGGTCACTCTGTGGTCTCCTCATGCTGCTGATGCCACCTCCACACTCTGTCATTGTGCCACTCTGTAGCCTCCTCATGCCGCTGCTGCTGCTACTTCAACACTATGTCACTTTGCCACTCTGTGGCCTCCTCATGCTGCTGCTACCTCAACACTATGTCACCTTGCCACTCTGTGGCCTCCTCATGCTTCTGCTGCTGCCACCTCACCACTATGTCACTTGGCCACTCTGTGGTCTCCTCATGCTGCTTCCACCTCACCATTATGTCATTGGGCCACTCTGTGGACTTCTCAACCTGTTCTCCCACCCTCCCCACTCCATGACTGTGCCATTATTTTGCCTTTTTGGCCTGGATGACATCACCATTTATTTGACCCTTCTTCTGATCTGCAAGGAGGAAGTAAAAATGAGACGCACAATGGATCCTGTCTATGTTGCAGCTGTAAGATCTGTATGGTCCCATCAAAATTGGCTTATGATTTGGTAGCCAAAAGCAGGAGTGGGTACAAAACACAGAAGACATGCAAATATTCTATTCACGTCTCATCTTTGTTTTAGATCCACTCCTGTTTTGTTTTTTTACTTTAGCAATACGGATGGATTACTGACCAAATGCTGACCGAATGAAGGCGGATGCTCAACAGACAGGATTCGTTTTTTGGGGGTTATAGCTCTGACGGATCAGAGTAAGGGCAAAATAATCAGTGATGTCAACACAAACTTACTGCTGACACCCTCTCCACTCTGTCCGGGGGGCTCTACTTGTATAAGCGTTTAATAGAGCAGGTTCTGTTGACATTGATGTGGAATCAGCTGACAATGGTGTAAAAGGAGTGTGCTTCTTCTTGGCGCTAACATCGACCTGTAAAGCTGAGTTCCTACTTTAGTTGTTGAGTTATTTGGTCAGTTTTGGCCTGTGACTGTCCAAATAAGGGAAGTGTGCAGTGATTCTAAGAGCGACACCTGTCATCTGCCTGTCATACTGACTCACAGTATTATTTCACTACCATAGCAGACTGCCTATGTGTGTTACTGCAAGGCACAGTGTTCTACAGCACTATACAGGCTCTCTGCATCCAGGAAATAGGTGTTTTTTAACGCGATTCACCGTGAAAAAATTTCAGATCTAATAATTTCGGAAAATTTGGCTAACCGACTGAATCTAATTTTTTTTAAATTCGCTTATCTCTATCTTAATCAAGGGAAAGGGATCATAGCTGAACGGTGCTGATGATATGGTAATAAGGCCAGTCCCTCAGTGCTCCAATTGACTAACTTGCAATTGCCTTATTTGCATGTAAATTTATCTTTAATAGCGGCATGTAGAACCACAAATAAAGTATTGTTTGAATCAGCATGATCAACCCTACCAGGCAGTATACCTGGTTTAACAGGGTGATCCTGCTAGAAGATCCTCTTTAATGAATAATACAATAATATACTTAAATAGTCATGTTAGGAGGTCAAGCCAGGTTTTTCTCTAAGCTCCCAATCTTGTATAATCAGAGGGAGGAATTAAGACTAGCCTTTCATACACCATTCTTAATTAAAAATAGTTTGGTGAAAGATACATAAAAATAATATGGACCTCCGGAGGTCTTTGCATCAGAAATTGAAGTCTATGTCAGCTAGTTATTGGTGTAGATTTCAAGTGTAATTTATGCCAGTTTTCTTGTCTGTGTAAGGGTTGGCGCTCAAGTTGGTGCTACTCCCTATCTGCCATGCACTTAAGTTGACATCAAAACACACACCGGCGGAGGCGTTAGTCTACATACCTTGAGTAGTCCACGAACCTTTGGTTCATCATCACCCGGTGGACCCCAAGCAGAGGGGTTGACTCACAGGCAGTTTGTCTGTATGATTTCATCACTATCACCACTCAACACTGCCCCCCTGCTATCAATGGTTGCCGGTGCAGTATACAATTTTGGCACAGCATTTTGATTTATCCATTCAGTGTCTCGTGTGTATTTGTTTATGTGATGTATATAACCCTGTGGGTGGCGTTTATTGAACCTAGCCACCTCACAATATATTGACCCCCTGAGGAACCCAAGAGTGGGAGAAACGCGTTGGGGTACAGGGACCCATGAAGGCCAACTAGGGTTGTGGACAGTATATACGAGGACAGAGAGTCCCCACCTTCAGGGATCGTCTCTGGGCTGAGTGACACTGCAGGGATATCACAGGGAAAGTTTTATCTTCACTGCATTGTCCCTATGATTGACATACGTACTAAATTACTATCTTGGGACATAGATATTTATGTTTCTTGTTGACCATTAATATAATTATGTATCGGGAATATTTTGGGTTTATTCTTGGACTTTATGTTGATATTTGTTTAAAGACTCATTTACAGTGATGTGGAAATATATGTCTGCTGGAAGTGTTGACTAGTGTTGATCGTGAATATTCAAATTTTTATTGCGAATATTGGCACAGAGAATTAGCGAATATCTAGAATATAGTGCTATATCTTCGTAATCGCAAATATTCTAGATTTTTTTTTCATCAGTACACATGATCCCTTACTACTTCTTGCTTGTGGGCCAATGAGAAGGCTGCAATATCTTTGATTTTAGGAGTAGTATTGATCGCGAATTTTCATATCGCAAATTTTCATCGCAAATTTTCCGATTGCTGATTTTCGGAATCATGAAAATAATGACTGGAGATCATGAATTCTCGAATTCGCGAATATATGACGAATATTCACCCAAATATTCGTGAAATATCGCAAATTCGAATATTGCCCCTGCCGCTCATCACTGGTGTTGACATCAGAACACAATGACGCCATGTCAACCATAATGTTTAGCGATACTGCTGAGAGATCAGCTGATACTGATATGCGGTGGGCAAAGTTGAAAGACATATTCTCCAATTATCCCCCCATTTATACCCTAGGTTATTTTATTTCCATTACCTCCTTAAGAACCCTTCAGTGGTGTCCAGCGCTAAGGGCTGTATTAGAGAGTTATCACCATGTCACATTGTATGTATGTCTAAATCAGACTTAATTTCAACGAATCCTTGCGAGGTCGCATTGTGTTATTTTGGGATTATTTTCAGGTTTATATAGGGTTTGTTTCATCTGTTTATTTCCCAGTGGCTCTATTTATATCTACTGGTGGGAGGTGCACAGGATATATGTTTATAATAGGTTCTATAATTGGATGTATTATAACTGGTATTATCCAGTCTAGTTAGTAAACTATTGTGCTGGTTCCATTTTATTTGGCATGGTGTTTAACCCCGTATATGCCCTGGCTATTTTTCTTTATTGACTTTTGGACCATAAAGCCTGCTCTCTTCTTTACTTTTATTGCTATTTTATTGTGTTATTATTATGTCTTAAAATAAACGGAATAAACTGTGATATACAGCTTCCGATTTATGTGGATTTTAATGACCGATCCTTTTGTCTTCCAAGGAGATAACATGCCGCCTTAGGTGGCTTTCTCCCCTCTTCATAAGGAAAACACATACAGTAGGGGGTCATTTATCATTTCAGGTTGTTTTTTGTGTCGCTGTCAATTATGTCTTTGCTTTCTCCTGTCTGCACCAAATTTATGAAATGGTGCACCTTTATTATTTATGTGGCGTTAGTTTAATGTGGTTTGCACCTTTAAAGTGTAAAAGTACACCAGGTTGTCTAGCGTAGGTTTTGACTTTTAGGTGACTTTTGAAAAGTTGCACATCCAGGCCTCATCTCACTTTTAGCTCTTAAACATAGACTGCTGTGTGAAAAAGGGTGAGGATCACAAAATGTTGCAAATGTAACCAAAGGTTGCAGAACATGTCACAGTTGTCATGACTTGCGACTTTTATAGACCACAAAACTGACGCATCTGATTTGATAAATGTCCCCCATAAACTCTCATAAACTCATGTATAGCAGAAGTTTAGAGTGATAGCTATTGCCAGATTTCCTGGAATAGTTGTTTTCACTTTTCAGGTTCAAAGTGATAATCCTGTGAATGCTGAGACTTTATCCAGAATGTGTTCACTGTATGCAACCTTTCAACCTGGAATACAGCATTTTCAATTCTAATAAGAAGCTTTCATCATTAGATTAGTTTCTGTCTAGTCTCACCCAGTGTTCAGAGGAGTGTGGAGTATAAATTTTGTGTATGAAACAGGAGTAACAAGTTAGTCATTGTGTGCTGGATTGTGGAAAAACAATCCCAGAAGAGTAGGCAGAACCTTATTTTCCTAAATGACATAGTAACTTGATTTTTGCAATGAATGTTTCTCGGTTGCTGCCTTACAGTGAAAGACTATGATTTGCTTCAACAGGTCTAGAATTGCGCATAGCGGGGTCTTAGAAGAACTTCATGGAGAGAAGAATCTACAAACCCATCTGCTTATTTGTACACAGCAGAAACAGTGAGCTCAATGGTGTGTAGGCAAAAAATATCAAATGAGCACCATGGAGGCATATATTCTAAATAAGTAATCTCCCCAGGCACTGCAGTCCAGAGCCCAGTGAGCAAACTGCATTTCCAGATATAAGATTATCTCCACTCTGGTTCATACATAAGCAATGTAGAATTAATTTGCAATTTTCAACAAATGCCATGAATCAGGCTGATTCATATCATGGAAAATCAATAAAGAAGGCAATTTTCAAGTACAGCATTTGTTCATGTTTCTGAGGCAGGGGAACAGTTCACCAGCTATCTGATTTTTAGCAGAATGGTGATGATTTCTAAAGATTCCCTGACTTCTACTTTAGATATATAAGGATGTGTGCCTTATTTAAGGATCTTAAGATCTAAAAGGTCTTGATTGTTACCTTTAAATAAAAGATAGAACTCATCATGGCTTCAAGGATGAATTTTTTTCCCCAGATAATGTACCATCCACTATCTATAAAAATTAGAGTATTTTTATATATGTGTCTGATAGGGTCCTGTTCGACAATCATAGAGAAAGAGTGACCCCCATCCAAAATGCTAACTTCATAGTAGTACAATAAAAATTATACCCCAAACTTTCCTTAGGAACCTCTTGCAACTTCGTTGAAATGTGACCATTTTTTATCAAATAACTTAACTTTATTTATTGATCAGATCAGATAATTTTTAATTTAAATTTCTAATATATAATGGGGTTAGTTTGTGCAATCTAGTCTTTATCAGTTAATGCTCTCCAAATAAATATTGCACCTAGCTTCTCGCAATGCAGCCCTAAGATCCATACAACAGATTAAAATTAAATTGTTATCTGTGCAGCTTAGGTCTACTCTATAAGAGATACAATAATTTAAGTTCTTAATAAAATTAGATTTGGTACAAAAGGGAGCCCCTCACAGGTTTTAGAGCAGAAATTTTGGATATATGTAGGTTCTAAGAACAATGAAAATTTGGATTATGATCTATTATGGACTAAATGATGTTTTGAAAACCCCTTGCTAAAAATTGCAATCTATGCTTTCTTTAATTTGCATCAAAATCAGTTTTTCCATGGAAAGTCCTACCCCTTCTTACTAAACCTCGCCAAAGTTTTCAATAAAATGTAGCATACACCATAATTTGTGACTTTTCAATGTAATGCTACAATTACAGTCAGGTCCATAAATATTGGGACATCAACACAATTCTAACATTTTTGGCTCTATACACCACCACAATGGATTTGAAATGAAACGAACAAAATGTGCTTTAACTGCAGACTGTCAGCTTTAATTTGAGGGTATTTACATCCAAATCAGGTGAACGGTGTAGGAATTACAACAGTTTGTATATGTGCCTCCCACTTGTTAAGGGACCAAAAGTAATGGGACAGAATAATAATCATAAATCAAACTTTCACTTTTTAATACTTGGTTGCACATCCTTTGCAGTCAATTACAGCCTGAAGTCTGGAATGCATAGACATCACAAGACGCTGGGTTTCATCCCTGGTGATGCTTTGCCAGGCCTCTAAAGCAACTGTCTTCAGTTCCTGCTTGTTCTTGGGGCATTTTCCCTTCAGTTTTGTCTTCAGCAAGTGAAATGCATGCTCAATCGGATTCAGGTCAGGTGATTGACTTGGCCATTGCATAACATTCCACTTCTTTCCCTTAATAAACTCTTTGGTTGCTTTTGCAGTATGCTTTGGGTCATTGTCCATCTGCACTGTGAAGCGCCGTCCAATGAGTTCTGAAGCATTTGGCTGAATATGAGCAGATAATATTGCCCGAAACCCTTCAGAATTCATCCTGCTGCTTTTATCAGCAGTTGCATCATCAATAAATACAAGAGAACCAGTTCCGTTGGCAGCCATACATGTCCACGCAATGACACTACCACCACCATGCTTCACTGATGAGGTGGTATGCTTAGGATCATGAGCAGTTCCTTTCCTTCTCCATACTCTTCTCTTCCCATCTCTCTGGTACAAGTTGGTCTTGGTCTCATCTGTCCATAGGATGTTGTTCCAGAACTGTGAAGGCTTTTTTAGATGTCGTTTGGCAAACTCTAATCTGGCCTTCCTGTTTTTGAGGCTCACCAATGGTTTACATCTTGTGGTGAACCCTCTGTATTCACTCTGGTGAAGTCTTCTCTTGATTGTTGACTTTGACACATACACCTACCTCCTGGAGAGTGTTCTTGATCTGGCCAACTGTTGTGAAGGGTGTTTTCTTCACCAGGGAAAGAATTCTTCGGTCATCCACCACAGTTGTTTTCCATGGTCTTCCAGGTCTTTTGGTGTTGCTGAGCTCACCGGTGCGTTCCTTCTTTTTGAGAATGTTCCAAACAGTTCTCTTGGCCGCGCCTAATGTTTTTGCTATCTCTCTGATGGGTTTGTTTTGTTTTTTCAGCCTAATGATGGCTTGCTTCACTGATAGTGACAGCTCTTTGGATCTCATCTTGAGAGTTGACAGCAACAGATTCCAAATGCAAATAGCACACTTGAAATGAACTCTGGACCTTTTATCTGCTCATTGTAATTGGGATAATGAGGGAATAATACACACCTGGCCATGGAACAGCTGAGAAGCCGATTGTCCCATTACTTTTGGTTCCTTAACAAGTGGGAGGCACATATGCAAACTGTTTAAATTCCTACACCGTTCACCTGATTTGGATGTAAATACCCTGAAATTAAAGCTGACAGTCTGCAGTTAAAGCACATCTTGTTCGTTTAATTTCAAATCCATTGTGGTGGTGTATAGAGCCAAAAATGTTAGAATTGTGTCGATGTCCCAATATTTATGGACCTGACTGTATGTTAGAAATGCAATAACTTATTTCCTCCATTGCATTTTTTTTTTTTTGGGGGGGGAAGATATATACAGTACAGACCAAAAGTTTGGACACACCTTCTCATTCAAAGAGTTTTCTTTATTTTCATGACTATGAAGGCATCAAAACTATGAATTAACACATGTGGAATTATATACATAACAAACAAGTGTGAAACAACTGAAAATATGTCATATTCTAGGTTCTTCAAAGTAGCCACCTTTTGCTTTGATTACTGCTTTGCACACTCTTGGCATTCTCTTGATGAGCTTCAAGAGGTAGTCCCCTGAAATGGTCTTCCAACAGTCTTGAAGGAGTTCCCAGAGATGCTTAGCACTTGTTGGCCCTTTTGCCTTCACTCTGCGGTCCAGCTCACCCCAAACCATCTCGATTGGGTTCAGGTCCGGTGACTGTGGAAGCCAGGTCATCTGGCGCAGCACCCCATCACTCTCCTTCATGGTCAAATAGCCCTTACTTTCAAAGTTTTCCCAATTTCTTAAAGTAATGATGGCCACTCGTTTTTCTTTACTTAGCTGCTTTTTTCTTGCCATAATACAAATTCTAACAGTCTATTCAGTAGGACTATCAGCTGTGTATCCACCTGACTTCTCCTCAACGCAACTGATGGTCCCAACCCCATTTATAAGGCAAGAAATCCCACTTATTAAACCTGACAAGGCACACCTGTGAAGTGAAAACCATTTCAGGGGTCTACCTCTTGAAGCTCATCAAGAGAATGCCAAGAGTGTGCAAAGCAGTAATCAAAGCAAAAGGTGGCTACTTTGAAGAACCTAGAATATGACA
Source organism: Bufo bufo (assembly GCF_905171765.1). Lineage (NCBI taxonomy): Eukaryota > Metazoa > Chordata > Amphibia > Anura > Bufonidae > Bufo > Bufo bufo. The sequence goes on from NC_053393.1 coordinate 58,567,735, forward strand.
TATTTTCAGTTGTTTCACACTTGTTTGTTATGTATATAATTCCACATGTGTTAATTCATAGTTTTGATGCCTTCAGTGTGAATCTACAATTTTCATAGTCATGAAAATAAAGAAAACTCTTTGAATGAGAAGGTGTGTCCAAACTTTTGGTCTGTACTGTATATTATTTTTTTTTTTTTGGGGGGGGGGTATCTATTCTAGCATATTTCCCGTGCTTTTTCTTCTCTTTTTTCAAACTAGATCTGTGGCATTACAAGCAATCCTTTTCTGTTTATAGTCTTTTTCACAGTTTTTCATATTAAGGATGTATGTATTTAAAATGTAAAAAAAAAGTCACCCATGATCATCTTTAAAGGAACTCAAATGTTTGATTTAATATAGCTATCATATTGAAAACAAAACTATTGGGCACAGTATGCTTTCTGCTTACTAATGGGTCTCAACCGATGACATTTCTTGGCATTTACAAAAATAACATCTGTATGATTAATGCCTTTGTGTCTTAACACTAGGAGAAATGTAATACATGGAAACATATAATAAGATACAACATTAACATTGGAATAGGTGTCAACCCAACATGACCTGCTATGATAGCATTGCAAATTAAAATAACAAGCATCATCTTTAACCCCTTAAGGACGCAGGGCGTATCGGTACGCCCTATTTCCCGAGTCCTTAAGGACTCAGGGCGTACCGGAACGTCCTAACTTGAAATCGGCATTTCGGCGCCCCAGGGGTTAATCGGAACGGGATTTCGGCTGAAATCATTCAGCCGGCATCCCGTAACAATGCAGGGGGGGGTCATTTGACCCCCCCGCATCGACGATCACAGAAAACCGCAGGTCAATTCAGACCTGCGGTTTTCTGCGTTTCCGGTCCATTCGGGTGTCCTGTGACCCGATGAACCGGAAAAAGACTGCGATCGGTGGCGTAATTATACACCACCTATCGCAGTCCGAGGATTTGGAGAGGCGGTGCTGGCCCTGGTGCTGATGCCTGCTGTCCAGGGTGCTGATTGGTGCAGGGGAGAGAGGCGCGAGATTCAAACTTCCTGCGCTCCTCTCTCCCCTCCTCTTCCTGTCCAGGACCCTGACCGTGCAGCACCGTCCAGAACCAGCTCCTGTGTACCCCTAGTCGGCATCCCTCACCCTCCTGCACCCATCGCCACCCAGGTAGGTTAGGGTCAGTGAGGTAGAGGCACCGTTAGGCACCGTTCCCCACCACCAGCCCCCCCCTCCCCTGACCACCAGCCCCCTTACCACCACTTTTTTTTTTTCTGCGTGCGCTGACTGGCCGTCACTTTTTAGCGTCCGTCCACTGTTAGCGCATCGCACCCCACCGACCGCTGATCAGCGTTGTACCGCTGATCAGCAAGTTTGAACTTTTTTTTTTCCTAACACTTGCCCTTTCTTTTTTTGCCTTTTTTAGTACGCGAACACCCGTTGCCCACACACACACGCACATATAATAAAGGTTTACACACACGCACACCTACACGCACACACACCCATGGCCCGCCGGATGTTCTCGGCCGAGGAGGCATACGCCCAGATTGCCTCCGACTCTGAGAGCCCCAGTGAGGATGAGGATGACCCCACGTTCCTTTTATCATCCGCATCCTCCTCATCATCATCTGATGACGATGAGCCACCAAGGCGGCGGAGACGCCGCCAGGCGGAGCCAGGGGCCCCACATGCTAGGGATCCTGTGGCCCACCCTAGTACGAGCCGCCCTGGGGTTCGTACTGGTTTCCCGGCCCACCAAATAAGTCCACCTGCCGATGAACTTAGCTGGTGTCCCCCAGTGGACTTTGAGCCTGAGATTCCGGATTTTGCTGGCAATCCTGGAATCCAGATTCCCACAGTGGGGTTTACTGAAATTGACTATTTTTTATTTTTTTTCAGTAACCCACTGGTGAATCTGATGGTGGAGCAGACGAATCTGTACGCCCAACAGTTCGTCGCTCAAAACCCAGGCTCATTTTTGGCTAGACCCGGTGGCTTGACGCCGGTCAGTGCAGCCGAGATGAGGACATTTTGGGGCCTCGTGCTGCATATGGGTCTAGTCCAAAAACCCAGTGTCAGGCAATACTGGAGTGGGGACGTCCTATACCAGACCCCACTGTACAGTATGGTCATGACACGTCCCCGGTTTGAGGCCATCCGGAAATGTCTGCATTATTCCGATAATGCAGCATGTCCACCCCAAGGTCATCCTGCCTATGACCGGCTGTATAAGATACAGCCGGTCATCGATCACTTTGGGGCCACATTTCAGCAGGCCTACGTACCTGGAAGGGAGGTCGCGGTTGATGATTCTCTCGTTGCGTTCAAGGGGAGACTCAGTTTCCGCCAATATATTCCCACAAAGCGGGCGAGGTATGGCGTGAAGCTATACAAAATTTGTGAGAGTACCTCAGGGTACACTTACAAATTTCGTGTGTAGAGGGGCGAGATTCCCGGATTCAACCCCCAGAATGTCCCCCCACTCTGGGTGTTACCGGGAAACTCGTGTGGGACCTTATGTACCCACTGCTGGATAACGGTTACCACTTGTACGTGGACAACTTTTATACCAGCATTCCCTTGTTCAGGTCCCTTGCCGCCAGATCCACGTTCGCTTGTGGGACCGTGCGGAAAAATCAACGCGGCCTCCCTGCCTACCCCCTCCAGGTACCTATCCCCAGGGGTGAGACCCGTGCACTTACCAGTGGAAACCTGTTGCTGGTCAGGTATAAGGACAAGAGGGATGTCCTTATGCTGTCCACAATCCACGGTAACAGCACCACCCCTGTCCCTGTGCGAGGTACCGCGGCAACGGTCCTCAAGCCCGATTGTATCGTCGACTACAATCGGTATATGGGAGGAGTTGATCTCTCTGATCAAGTCCTCACGCCATATAACGCCATGCGCAAAACCCGGGCATGGTACAAAAAAGTTGCGGTCTACTTGGTGCAGGTTGCCATGTACAACTCTTTTGTACTATCCCGAAGCGCTGGCAGCACAGGGACATTCCTCCAATTCTATGAGGCAGTCCTCAAGGACCTGATCTTTTCAGACCGGGAAAGAGCAGGCCAGAGTACCTCGGGAATTGGAGGCGCCCGGATCGTCCCCCATACTGGAAAGAAGGGACAAACCCAAAAAAAGTGCAGAGTGTGTCGCAGGAGGGGGATACGGAAGGACACCACTACTCAGTGTGACACTTGCCCCGATCATCCGGGCCTCTGCGTTATCGATTGCTTCAGGGAGTATCACACTTCCATGGAGTACAAAATTTTTATAATCCCCAACAGTCCACTAGAGAACATAAAAAACTATGGCTCTCAGACTTTGGAGACACGGAAAAAAAAAAATCCCAAAAAAATATTAGTTTTAGTGCAGGCATCCTCAAACTGCGGCCCTCCAGATGTTGTAAAACTATTACTCCCAGCATGCCCAGACAACCTACAGCCATCAGCAGGGCATGGTGGGAATTGTAGTTTTACAACATCTGGAGGGCCGCAGTTTTTAGGATGCCTGCTTAGTGTCTCCAAAGTCTGAGAACCATACATATTGGGCATCGTCGCGTGCGTAAAAGTCGTCGCTATAAAAATAACTTTTGCCCAAACGCCTCGGATGAACGGTGTTAAAAATATTAAATAAAAACGGTGCCAAAACACCAATTTTTGGGCAAAATTTCCATTTGAATCCTTTTTGCCGGTAATAAAGCAAGGGTTAACAGCCAAACAAAACTCAATATTTATGGCCCTGATTCTGTAGTTTGCAGAAACACCCCATATGTGGTCATAAATGGTTATTTAGCCACACGGCAGGGCATAGAACGAAGGGAACTCCATATGGTTTCTAGAAGGCAGATTTTGATGGACAGTTTTTTTTTTGACACCAAGTCCCATTAGAAGCCCCCCTGATGTAGCCTAGACTATAAACTCCAAAAAAGTGACCCCATCTAAGAAACTACACCCCTCAAGGTATTCAAAAGTTACTTTACAAACTATGTTAACCCTTTAGGTGTTCCACAAAACTAAATAGCGAATGTAGAAACAATTTTAGAATTTTTTTTTGTTACATTGCCTCAAAAAAGAGTAATATAGAGCAACCAAAAATCATATTTACCCCTAAAATAGTCCCAAAACAACAACCACCTTATCCTGTAGTTTCCTAGATGGGGTCACTTTTGTGGAGTTTCTACTCTAGGGGTGCATCAGGGGGCTTGAAAGGGTACATGGTGTAAATAAACCAGTCCAGCAAAATCTGCCTTCCAAAAACCATATGACGTGCCCCTTCTTCTATGTCCTGCCGTTTAGCCAAATAGTAGTTTACGACCACATATGGGGTGTTTCTGCAAACTACAGAATCGGGGCAACCCATTTTGAGTTTTGTTTGGCAGTTAACCCTTGTTTTACTCCTGGAAAAAATTGATTATATTGGAAAATTTTCCAAAAAATAGAAATTTCTAAATTGTTTCTCCATCTGCCATCAACTCTTGTGGAACACCTAAAGGGTTAACAAAGTTTGTAAACCCAGTTTTGAATACCTTGAGGGGTGTACTTTCTTAGATGGAGTCACTATTTTGAAATTTCTATTCTAGGGGTGCAACAGGGGGCTTCAAATGGGACATGGTATAAACAAAACCAGTCCTCCAAAATCTGCCTTCCAAAACCCATATGGTGTTCCCCTCCTTCTATGTGCTCCCGTTCGGCCAAACAGTAGTTTACGACCACATATGGGGTGTTTCTGCAAACTACAGAATCGGGGCAACCCATTTTGAGTTTTGTTTGGCAGTTAACCCTTGTTTTACTCCTGGAAAAAATTGATTATATTGGAAAATTTTCCAAAAAATATAAATTTCAAAATTGTTTCTCCATCTGCCATCAACTCTTGTGGAACACCTAAAGGGTTAACAAAGTTTGTAAACCCAGTTTTGAATACCTTGAGGGGTGTACTTTCTTAGATGGAGTCACTTTTTTGAAATTTCTATTCTAGGGGTGCAACAGGGGGCTTCAAATGGGACATGGTATAAACAAAACCAGTCCTGCAAAATCTGCCTTCCAAAACCCATATGGTGTTCCCCTCCTTCTATGTGCTCCCGTTCGGCCAAACGGTAGTTTACGACCACATATGGGGTGTTTCTGCAAACTACAGAATCGGGGCAACCCATTTTGAGTTTTGTTTGGCAGTTAACCCTTGTTTTACTCCTGGAAAAAAATTATTATATTGGAAAATTTTCCAAAAAATAGAAATTTCAAAATTGTTTCTCCATCTGCCATCAACTCTTGTGGAAGACCTAAAGGGTTAATAAAGTTTGAAAAAACAGTTTTGAATACCTTGAGGGGTGTAGTTTCTAGAATGGGGTCATTTTTGGGAGGTTTCTATTATCTAAGCCTCACAATATGACTTCAAACCTGAACTGGTCCATAAAAAGTGGGATTTTGAAGATTTCTGAAAATTTCAAAATTTGCTTCTAAACTTCTAAGCCTTGTAACATCCCCAAAAAATAAAATATCATTCCCAAAATGCTACAAACATGAAGTAGACATATGGGGAATGTAAAGTCATCACAATTTTTGGAGTTATTACTATGTATTACAGAGGTAGAGAAACTGAAACTTTGAAATTTGCTAATTTTTCAAAATTTTCGGTAAAAATTGTATTTTTTTATGCAAAAAAATTCACTTTTTTGACCCAATTTTAGCAGTGTCATGAAGTACAATATGTGACGAAAAAACAATCTCAGAACGGCCTGGGTAAGTCAAAGCGTTTTAAAGTTATGAGCACTTAAAGTGACACTGGTCAGATTTGCAAAAAATGGCCAAGTCCTTAAGGTGAAATAGGGCTGAGTCCTTAAGGGGTTAAAGGCCAAGCATTCTACATTTGTTTTTGTGAAATATTTCCATGTCTTGTATCTCATCTTGTGTGTCCATTTTTTTTCCAATTTCAATTTTGCAACATAAACAACATTGACCTAAAATAACTCCAGTCATCTCAATTAATTGGTACTTCTACATTCCAGATGCTATACATTGCATTTTCTTAGCACACTTTTGACATCTTTTCCTGTGCTTAAGGCAATGGATAATATAGTATTAATATACTCTCATTGACAAAATATTTCACCCAGATAGAAATGTCAGATTGCTACAAAACCTGGCATTTAGATATTTCTCACAAGATATATAAATGATTACAGGCGTGGTCTGATTAGACACTAAGTCTTGCCCATCTTTCCTATAAAAAGGCTTTCAGAGGCTATTTTAGGTAGTGCACATCTTGGTAAAAGATTGCTGACTGCTAGATGTGACTTTACACTGCACTTGAAGACATTTTGCCCAGTTGATATGCTTTGAGAGGGGGCACATCATTGGACTGAGAAAGGTAGGAGAGTTGTTTTATGAACTGTCCACCATCTAAGCCTTTGTGACCCAGCTGTTAAGAGGTGTTGGGAGCGGTGGTTACATATAGGCATGCACATGGGCTAAGGATGGCCCAGTTACACACCCAGTATAGAGAATTATTTGATCCACTTACAAGCATGAGCAACTCCCACAATTTTGTTGTCCACCGTCCAGACACATGTGCCACCTATTTACATATACCCATCGCTGTCCAGACCATTTCCATGTGCTTAGCAGAAGGAAATTTGGTATCATGGAATCCATTAACTTTCTTGTCATTGATAGCCAGCCATAGCCACCTTCTTTTGCAATGGTGTTATGAATGAAAAACCTGGACTAAACTATGTCATCTTTAGTGACAAATCCATGTCCTATTTAGACTCTGAGCCCAGTGGGGTCCAAGTATGGAAGCCTCATGGTGAGCACTTCAATTCTACCTTTGCTTTGGAGGAACACACTGCCCCAACTGTTGGTGTGATGATCTGCAGAGCCATTACATACGACAGCCAGTCACCTCTAGTAGTGATATGAAGGACACTAACAGCTTCATTATATATGCAGAACATCCTGCGGCCACTTGTGTTACCTCTCATGGCAGAGCTTCCAACTAGCTTTTTTTCATCAGGATATTGTTCACTTATACACAGCAAGGGTTTCCAAGGAAAGTCTCCACCAGATTGCAACACTTTCATATTCTGTCTGATTGGCAAATTTATCACCAATCAAGCATTTATAGGACCTGTTGTAATGCCAGCTTCAGCAACCTGATGCCATGTGTTCAGCAGGACACCATACAGAAATTGCATGCTTCCATGCCCAACTATATCTCATCTTGTATCAAGGCTAGAGGTTTTATTCAATTTCAACAAATCCTTCTTGGTGCATTTTTTGGGCAATGAGTACAGTTTCACTTTATTCCTCTGGAAAGTCCATTCATTTCCTAGTTTCCTAATGCGCTATTGTTATAGGTGACATATGGCTATACAGAGCTGCCTTAGAGAGGTCAGCCACTTTTTACCTCATTTTGACCAAAAATTATAATTTTATTCAAGCACCAAAGTGATATTCAGTTGAACTCATCCTTACCACTAAGGCTTTATTCACATTTCCCTTCACTTCCACAGAACTTATAGGAAAACAGACAGAGAATAAGGGCCTTCTTTAATATCAATGCACTTGGCCCTATCAGACAGAAAAACACTGCAGTGTTAGGCAAAACCACATGTCAAAAAATCTGGTTTATAATCATTTCCATTGAAGACATGCCAGGTTTCATCAAATGTTTTGTAGCAACTTCAATTTTTTGCAACAAAAAGTTGAAAAGAAACTGACATCTACAGTAAACAGAGCTGATGTTTACAATGGAATTCATCTTAAGCCAAAGGAAAACAAAAATGTCTGATCTTATGACAGTGAGCAAATTTTGAACTAGCCCTAATGGTGACAGCCTACAAAATAAATGTAAAATCCTATAGATGACTTTGGTCAACAAAAAAGTAAAACACTTGAATACTAAGTAGTAAAAAAAAATAAAAAAAATAACAATCCTTTGTCTTTTCCCTTAAACATGGTTATTTGATTAGAGCAATTATTTTTTTCATGCCCTGTCATATCACAAGGTGGCCATACCCAGTCTAAAGTTGATCAAAATCGATGATTTCAACCAAAACAAACCTTTGTCAGGTGAAACAATGAATCATTTTTTTTGTAGCCATTCAATGACTGACAGACAGACTATTATCATTTGAATAAAAGTTTAATATTTTCATCCGACGGTCAAAAAAATATTTCATTCAAAGAAAGATTGTTTTTGAACAAAATATCATTCATCCATCAGCCAGTTTCACTGGACACATATGGGCAGTTTGAACAAATGTTATGACCAATATGGACTACAATGTGTATGGCTGTGTCTGTGTAAGCAACGTTCACCAGATGTTCAGTTGATGCAGCTGTTCAACCACCAACCAACTTCTATCTAATGTGTATGGCCTTAACAAAGATAAAACAGAGAGGTCTACAATGGGAAACTTCACATTATTAATTATTGTTGCTGAAAAGTCACTGGACCATGTTTTCATGGTCACCCATTGATTTCCCTGTCTCTTGATTTAGGAGATTGTTCCTTGTGAGGCCAATTTTAATTATTAGGATTTGCCAGCTACAAATACAAATTGTAAAATTGATACAAGGCACAGTAAAAGGTAAAATATGTTTCATTCTCAATATTATTAAACATCTAAATAAAAATCCAATTTAAATTTAGGATAATCTCCAGCTTGGCCACATCTTTTTTTAAAACCCCCAAAAAAAGATTAGAAGCAAGCTAGAGCAAGCACATCTTCTCAGAAGTAAATAGTACTTTATATGAACGGAATTATAAATCTGTCACGTTGACACGTTACAGATATATAATCCTTAATTGTGGCTCAGTGCATCAACATAATGATTTTGATACAACATACAAATCTTATTTGACAAAATGTGTTAGCTTCTGCTTTTCTCCAATTCTTACAAGAGATATTTATTCATGTACCTCCAATTTATTTTATTATATTAGAATAACCCTCAACTTTTGAGAAACATGATGAAAGTATACTCCTAGAAGTTAAAAATGCAAATCAACATTTTGCTAATGATGTCAGTGTAGACATATTTATTTATCTTGTACCAAAAATATTAAAATTAAAAGAGGGCAATCAATTTGAGTTGGGTACCATTATAGGAATTTAGTAATGATAAGGTTCAACTGCAAGTCTCTTGACATATACAGTACAGACCAAAAGTTTGGACACACCTTCTCATTCAAAGAGTTTTCTTTATTTTCGTGACTATGAAGGCATCAAAACTATGAATTAACACATGTGGAATTATATACATAACAAACAAGTGTGAGACAACTGAAAATATGTCATATTCTAGGTTCTTCAAAGTAGCCACCTTTTGCTTTGATTACTACTTTGCACACTCTTGGTATTCTCTTGATGAGCTTCAAGAGGTAGTCCCCTGAAATGGTCCTTCAACAGTCTTAAAGGGGTTCCCAGAGATGCTTAGCACTTGTTGGCCCTTTTGCCTTCACTCTGTGGTCCAGCTCACCCCAAACCATCTCGATTGCGTTCAGGTCCTGTGACATCTGGCGCAGCACCCCATCACTCTCCTTCATGGTCAAATAGCCCTTACTTTCAAAGTTTTCCCAATTTCTTAAAGTAATGATGGCCACTCGTTTTTCTTTACTTAGCTGCTTTTTTCTTGCCATAATACAAATTCTAACAGTCTATTCAGTAGGACTATCAGCTGTGTATCCACCTGACTTCTCCTCAACGCAACTGATGGTCCCAACCCCATTTATAAGGCAAGAAATCCCACTTATTAAACCTGACAAGGCACACCTGTGAAGTGAAAACCATTTCAGGGGACTACCTCTTGGAGCTCATCAAGAGAATGCCAAGAGTGTGCAAAGCAGTAATCAAAGCAAAAGGTGGCTACTTTGAAGAACCTAGAATATGACATATTTTCAATTGTTTCACACTTGTTTGTTATGTATATAATTCCACATGTGTTAATTCATAGTTTTGATGCCTTCAGTGTGAATCTACAATTTTCATAGTCATGAAAATAAAGAAAACTCTTTGAATGAGAAGGTGTGTCCAAACTTTTGGTCTGTACTATACATTTACATGCTCATAGACTTTCTCAGACAAATAAATGCTAAAAGGCTACTTTGTTGGTGTGCCGCTTGCTGGGATACATCAGGTTCCCATGTCCACAACTGTATCATAAAAAGCAGAAGTCTAGAAACATCTTCAGCAGGATCATTTGAGGTGGTTCCACCAAATGAAAACATTAAAACTAAGAAGTAGTACCTATTATAAGGCTTAGTGGCCAGTGCAAAAACTTCATGATTTTATGTTTTTTGTTTAAATATAGATATTGACATGGAAAATTAAAAATATTAATCAAAAATGCTTAAAAAATATGTTTAACATAAAAATGTGATTTAAAGAATAGGTCATTTTCTGATGACACATTCCCTTTAAATTTTTCCTAACTTTATAAACTAGACCTATGATCACTTTAAAAATATCCTTTATTCAATAATATTAAAAAGTCATACTCAAAAGCATGGGAAAGAGTCCACATAACATTGGTTCAATCCAACATTAAGCTAAATGAGCTAACCCTCATAAGTTACAAAAACCTTCAAGATATCAACACAGGCTTGATAATGTAGCACTTATCCACACCAGTGACCCTCACTCACCCCCACATTTTCACAAAAGTGCTTCATTCGGGCATCTAACATGTATTGAAAACTCCAACTCCCACTCGATTGCGAGAGAAAAAGAATTTGTCTGGATTTCAACATGGTGAAACCATTTATTATGGTAGGATAAGCTACTTATTCCCCTCTTCCCATTCTCAAGCAGACCATACATATTTTGGGGAAACAGGACAGATAGCTGTTGTCAATTTAAGGTATGCTTGACACTAGAGATGAGCGAATCAAATCCTACAAAGTGGATTTCAATCCGAATTTCAGGATACCTTTGATTTGCCTCGAAGCCAAATTAGCAATTGTAGGTGGTAAGTTTGATTTAATTTTTTTTTATTGTTAATTTTACATAGTTTTTACACTCAGATGTTGCAATCATGTATGAACGCGGCAAATGAGGGGTACAATGATGGGGCGGTGCTATTGCAGCTCCCTGTCATTACACCCACTACTTACAAAAAAATGCGCTTCGTGACAAAGTAATTAGTCACTAAGCAATTTTTTTTGTAAAATTCGGCAAATCAGCCGAATCGAACTTTTGAAAAATTCACTCATCTCTACTTGACACACTTATAATGTGGGTATAACAGTTGCAGCATCCATTTCCCACAGCACTCTACTGAACCAGACAAGTTACTATGGGAAGCTAAAATATGACCGTGTTACAATCTGATGGCTTTCCTTACAGGGATATTTAATTATGTTTACCCATTATTTGTGAGTCAGGGAGACTCCTCAACCCACAAACAATCTACCAATGGATGGAGTTAGTTAAATATTTTACCACTGATTTTTACTAGATCCATAGGGACCATGACAAAACATTAGGGATTAATATTATTTCAACTCTACATATTGCATTTATATTTGTACTCTTAGTCCTTCAGGAATAAGAACATTGCTGGTGAAATTGAGTTTTAATAACTATTTTAATGTTTATTAAATGCATTTTTATAAATATCAGCTTAAGTGACTACTCACCAAACTCCTTAGGAACAGCTACAGAGAACACACAGTTATGGCCCACACTGTAGTTTTTGGGATAATTTGGTGATAACACAGTCCCTTCTGATCCTGTAGATCGGCTTCCACATGGTGCTAGAAAATTTGCAAAAAAAAGTTTGTGAATCTGCATCAATGTAACAATTTTATGTCATATTGATTTCATATGCTGAATAAATTACCAATCACTGGAAAATGAGCATCCTGCTCTTTGTAGGGTGATCATTGGTATATTTACGTTAGACAATGATCAGCCGGTAGCTTTCTGCAGGAAATATACCGCTGCATTGCCAGATGTGTTTGGTAGCGGCCTTTTCCCATCTCCCTACTAAGGGCAAATGTATATATATATTCTGTGCTAATTTAGCACTGAACTACTTGGAAATGAGAATTCTTCTACAAATTTCCCAATTTCCCATCATTTGTGCTAGTTTTCTTGAATACCCCCTCGTTTGCCCTTTTACTCCCTACCTTACACAACTGTGTTGCATTGGATGAGACTGTACTAGCATATTATATTTGTCAAACAAGATTGTATCATTTGTATTGTAGTCTTTTGAATAAAATATAATTTACAAAAGAAAAATGGAAAATTAAAATAGACAAGAAGAGCAGAAGGATACGTTTGTCGAAAAAGCTAAGAATGATTGCTATATTTTCATACATCTATTGTAAACATAATATTTGACCTACATTTAAATGAGAGAAACATATAAGTGTACATCAATTCTCACAAAAGAGGTAAAACTGACCTTGAAATAAGTACAGATACGACTCAAAGAATTTACATAGTATTTACATAAAAGGCAAATTATCTTTCTGCATTGTAAAGATCAGTACAACTCTTTATAGTGGTTCCCAATTCAAAATCTATGTGCTATTTATAGCATTTATCTTTATATTATATTTATTCTTCTTATGCAGCACACGACCACCTCCGCACTCTGTATTGATATGCCTTTATATAGTCATAACTATAGCAGCCACAGTAGCAATAGCAGATGGTGTAGCTTCCAAGGGATGAGAAGGGCAAGAAAGCTATTTTCCTTTGTTACACTGGTGGCTTTCTAAAGACCCCTTTACAGTGAACAATTTAGCAGGCAATTGTCGAGAAGGAAGTGTTCCTTCCCACCAAGCACCTTTTTATCAGTGCATTTACATGCCGCACCTTTACACTGGCAGATAAACACTAATAAGCATTCATATGAGCACTTATTAGCGATTATCTGGCCGATGTTCGGCCAGTCTAAAGCCTTAACTCCTCTACGTGAGCTCTTCTTTGTGCAGAAGATCTACTAAATGCCACCATAATCATCCTTTTGTTCCCACTGACATAATCATTACTATAGTTCAAATTCTTATCATTGTTGACATTGCTTTGGACCCTATAAAGCCTACTTATATCCTTATAACCCTATAGACCAGATCTACAGTAGTTAGAAATATTTGTAAAAAAAAAATTACATAAAAGTCTCCAACTCTTAAACAAGTTGGTTTTAGCCTCACATCGCACACATTATTGAATTTTAAATGTTTTTCATAGCATTTCTGCAAGCAGTTCTGGTGTTCTATTTTTAATTTAATTTTTTTAGGCTAGTTTCACACTAGCGGCAGGGGACTCCGGCAGGCTGTTCCGGCAGGTGAACAGTCTGTTGGATCCGTCCTGCTGCTAGTTCACGTGTGCCCCCGGACTGCCGCTCCGTCCACATTGACTATAATGGCACATCGTGGGCACATGTGAACTAGCGGCAGGATGGATCTGACATGCTGTTCACCCGCCATAACAGCCTGCCGAAGTCCCCAGCCGAAGTCCCCAGCCGCTAGTGTGAAAGTCCTATATAGAAGCCTATGTGGAAAAAACTGCAAAAAAAAAGACCCCTTGTGGCTCTGTTGTGCCAAACATAGATTATACATATTAGGTATTGCCACGTTCGTAATGATATTGCCACGTCCATAATCATCTGCTCTATAAAAATATCACATGATCTAACCCTTCAGGTGAACACTGTATAATAAATAAAAACTATGCCAAAATTAACATATTTTGGGCCTATAAAGTATAATAATGGTACCAATAAAACTGGCACCTTGTCCCCTAGTTTCCAAAATTGGGTCACTTCTTTGGGAGTTTCTACTGTAGGGTGCATCAGGGGGGCTTCAAATGGGACATGGTGTCTAAAAACCAGTCCAGCAAAATCTGCCTTCCAAAAACCATATGGTATTCATTTTCTACTGCACCCTGCCATGTGCCCTTACATAAGTTTACAACCACATGTGGGGTGTTTCTGTAAACCACAGAATCAGGGTAATAAATATTGAGTTTTGTTTGGCTGTTAACCCTTGATGTCTTAAAGAAAAAAATTGTTTAAAATTGAAAATCTGTTAAAAAAGTGAAATTTAGAAATTTCATCTCCATTTTCCTTTAATTCTTGTGGAACACCTAAAGGGTTAACAAAGTTTTTAAAATCAGTTTTGAGTAACTTGAGGAGTGTAGTTTCTACAATGGGGTTATTTTGGGGGGCTTTCTACTGTGTAAGCCCGACAAAGTGACTTCAGACCTGAAATAGTTCTTAAAAAGTGGGTTTTGGAAATTTTCTTAAAAATTTCAAGATTTGCTTCTCAAATTCTAAGCCTTCTAAAGTCCTAAAAAATAAAATGGCATTTACAAAATGATGCCAACATAAAGTAGACATGTTGGTAATGTTAAGTAATACATATTTTAAGATGTATCACTTTTTGTTTTAAAAGCAGAGAAATTGAAATTTTAAAAATTGTGAATCATGAGGTATAATGTGTCACGAGAAAACAATCTTAGAATGGCTTGGATAAGTAAAAGTGTTCCAAAGTTATTACCACATAAAGTGACACATGTCAGATTTGCAAAAAATGACCTGGGCAGAAGGGCGAAAACTGGCCCGGGGTAGAAGGGGTTAATAGAAGGAGGTCCCAAGCAATCCATTTTTGACAGCCCTAATAGGACAGGAACTGGCTTGATAAGACAACTGATAAATGGCTTTACTGGAAGATGAAGAAATAATTTAAACATCTTTAAGGTGATTCTGGGACTTAAAAATTGATGACCTATCATTTTGACAACCATCAATATCAGAGCTGTGCAGTCTGACTTCTAGCATCCCACCAATCAGCTGTTTGCAGGAACTATGAAACTTTAACCAAGCACCAAAACATCATAGCTCCATCCACCATGAAGTGACCATGTCTGGTTATTGCAGCCCTGTTCCAGCCTGCAATAACTAGGCACAGCCACTACATAGTCAGGCCCTTGACATCCGATCTGATGCATATGACCTATCCTAAGGATAGTTCATCAGTACTTAAGCCCAGGAGAACCCCTGAAATTTATAACCTTACCTCAAGAATGAAGACTCTTATTTTTACTGCTGTGCAGTACATTACTTCGATAAAGATATTAGTCTAACAAACTGAGGTACTTTCCTAAGTGACACATTTGGAGTGTAAAGCAATGAGATAAGTTAATTACGGCTTCAGATCTCCGTATGTTGTTCTACCTCTTGGGAGACATTTGCAGCAATTCAGCATTGTGGAGTTTATCAGCAAATCTGATTTTGCTACTGTGACTATTTGTTTGCAAGGGGTTTATATCCAATAGACAATAATCTCTGTGTTGCTAACTTCTCTTTTCCATACTTCAATCTACTTTAGTCTTTGTTTTCATGCAAATTAAGTTACAAAGCACACAGCTCCAGGTACAGTAAATAGCTTTTAGTGAAGCAAGAATACAAAACAGCTTGCCACAAGATATGCTAATCTGCCTTCTTTTGAATCATGAGCCTCTGTTATATGGAATTTAGGAACATTTGAAATGGATGAGCTTTTACTGAATTAAAAATAAAAGGCTTAATGTATTCTGTTATGTAGTACAACATGTGACAATCACCAACAAATGTTGCAAGATAAGAACCGAGGTGGATAAGGGGTTCCTTGAGTCCGTGAGAAGAAATAATTCTGAGAGCTCTTCTGTCCAAAACATTGAGCTTTGTCCATGTTTAGTTGCATCATAATTGGTGGCGTTATCATTATATACATAGGACAGTTCATCAATAAGACCTAATGAGTCAGTGATTGGCTGCAGTGATCCAATGACACAGTCGGTGACATCAGTGTTGCAGCAACAACAAAAACCACTGGGTTACTGCAGTAGGTGCATTGGAATGGCAGGGGATTATGGACGTGAGAAAGGCTTATTTTTAGTTTACATTATTCTATTAGTATTATTCAGGGGGACAATTTAAAATAATCCCCCAAGAACCCTTTTAACATTTTTTAGTTCAAAGTATCTCTCCACCATCATTTCAATTTATATGTGGATCACAAAGGATAACCTGTTGGGGACCTCTGCCGTACACCATAATGGTAAGTGATCACCATCAATGTCAGCTCAAAATGGGATTGTCTTGAGCTAGACTTTTGAGGCTCATTTGTCAGAACCTTGGCCTATTGGATGATACTCTAGTACTCTGGTAGGCCATTTCAGACCCTAGATAAGGATGCTTATCTATAATCTGCGTAAATGTAAAGTCAGACAGCAGATTATAAAACATTGAACCATATGAGAGAGAGAACAATATCCCATAACACTGCCGGCAGAGTCCCCCATAAAAGCATCAGCCCAAATTCACTTCTAAATGGCAAGTCAACATTCTCTTATATCAACATCAGCCATACAACAATGATGTGCCAAAGTGTCTCCATAATACTGCCACAAGTACTCCATACACTGGGCAGGCCACAGCCCCAATTATGCCTCAGTCCACTGATTGCTAGGCATTAGGGTTGCTGTTCGGGTTCGTACCGAACTTTGCGAGTTTGGGTACTAGGACCCGAACTTGGACTTTTTCACTGAAGTTCGGCTTCAGTGTTCGGGTGACTATTATTTTTTTCATTATCACATGGTTACAACGGAAAATAATAGCATTCTTAAGACAGAATGCTAAATAAAATGATCATTGAGGGTTTAAAAAAACAAAACTCACCTCATCCACTTGATCGCACAGCCAATATCTTCTTCTTTCTGCAGGACCTGCGATGACGTTACCGCACTCACCACGTGGTGAATGCGGTGACCTAATTGCAGGTCCTGCTGAATGAAAATTGAAGGACCTGCGGTGACGTCACCGTGCTCACCCCATGGTGAGAGCGGTGATGTCATCGCAGGTCCTTTTGCAGGTCCTGCAGAAAGAAGAGGATACCAGATGAGGTGAGGTTTTTTTTTAACCCCTCAATGGCCATTTTATTTAGCATTCTGTCTTAAGAATGCTATTATTTTCCGTTATAACCTTTGTGGGGATTCGCTCTGGTAGACAGGACAAGCGGACGCAGTAAAGAGGCAAAGACTAGTTTGTAACAAAAAAAAAACTTCAGTGTTTTTTCACACTTATGGCAACAAAACAGTACGACAGTCCATTTGCAGTTTTGGTGTTCATTCACACCTAAACAGTTCATACAGCAACACAGTCACTTGTTATCCTAGGTGTTAACTCACACCTGATCGGCATTGCTCAGGAAAGAGCAGACCTCCCAAACTTAGGCCTCCAGACTAGCACACAGCTCAGATCCCAATCCAGCAATTGTCAGAGCTCCTCTGTCAGAGAGAGAGGTAATCACACCAGGCTGAAACTGCCGGCTGAGTTTTTAATAGGCCAGTCAAGACCCGGCCTGGAACATGGGAAGTAGTCACTCACCCAGCACTTTGACTACATCCAGTAAGAGCCATCCCAGATCAGCTATTAAGCTATACTAAATAGCTAGGTGTCAAACAGCAACTGCTGCTGACACATGAACACTGGCTCTTACTCCACTGAGGCCAGGAACCTCGGTGACACATACCTTCCATCAAAGACGTACCCTTGCACCTTACTTATACCATGTTATAAATGAAAATATTAAAGTGAAGTTTGGGTCCCCATTAACTTTAATGGGGTCCGTGTTTGGAGTCAAGTTTGGGTCAAGTTCGGGTCCTGAACCCGAACTTTGACCTCAAGTTCGGTCGAACCCAGGGAACCTGAAATTCCACGGGTTTGTTCATTCCTACTAGGCATATGTTTTCACTATTTAACCCTACACTGGGTACTGGTGATTCAACTGACTTTCTTTATAATTGTAATATCTTGGCATTATCATCATCTTATCCCCAGATGAGCCCAGTAGCATAATAGGGCTATTTACACTATTGAAGGCTCCAGATGGGGTTGTCCTTGTTTGGGCAATGTCTCTGTGTATAGGTTAGCATCTCTTTATAGTTTTTTGTTAGGAAAAAGAGAGAAAGGCAAGAGACTCACAATAGTATAAACCCCCATCCAGGCTTTACACTTTAATCACTACCAGGAGTAACGCTGGTGAGGAACACATGATATGGATCACAGCAGCAGTGGTAAGAATGCTCTATGTTTTGCTGAACAGAACTGTATATATATATATATATATATATATATACAGTCGTGGCCAAAAGTTTTGAGAATTACATAAAAATTGGAAATTGGAAAAGTTGCTGCTTAAGTTTTTATAATAGCAATTTGCATATACTCCAGAATGTTATGAAGAGTGATCAGATGAATTGCATAGTCCTTCTTTGCCATGAAAATTAACTTAATCCCAAAAAAAACCTTCTACTGCATTTTATTGTTGTCATTAAAGGACCCGCTGAGATCATTTCAGTAATCGTCTTGTTAACTCAGGTGAGAATGTTGACGAGCACAAGGCTGGAGATCATAATGTCAGGCTGATTGGGTTAAAATGGCAGACTTGACATGTTAAAAGGAGGGTGATGCTTGAAATCATTGTTCTTCCATTGTTAACCATGGTGACCTGCAAAGGAACGCGTGCAGCCATCATTGCGTTGCATAAAAATGGCTTCACAGGCAAGGATATTGTGGCTACTAAGATTGCACCTCAATCAACAATTTATAGGACCATCAAGAACTTCAAGGAAGGAGGTTCAATTCTTGTTAAGAAGGCTTCAGGGCGTCCAAGAAAGTCCAGCAAGGGCCAGGATCGTCTCCTAAAGAGGATTCAGCTGCGGGATCGGAGTGCCACCAGTGCAGAGCTTGCTCAGGAATGGCAGCAGGCAGGTGTGAGCGCATCTGCACGCACAGTGAGGCGAAGACTTTTGGAAGATGGCCTAGTGTCAAGAAGGGCAGCAAAGAAGCCACTTCTCTCCAAAAAAAACCATCAGGGACAGATTGATCTTCTGCAGAAAGTATGGTGAATGGACTGCTGAGGACTGGGGCAAAGTCATATACTCCGATGAAGCCTCTTTCCGATTGTTTGGGGCATCTGGAAAAAGGCTTGTCCGGAGAAGAAAAGGTGAGCGCTACCATCAGTCCTGTGTCATGCCAACAGTAAAGCATCCTGAGACCATTCATGTGTGCGGTTGCTTCTCATCCAAGGGAGTGGGCTCACTCACAATTTTGCCCAAAAACACAGCCATGAATAAAGAATGGTACCAAAACACCCTCCAACAGCAACTTCTTCCAACAATCCAACAACAGTTTGGTGAAGAACAATGCATTTTCCAGCACGATGGAGCACCGTGCCATAAGGCAAAAGTGATAACTAAGTGGCTCGGGGACCAAAACGTTGACATTTTGGGTCCATGGCCTGGAAACTCCCCAGATCTTAATCCCATTGAGAACTTGTGGTCAATCCTCAAGAGGCGGGTGGACAAACAAAAACCCACTAATTCTGACAAACTCCAAGAAGTGATTATGAAAGAATGGGTTGCTATCAGTCAGGAATTGGCCCAGAAGTTGATTGAGAGCATGCCCAGTCGAATTGCAGAGGTCCTGAAAAAGAAGGGCCAACACTGCAAATACTGACTCTTTGCATAAATGTCATGTAATTGTCGATAAAAGCCTTTGAAACGTATGAAGTGCGTGTAATTATATTTCACTACATCACAGAAACAACTGAAACAAAGATCTAAATGCAGTTTAGCAGCAAACTTTGTGAAAACAAATATTTGTGTCATTCTCAAAACTTTTGGCCACGACTGTATATATATATACAGTATATAGTGAGACAATAACAGGACAAGTGATTGGGGATTATTATTAGAGCTAAGCGAATCGAATCCCACGAAGAATTTGATCTGAATTTCAGGATAAATTCAAATCGCCTAGAAGCCGAATTTCCTCGTGCTTCGTGTCAGCGAATCGATTTAACCTAAACTAGTATATAAAAAAAAAAATAATCTAACTTGCCTCCTCAATTTGCTCATGATGGCCACCAGCCTTCATCTTGCTTGAAGATCTCGGCCGAAATCCCACGCGAGATTACATGATCATGCCGGCCGACATAATCTCGCGCCGCACTGGATTTCGGACGAGATCTTCAAGAAAGATGGCAGCGGCCGTCCCGTCGCGAGTAAATGGAGGCGGTAAGTTTGATTTTGTAAGTTTAAATTATTGTTCATTTTACACTCAAATGCCGTGATCATGTATGAAAGCAGAATCTGAGGGGTACAATGACGGGGGTGGCGCTATTATAAGCACCAGCTACTTACAAAAAAATGCGCTTTGTGACGAAGTAATTTGTCACAAAGCAAGTTTTTGGTAAAATTCGGTGAAGTAGCCGAATCGAATTTTCAATAAATTTGCTCATTTCTAATCATTATTTTTCCCTATGATTCCTCTCATATTTGTACTGTGCTCCAGGAAGTAAATTTGTCTTCCAGGAAAAGCTGGATAAGCTATAAGGAATCCAGGAAAGTTGAGTATCGTTACCAAAGAGTAGCTTGCTCAGAGCTTTGATAAGTCATGTTTTAGGGCTACATTTTTAGGGAATGTCCTGACCAGTACAAGTACATTCTGGCACATTGATAGCCATGTACCAGGTGTTCTCTTGTAATAGAGAGACAGAACCTGTCTGGAGAGACTATTAGGTTCCTTGCAGACGAACGTGTCTGGATTATGTCAGGATGCGTTGCGGATGCGTTTAGTGAAAACTGTGCGATTTCGCAAACAAAGACATTCAGTTTTGTTTGCTATAACATTCTGTTTTTATCACGCGGGTGCAATGCGATTTACTTTGTTTTGCACGCTCATGAATAAAAAACTGAATAATTATAAACAGCTCTCTGCAACCATCCGTGAGAATCGCATCACATCCGCACTTTTATGTGGCCAGAGTTGCCTGAAAATCGCAGTATATAGAACATGCAGGGATTTTTACGCAACACAAAAGTGATGCGTGAAAACCGCCGCTCATGTACACAGACCCATTTAAATGAATGGGTCAGGATTTCGTGAGGGCTCAATGCGTTCGCATCACGCATTACACCCGCACAGAATTCTCGCTTGTGTGAAAGGGGCCTCACTGTGATTACTTGTTTGGTGTGACATTATGTGCAATTTGCTTTTTCCCTCCCTTTTTTGGTTTTGTTCCAATACACATAAAGAGAATAAACATGTGTATAGCAAAACATGTGTTACTGCAATACTTTTCTGTGAGAAATACTTCAGGGGTGCCAACATTTACGGCCATGACTGTATATGTCCAAATATCAAGTTTGGCAATCTTTGTTTAGGAAATGAAAACCAGATGTGTGATACAGTAATAAGCAATTATTCATAAAGAAGGTCATTATATTAGTTTAGAAATACCGGCTAAGTATTCCTATGGGTCTAGTAGCTTCTGGTCTGACACATCAAGGACCTCATTCTTCATTCAGAGATAACTCAAGTTTAAAAAAAATTGTCATTCTGTTTCACTGTGATCACTTTGTCATTGTTAAATGCCTTTAAGTGAAGGACATGTATGCATCAAATAAAGTCATTGTAGGGATTGTATTAGATTATGAGAAGCAGAACTCATGAAACCAAGGAACATGCTGGCGCAATGCAAAATATGGATAACAGTAGGAAAGTAGAAATAATGTGTTCTGTTCTACATGCCAGGTATCTGATATAGTATCCACCTACCGAGAAGTGGAATTTAAATGATAAAGCTACTCAGCTACTCAGCTAATCATGCCCAAGGTCTTTTTTTTTTTTCATCTAAAATCTATTGCTTTCCCCAAGACAAGCTCACCCCAAGACTGCTCAATTTCAATATTTTAATAGTCAGAATGTCCATTGATCATTTAATATCTATGAGCAACTTAATAAGAATGAATAATCAGAAAATGGCATATTATTTTACTATGTTTTGTATTATTAACACCACTTTTAAAAATTGACCTTTTTTTTGCTACTTTGCACTTAGAAAATTCCCTAGATACATACACATGCTGTAGCTCACTTGTTAGCTTTGTCTAGACTGACTTTGTCTAGACTGAGACAGAATAATCAGTGTAAGTGTTGATCACGAATATTCTAAAATCAGTGTTAGTGTTTATCCCGAATATTATAATCGCAAATTTTAATCGCGAATATTGGCACTTCGAGAATCTGCGAACATGTAGAATATAGTGCTATATCTTCATAATCGTGAATATTCTAGATTTTTTTTATCAGTACCCTCAGTACGTCTAGCTTGTGGGCCAATGAGAAGGTTGCAATATCTTTGTCAGAGCTTAGCAACATCCCTAGCAACCAATAGGAAAGTTGCCTACCCCATACTATATAAGAAACTCCCCAGCAGCCATTTTCTGCTGTTTTTTGAAGTTCTGAGAGAGACAGCAGTGTCATTGCTGTGCTTTGCTGAGTCATCTGGATCCTTATCCAATAACATTAGATCAGGCATGCTCAACCTGCGGCCCCCCAGCTGTTGTAAAACTACAACTCCCACAATGCCCTGCTGTAGGCCGATAGCTGTAGGCTGTTCGGGCATGCTGGGAGTTGTAGTTTTGCAACAGCTGGGGGGACGCAGGTTGAGCATCCCTGCCTTAGATAGTTAGTCATATATGTTACAGATAGTTACTGGGAGATAGTCAGTGTAGCTTAGATCGTGTTATAGTGTAGCTGATAGGCTCCAGTGCAAGTTGTTGGGTAGTGTGATAGGAATTACTGTACTGTGCATTTTCTCCAGCCTCAGGAAACTTCTAGCCACTTTAAAAATGTAGCTAGAGTGACCCACGCCATTTTTGCAATCAAGAAAATAATGACTGGAGATCACGAATTCTAGAATTTGTGAATTTATGGCGAATATTAGGCCAAAAATTTGCGAAATATCGACAAAACTAATATTGCTTATGCTGCTCATCACTAGTCAGTGTCATTATCACACGGGATGGGCATGTTGATGGCAGCTCTGTTGTACTGGAGGCTGGGATAATACAAGTTAGTGACATTGTACACACAAAGAAGGATCTATGCAGCTCCGCTGTCAGTCTCTGCTCTCTACACTAGTGAAACACATAATTCAGGAGCTCCATATGTGAAATTCATCCAATAAATATACATTTAAAGGGACTTGCCAGAATTTTGATACTGATGACCTATCCTCAGGATAGGTCATTAATATCTGATCAGTGGGGGTCCGACGCCGGGGACTAGAGTTGAGCGAACACCTGGATGTTCGGGTTCGAGAAGTTCGGCCGAACTTCCCGAAAATGTTCGGGTTCGGGATCCGAACTCGACCTGAACTTCGCCCCGAACCCCATTGAAGTCAATGGGGACCCAAACTTTTCGGCACTAAAAAGGCTATAAAATAGCCCAGGAAAGGGCTAGAGGGCTGCAAAAGGCAGCAAAATGTAGGTAAATCCCCTGCAAGCAAATGTGGATAGGGAAATGAATAAAAACAAAAATAAAATAAATAAAAATTAACCAATATCAATTGGAGAGAGGTCCCATAGCAGAGAATCAGGCTTCATGTCACCCACCACTGGAACAGGCCACTGTCAGATATTTAGGCGCCGGCACCCAGACAGAGGAGAGAGGTCCCATAGCAGAGAATCAGGCTTCATGTCACCCACCACTGTAACAGGCCACTGTCAGATATTTAGGCCCCGGCACCCAGACAGAGGAGAGAGGTCCCATTGCAGAGAATCAGGCTTCATGTAACCCACCACTGGAACAGACCGCTGTCAGATATTTAGGCCCCGGCACCCAGACAGAGGAGAGAGGTCCCATTGCAGAGAATCAGGCTTCATGTCACCCACCACTGGAACAGGCCACTGTCAGATATTTAGGCCCCGGCACCCAGACAGAGGAGAGAGGTCCCATAGCAGAGAATCAGGCTTCATGTCACCCACCACTGTAACAAGCCACTGTCAGATATTTAGGCCTCGGCAACCAGACAGAGGAGAGAGGTCCCATTGCAGAGAATCAGGCTTCATGTCACCCACCACTGGAACAGGCCACTGTCAGATATTTAGGCCCCGGCACCCAGACAGAGGAGAGAGGTCCCATTGCAGAGAATCAGGCTTCATGTCACCCACCACTGGAACAGGTCACTGTCAGATATTTAGGCCCCGGCACCCAGACAGAGGAGAGAGGTCCCATAGCAGAGAATCAGGCTTCATGTCACCCACCACTGGAACAGGCCACTGTCAGATATTTATGCCCCGGCACCCAGACAGAGGAGAGAGGTCCCATAGCAGAGAATCAGGCTTCATGTCACCCACCACTTGAACAGGCCACTGTCAGATATTTAGGCCTCGGCAACCAGACAGAGGAGAGAGGTCCCATTGCAGAGAATCAGGCTTCATGTCACCCACCACTGGAACAGGCCACTGTCAGATATTTAGGCCCCGGCACCCAGACAGAGGAGAGAGGTCCCATTGCAGAGAATCAGGCTTCATGTCACCCACCACTGGAACAGGCCACTGTCAGATATTTAGGCCCCGGCACCCAGACAGAGGAGAGAGGTCCCATAGCAGAGAATCAGGCTTCATGTCACCCACCACTGGAACAGGCCACTGTCAGATATTTATGCCCCGGCACCCAGACAGAGGAGAGAGGTCCCATAGCAGAGAATCAGGCTTCATGTCACCCACCACTGGAACAGGCCACTGTCAGATATTTAGGCCCCGGCAACCAGACAGAGGAGAGGTTCATTCAACTTTGGGTTGCCCCGCAATATAATGGTAAAATTAAAAAAAGAGGATTGAATGAAGTGCCCTGGAGTACAAGAATATATAGTTAAGGGGATGTAGTTTTAAATGTCTAATCTGCACAAGGGATGGACAGGTCCTGTGGGATCCATGCCTGGTTCATTTTTCTGAACGTCAGCTTGTCCACTTTGGCTGTAGACAGGCGGCTGTGTTTGTCTGTAATGACGCCCCCTGCCGTGCTGAATACACGTTCAGACAAAACGCTGGCCGCCGGGCAGTCCAGCACCTCCAAGGGATAAAAGGCTAGCTCTGGCCACGTGGACAATTTGGAGACCCAGAAGTTGAATGGGGCCGAACCATCAGTCAGTACGTGGAGGGGTGTGCACAGGTGCTGCTCCACCATGTTAGTGAAATGCTGCCTCCTGCTAACACGTTGCATATCAGGTGGTGGTGCAGTTAGCTGTGGCGTGGTGACAAAACATTTCCACATCTCTGCCATGCTAACCCTGCCCTCAGAGGAGCTGGCCGTGACACAGATGCGTTAGTGACCTCTTGCTCCTCCTCTGCCTTCTCCTTGGGTTTCCACTTGTTCCCCTGTGACATTTGGGAATGCTCTCAGTAGCGCGTCTACAAACGTGCGCTTGTACTCGCGCATCTTCCTATCACGCTCCAGTGCAGGAAGTAAGGTGGGCACATTGTCTTTGTACCGAGGATCCAGCAGGGTGGCAACCCAGTAGTCCGCACATGTTAAAATGTGGGCAACTCTGCTGTCGTTGCGCAGGCACTGCAGCATTTAGTCGCTCATGTGTGCCAGGCTGCCCAGAGGTAAGAACAAGCTGTCCTCTGTCGGAAGCGTATCGTCATTGTCCAGTGTTTCCCCTCAGCCACGCACCAGTGATGGGCCCGAGCTGCATTGGGTGCGACCCCGCTGTAAACATGCTTCATCCTTCTCCACCTCCTCCTCCTCCTCGTCCTCCTCGTCCTCCAGTAGTGGGCCCTGTCTGGCCACATTTGTACCTGGCCTCTGCTGTTGCAAAAAACCTCCCTCTGAGTCACTTCGAAGAGACTGGCCTGAAAGTGCTAAAAATGACCCCTCTTCCTCCTCCTCCTCCTCCTGGGCCACCTCCTCTTCCATCATCGCCCTAAGTGTTTTCTCAAGGAGACATAGAAATGGTATTGTAACGCTGAAAATGGCATCATCGCCACTGGCCATGTTGGTGGAGTACTCGAAACAGCGCAACAGGGCACACAGGTCTCGCATGGAGGCCCAGTCATTGGTGGTGAAGTGGTGCTGTTCCGCAGTGCGACTGACCCGTGCGTGCTGCAGCTGAAACTCCACTCTGGCCTGCTGCTGCTCGCACAGTCTGTCCAGCATGTGGAAGGTGGAGTTCCACCTGGTTGGGCACGTCACATATGAGGCGGTGAGCGGGAAGGCCGAAGTTACGCTGTAGCGCAGACAGGCGAGCAGTGGCAGGATGTGAACGCTGGAAGCGCGCACAGACGGCCCGCACTTTATGCAGCAGCTCTGACATGTCGGGGTAGTTGTGAATGAACTTCTGCTCAACCAAATTCAGCACATGCGCCAGGCAAGGGATGTGCGTCAAACCGGCTAGTCCCAGAGCTGCGACAAGATTTGGCCCATTATCGCACACCACCAGGCCGGGCTTGAGGCTCACCGGCAGCAACCACTCGTCGGTCTGTTGTTCAATACACCGCCACAACTCCTGCACGGTGTGGGGCCTGTCCCCCAAACATATGAGTTTCAGAATGGCCTGCTGACGTTTACCCCGAGCTGTGCTGAAGTTGGTGGTGAAGGTGTGTGGCTGACGGGATGAGCAGGTGGAACAAGAGGAGGAGGAAGCCAAGTAGGAGGAGGAGGCTACAGGAGGCAAAGAATGTTGCCCTGCGATCCTTGGCGGCAGAAGGACGTGCGCCAAAGAGCTCTCCGCCTGGGTCCCAGCCGCCACTACATTTACCCAGTGTGCAGTTAGGGAGATATAGCGTCCCTGGCCGTGCTTACTGGTCCACATATCTGTGGTTAGGTGGACCTTGCCACAGATGGCGTTGCTCAGTGCACACTTGATTTTATCGGATACTTGGTTGTGCAGGGAAGGCACGGCTCTCTTGGAGAAGTAGTGGCGGCTGGGAACAACATACTGTGGGACAGCAAGTGACATGAGCTGTTTGAAGCTGTCTGTGTCCACCAGCCTGAATGACAGCATTTCATAGGCCAGTAGTTTAGAAATGCTGGCATTCAGGGCCAGGGATCGAGGGTGGCTAGGTGGGAATTTAGACTTTCTCTCAAATTTTTGTGAGAGCTGACGGAGATGGAGAGCTGACGGAGATGTCACCGTGTGACATGGTGGAGATGCTTGGTGACGGAGGTGGTGGTGTTGGTGGTACATCGTGTGTTTGCTGGGCGGCAGGTGCCAACGTTCCTCCAGACATGGAGGAAGATGCCGAGGCAGCAGTAGAAGTGGTAGCAGGGGAGCCTGATTGAGTTTCTTGTTTTTAAGGTGTTTACTCCAGGTTTTGCTCAGGTTCAGAACGTTATTGCCTTTCTTCAGGCTCTGATGGCACAGCGTGCAAACCACTCGGGTCTTGTCGTCAGCACATTGTTTGAAGAACTGCCACGCCAGGGAACTCCTTGAAGCTGCCTTTGGGGTACTCGGTCCCAGGTGGCGGTGGCCAGTAGCAGGCGAACTCTCTTGGCGGCAGGTGTTCGGCTTTTGTCCACTGCTCCCTCTTTTGTACGCTGTTGGCTCGGTCTCACCACTGCCTCTTCCTCCGAACTCTGAAAGTTAGTGGCACGACCTTCATTCCATGTGGGGTCTAGGACCTCATCATCCCCTGCATCGTCTTCCACCCAGTCTTTCTCCCTGACCTCATGTTCAGTCTGCACACTGCAGAAAGACGCAGCAGTTGGCACCTATGTTTCATCATCATCAGAGACGTGCTGAGGTGGTATTCCCATGTCCTCATCATCAGGAAACATAAGTGGTTGTGCGTCAGTGCATTCTATGTCTTCCACCGCTGGGCAAGGGCTAGGTGGATGCCCTTGGGAAACCCTGCCAGCAGAGTCTTCAAACAGCATAAGAGACTGCTGCATAAGTTGAGGCTCAGACAGTTTCCCTGATATGCATGGGGGTTATGTGACAGACTGATGGGCTTGGTTTTCAGGCGCCATCTGTGCGCTTTCTGCAGAAGACTGGGTGGGAGATAATGTGAACATGCTGGATCCACTGTCGGCCACCCAATTGACTAATGCCTGTACCTGCTCAGGCCTTACCATCCTTAGAACAGCATTGAGCCCCACCAAATATCGCTGTAAATTCTGGCGTCTACTGGGACCTGAGGTAGTTGGTACTCTAGGACGTGTGGCTGTGGCAGAATGGCCACGTCCTCTCCCAGCACCAGAGGGTCCATTAACCCCACCACGACCATGTCCGCGTCCGCGTCTCTTACTAGATGTTTTCCTCATTGTTACCGTTCACCACAAGAAGAAAAAAATTATTTGGCCCAATGTATTGAATTCAAATTCAGGCCTTTTTTTACAGGCACCTAACACTATTTGGCTATCTATTTAGGTACCTTATTACACTAATACAGGCACAGCAGTAACCACAGATTTAGCTGAATATAAATTGTAGGCCTAGTATTTAGGCGCTGGATGACAGATATCCTATTTACGGACAGAATTAGACTTGAGATGCACGGTAGCGTGTGAAGTTATTGAGGATGACCCTATCCACACCTTCAATGTAATATACCCTTTTATGGATATATTTAAACTTGGCCTGCTACAGCAGAAACCACTGATTTAGGGAATTGCTAATTTGGGAATTGAATTTCAACCCAGAACAAAAACTGTGCTTTGACGGACACTAAATAACTTGACCAGCCACAGCAGTAACCACAGAATTAGCTGAATATAAATTGTAGGCCTAGTATTTAGGCCCTGTATGACAGGTATCCCTTTACGGACAGAATTACACTTGGAGATGCACGGTAGCGTGTGAAGTTATTGAGGGTGACCCTATCAGCACTTGAATTTGCACCTTCAATGTAACAAAACTGTGCTTTGACGGACACTAGAATACTTGTCCAGCCACAGCTGGAACACCAGATTTAGGGTATTGCTATTTTGGGAATTGAATTTCACCCCAGAAAAAAATATAATCTTTTGCCAGACAGCAGACAGTATTACAATTGGCTAGCCACAGCTGAAATACCAGATTTAGGGTACTGCTATTTTGACAATTGTATTTCACCCCTCAATAAAATAGCAAGCACAGCCAAGCCCATGATGTAGGATATAGCAAAAAAAAACAACACACTATTGATGGTTAAATGGACTTGGTGGCAGCTTGTGCTGGCACACCACAAAACATGAAATGGCCGCCGATCACCCCAGAAAAAAGTGACAGAAAAACTCTCTGGGCAGCCTAAAAACAATGAGCAATTAACTAGCAGAAGTTGAATGATACACAGCTGTAGATCGAGTGTTTTTGATGAGTAAATCCCTGCCTAATCTGGACCTAACAGCAGCAGCTGCATCCTATCCCTACACTGATCAGAGCAGAGTGACGTGTGGCGCTACGTGACTCCAGCTTAAATAGAGGCTGGGTCACATGCTGCACTGGCCAATCACAGCCATGCCAATAGTAGGCATGGCTGTGATGGCCTCTTGGGGCAAGTAGTATTTGCAGCCTTTCAAAAAGCACCAAGAAAGCGCCGAACACCGAACCCGAACCCAGACTTTTACGTAAATGTTCGGTTTCGGGTCTGTGTCACTAACACCTCAAAATTCGGTACGAACCCGAACTATACAGTTCGGGTTCGCTCATCCCTACCGGTGACCATTTTTGCAATCAAGAAAATAATGACTGGAGATCACGAATATATATAAAATATCTATTTTTTTATACTGTATATACACAAAGATGAACAAGCACTTTTATAGTTTTTAAAGTACCTTTTTTAGAGTGTTCTTTTTTCAGAAAGTAATTCTGGACCTAGCGTTACTATATTAGCAAACTGCTTGCTTGCAGAAATAGCTTAATTAAACCAATTATGCAAAAGATTACTCTCAATCAATACACATAAAACAGGTTAACAGTAATTAAAAGTGTAAATGAACTATTTTCAACATCTGGGTGCTGCCTTAGAATCGTAGATTAAGCTCAATGGATTTAATCAATCACCCGACCTTTCACATTGCGTTCAATGACATGACTGATACTTGACTTCTAAAAACCGTGTCAAAGTGCATGATGACGGATGTACTTCATTCCTTCATTTGTCCATTATAGTTACACCTTAAGCCCTCTAGGTTTTAAAATTAGTTTTTCAGTAATACAGTATTAAAATCTAGGATGTTAAAAAAGGTTCTGAGGACGTGAAAAGCATATACACGCTAAATAAATGTCTGCCTTAGCCCATAATTTTGGCTGGACTGGATGACCCTCTAATTTTTATAGAGGTGTCCCAACTCTTAACTCATTAGGGAAAAGAAGGGTAAATCAGTAAAGCATGCCTGACCCTTTTATTCTCAAGGGAAATAAGCCAGGGAAAGATGTGTCTGGCAGTGTCTTGCTTACATCTACCTATTGATAATTTATGCCAAGTGTGCATGTGTATAGAGGAGTTGGAAGGCAAAGTTGTCAGCCGAATAAATGTTCTGTTGACAGCTATCTAAAATGTATGACCAACTTAAAGATGCCCATACTCAGGAGATAATGGTCAGCTGAAATAGACCATTTTAATTGTTTCAACAAATCATCAATTATTATACTTAATCTGAATGATCATTCATAATAGCCGATTACAAACTTCTTTCTGTGAAAAGCATGATCCATGCAGTTGAAAATATTTTACCACTTTCAGACTGGGCCATTTACCCCCTTCCTGACCAGGCCTAATTTTCAAATCTGACATGTGTAACTTTATGTGGTAATAACTTTGGAACGCTTTTACTTATCCAGGCCATTCAGAGAATATTTTCTCGTGACACATTGTACTTCATGTTAATGGTAAATTGGAGTCAATATGTTTTACCTTTATTTGTAAAAAAATCCAAAATTTGAATCTCTCTGCTCTTAAAGCAGAAAGTGATACCTCATAAAATATTTTTTACTTAACATTCCACATATGTTTACTTTATGTTGCCATCATTTTGTAAATGTCATTTTAGTTTTTAGGACATTAGAAGGCTTAGAATTTTAGAAGCAATTCTAAAAAGAAAATTTCCAAAACCCACTTTTTAAGGACAATTTCAGGTCTGAAGTCACTTTGTGGGGCTTACACAATGGAAACCCGCATAAATGACCCCATTGTAAAAACTACACCCCTCCAGTTACTCAAAACTGATTTTACTAACTTTTTTTTAACACTTTAGGTGTTCCACAAGAATTAAAGGAAACTTTTTGGGCAGATTTTCAATTTTAATCAATTTTTTTCTTTAACACATCAAGAGTTAACAGCCAAACAAAACTCAATATTTATTATTCTTATTCTGCGGTTTAGAGAAACACTCCACATGTGGTCGTAAACTGATGTAAGGGCACACGACAGGGCGCAGAAGAATAGGAGTGCTGTATGGTTTTTGGAAGGCAGATTTTGCTAAACTGGTTTTTAGATGCCATATCCCATTTGTGACGCCATTTTGGAAACTACGGGATAAGGTGGAAGTTTTATTGATACTATTTTGGTGTACATATGAATTTTAATTGCTCTATATTACGTTTTTTGTGAGGCAAGGTAATCAAAAAATGGCTGTTTTGTTTTTATATATATTTTTTTGCAACATTCATATAACAGGGTAGATCATGTGCTATTTTTATAGAGCAGGTTGTTACGGATGCAATGATATTGAATATGTCTACTTTCTTTGTTTGTTTGTTTCAGTTTTACATAATAAAGAATTTTTGAAAAAAAAATATGTTTTTGTGTCTCCATTTTCTGAACGCCATATTTTATTTTTTTCTGCCAATAGTCTTGTGCAGGGCTCGTTTTTTGCAGGAAGAGTTTACGTTTTTATAGGTACCATTTTTGGGTACATATGATTTTTTGATCATTCATTATTACACTTTATAAGGCAAGGTGACCAAAAAATGGTTTTAGCACAGTTTCTATTTATTTATTTTTATAGTGTTCACCTGAGGGGTTAAGTCATATGACATTTTTATAGAGCAGATCGTTACATACGTGGCAATACCTAATATGTATACTTTTTATTAGAGGTGGGACGACAAATCTGTCGAATCCACAAATCCCTTGAATCTTGCTGGATTCGAAGCATTCTTGGACTCGAATCCTGACCTCATTTAAAAAATTTGAATCCCGGGCATAGTCATCTGTATCACTGTCCTTAGCAGGAGAGAGAGATGAGTTTCTGCTGGGACTCGAACCCATGACCTTCTGTATCAGAGGAAAGGCACTTACACACACAGCTATAAGAGCTGCATAGCTACTGATGGAAAAAATATGAGACTTCTACTGTAGACTCTGTTACCTGTTATAGCCAGTGTACATCTATAGACATGACATCTGCCCAACACACCCAGCTCTGCTATATCTCTATATGACAGCTGCCCCAGCACACCCAGCTCTGCTATATCTCTATATGACAGCTGCCCCAGCACACTCATCTCTGCTATATCTCTATATATAATAGCTGCACCAGCACACCCAGCTCTGCTACATCTATACACATGACAACTGCCCCAGCACACTCAGCTCTACTATATCTCTATATATGACAGCTGTCCCAGCACACTCAGCACTGCTATATCTATATATATATATATATATATATATATATATATATGACAGGTGCCCCAGCACACTCAGCTCTGCTACATCTATACACATGACAGCTGCCCCTGCACACTCAGCTCTGTTATATCTATATATCTGTAAGTATTACTATACAATAGATATATATATATATATATATATATATAGAGAGAGAGATATAGCAGAGCTGAGTGTGCTGGGGCAGCTATCATATATAAAGATATAGCAGAGCTGAATGTGCTGGGGCAGCTGCTATATGTATAGATGTAGCAGAGCTGGGTGTGCTGGGGTAGCTGTTATGTGTATAGATGTAGCAGAGCTGGGTGTGCCGGGGCAGCTGTTATGTGTATAGATGTAGCAGAGCTGGGTGTGCTGGGGCAGCTATCATATATAGCGATATAGCAAAGCTGAGTGTGCTGGGGCAGCTGTCATGTGTATAGATGTAGCAGAGCTGGGTGTGCTGGGGCAGCAGTTATGTGTATAGATGTAGCAGTGCTGAGTGTGCTGGGGCAGCTGTCATATAGAGATATAGCAGTGCTGAGTGTGCTGGGGCAGCTGTCATGTGTATGGATGTACACTGGCTATCAAAGCTATGACAGAGTATACAGTAGAAGTCTCATATTTTTTCAGTCACTGGCTATGCAGCTCTTATAGCTGTCTGGTTAAGTGCCTTGCCTCTGATACAGAAGGTCGTGGGTTCGAGTCCAAGCAGAAACTTTTCTAAAATACACAAGCACTGACTCCATATATGGACATACAGCGCGGGACACAGGCTGGAAGAGGCCTGCATCGCATCGCTGACATGGAGGTAATTAGAAGTGTTCTATTTTTTAAATATCGGACTTTTACTGCCACATGGGGCGAGCAGGAGGCACTATGATACTGGCACGTGGGGGGGGTGGGGTTGGCACTATGATACTGGCAGATGGGGGGGAGAGGCACTTGATACTGGCACATTGGGAGGGGGGAGATGGCACTATGATATAAGCACATTGGGGGGGAGATGGCACTATGATACTGGCACATTGGGGGGAGATGGCACTATGATACTGGCACATGGGGGGTGTTTGGCACTATAATACTGGCACATTGGGGGAGGAGAGAGGCACTTGATACTGGCACATTGGGAGGGGGAGATGGCACTATGATATTGGCACATTGTGGGGAGATGGCACTATGATACTGGCACATTGGGAGAGAGATGGCACTATGATACTGGCACATGGGGGGTTGGCACTATGATACTGGCACATTGGGAGGGGGGAGATAGCACTATAATACTGGTACATTGGGGGGGGAGATGGCACTATGATACTGGCACATGGGGGGAAGGAGAGACGCACTTGATACTGGCACATGGGGGGGGTTGGCACTATGATACTGGCACATGGGGGGTGGGAAGGAGAGAGAAACGTGATACTGGCACATTGGGGGGGAGATGGCACTATGATACTGGCACATGTGGAGGTGGGTGGGAAGGAGAGGAGAGGAGAGAGGCACTTGATACTGGTACATTGGGGGGGTTGGCACTATGATACTGGCACATGGGGGAAGGAGAGAGGCACTTGATACTGGCACATGGGGGGGTTGGCACTATGATACTGGCACATGGGAGGTGGGAAGGAGAGAGGCACTTGATACTGGCACATTGGGGGGGAGATGGCACTATGATACTTCCACATGGGGAGGTGGGTGGGAAGGAGAGGAGAGAGGCACTTGATACTGGCACATGGGGGGGAGAAGGCACTATGATACTGGCACATAGGGGGGAAGGAGAGAGGCACTTAATACTGGCACATTGGGGGGGAGATGGCACTATGATACTGGCACATGGGGAGGTGGGTAGGAAGGAGAGAGGCCCTTGATACTGGCACATTGGGGGGAGATGGCACTATGATACTGGCACATAGGGGGGGAGGAGAGAGGCACTTGATACTGGCACTTTGGGGGGCAAGATGGCACTATGATACTGGGACATGGGGGGAAGGAGAGAGGCACTTGATACTGGCACATGGGGGGGTTGGCACTTGATACTGTCACATGGGGGGGCATCTATGGGGACACTTACTGGCACATTATTGGGGGCATTATGGGGGTCCCTTTTTACTGGCACATTATTGAGGGACACTATGGGGCATCTACCAAGGCCACAAAGAAGGGGTATTTTATATGGGGGGGGCTCTGTGTGGTACTAGTATTATCAGGGGGTTTATCTGTTTCTGCAGTATTGTATTTGGGAGCACAGCGGCACAGTATTGTGGTAGGATAATTTGTCCAAAAGATGCGAGAAGGATGGAAAAGTAGTAAACTAAGATTTTTTTTGTTGTCAAACTGCAGAGA
This sequence comes from Bufo bufo, assembly GCF_905171765.1. Classification (NCBI taxonomy): domain Eukaryota; kingdom Metazoa; phylum Chordata; class Amphibia; order Anura; family Bufonidae; genus Bufo; species Bufo bufo. The sequence goes on from NC_053393.1 coordinate 58,602,514, forward strand.
CGAAAAATGGCTGAAAACTGGAGGTCTGATTTGAAGGTTTCAAAGGAGAAGATGAGGAAAGAGAACATCTACGTCAAAGAGACATCACTGGATATAAGAGGTATGTGCGCTGTATTACCCTGTATTTCCAATTTTTTCCGAATCCAAATCCGAATACTTTGTTAAAAAAGTATGGACTCTTTAATTTTAAATATAAAAAAAATATTGAGTTTGGATCACTTTGTTTCTTACACTGTTCACACAATTCTTATGTACAGGATTCGTAGGATTCGAGATTCGAAAGATTCAAGAGATTTGAGAACCTTTTCAGATTCGGATTCGGATTCAAAAAAAAATTGGATTCGTCCCACCTCTACTTTTTATTATTTATTTAAGTTTTACACAATAATAGTATTTTTGAAGCCAAAAAAATTATGTTTTAGCGTCTCCATAGTCTGAGAGCCATAGCTTTTTTATTTTTTGACCAATTGTCTTAGTTAGGATCTCATTTTTTTGCGGGATGAGGTGGCGGTTTGATTAGTACTACTTTGAGGGGCATATGCCTTTTTGATCGCTTGGTGTTGCACTTTATGCGATGTTAGGTGACTAAAAATGGCTTTTTTGGCACTTTTATTTTATTTTCATTACAGTGTTCATGTGAGGGGTTAGGTCATGTGATATTTTTATAGAGCTGGTTGTTACAGACATGGCAATACCTAATATGTTAACTTTTTTTTATTTCACTTTAACACAATAATAGCATTTTTGAAACAAAAAAATATGTTTTTATGTCTCCATGTTCTGAGAGCTCTAGTTTTTTTAGTTTTTTGAGCGGTTTTCTAATGTAGGGGCTCATTTTTTGTGGGATGAGGTGATGGTATTATTGTTACCATTTTGTGGGACATACACCTTTTTGATCACTAGGTGTTGCACTTTTTGTGATGTAAGGTAACAAAAATGGCATTTTTTTACATTTTTTAAAAAAAAATTATGGTGTTTATCGGACAGGGTGGATCATGTGATATATTTATAGAGCCGGCCTTCACAGATGCGGCAATACCAAATATGTCTATTTTATTTATTTTTTTCTATTTTTAACATTTTATTTTAATTATTTGATTGGGGATTTTTTTTTTTTTTTATGTGAAACCTTTTTTAACACTTTATTTTTATTTATTTTATTTTACACTTTGCGTCCCCCATAAGGTCAAACAAGACCTCTGGGGGACATTTAGCTTCACTTTTTTTTTTTCACTATTGATATAGTAGCTCCAGTTACTGGGGAAATATACCCCCCAGAGAGGCTGTACAGCACTATACAGCACTGTAAAGCCTCAGTGCAGGGCTGATTAAGGTCTGTGGAAGACCCGACAGTTCCTGCACTCTCCCGACCCCGGCGGTCACATGACTACCGGGCCGGGACATGAAGCGCATAGCGCTTCCTCAGCCGTATACACAGCGCTCGCCATGCTTGGCAGCTGCACGATTAGCATGCAGCTGCCATCTCTGAATTGACATTTTAGAACGTCCATTTAGAGATAAACAACCGCCCATAGGACGTTTATATCCTATGGGTGGTCGGGAAAAGGTTAAGCCATGATTAGCCAAAAATACAAGGGTATGACATGATCACTGAATTCAGCCGATCATTTGCCATTTTCCTCAAGTCCAGTGTGCCTAAGGGCAATTGATCAGCCTAACCAATCACAATAGCTATTTTAAATATATATATTTTTAAAACATTCCAATTAACTTTAAAGGGTTATTCCCATCTCAGATATTGAGGTCATATCTTTCGGATATGCCATCAATGTCAAATGAGTGCAGGTCCCACCTCTTGGACCTATCTCTATCTCCAGAATGGGCACCCTGAAGTAAAGGAGAGCGCACCACGCAAATGAAGCCACATTCCATTCACCGCTATGGGAGGTCCGAAAATAGCTGAACTGTACCTCATAACAGTGAATGGAGAGATGGCCTTGCAGGCACTGTGCACTCTGCATTCACTTCGATAAGACTTCCGAAAATAGCCAAACATACTCTCATAGCAGGAAATGGAGAGCAAACTGCTCACACATGGTCTCCTTTACTTCAGGGGGCCTGGAGATTGGAACAGGTCCCAGAGCTGGGACCCGTAACTATTTGAATTTGAGATGGGTCTAACCCTTTAATTCTTGTGTGCTGGAATGAACATAGACAGCAGAGGGCCAGCATGCAAGAACCATTTATGGTCCTCTTGTTCTACAATTGTTCATATTAGACTTCCCTTTTTATGCTTCTCTTATAATCCACCAGCAAGTATGAGCTATGAAATGCTTAGATTTAATTTAATAGATGATAGGTTTCTGGTAGCTGATCCTATGGTGCCTTTGTGTCATTGCCTTCTGGGTCTACAGCCTATAAAATATGTCCTGTCCTACATCTGTGCACCCATTTTTTCATAAGCCCTTCATTATGCTAATGCTTGAATGGTCAGTCTATTCTGGTGTGATCAAGTATGTTTTATTTAAAGGACTTTTACTTAATATCATTGAATCCTTTAAGATAAATTTTTATTCCATATTGAACATGCCAGCCAAAAACACCAGTGGCATCAGCTGCGCAAAAGTTTGCATTTGTATGCCGTAATCACAAAATGATGCGTTTTATTGGGCACTGTCGACAAAAATGATTATCATGTCATGCCTTCGTTGAACGAATGTTTCATCTACATTCTTTAATTAGATCTTACTCTTAACTGCCATCGTTCAGTGCCAAATGGTTTAGTATATTACACTGGATAATCTTCACGGGCATTCATAATGGAATGAAAATTGTGGATTTGGTTCACTTCCCAAACTTATTAGATAGGCTTCAAGGGCATTTCAAAGGAATATCTCGGCCATTTTTCCAAGATACTATAAACGTACAAATGAAGCAGCTTATCATTGTAGGTCTATTGTCCATTGGACAGATGTCCTAGATAATAAAAAACATATCTTTTACATTATATAAATAGGGTACTTTTTATAGTAAAAAAATAACAATTTAGAGGATTCCAAAGAGGACTTTGTCTTATTGAGTTGGAATAAGTAGAAGAACATGTAAACTTCAGGAAGGCTAGGTTCACACTTGGCTGGGTTTTTCCTTTGTCCTACACATTGGAAATGCTCAAATATATTCATCAAACACCCCCAAAGACTTTTATGAAGTGTGTCAAATGAAAGCCCTCTTGGTATACATTTGGATAGGATATATTGGGATTTTTTTTAGTTATATTAACAAGCATAGTATTCTATGGTTTTCAATACAAGCAGTTAAAAAAGGAACAGATCAGAATAATTTTTTTTAGAATGGAAGTCAATGGTATGTACTATATGTCACTGCATAGGCAAATGCCATTCAGTTATACATTTGGCAGGGTGAATCTAGCATGAGGATGGCACATTCAAATTAGATGAATATTGACTAAATATTCTGACCATCTAATGGGTATGGCGGTGTCCTGACTTCCCCTCAGATGCAGATGTTGGGGAAAGGAAGGGTTGTTCTCAAATTTTTTGTCAAAAGTGAAAGGGAGTACTAATTGCTGCATCCACTACACAGCACTAGGGTTACTGAAAAACAACAGATCGTGGGCGTAACGGAATTGTGATTCCCAGATAAACTGATATTGATGACCAAGCCTAAGAATGGGTCATCAATAGGGATGAGCAAATTAACTTTTCGATTCGCATAAAACTTCGTTTCAATACTGTACCACTTGGAACCGAACCCGAGTTCAGGAAATGTTTTTTACAGTATAAATCAATTTCTGAAGTTATTATGTGAAGTCTCGCGAGACTTCGCGAAGTAATAACTTCGGCTCATCGGAGCCAATACATTCTAATACTGTACGGAGCGATCGCTCCGTTCAGTATTGAAAGAATGTTTTATGCGAATCGACTTTGGGTGTTTCATCCGAAGTCGATTTACTCATCCCTAGTCATCAATATAAAAGTCATGGAAAACAATTTAAATAGAATGTGTCCTCAGAAAATGACCAATTATTTAAATCATATTTTTATGTCAAACATATATATATATATTTTTTTCTATGTCACTATATTTAAAAATATTTATATAATTCTACAATTTTCACACTGGCCACTAGAACTAATGATAGGTCACGGTTATTTGTTCTGTACAGGTAACTTTTTTGCAGCCATGATCATTATCACCCCAGGCAGTATTACATTGACAAATAACACCTCTATATAAGTCAATTGGATCAGCTCCTGTCCATCATGTCTATGGCCAATGTAGCTGATCTCAAAGGATGTGAAGTCTTAGCATATTTTAGGCCTAGTGGCTAGTGTGAATACTGCAGGATTCTAGCAAAAAAATAAAATTAATCAATAAATTTTTATTGAGATTTTCAAAGGAGTTTTATTTTGACATATGTAAACATCAAGTTATAAAATGCAATGACATTTTACATAAGATTGTGGAAACAATCAGTAAAAGGTAATAAACATAGGGGTAACAAGAAGAATAAATGGCACAAGCACAATTCTGAGATATTAAATCATACAATAAAGGTATGCGGGCATACAGCAGTCAAGTGAGGTTACAATATGGTGAGTTTGACCAAGCCTCCCAAGCCTTTAAAGGGCCATCCGGGGATTCACGTAGAAAGGATAAGGTTTTTTCATACATAAATGTAGTGTTAACTCTGGAGTATCTCTGAGAGTGACGGGATAATGTTGCTTTTCCAATTACAGGTGATGGACATTTTTGTAATGAGAAATAGATTTGCCAATGCTAGTCTACATTTATTCGGAAAGGTATCCAGGTTTAGATACAATAAAGCCAAAGAAGGAGAGGGAGGCAATGGTCGGCCTAGAATGACAGTGGCAACTTCAAAGACCTCTTTCCAAAGATCCGTGATTTTTAGGCATAACCAAAGCATAGGCATTAGGGACCTCTGCATCCGCATCCCCTCCAACATAGATTTATTGTAGTGGAGAACATGTGGCTCAGCCTGTCTGGGGTATAGTACCACCTTAGGGTGGTCTTCATTATTGATTCATAATGAGAGGTACATTTCAGAATCTTAGCAGACAATCGTAAGGCCGACACCCACTGAGCATTTGAATATGTGTGGCCCAGTTCTTTCTCCCATGATAGGAAGGGTGCAGACTTAGTAAATGACTCTTTGTTGCCTAACATCACGTAATAAGGCCTGAGGGGGAGATTGAGAGATCTTGGCGTCGACCACAATTTCAAAATAGATCTGTTTATACGGACTGGTTCTCCTAGCGATGTCTGGACCAGATGCCGGATTCTTAAGTACTTATAGAAGTCTCTCATTGGCAGATTAAATTTGTCCATGAGGTGTAGGAATGTGTGAGTAGAAGATACATCCATCAACTGGGAAACCAAAGAGAGGCCCTGTGTGGCCCAAGTAGATACATCTAGAACTATTGCTAGTTAATGTATGGACCTGTTTCCAGTGTTTCAGAGCAGCTTTTACCAAAAACGGGTAGATGGAGGAGGAAAAGGGAGGGAGCAATGAAACCAGCAGGAGTGATTTTAGGGATGACGAGGGCACCGAAGAAGCTTCCAGCTGTATCCAAGGTTTATTCCAATCCTCTGTCCACCAATCCTGCAATTGTTGTATCTGCGTTGCCAAAAAGTAATCCAAAATTTTTGCTAGACTAACCCCTCCATGCGCCTTCCGTTTATATAGCAGAACGGCAGGTACGCTCGGTTTCCTACCACCCCAGACATATTTGTTCATCATCCCGGTTGTTCTAGTAAAGAAAGATTTGGGCACTATGATCGGAAGTATCTTGAAAATATACAACATCTTGGGAAGTACTAGCATTTGAAAGGCTGCTACTCTACCAAGCCAAGACACCTCTTTTAGGGCCATAGATGAGAGATCCCTGTGTAGGGTACTTAGTAGTGGTATGTAGTTAGCATTATATAAGTGTTTTGTAGTGTTTGTAAGTTTGAGACCAAGGTAGTCTATTTGGGATGACTGCCAATCCAAGGAATATTGATCTTGGAGGTGTCATTTTTCTATTAAGGGCATATTAAGTGACAAGCATTGTGATTTTGTTTCATTTAGTTTGTAAAATGAGATTTCACCATATTCTTTAATAAGACGCATAGCTGTAGCTAAGGACTTTTGTGGTTTGGTAAGGGTCAAGATTATATTGTCTGCATAAAGCGAGATATAATGAGTATGGTTGCCAGTGGTCACTCCAGCTACATCCGGGTGAGCTGTAATTATTTCTGCCAAAGGCTCAATTCATAACACAAATATGATGGGGGATAAGGGACACCCCTGTCTCGTCCCGTTAGTTATCATGAACAAATCCGATAGGGTGGAATTGACTAATACACGGGCAGACAAGGTGGAGTACAGGGCCGCGATTGTGCTGAGACAGGTCTCGTCAAATCCCATATGTCTCAACACAGAAAAGGCGAACGACCAGTAGACCCGGTAAAAGGCCTTCTACGCGTCAAGCGTCACCAGCACCGCCGGAGATTTACGTTTCTCCAGAATATCCAGGATATTCACCACCCTTCTCGTGTTGTCATAAATTTGGCGACCTTTCACAAAGCCTGTCTGGTCAGGGGAAATTAGACAGGGGACTATTTTGGCCAAATGGTTAGCTAAGATTTTAGCATAAATTTTTATGTCAGAATTAAGCAATGATATCGGCCTGAAGTTTTGCGGGACGTCAGGGGGCTTACCCGGCTTCGGGATGGTGACGATTGTGGCTTCTAACATTTTTTGTGGGAATTTCCCTTCCATCATAGCTTGTTGTAGGGTAAGGGTCAGGTGTGGCGCGAAGATATCTCCATATGTCTTATAATAAATATTGGAGAAACCGTCGGGGCCCGGAGCTTTATGCTACGGTAGCGAACGGATAGTCCACAAAGTCTCATCCGGACTGATCGGTGCATTCAGTGTATCTAAATGGGACGGGGATAATTTAGGGATGTTTAAAGACACTAAAAAAGCATCAATTGCGGCATGATCTGGGCGGTGAAAAGATTCTCCCTTCTCTAGATTATATAGAGAGGCTTAGTAATTTTTTATCTCATTGGCAATTTGATCAGGGTCGTAGAAAAGCTATCCCGTGGGTTGTTTTTTAAGGACTTTTGATTTTATGTTCCTCTGTTTAAGTTTGTTTGCCAATATTTTACCTGCTTTGTCCCCTTGTGAATAGTATGTCGCTTTAGTCCGTCTGAGGCCCTTTTCATATTTATAAAGCAATATTTCTTTGAGTTGAGTTCTGAGTGCTTTTAAGTGGGTCGTGCGAGTGGGGGAAAAGCTCCTCTTGTTGAGAGCCTCTAAGGAAGTAATCTTAGACATAATTTCTGAGAATTTACGATACCTATCTTTTTTTGCCTTGCTTCCTATTTTTATTAGAATGCCTCTGGTAAAAGCTTTGTGCGCATTCCAGAGTGAAAAGGCACTAGATACAGATCCTGTATTGTAACTGAAAAAGTCTAGGATAGCGCAGAGAATCTATCAAATAGAATCTATCAAAATTACCAATTATTTAAATCATATTTTTTATGTCAAACATATATATATTTTTTTTTTTTCTATGTCACTATATTTAAAAATATTTATATAATTCTACAATTTTCACACTGGCCACTAGACCTAATGATAGGTCATGGTTATTTGTTCTGTACAGGTAACTTTTTTGCAGCCATGATCATTATCACCCCAGGCAGTATTACATTGACAAATAACACCTCTATATAAGTCAATTGTATAAGCTCCTGTCCATCATGTCTATGGACCATGTAGCTGATCTTAAAGGATATGAAGTCTTAGCATATTTTAGGCCTAGTGGCTAGTGTGAATACTGCAGGATTCTAGTAATGTATTAATACAGATAGTGATGTTGAAAAATAAAAAAATAAAATGAAAATTACCAAAAATTCAAAAAAAAAAGTTGAACATAAACAACCTGATTTAAACAATAGGTCATTTTATGATAGAACGTCCCCTTTAAACATTGGCATAATAATTGACAGAAGGCTAGAATATCGGAAACATTTAATTTATAGTAACTGGTGATTTTTAATTTTATTTAGTTTCTTAATATTTCTTAATTTGAGTTTTAAAATTATAAAACAAGCAGATTTAAAGTTATATTATCATTTTTCCTTAGAAAATATACTGTGTAATTCTTAAGATGTCACTGAACTGTACAGTGTACAGTGCAAGGAAATGCATCACAGCTGTGAAGGATATCATGATATCGCTTCTTAATTGTGTTCTTGACAGAGTACCAACTGTGCTCATGTCATCTGTTATATTAAAAGAATTCAAGACCTGCATAAAAGTAATATATAGCAAGGAATTTCATTGTAACAAGATCAAATACTAGCAACACCAAACTGTCTTAATCAACAACTCATATGTAATGTAAAAAAGTTCCCCCTGCCTCATATTTTACAATATATGCATTAATGGGATTATAATATTTTAATGGTAGCTATAAGCAAATTTCTTAAAATTCATTTTGTTTCTGATTTGGTAATTTTTTTTAAATGAAATCACTTCCCAACCGAATTGATTATAACTAAATCAAATATGCTCCAATTGCCCCGAAAATTTGTATTTTACACTACTCTCCTATATGAGAGCGAGACAGAGTTCCTAGTATGCTATTCTGGGTTTCTGGGCAATATGTGCATTGTCTGGAGAAGTACACCCAGCTCCTGTTAGTCATGTCAATTTGCATATATTTTCCCAGAAACCGATAGGAGCATTGCCTAGCCTACAATCGTCATCACATATATTAACTGATGTCCATAAGAGACATAGGGGGTCATCTACTAAGCTGAAATAAACCTAATTACACTTATATGTGACTTTGCCCCGCTCATGTAAGGTCTAAATGGATATGGCATGGACGTGGAAGGGTCAGGATGGTAGGCAAGTCTCATTCACCATTTTCTTACATGGTCTAAAGGTAAGATAGCATGGTAGCTGTCTCACATTTAGAACTTTCGCTGGATGAACCGAAGCTATGGAGAGGCCAGCGCCCCCTCATAACTCCAGCGGATATACCGCCAGCTTAGAGCTTTATTAAGACCGGGGTGTAAAACACTGGTCTTAATAAATGTGCCCAATAGTACCCACCCAGATTCTGATTCTGATTCTGTCTGCTTTCCTCTGATAAAGAACTTTTATCCTTGAAGAGCAATTAACATATATGAGGCTGGTTAGCTATTGACCTACTTTTGTTGGAAATCCTGTTTACACTGCTGAGCAATGATTGGATCGTTATGCTATATGTGCAGGTGTGAAACACTTTTTTTAAAAATCTTTTTGGAAAGAAAGCTGAATTGCACATTTTTTGTGCAGATCTCTCTCCTTAAAGATGGCGCTGTCTCTGGAGCAGAGTGGGTGCCATAGCAACTGGGTGCCTGCTGTTTCACACAGACACCCGGGCCTAATGTCCATGACCGGCAATAATGCTAGTGGCAGACTTTCAACCCCTCACATGCCGTGGTCAAATATGACCCTGGATTCTGAGGGATCAAAAACCTCAGATATGTTTGCTATTCCCATGGTGAGGATCCAGGAAGCACGATTCAGTGTATGACAGCCTGTGTCCCTCTAAGTGAAAAGAGGCTGCCACACATTAGTTGATAGGTAGTGGCTCCATAGGAACATTGAATAATCACCATAGACTTCAATGCTAATACATTGGAGTCTATGAGAAAAGCAATGTGATGATTGCTTGTTATAGTTCCCTAAGGGAGCTATAATTTTTTTTTTAAAGATATAAAAAAATATAAAAATTCTAATCACTAACCTTTCCCCAAAATTAAAATAAAAATACACATCATGGACATCGCCATCTGCAAAAATGCCTGTTCTATTAAGATCTAAAAATATTTATCCTATATGGCAAATTGCCCTTTTTTGGTCACTTCACCTCCCACGAAAATTTTTTATAAATAGTGATCAAAAAGTCACACACATCCCAAAACGGAATCAATGCAAAAAATTTGCCATCACAAAGCTCCATAAACATAACTACAAAAAGGTATAGGGGTCAGAATATGATGCCAAAAAGAAAAAGAAAACATTTTGCAAGGTTTTTATTCTTTTCATTAAAATTCAAAACAAACTATACATATGTGGAGTTGCCATAATTGTACTGAACTGGAGAATGAAAATAACAGGTAAGTTTTACCGCATAGGAAAAAAAATAATAAGTTAAACTGTTGCAGAATGGCATTTTTTTTCCAATTTCACCCCATTTGGAAAAAAATTTCCAGCACGCCAATACATTATATGGAATATTGACTGGTGACATGAGAAAGTGCAACTTGTCCCACAAAAAACAAGCCCTCAAACAGCTATGTGAGTAGAAAAATAAAAAAAGGTTACAGCTCTGGAAAGACAGGGAGTGAAAAAACAAAAACTAAAACCCTCAGGGGCTCAAAGGGGTAACAGACTATATATGACTACTTTATGGCTTTATATGTTTTGCAAAAAAACGGTGTATGGTTACTTGATATAATTTTTGAAGTCACACTATGTACTCTACTTCCTGTCTTGGCTCTTTAACTTTCTCTTTGTAAAGACTTTTAGCATAGCAGACAGTCTTGCTTAACTTACTCACCCATACCATTACTCCATCCAGAGTGAGTCTACTAAAGTAACTCAATTAGAGCATCAGAACTTACACTAATCAATGCAATGCTCTTTTGTGGGCATCTTTATCTAGGCCTATCAATAGAACAACAGAGCTGTCATGCTGTAATCCCAATCTACATTTACTATTACCATAAGGATTACCTCGCACATTATATCTTCCACTCCCTGCAGCAATACACTGACAATAGATTACCTATCTATATTGAAGGTCTTATCATTTGTTTTGACTGCTTTAGAAAGACAATAGTTTGTATTTTAGTTTCCAATAACATAATACTGCCAAAATGAAAAATAAAAACAGCCAAAAAATGTGTTACAAATTTGAGAAATAAAACATATGTTGTTTGAAAAACATATGCTTTTCTAATGGAAGAGTCATTTTTATCTCTGCCAGAGTGACTCATTCAGAAGTGATTGCTATTGGACATTGACAATCGAGAGACATGGAGTAAAGTAACATGATGAGGTATAAGTGCTGTGATCGAAGGATGAGTCACCAAAGAGAAAGATATGAGCTCTCTGCATGAGACAGTGAAGCAATTTCATAAGTTAAATGAATAACTGAACATTTTAATTTAAGACGGAGAATTACTGAAGGATAATTCAACTTAGGAAATGAGGTTGACTAATTAAAATCATTAAGCTTTGTACTACTGTATAACTTACTGGACTAACTCAAAAACTGTTGAGTAAAAGCTACTGCCTCAAAATGCTCAGCGCAAAAGTAGATAAGGCTTTTCCATACGATGAATCGTGAACAACTGAACTTACATACTGTACACAACTTCTGCCTATTAGGGTATATAGACATCAAAGAAGAGTGTCCACCACTTGGCAACCCTTGTATGAGACACAATGGAAGGCTGCTCTGTATATCATTCATATGAAATGGGTGAAGGGGAAATGTGAGGCCAACTCTGGCCTCTACCAAAAAAGTCAGCTTTTTGAGCGGAGTATGGTGAGCAAGGCGCAGGCATAGATCCTGCATGAACAGTGCTGTCTTTCAATTTAATTAATGCTTTCTATGACTTCCTATATAAGTACTGGTAGAAGAGCTTTACCCCTCATACACCTTCAAAATATTAAATGGTTAGGGTGGCAGGATGAAATGTATCTTAAAGATTTGATAAGCAAAACTTATAATAATAATTAATACAAAGCAACCTCTTTCAGACAAGGGTGCACCACCAAAGAGGCCAGGTGAGACGATTGCCTCAGGCAGCACCAGGTAGGGGCAAGAGGAGGGTAGCAGATGGGTCATGGGCAATGAGTGCTTTTATTGTAGAAATGCTCATCTCTACATATTCAACTGCATCGCTGTACTCAGGATAGCAATGTCTCCCTGGCCTGGTTTTCTCTTATAGGCTTTAGTCCTAGTTCCTGTAGCCTGTCAGAGGCTGGTGTCATCATTATCACGCTGCCTGAGCCGGGCTGCATAGAGCTCAGGGCACAGACTAGAAGAGGTTCTTGTCTTGTTACACTGTATCGCTGGGAGCAGAATGGAGATAAGTATTTGAGTTTATTATTTTTATTTGGCAGCATGGGGTGGGGGTTATTTTTTTGTAATTTGAGAAAGCACTATGGGGACATTGCAGCTATAAAAAGGAGCATTTTTGTATTGGCACACATTATAAGGGGGCCACTATGGGGACATTCGTTGAACTGGGGACACTAAAAGCAGGTAGTTTTTTGTACTGACATGTTATAAGGGAGCATTTTTGTACTGGCAGCCATTCTACAGTGGCCACTATGGGGAAATTTCTTCTACATGGGGCACTAAAAGTTTTTTTTTTTTTTTTACTGGCAAACATCATAACAGAGCATTTTTGTTCTGGCACACATAAGAGGGTATTTTTGTACTGTCAGACATTATAAGGGAGCATTTTTGTTCTGGCACACATAAGAAGGTATTTTTGTACTGTCACCCATTATAAGGGACCATTTTTGTACTGGCACACATTGCAAGGGGGATTTTTTTTTTTACTGACAAACATTATGAGGTGTCCTTTTTTGTACTGGCACAGGTAATAAATGGGTATTTTTTGTACATTCACACATTATAGGGGGAATTATTACTACTGGGAGCACTCTGGGGCATTATTACTTCTGGGGCAAAATGAGGTACATTATTACTATTGGGTGCGCTGTTACCACATAGTGCACGCTGGCAGATAATTATTACTATTGGTGAGATTTTTTAGAGGACTGTTACATTGAAAGGCACCCTGGCACAGTATTAGCTTAGCACAATTATTTTTGTAGGACACTATGTTTATGGAACTATAAGTTTCATGAACTCTATTTGCTGGCCACAGTTATTTTTTAGGGCACTGTGTTCCAAAAATTATTGAAGGGGAACTATCTGTGTGGAATAGTATTTTAAGAGGGATTATCTCATTCTGCAGTATAGTATTGGGAACTACAGTGGGCACAGTATTAAAGATGGTAAGATGGGGTGTTCAGAAGGTGGGGAGGAGGATAGAAAAGTACTGCAGAGACAAGAGAAGGCTGAAAGAAATAATCATGGCGATCTGGTCTGAATGGAGAAGATAAAGAAAGAGAACGTCTACATCACTGGATGTAAGAGGTATGTGGCGTTGTATTACCGTGTATGTTTTGTAGCTCAGTATGTAATGTTTTCCAAATAAGTCAGTAGGGCTGAAGGGAAGGGGTTAGGTTAAGAAATTGGCATTTGGGGGAGGGAGGGGAATCACCATTTCAGTTTTTGCCTAAGGCAGCAGGAAGGTTAGGTGCACCCCTGATCGGCGATGTAAACAGCAAATATTGACATTTCCCTATCATCCATAGGATACAAGATATCAGTGGTCATTTTATTCATTCAAGTAACAACTGACTAGGGCTTTCACTAAGGCTACTTTCACACTAGCGATGTTTGAATCCGGCGTTCAATTCCGTCACCAGAACTGCCGCCGGATCTGGAAAAACGTGTGAAAACATATTACATTTGAATCCTGATCAGGATTTTGATCACAATGAAATATGCATTGGAAAAAACGGATCCGCCATTTATGGACTTTAACTTTTTTTCATATTTTTCGTGTTTAACATGCAAAAGCCAGATCCGGTTTGACGGAACACACGGCGCCGGATCCGGCATTAATGCATGTCAATGGGAAAAAGGCCGGATCCGGCGTTCAGTCAAAGTGTTCCGGATTTTTGTCCGGAAGTAAAAATACAACATGCTACGGTTTTCTGAAAAGCCTGATCAGTCAAAAAGACTGAACTGAAGACATCCTGATGCATCCTGAATGGATTACTCTCCATTCAGAATGCATGGGGATAAAACTGATCAGTTCTTTTCCGGATTTTAGCCGCTAGGATGGAAATCAGCGCCGGAAAAGAAAAACGCTAGTGTGAAAGTACCCTTACTTCCTTTACTTTAATGTGAGCAAGTAACTGGAGACATGCAGCACATACGCAAATACAGACATCAGTATCTCCTGTATTGGCACATGCGCTGAGTACATTCAGTTGTGCCAAAGTGACCTGACACACATGCGTACAGAAGAATCTGTGTTAAGTCATTGTTCAGCAATTCCTCAACGGTGGCCAACCACATTAGCAATCTATGGCCCTGATTTTTAAGACCAATGTGTGCTACACTGGTCTTGATAGGGCCTGCACCGCTGGAGGTGACCTCTTCATAAATTAAATGCCTCCTACAGCAGTCTGTGCACCACACTGAAATCTACCCCAGCTTGCATAGATTTCAATTATCATTTACAGCAGTTTTTAGTGTAAATAATGATAAATGAGTCCTAGCAGATAGTCCCACCCACACTCTGCCCTCACCATACCATCCTTTTGGAAACTGGTTAGGATGGTGTAAAAGCACCATGTGTAAATAGATTTAGTTGCAATGATGTTTAAAAGGTTGCAAAAATGGGTTTCGTAACTTTTTAACTCCAAAAACATAGGGAAGTATAAACTATATCACAACTACTTATCATGGGTTGCAACTATTCTCTATACATTCAACTCTAATGTCTAGAACTATCATGCAGCGTAACACTTTTTTAGGATTTTCTATGCAGAAAAAGTATAAGAATAGAAATCTAAATGAAATTCTAAAAATGCATAGCTTAGACTCAATAACACGAGAGATTAACCAAATCAGCCCCCAGTGCTTAAACACCCTGAAAGACCAGGCCACTTTTTACACTTCTGACCTACACTACTTTCACCGTTTATTGCTCGGTCATGCAACTTACCACCCAAATGAATTTTACCTCCTTTTCTTCTCACTAATAGAGCTTTCATTTGGTGGTATTTCATTGCTGCTGACATTTTTACTTTTTTTGTTATTAATCGAAATTTAACGATTTTTTTGCAAAAAAATGACATTTTTCACTTTCAGTTGTCAAATTTTGCAGAAAAAACGAGATCCATATATAAATTTTGCTCTAAATTTATTGTTCTACATGTCTTTGATAAAAAAAAATGTTTGGGTAAAAAAAAAATGGTTTGGGTAAAAGTTATAGCGTTTACAAACTATGGTACAAAAATGTGAATTTCCGCTTTTTGAAGCAGCTCTGACTTTCTGAGCACCTGTCATGTTTCCTGAGGTTCTACAATGGCCAGACAGTACAAACACACACAAATGACCCCATTTCGGAAAGTACACACCCTAAGGTATTCGCTGATGGGCATAGTGAGTTCATAGAACTTTTTATTTTTTGTCACAAGTTAGCGGAAAATGATGATTTTTTTTTTTTTTTTCTTACAAAGTCTCATATTCCACTAACTTGTGACAAAAAATAAAAAGTTCTATGAACTCACTATGCCCATCACGAAATACCTTGGGGTCTCTTCTTTCCAAAATGGGGTCACTTGTGGGGTAGTTATACTGCCCTGGCATTCTAGGGGCCCAAATGTGTGGTAAGGAGTTTGAAATCAAATTCTGTAAAAAATGACCTGTGAAATCCGAAAGGTGCTCTTTGGAATATGGGCCCCTTTGCCCACCTAGGCTGCAAAAAAGTGTCACACATCTGGTATCTCCGTACTCAGGAGAAGGTGGGGAATGTGTTTTGGGGTGTCATTTTACATATACCCATGCTGGGTGAGAGAAATATCTTGGCAAAAGACAACTTTTCCCATTTTTTTATACAAAGTTGTCATTTGACCAAGATATTTATCTCACCCAGCATGGGTATATGTAAAAAGACACCCCAAAACACATTCCTCAACTTCTCCTGAGTACGGAGATACCAGATGTGTGACACTTTTTTGCAGCCTAGGTGGGCAAAGGGGCCCATATTCCAAAGAGCACCTTTCGGATTTCACAGGTCATTTTTTACAGAATTTGATTTCAAACTCCTTACCACACATTTGGGCCCCTAGAATGCCAGGGCAGTATAACTACCCCACAAGTGACCCCATTTTGGAAAGAAGACACCCCAAGGTATTCCGTGAGGGGCATGGCGAGTTCCTAGAATTTTTTATTTTTTGTCACAAGTTAGTGGAAAATGATGATTTTTTTTTTTTGATTTTTTTTCATACAAAGTCTCATATTCCACTAACTTGTGACAAAAAATAAAAACTTCCATGAACTCACTATGCCCATCAGCGAATACCTTGGGGTCTCTTCTTTCCGAAATGGGGTCACATGTGGGGTATTTATACTGCCCTGGCATTCTAGGGGCCCTAAAGCGTGAGAAGAAGTCTGGAATATAAATGTCTAAAAAAATTTACGCATTTGGATTCCGTGAGGGGTATGGTGAGTTCATGTGAGATTTAATTTTTTGACACAAGTTAGTGGAATATGAGACTTTGTAAGAAAAAAATAATAATAATTCCGCTAACTTGGGCCAAAAAAATGTCTGAATGGAGCCTTACAGAGGGTGATCAATGACAGGGGGGTGATCAATGACAGGGGGGTGATCAATGACAGGGGGGTGATCAATGACGGGGGGGTGATCAGGGAGTCTATATGGGGTGATAACCACAGTCATTGATCACGCCCGTGTAAGGCTTCATTCAGACGTCCGTATGCGTTTTGCGGATCCGATCCATCTATCAGTGCATCCGTAAAAATCATGCGGACATCTGAATGGAGCATTACAGGGGTGTGATCAATGACAGGGGTGTAATCAATGACAGGGGGGTGATCAGGGAGTCTATATGGGGTGATAACCACAGTCATTGATCATGCCCCTGTAAGGCTTCATTCAGACGTCCGGATGCGTTTTGCGGATCCGATCCATCTATCAGTGGATCCGTAAAAATCATGCGGACATCTGAATGGAGCTTTACAGGGGGGTAATCAATGACAGGGGGGTGATCAGGGAGTCTATATGGGGTGATAACCACAGTCATTGATCATGCCCCTGTAAGGCTTCATTCAGACGTCCGGATGCGTTTTGCGGATCCGATCCATCTATCAGTGCATCCGTAAAAATCATGCGGACGTCTGAATGGAGCTTTACAGGGGTGTGATCAATGACAGGGGGGTAATCAATGACAGGGGGGTGATCAGGGAGTCTATATGGGGTGATCACCACAGTCATTGATCACGCCCCTGTAAGGCTTCATTCAGACGTCCGGATGCGTTTTGCGGATCCGATCCATCTATCAGTGGATCCGTAAAAATCATGCGGACGTCTGAATGGAGCTTTACAGGGGGTTGATCAATGACAGGGGTGTAATCAGTGACAGGGGGGTGATCAGGGAGTCTATATGGGGTGATAACCACAGTCAGTGATCACGCCCCTGTAAGGCTTCATTTAGACGTCCGGATGCGTTTTGCGGATCCGATCCATCTATCAGTGCATCCGTAAAAATCATGCGGACATCTGAATGGAGCTTTACAGGGGTGTGATCAATGACAGGGGTGTAATCAATGACAGGGGGGTGATCAGGGAGTCTATATGGGGTGATAACCACAGTCATTGATCACGCCCCTGTAAGGCTTCATTCAGACGTCCGGATGCGTTTTGCGGATCCGATCCATCTATCAGTGCATCCGTAAAAATCATGCGGACATCTGAATGGAGCTTTACAGGGGTGTGATCAATGACAGGGGTGTAATCAATGACAGGGGGGTGATCAGGGAGTCTATATGGGGTGATCACCACAGTCATTGATCATGCCCCTGTAAGGCTTCATTCAGACGTCCGGATGCGTTTTGCGGATCCGATCCATCTATCAGTGCATCCGTAAAAATCATGCGGACATCTGAATGGAGCTTTACAGGGGGTTATCAATGACAGGGGTGTAATCAATGACAGGGGGGTGATCAGGGAGTCTATATGGGGTGATCACCACAGTCATTGATCATGCCCCTGTAAGGCTTCGTTCAGACGTCCGGATGCGTTTTGCGGATCCGATCCATCTATCAGTGCATCCGTAAAAATCATGCGGACATCTGAATGGAGCTTTACAGGGGGGTGATCAATGACAGGGGGGTAATCAATGACAGGGGGGTGATCAGGGAGTCTATATGGGGTGATCACCACAGTCATTGATCACGCCCGTGTAAGGCTTCATTCAGACGTCCGGATGCGTTTTGCGGATCCGATCCATCTATCAGTGGATCCGTAAAAATCATGCGGACGTCTGAATGGAGCTTTACAGGGGGTTGATCAATGACAGGGGGGTAATCAATGACAGGGGGGTGATCAGGGAGTCTATATGGGGTGATCAGGGGCTAATAAGGGGTTAATAAGTGACGGGGGTGGGGTGTAGTGTAGTGTAGTGGTGCTTGGTGCTACTTTACTGAGCTACCTGTGTCCTCTGGTGGTCGATCCAAACAAAGGGGACCACCAGAGGACCAGGTAGCAGGTATATTAGACGCTGTTATCAAAACAGCGTCTAATATACCTGTTAGGGGTTAAAAAAAACACATCTCCAGCCTGCCAGCGAACGATCGCCGCTGGCAGGCTGGAGATCAACTCTCTTACCTTCCGTTCCTGTGAGCGCGCGCGCCTGTGTGCGCGCGTTCACAGGAGATCTCGCGTCTCGCGAGAGGACGCGCCGGCGCGTCCAGGAGGAATAAATCAACCACCTCCAGGACGCGTCTGTGCGTACAGCGGTCCGGAGGTGGTTAAGTAAAAATGTAGTAACTATTTCTTTATAGCCACCATATAGCCTACTCATTTTGAGGCTATAAGTAGGTCAAAATTTGGTGATACAAATCCATCGGTCTTTGGTAATGTTGGTAAATGAACTTTTCTGTATATATTGTTATTCTGTGTGTATTGCTCGGTTTATGTAATAATAATTTACCTTAATCTACAGTTGCAAGAAAAAGTATGTGAACCATTTAGAATGATATGGATTTCTGCACAAATTAAATCAGTTAAATCACTGTTAATGGGGCAGGGGCCACTATTAAAGGAGCAGGGCACTGTGGAGGTCAAAGTTCAGGGGATACGCTGCTGTGGAGGTCCCATTTTAAGAAGACTGGGCACTGTGCGGGGGTCAGTGTTAAGGGGTGGGGTGCTGTGGAGTTCATTGTTATGGGGGATACTGTTGATATCTTTTAACGACACACACAAACATTAAGTGAAATAGATGAAATATACCCGTGCGAAGCCAGGTCCTTCTGCTAGTGGTTAATTAAAATTTGTAGTGTGAGAATATTATGCAAGCCCCCACCCCCTCCCCAATATATTGTGCCAGCTTTGTAATCAAAATATTGTAAATATTGATTCAATAATTTTTAAAATGTGTCCACCAGATAAATGATTCATTTTTTTGTTGTTGTAATAACTGAATTGGCATTACAAATTAGTATATGACTATAGAGAAGATATTTTCAGTGAACAATTGTACTGATATATCAATCAAAATTAAATTGATGGGAATACTTTTCTATTGGTGTATATTACTTGAAATCTTACCATGACAGCTTGGTAATATTCTGTTCCA
Organism: Bufo bufo; assembly: GCF_905171765.1. Taxonomy (NCBI): domain Eukaryota; kingdom Metazoa; phylum Chordata; class Amphibia; order Anura; family Bufonidae; genus Bufo; species Bufo bufo. The sequence continues at coordinate 58,622,054 of NC_053393.1, forward strand.
TCCAGGTCTTCCATCATCTCCCATAATGCATGTAAGTGTTGAATATCCTTGAAGGACATAGCCAGCATCACAATAATACGTAACAGTGGATCCAAGCTTATAATCCATACCAAGTCGCGTGCCATTCATTATATTGCCAGGGTCAAAACAGGATTCTCGTAGTTTGGCTGCAGAAAAGAAATCAGAAATACTTAGCACATTAAAGACTCAATAAGCCAACAGAAAGTTGGTTTTATCCATCTGTGCTAAAATGTTAAAGGAGTTTTCTGAGACTGTTATACTGATGACTAGTGTTGATCGAATCGAGCTTCGGATGCTAAATTCAAAGTCAATTCATTCAAAACTTTGTTTGAATGCTGCATGGAGATTTGTACAGCGCAGTGGCCTCCTGCCAGCTTATCCTTGGCCAGGGGTCAGCAACCTTTGGCACTCCAACTGTTATGAAACTACAACTTCCAGCATGCTCTAGTCATTTCTATGAGAGTTCTGAGAAGAGTAGAACAAATATACATGCTGGGAGTTGTAGTTTCACAACATCTGGAGTGCTGGGGGTTGCCTACCCTTGTCCTAGGCCATGTGACATTGCGTTCATCGGTCACATAGCCTAGGCACAGCTTAACGCTATTGAAGTGAATTGGGCTGAGCTTTGATACCTAGTACACTCGCTATACAATATACAGCATTGTGCTTGGTGAGCTGAGAAAAGGCTGTTCCCTTTTAAAATTCTGATCTGTGGGGTCCTGTTTGTCGGACCCCCACCAATCAGATATTGATAATCTATCCAGAGGATAGGTCTTCATTATAAAAGTCTTGGAAAACTTCTTTAAGAATTAACCAAATTTCTGAAATAGTACCTTTCTAAAAGGCATCATTTATAGATCTTTAGTTCATAACTGGGTGATCTCCTATTTGTTTTACACATGGTCAAGTTCAAGTTTTGTACATTTTAATTATAAATTGCTTCTTTGCCACATTAAAATTTGTATGCTCAGTAGTGGCCATCATAATACAAACACACAAAGCGAATACCAGTAGTCCAAGTAGACTGTTACCAATGAAAATATCTCCTGTTACCCCAAAATAGGTTTCATTATTACAAAATACAAAACTAAGCTACCACAATCCCTTTGTCAGAATTGAGTCTATTCCTAAAAGCAGCTGATGTCATCATCCAAAACAAATAAAAAGAAAACTTAAAAGACAGGTAAATATGTTTAGTCTCACAAATGAAAAGAAAAAAAATCTTTTGGATCTGCTATATACAATATATGAAGATGGAATTTGGGGGGAAGGGTGGTTCAGAGTGTTTCTAGCAGGTTGTTCAGCTTTTTCTTATTCCCTACTCCTTTAAAGATAATTCTAAATGTTTTTAGAGAACCTCTTTTATTCAGCTATCAGAATTTAGGACTGGGCTTCTGGGTGGCTTAAATGCAGTTCAGGGTACTGATTTAAATATAATAGTTGCATGGCACAGAATGAATTTTGCCAAGAAAAAACCTGAGCACAAATAATTGTAATATAAAATAAGCAATAATGCCTTAGTGTTGAGTGAGCATGCTCGGCTCGAGCATCGCGAACCTCAGCCGAAAACCTCATGTGCTCAAGTGCAATGCTCGAGTCAGTGTATTTAAATCCAATTTAGCCTCTATTTCTAAAAAAGTTTCTGCCAGGATTTGAACTCACAACCTTCTACATTAGAGGCAAAGACTTTAGCTATAAAAAATGTCAGAAAAACCTCATAGTAGTTTTGTCATATAGTAAGTATTCCTATATAGCATAATTATCATTTCATATTTCAATGCAGGTTAACATATAGGTGTATAGTGTAATGGTTAAGGTTCTTGACTCTAATGTAGAAGGTTGTGAGTTCAAATCCCGGCAAAAACTTTTCAAAAATAGAGGCTAAATTGGATTTAAATACACTGACTCGAGCACATGAGGTTTTTGGCTGAGGATTGCAATGCTCGAGCCAAACTAGTGTTCGGCCGAGCATGCTCGCACAACACTAATGCAGATCAAGAAAAAGTCCCATATTACAAAAAACTGTATATTATAAGCAGGTCTTAACCTTCTAACAGTTTTTATCCAAAATATATTTACATATATTATTACATATATTATTATATATTTAGAATATATTATATATTATAATATATGTAAATATATTATGGCTAAAAACATCTGTAGTAGTTTCCCACATATTATGCATTTATATATATCAGAAGTATGATTTAATATTTTTATATATGTACTAGACATTAAGCCAGTTATAATAACGGGCGCTAGAACAGTAGTGTATAAACATTACAGTAGTAGAAACAGTCTATATTAAATAGTAAGATAATTTAACCACATTGTATTTCTTGTTTTATTTTCTTTTGTCAAAAATATTTTGGAAAGAAGTCAAAAGTAAATTAATAATAAAAATAAAATGGAAACGTATATATCACGATAGAGTAAGTATAGTTTGTAACAATCTGGAATATACAATACCTGAATCAGATATTCAGGAAAAAGGTATTTTTTAACCTCTTGAAATTTTTCTATAAAATTTCTTTATACACAACATTTCTTGTAAATATTCTATCTGAATTTGGCAACAGTTTGCCTTGTTCAGGACCATCTACAACCTTTACAACCACATCTGAAAAAGTTCTAACTCTAGATAATGCAACATATAACTGACCGTGGCAGAATACTGGTTCTGGCAAGTAAATGCCAACTTTTTTTAAGTTTTGCCCCTGAGCTTTATTAATTGTCATGGCAAAGGCTAATGCAACTGGAAATTGTCATCTTCTTAAGGTAAATGGCAAATTAGTAGAGGGTGGAGCTAAATCAATACGTGGAATAAAGACCATGTTCCCTTCCGCTGAACCTGTTATTACATGAGCAATAATGAGGTTTCTTTTCAAGTCTTTAACAAAGAGGCGGGTTCCATTGCACAATCCTCTTTTAGTGTTTATATTTCTGAGGAGCATAATTATTGCTCCCTTTTTAAGGTTCAGTTTATGCCTCGGCATTCCTGTTGGAGTTAACTTATTAAGAAACTCAATAGGATAGTTCTGCATATCTTCCTCAGTTGAGTCATCAATTGAGTTTGAGCTAAGTAATGTCTTATTCTTTGCTTCCTCTTTTTGTTGATTCAATTTGAACCAAGCTGTCAATTGAGTATCACGGTTTAAAGCTCTCTGTACCGCTGTGGTAATGTCATTTGGGTTGAAAAAAACTGATTGTTCTTCAGGCAGATGCACTGCTAATCTATGGATGGTATGGGATTGATAATGCATTTCAAACCCATGCAAACACCATGCTGCTTCTGGAGCACTGACATACCTAGAATTAATAAAGGTGTTTATTTCATCATGATTCAAAGTACCTTGTTCTTGAATGACAACATTTGCACAATCATGACCTTTGTTCACATATTTAAAAAGGAATTTGACACTTCACTGATGCACAAACTTCCACATTAATGTGGCAATTGTACTTCAACGCTAAGTAAGGATTATATGGTACAACCCAAGAATTATCAATATTCATTCCGTTAAGAATTATAGTTTGGCCTGTATTTCTTCTCTTGTACTTTGGATAGCCATTGCTATTAGCAATAGTTTTTTGTTGGAATTCCTTCGGAAAATCCTTACAGCATTTGTCATTTGTCATACATGGAGAATTAGGATTGAGTGCTCTGCATGGTCCATGAATCATATGCTTTGTTACAATTGCATGTAAGCGAGGAGTGATTTCTATGTTAGGGATTTCAGCAGAGACAATTTTATCTATCAGTTCTTAATTTTTTGGTTTACAGCTTTCTTTAAGAATGAGAAGTATGTGAGCATGTGGTAAACCTCTCTTTTGAAATTCTATCACGTAGACCATTGCTTTTGGGACTCCAAAAATATGTTTTTTACTGATGTCATCAATTAGAGCTTTGAGTTTTAGGTGAAATACTCTTGCAACTAAATGTGGTTGTCCATCAACAGTTTGTCCATGTTGTAGGTTATGTACAATCTCTTCCCATTTCGGATTGCATGTCATTGTAATAAAAAGATCTGGTTTTCCATATTTTCTGACAATTGCCATAGCATCTTAATAATTTTGTTGCATGTTTCTGGGGCTTCCTGCAAATGAAGAAGGCAAAATATACATTTTTCCAGGACTTAGGCCTGCTTCATTGGCTTCATTAAACAAATGATCCATTAATCCAGAGTATTTTTCAACACGCAATATAGGCAGATTTTGACGTATATAATTGAGTCTGTAGGCTTCGGTTTTTACATATGCATCAACTATATATTGCTATGTAAGGCGGCCTGCATTTAAAAAGGGATTAAAATCCTCTCTAATGGAAAGACGGTAACCGTAGTATTGCATTTGAGTGACTCTAACTCTAGGATTGTGTGACTGGTTTGGTAAATTTAATAAAGCTTGTGGTCTGTTTTGCAATGGAATGTCAATTCCCCAGCTTTGATCCCCATAGGGGAATAACAATGGATAAACCATGGGTTCCAAATTAGGATCAAGGACACTAATTCTTTGTGGTTTTTTTTAATTTGCATAATCTTCACCTGGTTTGCAGTGTATAAGAAGATCCCTTTCAAGTGGTGGTTCTCCATCATCATTTTGAAAAATAAAAGCAACCTCATTATATTTTGGTGCGTTATAGCGCCTTTGGTCATTTTTGCGATCTTGTACTATTGTCATGGACACTTCCTTAATAACATTGTCATTTTTGGCGGCATTCTCTTCATATTCTTTTTCAACTAGGTACAACATTTTGCAGGCCTCGGCAAAAGGATTGAATTGTGCCATAAATGTACTTAATGTTTGCATAAGCTCTGTATTTATTCCTGAGTTGGCAGAAATTTGCATTCTTTGTTCTGCAGCTTCAGAGGGATCTAAAATGTATAATTGTGCAAACTGTCTGTTTTCACCCTGTTGAGGATGCAGTGTTCCTGCTCTGTGACAAATCGAACCATGGATTCGAAAACAGTATGGCCCATAGCCAGAAGGCAGACTAATGTTAGCTCCCATAGATGCAAATGCTAGAGCACTATTTATTGACCTTATATTTTGCATGAAATTTTTGCTGTAATGATGCTGACCCGTCATGAGCTGCTGTGAAAAAACGGATTTGTTCGAATTGGTTGAAGATTTACTTTTCCCTTTGAGCAACACTGTGTAAATTTTTGATCAGATGGTCTTTCTCCTTCAAAATGTTTTGCTTGACAAAAATTGCATATCTGATTTAAATCTCCACATCTGTGGGGTATAATGTTACCCTCATTAATATTAACTATATCATTTATCATTGCCATTCTTTCTATTGTTGCCCGGGATTAGTTATTTTCCACTCATTTACTTCGGGCCAGTCTCTGTAATTGTGCTTGCCGCAAACATTGTAATTGTCGTTCTTCTGATGTAAGACTTGCTCTCCTAGCTTTTTCTCCTTCAGCATGTCTCTTACGTTTTTGTCTTTCTCTTATATCATTTATCCTCTCCTGTGTGGCTGTTGATAAATGTGTTGTGTCTGTTTGTAGATCTGTTATCCTGCCTCTTTTTATTGCTTGTTGCTGACGTAGTGATGCTCTCCTAGCTCTGTGTGCTTTCACATTTTTCTGACGCTTTTCTGACATTTTCCTTTTCTTCAATAGATCTATTTGCTCGTCTTCATCTTTCTCTTAGAGATTGTTTTTTACGCAGATTTTCATGTTCTTCTATAGATCTATTTGCTCTTCTGAATCTTTCTCTTTTAGTGTTTTTGTGACACTCATTTTCTTTTTCTTGAATTGATCTATTTGCTAGTTTTTTTCTTTGTTTTTTAGCCTTTCTTTTTTTGATTTTTACTTGCTGACTTGACTGTTTCTCCAGGAGAATTTGATTATGTAGGGTTTCATTGTCTGTGTCTTTTTTCCTACTCGATGTGTCCTTTTTTTGGGTGGCATGTTGTTAGTAAAAAGTCCAAGTAATATAGGCTTGTACTTTTATAATTTTATATTTTCTCTTACTGTAATACTGACTTATATGTAGCTGTAATATGCGTCACTGGCACTGACTTTTGGCTGAGACTGCAGGTACTGTGACTGGTGGCTGATATGACTGATATGACTACTTATGTACACAAAACTGTGTACATAACTGCCCCCTGCTGCCTGGCAGCACCCGATCTCTTACAGGGGGCTGTGATCCGCACAATTAACCCCTCAGGTGCCGCACCTGAGGGGTTAATTATGCGGATCACAGCCCCCTGTAAGAGATCAGGTGCTGCCAGGCAGCATGGGGCCAGACTCCCCTCCCTCCTCAGTATAAAAATCATGGGTGGCCAGTGCGGACCCCCCTCCCTCCCTCCCCAGTATTAAAATCATTAGTGGCCATTGCGGCCCCCCCTCCCTATTAAAATCATTGGTGGCTAGTGCGGCCCCCACCCCCTATTAAAATCATTGGTGGCTAGTGCGGCCCCCACCCACCCCCTATTAAAATCATTGGTGTCCAGTGCGGCCTCCCCTCTCCCCCCCTAATTAAAATCATTGGTTAACAACCCCTCTCCCCCATCATTGGTGGCAGCGGAGCGGCAGTTCCGATCGGAGTCCCAGTTTAATCGCTGGGGCTCGGATCGGTTACTATGGCATCCAGGACGCTACTGCAGTCCTGGCTGCCATGGTTACTTAGCACTTTTAGCAGGATTATACTTACATGCGCTGTCTGTGGCCGGCCGGCGCTCCTCCTACTGGTAAGTGAAAGGCCTGTGCGGCGCATTGCTTATAGCACAGACCTGTCACTTACCAGTAGGAGGAGCGGCCGGCCACAGACAGCGCACGTAAGTATAATGCTGCTAAAAGTGCTAAGTAACCAAGGCAGCCAGGACTGCAGTAGCGTCCTGGCTGCCATGGTAACCGATCGGAGCCCCAGCGATTAAACTGGGACTCCGATCGGAACTGCCGCTCCACTGCCACCAATGATGGGTGTATGGGGGGTTGTTAACCTGTGGCCACTGCCACCAATGATTTTAATTAGGTGTGGGGGAGAGCCGGGGGAGAGGAGAGGCCGCACTGGACACCAATGATTTTAATAGGGGGGGTGGGGGTGAAGGGGGCGCACTGGCCACCAATGATTTTAATACTGAGGAGGGAGGGAGGGCCCGCACTGGCCACCAATGATTTTAATACTGGGGATGGAAGAGGGTCTGGCCCCTGCTGCCTGGCAGCACCCAATCTCTTACAGGGGGCTGAGATCCGCACAATTAACCCCTCAGGTGCGGCCTGTAAGAAATCGGGTGCTGCCAGGCAGCAGGGGGCAGTTATGTATACAGTTCTCAGTATATTCTAACTTGAAGCGTTCCCATCACCATGGGAACGCCACTGTGTTAGAATATACTGTCGGATCTGAGTTTTCACGATCATGAAAACTCAGATCTGAAAAAGCTAATACTATTCTTTTCCGTTATAACCATGTTATAACTGAAAATAATGAAGTGAAGTTCAGGTCCCCATTGACTTTAATGAGGTTCGGGTTCGGGTCCAAGTTCGGATCAAGTTCGGGTCCCGAACCCAAACTTTTTTTTAAATTTCAGCCGAACTCCCCAAACCCGAACATCTAGGTGTTTGCTCAACTCTAGTTATCAACACTCTGACTTTCCAAATAACACAGCATCTTGTCTATGGACAGGAAGACAGTTTCTCTATGTGTTTCTATGGGAGCCTCAATGTCAGTCTCATGGGAATTAATAGAGAAGTAACTGACCTACTGTCCTGTGTCAGTTGGAGATCAGAGTGCTGGTCACATGACCCAGCTGAGCATCAGAAAGGAGGTTATAACTCGCAAACACAGTCACTGGTTAAAATATTACATTCACTACAGATTACATCATGAACCATTCCAATAGGTCAGAGAATAAAAAAAAATTCTGGGAGTTCTTCTTTACTTGTATGGAGAATAAGGTAAACAGGATATAGCAAATGGGAGTCAGTGAGCCATGCATCTATGGTGCAGTGGTTAGGTATTTAACACCTGAGCTCTGTTCCCAGCAGTTTAACCCCTTAAGGTCACTTTACACGGGATTATTATCAGTGAAAAAATTCTTCTGTGTTAAGGAGCCACTGATCACCTGTTGAACAATTAAACTGTCCTTTATAGGGTAATTTTTTTTTTTTTTTACTGAATGTATATGGGGTCGCTTTTCCCAGTACATAGGTGATTGCTTCATGTAAATTTAACTCTCACATCCTCTTTTAAGCAAGTAATTATTGTGAAGGAGCAATTCCTTCCGAATCATTGCCTGCTTTGTTGACCTGTGTAAATGCACCATTAGACACCATAGTCAATAGCGAACATACAATCTAAGGTTTTTGATAGGGCAACCGGCAGCTCATATCCATATGCATTATAGTGAATAATACTAGTGATTGAAGTAACCGAGAGGGATTTAAAATCAATATGTGATTGGTAGAGGTCTGACATCCTGCAACCCCATAGATTAACTTCATCAGACTAGACTGCTAAACAGTAGAGGGGGACCTTTTATGACTAAGTTACACATTTTTTATTTTTTTTAAATATGGATTTGAGAATGTGCCGAAAAACCATAAATTGCTATATGCTTGGTTGGCAATTCTGAGAGGCATACATACAGTTTTTTTTTTTTGTCAACAATGATGATGCTGAGATTTTAAAATCTAAAAACAACCAGTTTGGACTATATGCATTGGGACTAGTGTTGAGAGAATCTAAATATCTGAAGTGGACGTCGATCTGAATTTCAGGAAAAATTTGATTAGTCACAAAGCTAAATCTCATCATGTTTTGAGGTAACTAATCAATTTTTCCTAAAATGTCTGAAAAAAAATACAGACCTCATCCACTTCCTCGAGAAAAACTTGTCCGCTCCCGTCTTAATTGAAGAAAACCAGTCATAGGACCTATGACGAGCGTGATGACGTCACCACGTGATCATGGTGGGAGCATGTGTAACGCCCCAGAGGTGCATTACCACTTTTGCACCTTGCTACTTTCTCTCATGGGCTAGTATAATGTCATTCTGTGTATTAATTTCCAGATCCTACAAAATTTGTATTCATAATCTTGTTATGTAACTGTTCAACTGTAATAGGCCTGGTTTACCAGCAGGTGGCAGCATCAATGGCAGATCTACAGGTACATACAATGGAGCTTTCAATTTCATTCTAACACCCCCCTCTGGTGTGTGGTTTCTTACTTGCTGCAGGGAGGGTGGAGTCCTAGTTAGAGGTCATTGCAGAGTACCCCCTGCTAGGGGAAGGAAGCAGGAGCCGTCCCTGTTGGACGAGCCCTGTCTGGGCTAGCCAAAGCACCTTCAACTCTGCTGGACATGAGGCCACCGCTTGAAGCCTCAGAAACCAGGAGTAAAGTGTTCCTTGGACAAATCTAGAGACAGACCAAATTTCAAAGTGAAGTGCAGCCAAAAGAAGAAGCTGAGTTTCTATAGCCAGCCTGTTCGCATAGCAGAGCCATAAAGCAACAGATGTAGCAGGGAGGAGTTTGCCTGCCACAGTTAATGCCAACACCTGCTGGAAACCAAAATAAAGCCTGTAAACTGTTTGGATGAACATTTCTTGAAAGTAAAGCTGTTATCATCTTCATCACAAGGTCTGGACTCAATCATTTCTTCAGATCCCTCGACTATTCCCCCTATTTGTTCTTCTTTGGATGACAACGCCTGGGGTCCAGCGTATCCAGGTAGCACCTTGACACGTGCATCAACATTAAGGGACATTATAGGCTACCCTACACCACTCTGGCATTCCTACACCTGGGTACCATCTACCTCTACATCACTAAAAGGGGCCCTGTGCCCTTGTTGCTTCACTGCAACTGGTGTCACGACAAACATTGCCTTAAAAGGGACCCCTTGCCGCTGTCATGCATCGCACATGCGGTGTCATCAGTGATGACGTCATCATGTGCGACGATCACGTAGTGACATCATCATGCTCGCTACAGGACCTTTGACAGGTTTTCTTCAATCAAGAATGGAGCGGATGGTGTCTCAGCAAGCAAGTGGATGAAGTGAGTATTTTTTGTTTTTTAACCCCTGATTAAATCCTGAAAGGCTGAATGTGAGTCACAGATACCGCAATCAGCATTGAACACATCATCTGAGGGGTTAAATGATGGGGGCAGTGCAATCGTCGTTCCCAGTCATTGTGCTCTCTCCATACAATGGGAAGTAATTTGTAACAAATCAAATTTTTTGTAGAAGTTCGGCAAAATAGCCGAATCAAATTTTTCAAAACTTGTCTCATCTCTAATTTGGGATCTGGGATTTTGACAAGTGTTTTTTATTTCTTTTCACTAGAGTGCCTCTTACAAGTCATGCACACATATGCAACTAAATATTTATTGATCCTATTCTTTAAAAATAAAAAATAAATTAAAAAATATAAACAATTAAGTTATTTTTGAAAAGAGTGAAGTAGACTTGTCTCCATGGTTATAGGTCACAAACAGAACAATGTAGTCTGATCTAACAGTCCTGTGTTACTATGCTCCCTCTAACCCTTTTCTTGCTAATCTACAGACAGCAGAAAAGGAGGCAGGTGGAAGTAACACATGACTGCAGAATGAAGAACATTTTGCTTGTAGTCTGAACCCATGGAGCTATGGACACAACATGATAGAAACACTTGAATCAAGACTGTTTAAAATTGTGCCATTTATTATATAAGATGCACTGGAGCCATAAAAATGGTGGTTGTAAAAGTTTACAGACCTTTTTAGTCTAGTCTTATTGTCTTTTTATATTGAAAAAAAGTATTGACTATAACAAAGTGTGAGGATACTATACAAATTTAACTACCAACCATTAAAGAAAAAGCTTAAGTAGAACTAAGCAGCAACATCACCTTTGTATTCCAGATGAAAACCGGTGAAACTGACAGATCCATCACTCCTAAAAGCCAAATGCATGTTGTTGGAACCGCTCTCAATCCTTTCTGGTAATTTGCTGTCCTGAAAACTTCCAATCAGAGGACTGTTTCCATCTGGCCCATCATAAATATACAAGAAGTCATAATTTGGCTCGATGCTGAAGCTGTTAGACAAAACCAGTCAATTAATTAGCACTCATACATTTCAATAGGTTTTCCAAATTCAAACGAGTTTAATTAATTTGCTTGTACATGCCCTTTTGCAACCTTTCCTGAGCACATTGCCACCTTTTCCATTTTAACTGTGTGTTCTCATAAGGCATTAGCACAAATATTATTTGCTCTTTGATTAGATGAGGGTTCACTTTTTGGATATCATTATATTAGATAAAAAAGAATAAAAGCAAAAATAAAATTCTAATGTTACTTCTACTATATTTTTCCAGGATGAGGATCCTACATCTGCATAAATCAAGTGTTGCCCCAGATGTTTGTATCTTATTTTTTTATTATATTCAAGGAACATATCAGCTAGAAGGTTGATTAATATGTTTGTATATTTTAACTTAGATCTATTAAAATTAAAATTTGATCTTACTTTCTATGGAAATAGTTTCAAAGTATAGATGTAGATTTAGTGAATCTTTACATTTTCTACAGCTTTTTCTTTTTGTCATGTTGCACTGATCTCCCAGTGGGTGGTTTATTCTCCCCTGATGTGTGATCTGGGTTTCATCACAATAAACTGCTTTGTGGGAAATACTACACACTCTCCTGCTGGGTGAGATACACACTCTCACCCCTTCCTACCCATTCTCAACATTCCAAGCTGTAATGTTTCCTCAGTCCTTGGCTGCTTTGTGAGATTGCTATCTCCAGGTTAGTTCTCCACAGTCAGTGCAACCTGCTGGGTATAATCTTCAAGAGGATGCAGCTATATGATTTATCTTTAGAGTGAGCAGTCTAAGGCAGGGATCAGCAACCTTCGGCACTCCAGCTGCTCAAAACTACAACTCCCAGCATGCAAACTTACTCGGCTTTTCTTGTAATCCCCACAGAAGTGAAAGGAAGATTCTGGGAGTTGTAGTCTCAGGACAGCTGGAGTTCCAGAGGTTGCTGATCACTTCTACTGATAGAACCTTACTACAGAGGAGACTGATTGTAGTCAGGATCCACCAGTTGACCAAGATTCTGGACATCAGCAGTAATGACACACAGGGATGAAACAAGATTATGGAAGTGAAATAGGTAATTAAAATATATTATACAGTAGCATAATAGTATAATTAATAGCTTCAACTTTTTTAAATATGAACTTCAGCTATAAAATATGTTGTTATTTATATATCCAACACTTATTTGCTGAGGGACATTGCTGTTACACTGAGGTTGGTTTTTCACTAAGCATACTGTGTTATCTTCCCTAATTCACTTTTTTGAAATCTTTATAAAATTTTGTTAGGAATTCCTTTTCTCACATAATGATAAATGGAACATCTCAAGAGAGCTGCAAAGATAATCCCAACACCACCTGATCTTTTATCATTTAGAAGAATCTGTATGTTTCATGTTTCAAGTAGATGCATTCCCTTTAAATAATTTTGTTAAAATTGTCAGGGTTTTCAAAATACATTTATTAAATTTCTTAATTAAAGACTACTGGAGTTTTTGACATAGCCAAGTGTACTTTCTTAAGATTTTAATGGAGAAAAAAGCACACATCTGTGACCACCTCCCATTTTGGTCATCTGGGCATGTTGAGTTGCCACGAAGATTTTGAGAACCTCATTTCGCTATACTTTGGAGGTCTCTGAAGTAGGACATCACTTAACAGACATTTATGCCCAGGGTTGGATTGGCTCACCAGAGTACCCAGCAGAGTACCCAGAGGATCATCTGGTGGGCCAAGTTTCTGATTTAATAGAGGGACCCAAAAGTCCACGAGAAAACACTTATTATGAGCTGCCTTCAGAGATGATCACTTGCCATTAGATTCTATTTCTTTGATTCAAAAATTAGTAGACATTGATGATATAATGGCTGGGACCCAAGAAAAAAAGTCTGTGGTAGGCCCACGGAACCCCAGTCTGACACTGTTTATGCCATAGCCTATGTTCTTACTATAAATGTCTAAAGTGGGCAAACTTCTTGGAGGTACATAATATTCACCTTTTTAATAGCTGGTGAGAACATGTACAGGGATTACTTTTCCAAAAATACTAAAAACCAGAGGGTGAGGAGATAACCACAGAATCATAAAATTAATATAAAGTAGGAAATAAATGTCAAATCCTCCTGCCCTAGGTGGTTAAGATGTGATAGTTATAATCAGGTCCAGAAAGTTGCTCCATGCAAATTCTTTGCTATAAGATCCTTCACATTACTTCTACGTATGCCATCACCAGGACTGATTACAGAATATAACTTATAATTATGGTCCTAGCTACATATTTCTCCAATAGTAATGTTTTTGTATTGCACTGACATAACTTTGCCCTCATGGAAACATTTATGTTGTCGTTTGTTCCAATGACAATGTCCCAAAATGCAATACATTTGATTTAACAAATAAATAAGCAAGGAACTCTAACAGTAATATGCGGAAAACTGCTTCTATCCACACTGCTACACCTAACTATTTTCTGATAAGCAGATGTATTCTATTAATTATATTTCTTTTCTCTTCTGTCCATCACCAGTTGGCAATAAGTTGATTAGGGATAAGAAACTCATGAACATGTGATATGTAGATATGTGTTTTGTTGGATATTACAAGTAGACCTACAAAATAGACTGTTTTAAAATCATGTCCACTCTTTATCTGAAACTAAACATATCAAACACTGAACTTCTTGTGTTACCACCATCTACTGATCGATCCTAAATCTGATAGTTTCATTAAAGTAGCTGGCACTACCAAAAGGCTTAGTCAGAACTTGGTGTTATATTTGACGCTTATCTTTCATTCACACCCTATATTCAATCACTTCTGTGCTTGTGTCACCTGTGCCTCAAATTTATCTCCAGAATCTGTCCTTTTTTCTGTGCATACATGCTTTCCTTGATTACTGTAACTGATTACTAATCAGTTTTCCCTTTACTAAACTCTCCCCTCTCCAGTATATCCTGACTGCAGCAGCCAGGCTCAGCTGTCTGTCCAACCTCTACAACAATGCCTCCACCCTGTGACAGTCACTGCATTGGTTTCCCATCCAATATTGAATCCAATATAATCATATTACTCTCACCCTCAAAGCTCTCCACAGTGCTGCACCACCCTATATCTCCTCTCAAATCTCTGTCTGCCACTATACCTGTGCTTTCTATTCTGTCAATGATCTAATACTGACATGCTACATATTTTAAACCTGCCATTGACGCCTTCAAGACGTTTCTTGTACTCCACCAGTTGTCTGGAATTCACTACCTCAGAGAGTCAAGTAATTTCCCAACACTCACAGCTTTATGTATGTCCTAAAACACATATTTTTAGGGAGGCCTATCACAATTCTTAATCTAGCTCTTCTGAATTCTTCTGAAGACATTATTCTGAAGAACCTGATCCCATCATCCAAATACCCAACACTACATGCATGTGATATCTGTACAAATGAATTTAGATCTGTAAATTAATAGACACTGGCTAGTGATTGGTACATGCAGCATTACATGTCCTCCCTTGGTTAGTTTAAAGGTGACTAGACCATTGTACAAGGCAAATAGTTTTTACTCCCCCTCCCCAAACACACACACACATACCTATTTCTTTATAGATTTTAAGCTCTTGTCCTCACTATTAATATCTGACTAGATTGGTTTGTCACTCTGTAATGTTTGACTTTGTACTTGTACCCTCTGAATTACATGTTAATATGTTAGTATCTAGTTGGTACTAGTACCTAGTATATTGCTAGTGCAAATATGGAAGAATCTCAAACAATATGAACACAATCTTAAGAAGATTTAAAATGCAAATGGATATCAGAACAATCCAGAGAAGTCCTATTTATATGTTGGTTAAGAGCTATAAATAACTGATATATTGAGATATATATATATATATATATATATATATATATATATATATATATCTGCTAGCATCATTCCTGCACTGTAGCTTATTGGTTCCTCAGCAGCTTTCTGTTATTCCCACAAAAGTGAAAGAAGGATTCTGGGAGTTATAGTTTCAGAACAACTGGAATGCCAGAGGTTGTTGATTCCTGGTCTAAGGGAAGCTTCCACTGATAGAAACTGACTACAGAGGAGAACGATTGTAGTCAAGATCCACCAGTTGACCAAAAGATTCTGTACATCATCAATAAAGACACACAGGGATGAAACAATTATAGAATTGAAATAGGTAATTCAAATATATTATATAGTAATATATTAGTAAAATAGCAAAATTACATGCTGTCTTACACTACAGGATGGTGGCAGGCATTGGTCACCATTGACATACCACCACTGTGGCTAAATATTGACTGTTATGATTATTTGGCACTGGCCAAGATCGGTAAGATTAACCACCTCAGCCCCCAGTGCTTAAACACCCTGAAAGACCAGGCCACTTTTTACACTTCTGACCTACACTACTTTCACCGTTTATTGCTCGGTCATGCAACTTACCACCCAAATGAATTTTACCTCCTTTTCTTCTCACTAATAGAGCTTTCATTTGGTGGTATTTCATTGCTGCTGACATTTTTACTTTTTTTGTTATTAATCGAAATTTAACGATTTTTTGCAAAAAAAATGACATTTTTTCACTTTCAGTTGTAAAATTTTGCAAAAAAAACGAGATCCATATAGAAATTTTGCTCTAAATTTATAGTTCTACATGTCTTTGATAAAAAAAAAATGTTTGGGTAAAAAAAAAAATGGTTTGGGTAAAAGTTATAGCGTTTACAAACTATGGTACAAAAATGTGAATTTCCGCTTTTTGAAGCAGCTCTGACTTTCTGAGCACCTGTCATGTTTCCTGAGGTTCTACAATGGCCAGACAGTACAAACACCCCACAAATGACCCCATTTCGGAAAGTACACACCCTAAGGTATTCGCTGATGGGCATAGTGAGTTCATAGAACTTTTTATTTTTTGTCACAAGTTAGCGGAAAATGATGATTTTTTTTTTTGATTTTTTTTTCTTACAAAGTCTCATATTCCACTAACTTGTGACAAAAAATAAAAACTTCTATGAACTCACTATGCCCATCACGAAATACCTTGGGGTCTCTTCTTTCCAAAATGGGGTCACTTGTGGGGTAGTTATACTGCCCTGGCATTCTAGGGGCCCAAATGTGTGGTAAGGAGTTTGAAATCAAATTCTGTAAAAAATGACGAGTGAAATCCGAAAGGTGCTCTTTAGAATATGGGCCCCTTTGCCCACCTAGGCTGCAAAAAAGTGTCACACATCTGGTATCTCTGTATTCAGGAGAAGTTGAGGAATGTGTTTTGGGGTGTCTTTTTACATATACCCATGCTGGGTGAGATAAATATCTTGGTCAAATGCCAACTTTGTATAAAAAAATGGGAAAAGTTGTCTTTTGCCAAGATATTTCTCTCACCCAGCATGGGTATATGTAAAAAGACACCCCAAAACACATTCCCCACCTTCTCCTGAGTACGGCAATACCAGATGTGTGACCCTTTTTTGCAGCCTAGGTGGGCAAAGGGGCCCATATTCCAAAGAGCACCTTTCAGATTTCACAGGTCATTTTTTACAGAATGCCAGGGCAGTATAACTACCCCACAAGTGACCCCATTTTGGAAAGAAGACACCCCAAGGTATTCGCTGATGGGCATAGTGAGTTCATGGAAGTTTTTATTTTTTGTCACAAGTTAGTGGAAAAAGTGTCACACATGTGGTATCGCCGTATTCAGGAGAAGTTGGGGAATGTGTTTTGGGGTGTCATTTTACATATACCCTTGCTGGGTGAGAGAAATATCTTGGCAAAAGACAACTTTTCCCATTTTTTTATACAAAGTTGGCATTTGACCAAGATATTTCTCTCACCCAGCATGGGTATATGTAAAATGACACCCCAAAACACATTCCCCAACTTCTCCTGAGTACGGCGATACCAGATGTGTGACACTTTTTTGCAGCCTAGATGCGCAAAGGTGCCCAAATTCCTTTTAGGAGGGCATTTTTAGACATTTGGATACCAGACTTCTTCTCACGCTTTGGGGCCCCTAGAATGCCAGGGCAGTATAAATACCCCACATGTGACCCCATTTTGGAAAGAAGACACCCCAAGGTATTCAATGAGGGGCATGGCGAGTTCATAGAAATTTTTTTTTTTGGCACAAGTTAGCGGAAATTGATATTTTTAATTTTTTTCTCACAAAGTCTCCCGTTCCGCTAACTTGGGACAAAAATTTCAATCTTTCATGGACTCAATATGCCCCTCACGGAATACCTGGGGGTGTCTTCTTTCCGAAATGGGGTCACATGTGGGGTATTTATACTGCCCTGGCATTCTAGGGACCCTAAAGCGTGAGAAGAAGTCTGGAATATAAATGTCTAAAAAATTTTACGTATTTGGATTCCGTGAGGGGTATGGTGAGTTCATGTGAGATTTTATTTTTTGACACAAGTTAGTGGAATATGAGACTTTGTAAGAAAAAAATTATAATTTCCGCTAACTTGGGCCAAAAAAATGTCTGAATGGAGCCTTACAGAGGGGTGATCAATGACAGGGGGGGTGATCAATGACAGGGGGGGTGATCAATGACAGGGGGTTGATCAATGACAGGGGGGTGATCAGGGAGTCTATATGGGGTGATAACCACAGTCATTGATCACGCCCGTGTAAGGCTTCATTCAGACGTCCGTATGCTTTTTGCGGATCCGATCCATCTATCAGTGCATCCGTAAAAATCATGCGGACATCTGAATGGAGCTTTACAGGGGTTTGATCAATGACAGGGGGGTGATCAGGGAGTCTATATGGGGTGATCACCACAGTCATTGATCATGCCCCTGTAAGGCTTCATTCAGACGTCCGGATGCGTTTTGCGGATCCGATCCATCTATCAGTGGATCCGTAAAAATCATGCGGACGTCTGAATGGAGCTTTACAGGGGGGTAATCAATGACAGGGGGGTAATCAATGACGGGGGGTGATCAGGGAGTCTATATGGGGTGATCACCACAGTCATTGATCACGCCCCTGTAAGGCTTCATTCAGACGTCCGGATGCGTTTTGCGGATCCGATCCATCTATCAGTGCATCCGTAAAAATCATGCGGACATCTGAATGGAGCTTTACAGGGGGTTGATCAATGACAGGGGTGTAATCAATGACAGGGGGGTGATCAGGGAGTCTATATGGGGTGATAACCACAGTCATTGATCACGCCCCTGTAAGGCTTCATTCAGACGTCCGTATGCGTTTTGCGGATCCGATCCATCTATCAGTGCATCCGTAAAAATCATGCGGACATCTGAATGGAGCTTTACAGGGGGGTAATCAATGACAGGGGGGTGATCACCACAGTCATTGATCATGCCCCTGTAAGGCTTCATTCAGACGTCCGGATGCGTTTTGCGGATCGGATCCATCTATCAGTGCATCCGTAAAAATCATGCGGACATCTGAATGGAGCTTTACAGGGGGGTGATCAGGGAGTCTATATGGGGTGATCACCACAGTCATTGATCATGCCCCTGTAAGGCTTCATTCAGACGTCCGGATGCGTTTTGCGGATCCGATCCATCTATCAGTGCATCCGTAAAAATCATGCGGACATCTGAATGGAGCTTTACAGGGGGGTGATCAGGGAGTCTATATGGGGTGATCACCACAGTCATTGATCATGCCCCTGTAAGGCTTCATTCAGACGTCCGGATGCGTTTTGCGGATCCGATCCATCTATCAGTGGATCCGTAAAAATCATGCGGACGTCTGAATGGAGCTTTACAGGGGGGTAATCAATGACAGGGGTGTAATCAATGACAGGGGGGTGATCAGGGAGTCTATATGGGGTGATAACCACAGTCATTGATCACGCCCCTGTAAGGCTTCATTCAGACGTCCGGATGCGTTTTGCGGATCCGATCCATCTATCAGTGGATCCGTAAAAATCATGCGGACGTCTGAATGGAGCTTTACAGGGGGTTGATCAATGACAGGGGGGTAATCAATGACAGGGGGGTGATCAGGGAGTCTATATGGGGTGATCAGGGGCTAATAAGGGGTTAATAAGTGACGGGGGGGGTGTAGTGTAGTGTAGTGGTGCTTGGTGGGACTTTACTGAGCTACCTGTGTCCTCTGGTGGTCGATCCAAACAAAGGGGACCACCAGAGGACCAGGTAGCAGGTATATTAGACGCTGTTATCAAAACAGCGTCTAATATACCTGTTAGGGGTTAAAAAAAAACACATCTCCAGCCTGCCAGCGAACGATCGCCGCTGGCAGGCTGGAGATCAACTCTCTTACCTTCCGTTCCTGTGAGCGTGCGCGCCTGTGTGCGCGCGTTCACAGGAAGTCTCGGCTCGCGCGAGATGACGCATATATGCGTGACTCTGCGCAGGGCTGCCACCTCCGGAACGCGATCCTGCGTTAGGCGGTCCGGAGGTGGTTAAAGGAATATGATTACGGGGTACTGGAAGGAGACATGAACATCATATTTAAAATTCCCAAAACACCTTGTAACTCTCACAACATTCTGACCATGTATTGACCTTCATAAAAATCTGAAAAAAACTTTCTGGCTTAAGGTTGTTTGCAACTCAATGTCACCATGGAGTCATAGTAGCATTATTCACAACGTAAGAGAAACCACTGAAACATTCAAAAACTATTGTAGACGCAAAATGGGATAAAAAAAATAAAAGACTAACTATGTAATGGGTCTGAACAGTCACTAAACATGAAGAAGAATTCTGTAATCATCCGCTAGGAAGTATTACAAAGGAGAATATTGCAATCCATTGAATTACAGATCGTACACTGAGTGTTGTAGTTATTATAATGATTCTCTTACTTTAATAGACAAATTCAAACCCTAAAAATGGTAAAGCACTAGGATGAAAATAAAATACACTCTTCAATTGAATCTAAACTTTGCCATATAGTTAAAGTAATTTTGTCTTTGAGTATCTCTTGATTGGCTCCATAATAAACAGCTAAAGTTAAATTCCACAGGATGTTGATAATGGCGAACAGGACAAAACCCAGTGAAAGTAGCTTAGATTGCAAAGCTGTTAAAGTCAGGCATGTGTTCTATTATTTTGTTTTCAATTTCATTCTATGTAGATTATTTCATAAATCTGCTGCATTGGTGTGAGGGATTTCTTCAGTTTCTACATTTTAGAGAGAAGGCTGAAAACCAAATATATATTAAAGGACAATTGCAACTGAAATGAATGCCTCTTGTACATTAAAATGCAGAATCACCACCATCAAACCAGTCCTAATGCCTGGGAAGGCTACCCCTATATTCCCTTGATACACTTCAACATTTATGAGAAATCTGTGTTTGAAACAATATAAAGATTAGGTCCTAAAGGCAACAAGGTGGGCGCTAGTCATCTGGTGCACCTTGACCCTGCTCTCTAAGACACCCTCACCCCTACACTAGATTGACATGGCCAGGCCTCAGAATGGGGTGGGTGAGTGTCTTGAAAAGCATAGTGGAGGGGTGAAGATGAACTAAGTGGCCAGTGACCACCCTGGCTGTGCTTAAACTGTAACTGTTGTTTCGGTTTATTTTTAATATAGTGTAGGGACAGGGACGCTAAAACTTTTAATATGCTTTA
This sequence comes from Bufo bufo, assembly GCF_905171765.1. Classification (NCBI taxonomy): domain Eukaryota; kingdom Metazoa; phylum Chordata; class Amphibia; order Anura; family Bufonidae; genus Bufo; species Bufo bufo. Next base: position 58,642,722 of record NC_053393.1, read on the forward strand.
TTAGGGAAAGATGTTTAATTGTACTAGATAACAGAGTGTAAAGAGTCTTCTTATCAAAGCTCTAACTGAGCATTACTAAGGAGAGTCTGTCTTCAGTTTTAAGTTCTACTCAGCGCTGAAGCTGGCCTCTTGTCTCTACCCCAGTCCCTGACTATTTACATGTGCCCTAACTATCTCTGCTTAGCCCCCTGTCTATCTGACTTATTATACACAGGCATCTTCAGCACATAGTAGAAGGCAAAAGATTGAAGACAGACTCTCCTAAGCAATGCTCAGTTAGAGCGTTGCTAAAAATCTAAAACAAACTCTTTTCACCCTATTTTCTAGTACAAATAGACATATTTCCCTAATAAAGCATATTAAACATTCCAGCATGCCCGTACCTGCACTATACTAAAAATAAACTGAAATAACAATTACACTTAAGCCATAATTGACATATTGTTTAAAACACTGACTTTGCCTTAATGCTTAACTGGATTGGGAAAAAGGATTTGCCCCTTTTTGTTTGTTTCCTTGCCCTAGAACTTAAAAATAAAAAACTACTATGGGAATCCATAATGAATGCCTATGAAAATGGGAGTAAGTCAACTCAAGAAAAAAACAGGGGGTGCAAATGTTCCTGTTGCACCTGGGTCCTGATGCTCATATTAGGGCCCCAGTACTATATTGACACATGATTGTTGGAGGCCTTAGTGCAGATTTTATTTTGGTTCCCGGAAGCTTTAAGTTACACCCATGATGGACCTTCTCTTCCTCTAGCTATAAAATGCCAAATCAATTGAATTTGAAGTGGTTCTATGAGATTAGATGAGGGTCTGGATTTTTTCTTAAACAACTTCACTCTTGTCCTTGTCCTTGACCACAAGAGGACACAGTTTTAAATTAGAGGGGCAAAGGTTTAAAAGTAATATAAGGAAGTATTACTTTACTGAGAGAGTAGTGGATGCATGGAATAGCCTTCCTGCAGAAGTGGTAGCTGCAAATACAGTGAAGGGGTTTAAGCATGCATGGGATAGGCATAAGGCCATCCTTCATATAAGATAGGGCCGGGGGCTATCCATAGTATTCAGTATATTGGGCAGACTAGATGGGCCAAATGGTTCTTATCTGCCGACACATTCTATGTTTCTATGTTTCTATGTTTCCTTGGACTGTTTGTGGTACTACAGCCCATCTTCATTTAACCACCTCCCAAACGCCTAACGCAGGGATGCGTCCTGCGGGCAGCCGGGTTATTCCTCCTCGACGCATCTGCTCGTGATCTCGCGAGACGTGAGATTTCCTGTGAACGCGCGCTCACAGGATCGGGAGGTAAACGAGTTGATCTACAGCCTGCCAGTGGCGATCATTCGCTGGCAGGCTGTAGATGCGATTTTTTTAACATCAGAAAGGTATATTAGACGCTGTTTTGTTAACAGCGTCTGATATACCTGCTACCTGGTCCTCTGGTGGTCCCTTTTGCTTGGATCGACCACCAGAGGACACAGGCAGCTACAGTCAGGTCCATAAATATTGGGACATCAACACAATTCTAACATTTTTGGCTCTGTATATCACCACAATGGATTTGAAATGAAACAAACAAGATGTGCTTTACCTGCAGACTGTCAGCTTTAATTTGAGGGTATTTACATCCAAATCAGGTGAACGGTGCAGGAATTACAACAGTTTGCATATGTGCCTCCCACTTGTTAAGGAACCAAAAGTAATGGGACAGAATAATAATCATAAATCAAACTTTCACTTCTTAAAACTTGGTTGCAAATCCTTTGGAGTCAATTACAGCCTGAAGTCTGGAACGCATAGACATCACCAGACGCTGGGTTTCATCCCTGGTGATGCTCTGCCAGGCCTCTACTGCAACTGTCTTCAGTTCCTGCTTGTTCTTGGGGCGTTTTCCCTTCAGTTTTGTCTTCAGCAAGTGAAATGCATGCTCAATTGGATTCAGGTCCGGTGATTGACTTGGCCATTGCATAACATTCCACTTCTTTCCCTTAAAAAAACTCTTTGGTTGCTTTTGCAGTATGCTTTGGGTCATTGTCCATCTGCACTGTGAAGCGCCGGCCAATGAGTTCTGAAGCATTTGGCTAAATATGAGCAGATAATATTGCCCGAAACACTTCAGAATTCATCCTGCTGCTTTTGTCAGCAGTCACATCATCAATAAATACAAGAGAACCAGTTCCATTGGCAGCCATACATGCCCACGTCATGACACTACCACCACCATGCTTCACTGATGAGGTGGTATGCTTAGGATCGTGAGCAGTTCCTTTCCTTCTCCATACTCTTCTCTTCCCATCACTCTGGTACAAGTTGATCTTGGTCTCATCTGTCCATAGGATGTTGTTCTAGAACTGTGAAGGCTTTTTTTAGATGTTGTTTGGCAAACTCTAATCTGGCCTTCCAGTTTTTGAGGCTCACCAATGGTTTACATCTTGTGGTGAACCCTCTGTATTCACTCTGGTGAAGTCTTCTCTTGATTGTTGACTTTGACACACATACACCTACCTCCTAGAGAGTGTTCTTGATCTGGCCAACTGCTGTAAAGGGTGTTTTCTTCACCAGGGAAATAATTCTTCGGTCATCCACCACAGTTGTTTTCCGGGTCTTTTGGTGCTGCTGAGCTCACCGATGCGTTCCTTCTTTTTAGGAATGTTGTAAACAGTTGTTTTGGCCAGGCCTAATGTTTTTTGCTATGTCTCTGATGGGTTTGTTTTGTTTTTTCAGCCTAATGATGGCTTGCTTCACTGATAGTGACAGCTCTTTGGATCTCATCTTGAGAGTTGACAGCAACAGATTCCAAATGCAAATAGCAGACTTGAAGTGAACTCTGGACCTTTTATCTGCTCATTGTAATTGGGATAATGAGGGAATAACACACACCTGGCCTTGGAACTGCTGAGAAGCCAATTGTCACATTACTTTTGGTTCCTTAACAAGTAGGAGGCACATATGCAAACTGTTGTAATTCCTACACCGTTCACCTGATTTGGATGTAAATATCCTCATATTAAAGCTGACAGTCTGCAGTTAAAGCACATCTTGTTCGTTTTATTTCAAATCCATTGTGGTGGTGTATAGAGCCAAAAATGTTAGAATTGTGTCGATGTCCCAATATTTGTGGACCTGACTGTATGTAAGTAGCACCAAGCACCACACTACACTACACCCCCACCCTGTCACTTATTAACCCCTTATTAACCCCTGATCACCCCATATAGACTACCTGATCACCCCCCTGTCATTAATCACCCCCCTGTAAGGCTCCATTCAGACGTCCGTATGTGTTTTGAGGATCTGCGGATCCACCGATCCGCGGATCCACCGATCCGCGGATCCATGAATCCGCGGATCCGCAAAACACGGACACCGGCAATGTGCTTTCCGCATTTTGCGGATCCGCACATTGCCAAAACTATATAGAAAATGCCTTTTCTTGTCCGCAATTGCAGACAAGAATAGGGCATGTTCTATATTTTTGCAGAACGGAAGTGCGGACCTGGAAGTGCAGATCCGCAATTCCGGATCCGAGCAGGACAAAGTGTGTCCCCATTGAAATGAATGGGTCCGCAATTACGTTCCACAAAATGCGGAACAGAACTGCGGACATGTGAATGGGGCCTACGGGTCCCTTATCACCGCCAGTTAGTTAGCTACTTGTTAGGTAGTTAGCGCCCACCGCACCGCAGTCACTGATTAGTCGCTGATTAGCGTCATCGCTGTCGCTAATCAGCACTAGTACTATATAGTATTTGTAAGTGATCAAGACTGATCGCAATCAGATCTATATCAGTACATTAGGGTCACCTTAGGCTCTACAAAAAATGCAGTGTTCGCCCGATCAGGCCTGATCTTGTGCGCACACTTGCGTTCAGTCCGCCCCACCGCATTGACAGAATTTTTTTTTTCTGATCACTGCAAAAACACCGTAAAATCGCTGCGGTGCTATAAAGATCACTTTTGAGCTTTTTGGATCTTTCATAGCGATCGCAGCTTTTTTTTTTTTTTTGCACAATTTTTGGCAGAGATTTTTTCATCTCATTACCCGTATGCTCAATATAAGGCCTCATGCACACAACTGTGCCATTTTTTGCGGTCCGCAAACTGCGGATGTGCAAAAAATGGAAGGCGCCGTGTTGACTCCTAATGCTGGCCATACATGTAATGTTTGTGGAGAACCTCAAATACCAGGGCAGTACAAACACCCCACAATTGACCCCATTTTGGAAAGAAGACACCCCAAGGTATTCGCTGAGGGGCATATTGAGTCCATGAAAGATTGAACTTGGCGGAAAGTTAGCGGAAAGGGAGACTTTGTGAGAAAAAAGAAAAAAAAATCTATTTCCGCTAACTTGTGCCAAAAAAAAAAAATCTTCTATGAACTCGCCATGCCCTTTACGGAATACCTTGGGGTGTCTTCTTTCCAAAATGGGGTCACATGTGGGGTATTTATACTGCCCTGGCATTTTAGGGGTCGTAAAGCGTGAGAAGAAGTCTGGAATCCAAATGCCTAAAAATGCCCTCCTAAAAGGTACTCGTTGGACTTTCGGCCCCTTTGCGCATCTTGGCTGCAAAAAAGTGTCACACATGTAATATCGCCGCACTCAGGAGAAGTAGGGCAATGTGTTTTGGGGTGTCTTTTTACATATACCCAAGCTGGGTGAGAGAAATATCTCTGTAAATTGACAACTTTGCATAAAAAAAATGCCCTGGTATTTTAGGGGCCCTAAAGTGTGAGAAGTAGTTTGCAATCCAAATGTGTAAAAAATGCCCTGTGAAATCCTAAAAGTACTCATTGGAATTTGGGCCCCTTTGTGCACCTAGGCTGCAAAAATTGACAAAGTTGTCAATTTACAGAGATATTTCTCTCACCCAGCATGGGTATATGTAAAAATATACATATACCCATACTGTGTGTGAGAAATATCTCTGTAAATGACAACTTAAAAAAAAAAAATTATACAAAGTTGTCAATTTACAGAGATATTTCTCTCACCCAGCATGGGTATATGTAAAAATACACCCCAAAACACATTGCCCTACTTCTCCTGAGTACGGCGATACCACATGTGTGACACTTTTTTGCAGCCTAGGTGCGAAAAGGGGCCGAAAGTCCAACGAGTACCTTTAGGCTTTACAGGGTTGATCACAATTTAGCCCCGCCCAAAATGCCAGAACAGTAAACACACCCCACAAATAACCCCATTTCGGAAAGTAGACACCCCAAGGTATTCACTGAGGGGCATAGTGAGTCCGTGGGAGATTAAAAAAAAAATTCCCAGAAGTTAGCAGAAATGGAAACCTTATATATTTAATTTTTTTCTCAGAAAGTGTCATTTTCCGCTAACTTGTGAAAAATATTTTAATCATACATGAACTCACCATGCCCCTCTGCGAATACTTTGGGGTGTCTTCTTTATAAAATGGGGTCATTTGGGGGGTATTTTTACTATCCTGGCATTCTAGCACCTCAAGAAACATGACAGGTGCTCAGAAAGTCAGAGCTGCTTCAAAATGCGGAAATTCAGATTTTTGTACCATAGTTTGTAAATTCTATAACTTTTGCGCAAACCAATAAATATACACTTATTGGATTTTTTTTTTATCAAAGACATGTAGCACAATAAATTCTGACACAAACTTGTATAGAAATGTAATTATATTTGAACAATTTAACCAGAGAAAGTTAAAAATACACTTTTTTTTGAAAATTGCTGCCTATTTTGATTAATATCGGAAAAACAAAAAATCTTAGCAGCAATCAAATACCACCAAAAGAAAGCTGTATTTGTGAGAATAAAAGGAGGTAAAATTCATTTGGGTGGTAAGTTGTATGACCGAGCAATAAACCGTGAAAGTAGTGTAGTGCAGAATTATAAAAAGTGGTCTGGTCATTAAGGGGGTTTAAGCTGGGGGAGCTGAGGTGGTTAAATGATTGCAAATGCTAGATGCAGGCCAAGGACAAAAATGGCAATGTTTCTGTAAAAAAAAAATACTATTTTATCTTATATTATGCAGTTCAGAACCATGGAAATGGTAGTCAGGAGCACTTACCTAACCACAGACTAAAACAGGGAATGTATTGTTTCACACACTCACCTAATGAAAGCCAAAGAAATGACGTAGTCTGAATTCACTGTAATTGTCCAGTCGCAGTCCCTGCTGTGTGGATAAGGGTGAGGGAAATTTGGAGATAAAATAAAACCAGCAGAACCAGTGAGATTGCCACCACAAGGAGCTGGAAAACAAAAACAAAAAAGGGGTTAAGGACTGTGATTGCTCTTTTACGGTAGATAAGATCTATATATTTTTTTTAAGGAAATTTGCAATCAGAAAATGACCTATTATTTAAATTGTGCTTTTCTGTTTAATATATATTTGTAAGAGTTTTTGGTAATGTTATTTTTATATATCTATATTAAAAAAAAAGTTTTCGCACTGGCCACTAAGCTTAATAATAGGCGATGATTCTTGGTTTGTACAGAACACTTTACTGCAGTTACTGCTTATCTATACACAAAGGTAATATCATTAGAAGCCGGAATAGAAAGACAGATAAGACGGGATCCACCATTCACAATAGCTTATTTATTCTTTCCTTGTACAAAGTCCTCTGCACAGGTCACAGAGCATGCCTAGAAAACTCTCCCATATAGGTCAATGTGGTCCCCTCCTGACCATTGTGTCTATGGATCATAAAGCAATTTTTTTTATGCTTGCTAAATGCTGTTAAGATCAACTCTGGCAAAATAGCCTCCCTCATAATCATGTTCATGTTTCTAAATAGATTAGTAAAAAAGAATGTGTGTTGCTATCTGGTAGTAACTACAGATAAAATTTTTGGTGAAACATTTCCATTTTAATTGCCTCGATTACACATACAATTATTTAAAATGTGTTGTTTCTGGCTTTTTTTAGGTAATATAGAGAAGCCTTTTTTGAAAAATGGCAGTAAATATGCCAAAACATGCTGTATTTTGAAAACAAAATGTCAAAAAATGCCACAAAAATGATGTGTGAATTATGCAATAATTTGTATTGACTTCAAAGCAGCATCTGGCCACAAACTTAACAAAATGACTTAAAAAACAAAACTAAAGACACCAAAGATTACTGAGTGAGAAACACTAAATCATGCATTCTATAAGGAGGAATACGGATTCTGAACTGAGTTGACAAGATAAAGATAAATTCACACCTTACCTATACATGAGGGAGGACTAGGCTGCCAAAAGAAACGGTTATCCACTTGGATACAAGTAATTCTTTCTTCCCCTTGTAACTCATATCCAGGATCACATTGAAATATAACAGTGTCCCCAGGTTCTCGGCCATCACCATTCCTAGTCCCATTCATTGGAACACCAGGATCTCTACATGCAGTAGCCACTGAACCTGAAATGTAAAAGAGAAGTAAATTTTTTTTTCAATGATAGTCATTGATAATAGTCAAAGAATTATTGTTTGGCACTTAGGTTCAACTATATTGGTCTCTTTAATTAAAAAAAAAAGATTGCTCTATGGTAAGTAGATGTGTGTACAATTTACATTAAAGGAAATAATTAATAAACCCAAGCCATTTTTGAATAGAGCGAACAAACGGATGAGTGCTATTGACTCATTTGAGTATTAGAGCTGGACAAATCCAACTATGGACAAAATGGAAAATCATAATGAATAATAAAGATTAGAATAAATATATCTATAGGTCAAACGGGGAACAATAAACACTTCTCATGCCAGAGTCGCCAGACATTTTAACCCCCACATGGCTGGTGGATGGAAGATCACAGTTCTCTGGTCATATGAAATCTTTATTCACTGAAAACTGAACACTCAATTCTCCCCTTTATAAGGAGTACACTCCGGTCCACTCTATAGGTCAGATACTGATATTACCACATTACCAGTTTTATATTGTGAGCCATAAATGATGATAATTACAACCACAATTACCTATTCATGTACCACCAGACTCCTAAAAACCATGTGCCCATCTTCGTGGGTCATTCACAGTTGGAGTCAGGTGACTCCATTAATAGTATCTTGGTAAATATTTTTTAAAGGGTCGTGGAAGGTCTCTCTGGTGTGCTCAATGGCCAGGAGAGCTTAAAAAAGGATAGAGAGTCATAACTGGACTTGTGGGCCAGTTTTAACTCCTCTATGTTCTTTTACCACCAGTTAGAGCGATGTTTCTAAATCAGAGTACCATGGAGTAGACAAAACATTTGAGCCATGATCATGCTAAGATAAGGTCATGTAAGAGCCATGCATAATGTGGTATATCTGGCCCAATATTATCCTGCAAATAGTAGTATAAGAACAGGGGCGGACTGGGAACTTAAAGTGGCTCTGGAAAAAATACTAAAAAGTGGCCCCATTTTGTAGTTGGGTCCAAATTAATGGAAGGCAGGGCCGGCAATACCATATTGTGGCACATTATACCACCCCAACAGAGCCAAATACCACAGTCTCTTACAAAATACTGCCCCAGAAGCACAAAATACATCCCGAAAAACTTCCCCTGGTCAGTCCCCTGGGCATCGGCCCACCAGGATATTTCCCTGTAAGAGGTATGGCCAATCCGCCCCTGTATAAGAAGGAGGATGAGAAATGTATACAATGTTCATGCAGTGGATTTCATGTGGGTATGATATTATAGCTATACAAGATCGCAATATTTTTGAGTGTCTTCTGCATGGTAAGTCAGGAACCACAGCCTTAATTCCACTTTACAAGGCAATCAGGCAATTATGAGGAAACAGTTTGCTTCTAATAATTGCCTGTTCATCAGCGGATGTGAGAGCTGAGTTTATATGCAGCAATTATCTCCTTTGCATGTTGCTGCAATCACTCAGGCCCATACATTTTTTTTTTTTCTGGGCTGTTTACACAAATTGATCTGCTGCCCAGAAATGGTGAGTTTTGGGGTCAACATCAATAATGCTTTCACTTGATTAGCATCAGTTGATCTGCTGCACCTTTACACTGGGCAATTATCAGGAATGATAATTGTCAACAATTGTCCGGATTGTTAGCTCATGTAAAGGAGCCTTAAGAGGAAGATATATTTGCATTCATAGTTTAGATAAGGCATTTGTGAACTATACTAATCCTAAACTGTCTCTCACACAATATTTCAGGAATTTACACAGTCAAGTCACATTATTATGACCACCGACTAATATCCAGAGTAACCACCGTGTGCAGCATGGACAGCAGCTAGGCATCTACATTTGTCATCCTCTTTCTTATACTACCATATACAGTGTGATATTAGGCCAGATATATCACATTATGCATGACCCTTACATCACAGGGAGTGAGCCAAGAAGGTCCTGGGGGGTTGTCACAGGTTTATAGAGCCATGCTGACTGCAAAGAATTCCACAGCTCCCAGTGTTCCACATTTCTAGCTATGTGAAATGTCACATTGTCTTGCTGGTAGATCAGATTTGCCCCAAGGAAGACAATCAACATATATGGGTTTATGTGATCTTCAAGGATGGATTCATACCCAAATCAATCAAGGGTACCTTCAATATAGATGAGTAGGCTCAAATAGTTTGTGTTCTTCCAGCAATGGTTGCAGGCTGTTTCTCACCTGACACACCAAATTCTATTTGTTAAATGAAGCAAAAACATGAGTCATCGGAGAAGGAAACCCTTTGCCAATTATTGGAGGTCCAATTCAGATACTGCAGTGAAAATTTAAGTCTTTTCTGCAACAACAGTGACCATCCGTCTGCTTCAGAGCCCCATATGCAGTAGGGTTCACTGAGCTATATTAGACACACATCTGATAGCCTTCTGGTTCATTTACCTGCTCCACTATAGTCTGTCATACACCTCTCACATCAGTGGCATGTGGTTCTCAACAGTTTCCATACCAGGAATTCACAATGGTGCTATTTCTCCACTCATGTTACACTTTCACCACAGGAACATTTGAACAGTTCACATGCTGCGCAGTTTCAGAAATACTGTCACCCTTGGCCTGAAAGCCAATAATCGTCCCTTTTTGAAGCTATGATAAATTGACCCTTTTATCCATGACAGCAAAGAAAGGATATGTGTGCAGACATCCTATTATACACATTACATGCCGACTTAACCAGCTCATAACCCGCGGCTTCCTTCATGAGTTAAGTGTTGCCGATATCGAAAGTAGGAAGTGGTCATAATAATGTGAGTTCACTGTGTATGATACATTTAGAACATCGTGCACCTAACATGATGTTTTATATCTCAGTCAGGAAGGCAATGTACCTGGCTATAATCCATATACATTATGCAGTTTACAACTTCTATCATACACTGCCGATTGGAAAACCACAACGTAGTCATAAAACTCTAGAGATCATATTTTTTCTGTGCAGAAAACAAGGCAAAGTGCGTGAGCACCATTATTATTGATGTATCTCATCGGTGCCATCTAAGAAGTCTGATACGGGATGTACTTTGCTGCAGGGATTTCATTACACAAATTTAAATTGCTTTAATATTTTAATATGTGTAATATTTGAAGGAAAATTTATTTTAAGATTTTTTCTTCATTATATCTATTTTTCTAATATAATTTTTTTTTTTCATTTTATGAACTGGACGAAGCTTTCCACTTACAATAGCCATGACATCACAGCCTTCTGCTTAGTAGTATGGTTCAGTTACATGGCAGATACAAATGGCATACCTCTTCTGATAGAACAATTGCAGTATCATAGTTCTTGTTTCATAGGCGACATTCATTTATAGTCTTTTTTAATATGTAATGTTTTTGGCTAGTTGCACATTAGCCATCTTACTCATTTACATTTACTTACTCTCAAACATCCATTTTTTTTTAAATTCCTTTTACCTATATGTTAGAGATAATTCTTAAAAATATTAGTATGATCATTAGTAAAATTTTATTGCTATTACTATATTCTAGAGAAAAATAATATGACCATGCCTTTATAAAAGAGTTTTCTGTCATAATTTTTTAATTCTCTTGTATATCATGCTTGACCAGTCTTAGGGCTTACTCAAATAAGTGATTTTCATGGGCAGAGTAGACAGCACATTGACTGAATTGACTGAAATTTGGTCCAAAAAGTGCCCCAATTTCTCTGACAAATTGGGTATGGCATTCTGAGGTCTCCTAGGATTGTACCCAAACTCTTTCAAGCACTTTAATGCCAATACATCATTAGTAATATGACAGAGACAAGAGTCCTCCTAGCGGCAGCCAGACTGCTTATAGCATCTAACTGGAAAACACAAGGAAATCTATCCAACACTCAATGGTTAGGAAAAGTAGCCTCGATTTCCAGACTAGAAGAATTATCACACTGGGAACTGAGGACCCACAATAAATACATAAAGATTTGGACTCCCTGGGTAAACTGGACATCATCTAGAAAAAGCACACAATCTGTTCCTACTGTTCAGCATAGAAGTGGTTAACTTTAACTCCAGAGCTACCTAGCATGGAGTTGTGGGTCATCCCCCCCCACCCAATAAGTAAACTAAGCTCAGCCACTATTACTTAATGGTACCTCCCTTCTCCTCCCTCCCCCGCACCTCCCCTCTCTACCACCTTCTCCCTTTCTCCCTTCTCAACTCCTAATTCCGTCCCCGGTTTTTCTTTCCCTTTTTGATTATATGTTGTTTTTCGTATTATTCAAGGTTTCCCCTCTAGCAGGCATAGCCCCCTTGAGCAGCATCCAGCGAAGTAGCTTCCCTACGGCCCTGTGCTCAGCACCTTCGTACGAGTTACAGGACAGGGTACCCATGTGAGGGATGGGCACATTTGTCTGGAAACAGATCGGTGCAGTGCAAAGGAGCTGAGGAATCTTGCTCAATTAGACTTAGTGTAAACTCAAACATGAGGTTATTTTATAAGAAGCAGGCACAGTGATATGTTAGAGAGTCAAGTATCCTTTTCTGATGTTTTAGTTTTCTGCTAATATTATCTTTAAGGGCATACAAGTCCCTGGTAATTGTCATTGAATGTACTTAAAACATCATCACTTGTTTTCTCTGTATATGTGTCCTACTTTGCTGATATTTTCTGCTGATATGTCCTGCTACTTGTCTTGTAATTTCCCTTCTTTTGAAAAATCAATAAAAAGAATTTGAAAAAGAAAAAAGTAATATGACAGAGACATATATGGCTACAGGTAAATGGGTGGTAACTGGTGATAGCAAACACCATGTTTAATAACTGTACAATTTTTTTTTCGTGGCAGATGCCTTCTCCTCTGTCTTATGATATGGAAAATGGTAGCTGCCATTTTGAGTGATTTTGCGGGGGGAAATATTTGGAATATGGCAAAATTAGAACCTTTTGGGAAATATGTAATGAATTTGATTTGCGTAGAATTGATTTGCTCATCTCTACTTAATACTGAAACTTTAAAGTCAACGGACCAAATCACATGTCTGATTTTCTTCACAGACCATCAGTCCATGCAGATAGAATCTCAGCATGCACTATTTTAATCCAATTTTGATGTTATATCCACCTGTTCTACCCAATAAGTCCATGAAAAAAGGTTTAGCCCATGGATTCAATGAGTATGCAGTCCATTTTTACTGATTAGTTGCTAGATGCTGAGTGGGCATTATTCCTTTTCTTTTTTGAGGGAGGTGAAAATCGCATGCCATAGCGATGCTAAACAGATGGAGAAAACAGGCGTATGGATATGGAACTCAGTCGGAGATAATCCTGATTTAACTTGGAAGAAAAATTGTAAGTTATGAGCAGACAGAAGAATTTTACATTGCCTGTCTGAATGAGCCCTTAGCACATCAACCAGTCCTGATGAAGGGGGCAATAAATATAGACCCTAAGGCTTGAGACCACACTTACCAACATAATAATAATAATTATATAGAAGTATTAATTAAATATTATGTAATACCATTATGATATTGCTTATATGGACCTGTTATCTGCTCGTTGTAGGTTGGTATGAGTTGAGAACTGTATGGTGGTATTCTGTGGCACTGCTACTTAAGGTCCCTTTACATTGGATGTCAGAGCAACAGACTGTCAGGAAGGGAACATTCCTTCCTGACAATCTGCTGCTCACTGGTGGAGGAGACTTCTGTAGGAGCGATCGCTAATGGCATCATTCTGACTTGTTATTTGCCGGCAGCAGATGATGTTTTCATAGCACGATCTGGGAGGATTGGGAACGCAAAGTGGCCCTGGAAAAAAACAAAACAAAAGTGGCCCTATGTCGTAGGTGGGTACAAATTGACAGAAGGCAGGACCAACACAAGTACGCAGAGCCAACAATGCCATATTATGGCACAATATACTGCTTCAGCAAAACCAGTTAGCACAGGGCATCAAAAAATAATGCCTCAGTAGTACAAAATACCTCCCTAGAAGCTGCCCTTCAGTGGTGGACAATGCCAGCTGCCATATTCTGTCCTCTTACTCCAGTTATCTCAGGATGGCAATACAGTTGGAGTCATGAGTAGGGATGAGCGAACTTGCATGTTTCAAGTTTGGGTTCGCCGTTTGGGTTTAGGTATTTGTGCAATTCCGTTATGGATTCCGTTATCACGGAATATAACGGAATGCTATGACGGAATGCACCACAGAAGCCTTAAAGAGGCATTCCTTTATAATAGAAGTCAATGGGCAGCATAACAGGTCTGGATGGTTTCCGTTATGCAGGAGTCCTGTCTTGAAATATTGCTTCTTAACTTTTAGAATTCTTTTACATCACAAAGGTTAGTTCTACCACTACATGCCATGAAATAGGGACAATACTTCATCACATTTCTTGCTCTTTATTTTAGATATCATTTTGTGAATAAAATTATTATGTACTATGGTTATATTTCCAATATATTTGGCTGACCTGATCTCCAATCTTTTTGTATCAATAGCAACAACGTATTACACTAAAAATAAATAAGGTAATATTCTCTAAGGCTTCCCTTTTCTTTTTTGGTGAGATATGTTTATAATATTTATGTAAAAAATGGTGGATCTGAATGTAGTGTAAATTCACCTAACTCCATCAAGAAGTAATATTTATTATTGAACTTTACAATATCATTTATAATTGACAGTGAAATTTAGAAAATGTAATATACATTTATAACATCACGAGGGTATGGGTAGTAGAGATGAACGAATCGAAGTTGGCAAAATCGAATTAAATCCAAATTTCAGGAAAAATTTGATTTCCACTAAATCTGAATTTCCTCATGCTTCGTAGTAACAAATCAAATTTTTTCCTAAAATTGCTGCTGCATGTGTTAGCAAGGAAATACAGGCAGAGAAAGACTTCAGCAGGCGCTAGGGACAGTGGTAAAAAAGACTTTAAAACTTTTATTTTGCTGTATAGAAGTTCAGGAAAATGATAGGGAGGAATCATTCCACAGTATTGAAGCAGAACAGGGTTCAGTAGGGGAGTTTTCAGCCTGGGTAATAGGGACAATCCTATTACACCTTGCTTCACTGACTGCGGATCCAAATTGCCATTATATAGCTATGTAATTCTTTGTGGCGTGTATAAGTGGAAAAAAGTAAGGGCCTATTTGCCATTCAGCGGAGCAGTTATATGTTCTAAAGCCCTTTTTGGCGTGTATTAGTGGCAAAAAATATATATTATTTGCCGTTCAGTGGTGTAGTTATATGTTCTAAAGCCTTTTGTGGCATGTAAGTGGAAAAAAGTAAGGGCCTATTTGTCGTTCAGCGGTGTAGTTATATGTTCTAAATGCCTTTTTAAAACTGTATTGGTGGCAAAAAAATATGCATTATTTGCCTTCAGAGGTGCAGTTATATGTTCTAAAGCCCTTTTTGGCATATATTAGAGGCACACAAAAAAGTATTTGCCGTTGTGTGGGGAAGTGAGAAAATTAAAACCCTTTTTGGCATGTATTAGTGGCAAAAAAATATAAATTTGCCGTTTAGCGGTGCAGTTATATTTTCTAACGCACTGTTTTGCGTGTATTAGTGGCACAAAACAAAGTATTTGCGGTTGTGTGGGGAAGTGAGACAATTACATACCTTTTTGACATGTTAGTGGCAAAAAAATATATATTTGCAGTTCAGCGCTAAAGTGATATGTTCTAAAGTACTTTTTTGCGTCTATTAGTGGCACAAAAAAGTATTTGCCGTTGTGTGGTAAAATGAGAAAATTATAGCCCTTTTTGGCTTGTATTAGTGGCAAAAAAAAATATTTGCCGTTCAGCAGTGCAGTTATATGTACTAAAGAACTTTTTGGATTGTATTAATGGCAAAAAAATATATATTTGCCTTTCAATGGTGCAGTGATATGTTCTAGAGCTCTTTTTGGCGTGTATTAGTGGCAAAAAAATATATATATTTGCCGGTTACCGGTGCAGTTATATGTTCTAAAGCCTTTTGTGGCATGTAAGTGGAAAAAAGTAAGGGCCTATTTGCCGTTCAGCGGTGTAGTTGTATGTTCTAAATGCCTTTTTTAAACTGTATTGGTGGCAAAAAAATATGCATTATTTGCCTTCAGAGGTGCAGTTATATGTTCTAAAGCCCTTTTTGGCATATATTAGAGGCACACAAAAAAGTATTTAGCCGTTGTGTGGGGAAGTGAGAAAATTAAAACCCTTTTTGGCATGTATTAGTGGCAAAAAAATATAAATTTGCCGTTTAGCGGTGCAGTTATATTTTCTAACGCACTGTTTTGCGTGTATTAGTGGCACAAAACAAAGTATTTGCGGTTGTGTGGTGAAGTGAGACAATTTCAACCCTTTTTGACATGTTAGTGGCAAAAAAATATATATTTGCAGTTCAGCGGTAAAGTGATATGTTCTAAAGTACTTTTTTGCGTCTATTAGTGGCACAAAAAAGTATTTGCCGTTGTGTGGTAAAATTAGAAAATTATAGCCCTTTTTGGCTTGTATTAGTGGCAAAAAAAAATATTTGCCGTTCAGCGGTGCAGTTATATGTACTAAAGAACTTTTTGGAGTGCATTAATGGCAAAAAAATATATATTTGCCTTTCAATGGTCCACTGATATGTTCTAGAGCTCTTTTTGGCGTGTATTAGTGGCAAAAAAATATATATATTTGCCGGTTACCGGTGCAGTTATATGTTTTAAAGCCTTTTGTGGTGTGTATAAGTGGAAGAAAATAGGGACTATTTGCCGTTAAACAGTGCAGTTATATGTTCTAAATCCCTTTTTGGCGTGTATTAGTGAGGGAAAAAAGGGCTTTTTAGCCAATGTCTGGTCAAGTGAGAAAATGACAGACTTTTTTGGGGTCTTATAATTTCCTTTTTATTTATTTATTTGATCTAACAGTATTCCAGACAGAGAAGTGCTAGGCACTGCACAGGGGAGTGGTAGAGGCCTAAATGTTTCTGGCGCAGGCACAGGTCGCAGCAGAGTAAGGGGGCGTGGCATCAGGAGTTGCAGCGAAAGGCCTGAGCACCCGGTGTCATCTAGTAGTCGTGTCTTGACCAGCAACCCAGCGGTTCTTGAATGGTTGACTCGGTCATCTACTTCGTCCCAAGTGACATCAGACACCCCCAGCCAAGAGTCCTTTTCTGTTCTCTCAGCCAGACAAGTATTATATGCTGTGGGCTCAGCTCCACTATACAGCGAGGACAAGCTACTAGAGGACAGTCAACAGCTACTGGCCAGCCAAGATATGGAGGAGACATCCGCCGCTTCCTCCGGTAGGCGGGCAAGCAGTGATGAGGAGAATGACATGGGAGCTGCGAGCAGAGACCGTTGGGAAGGACATCAGTGACGTGCAGGCACTACTCGATGATGTTGATGTAGCTGATCGCACTTGGGCGAATTAGGGATTTCATTATCATCGGGAGTAGAGGGTGGCAGCTTGCCCGTAAGGCAGCAGAGAAGCCAGCAAGTCGCTAGAGTGGCCGGGAGTCCGCAGGGTGGCAGAAGTGGGAGGTCGGGAGCCAAACATGCCCAGTGTAGACCACCTGCTTAGCAGGAGCCTACCTGATCGGAAATTAGTAGTGCAGGGGTTCACGGAAGCAGCAGCGGTAGCAGTCAGAGTGTTGGGGGGAAAATCACCTAGTCGGCGGTGTGGCAGTTTTTTGTTAAGCCGCAGGACTAGGTGAATATGGCCATTTTTTGAATCTGTGTGCAGAAGGTGACGCGTGGCCAGGGTGCCAATGTTGGCACCATGGCCCTGCATCAACATATGCAGCGTCACCATAAAGTCTGCTGGTCCGCATGCTCCTGCTCCTCCTTCTACTCCTCGTCAGTCATTCCATCAGAAATCAATCACTGAAGAGATTGCCAAGAGACAACAGTATGCATGCACTCATCCAACTGCGCAGAAGCTGAATGTGTTACTGGTCAAGTTGGCAACTTGGCCAGGTGACGCCGCTTCCTCCTCCACGTTCTCACGCTGATTGTCCTGCGACAATGTCCGCCTCTGCCTCCTCATCCTCCACCGTGTCCTCAGCCTATACTGCAGGGACAATTCACAGTGCCCCTCCAGCATGCCACATGTGCAGGGCATGGCGGTGACATGCTGTTCCTGGGCAAACAGAGTCACACAGGGGAGGAGTGAAGGCAGAGGCTTTACAGACAGGATCCGTTTTTTGGGTGTTATTGTTCTGATGGATCAGAGGAAGGGCAAAATAATCAGTGACGTCAACACAACTTACTGCTGACACCTTCTCCGCCCTGTCAGGGGGGCTCTACTTGTATAAGTGTTTAATAGAACAGGTTCTGTCGACATCTATGTGGAATCAGCTGATGACAGTGTAAAAGGAGTGTGCTTCTTCTTGACGCTAACATTGACCTGTAATTTATTTGGTCAGTTTTGGCCCTGTAACTGCCCAAATAAGTGAAGTGTGCAGTGATTCTAAGAGCGACGCCTGTCATCTGCATGTCATACGGACTCACAGTATTATTTCATTACCACAGCAGACTCCCTATGCATGTTACTGCAAGGCACAGTGTTCTACATCACTATAAAGACATTTTTTTTATGTGATTCGCCTCAAATAAATTCGGATCAAATAAAATAAAACCAGCCAAATCGAAATTTTTTGAAATTTGCTAATCTCTAATGGGTAGCAATCTAATAAAGAAAGCACAATGCTTTGGTAATTATCTTATTTTTTTCAAATAAAAAATGAAGTCATCTTAAAACATCCTGAATTACAATATTTAATTAAAAAATTATATTTGAAGAATTTCACACCTTAATATGACATGAAATTAGCAAGCTATACATTTTGAAGGCTTTATTAGTGTTTGATCTGTACATCAATGAGATAATTATCTCTTTTGTATTTACTATATTAAATGCCAAATTAAAAATATTAACATGATAGATATTTAACAGAAATGCATGAACCTACCAGTAAAATAAATATAACACAAATCAAAGAGAAACTCTTTTTGTCACTGGTGGTGAGCTTGTGTTTATACACAGCAGCACAGGCTGGTGCTTCTTTCTATAGTGTCAAAGCACGACCACCATTGATTCATTGCAGAGTGGTCGTAACCATGGAAACAGGCAGTGTATAATGTGACGGAAAATGTAATCAAGCCAGCAAAGGAGGCAATATGGATAATCACAATACATGAGTAAGTGATTTGTATTAACTTTCTCTATATAATAAATGCTATTTGCTGAAGTGACACAACCCCTTTAAGTGTAAAATGCAGGACTTAATAAGCACTCCTCATAGTCTTTTATGTTGAGAAATAGTCTAGTAAGTAATTGACGCATGCTTGCAGAATATGGATCAGCAGAAAATGATCAATATTATTTTTAAAAGTATTCACAAAAAATAAACACTGAAGAAAAAGATGCAAAGGATGCACTGCCAATTTGTACGTATCATTTTTCTATATCACTATCATCATCTATCATTGAAATAGGTGGATAATTAGCTTAAAACATTTCTACATTATTCCAATTTAAAACTGAAGGCACCTTTCTACAGAAATTATCCGTTATTAGACCCTGAAGCTGACCCTTAGTGACATGGGACAATTCTATCTTGCTTCAGTAGAGTCAGGGAGCAGATATATTAATTAACAGATGAGAGCCAAGGGCAGACAGACACGTCATCGGTGGGGCCAAATTGACAGGTGGAGAGACCAATACAAGTTGGCAGGGACGACTCAAGTAGGTGGGGTCAGAAATACAATAGTGCAACACAACATAAGGCTCCAGTAGAACTAAATACCATAGTGCATAACAAAATACTACCCCAGCAGCACAAAATGTGCTCCAAGAAGCAGCACTTTGTAGTGGTGCAAAAAGCTATTTGAGGACACCTGCGGCTGCCGGCCAGGTACATCAGTATCAGATGTTATTTAACACTAGGAGTCCCAGGATGCTATGTACCTTGCTGGCGAGGGCTTAAAGAGGGCTTGGGCAGTGCACTGGACATCAGCCCACTAGGAAGTTTCCCTGTAGGTAGAAGTAAAAACACTCACTCTAAGCACTGGTTGTTAGCTAACTACTAGTGTTGAGCACAAATATTCGAATAGCGAATATTAATCGCAACTATCGCAACTTCGCAAATTTGCGAATATTTTGAATATAGTGCTATATATTCGCTATTTCGAATATTCGTCATTTTTTTACATCTGAAAACATGATTCCAAACTGATTCTTTCTTGTGGGTCAATGAGTCATTGACCCACAAGCAACTTAAGCAGGAAGGAATCATGTTTTCATATGGAAAAAAAAATGATGAATATTTTAAAAAAAACTAATATATAGCACTATATTCAAAATATTTGTTATTTAGAATATTCACATTATTTTTACCTATCTGTACAGTTGTTCGCATACTCCTCCCCGACAAGCGTGCCCGTCACCATGGGAACGCCTGTGGGTTAGAAAATACCATCGTATCTGAGTTTTCCCTGAGATCGTGAAAACTCGGATCCGATGGTAAAATCTAACCCACAGGCGTTCCCATGGTGACAGGGACGCTTATCGGGGAGCAGTATGCCAAAGTGGAATAACAGTACAGATTGAAACAAAATGACAAATATTCTAAATAACGAATATATTCGCTATATTGCTATAACTTAGTTTTTTAGAATATTCATCATATTCTAAAAAACAAAGTTATAGCAATATAGTGAATATTCGTAAAATATACATATAGACTGCAATTTAGCTAATATAGTGCTATAGAATAATTTTATTTATAGTGTACATTTTTTCCAAAACTGAGGTTCAGAAGAGACAAAAAAAATTTGACTATAAAAAAAGATTATAGCACTATATTAGCTAAATTGCAGTCTATATGTGTATTTTACGAATATTCGTTATATTGCTATAACTTCGTTTTTTTAGAATATTCTAAAAAACAAAGTTATAGCAATACAGCGAATATTCGTAAAATACACATATTAGCCTTATACAGTTAAAAGAAAATCGCATATTATTCGCGATAAATAGAATAATGACGAATATTCGATTTCTCCTGAATTAAAATACTAATGACTTTTCCTTAGTATGGTGTGGCTGTGCCTGAGATCGCAGATGTGCATGTGTACAGAGCAATTGAAAGAATTAGGGTACTTTCACACTTGCGTTGTTGGATTCCAGCAGGCAGTTCCGTCGCCAGAACTGCCTGCCGGATTCGGCAATCTGTATGCAAACGGATACCATTTGTAGACGGATCCGGATGCGGAGTATTTTTTTCTCCAGAATGAATCAACAAATCACTAAGTGAAAAGTATCATTACATTCAACAGAGCTAGCCGTACAAGAGATTGTGCCTGGTTTATCGGTGAATTTCCTGGTGATAAACTTCCTTTAATATTTCTGAAAATTAGAAAACAAGTAAACAATAAACACGCTAAACGAGTAACTATAAGGATAATAATAACTTACTTGAAAACTGAATTGCAAATCCTGATTTGCTGATGTAAAAGTCGGTGTCAAATTGGATGGTAACAATATTAAGAGTGCTGTGAATTCCTTCTGGAACGAGGGAGCCACTAATTTCTTTGAGTAGCATTTCATTTTCTAGAGGTCCGTCCCAAACTCGCAGGATGTCATGCGATGCTTCTGTGTCGAATGCAAGGAACTGAAGACTGTATATGAAAGAACAAAACAATCTAGTAGTAACTTATAGTAGCACATAATAACAATAAGCAGCCGACAGAAGTTTCACATTTTATCATTGACGTTTATATTCTGCAGTGCTTTCAAATTGACCAGTAGACACTAGCAAAGAAAAGAACAGTAGAAACGTAGATAATATTTGCCAATAGTTTTTACGTGAACCATAAAGGAATGTGGCTTTTCTTAAAAGTACATACCATCTAGGAGGAATAAAAATGAAGATACAATAGGCTGAAATACATGTCTGGGAAAAACAATTGGTGACTTGTAGATGCCAGGAGGGACACTAGGATGCTAACAAATGTACAAACTAAAAGCAATGTGGGTGGCAATAAATGTACAATGGGGCACATTTATTAAGACCGGTGTTTTAGACGCCTGTCTTAATATCCCCTTTAGCTGGTGGTGGATCACTGAAGTTATGTAAAGGCGCTGGCCTCTACATAAATTTGGCACATTCAGAGCCAGTTCTAAATGTAAGACACCTTCGTTTCTGTCTTAGATTTGGACTATTTTGGGAAATTTTTAGGACATTACAAACAAATGTATCTCTGGGACTATATATGCTGAGCTATTTTCTATGCAGCCAAGGAAAGGATTAACAAGATGCAAGTGCTTTATAAGCTGCTGTCCATCCACAGAAAGGGAAGAGCCAAGTCTTCCAGAAAAGCAGATAAGTGAGTAAAAAAGAGCTTGAAATTTGTGAGATAACTCTCTTACATTCAGGACCTGCCAACCATTGATAGGACGTTGTTCATGCCATGTAAAACATTCTTTATGGATGTAAGAGATTATCCTAGCCTCTTTTTAAGAGCCCTTATTTTTCATAGGGTATATATATGTGTGTATATATATATATATATATATATATATAGTAGTTTGATCCCAAACTACTGTAGATAAAACAAGATTTCTAGATACTTAACAGAAACTTTGCTTAAAGTGCTCAGTCACGGCACACACGATGGATTCTGAGTTAACCTGAGTTCAGAGAAAGTCACATAAGGTAAGTTTGTGATTTCATATTCCATCGTCAATTACCTTTCAATTTGTTTTAACATAAAAATGAGATCAGTATCCCGATGTGATCATTTCTCATTGTTCTTAAAAAGAACTGTTTAATGGGAACATTTGCTAGAGAAAATGACAGTAATGGAAAGAGACAGTAAATCGCTGTCGAGATGTCTGATAGTTTATTTTATTATTGTAGCCTTTCATATTCTAAATCCATTCTAGTGTTCTCACCATAAAGAAGCTATGAATCAAGGGGCTAGTTTATGGGGCCTCAAAGGTGATATAGTATTCATGCCTGGGGAACCAAAACCTAAAAAGCCTCATCAACATAAATATTCACCAAAATTATAAATAACACATAGTAGGTTGCGGCCCTGTTACATATCTTACTTTGCAGTCCATTCTTATTCTTTTGAGCAAGGCTAGATTTGTTTACCAAGTTAAAGAGTCAGTTGGCTGTCATTATCCTGTATCCAGTACCCACTGGAAAAGAGGGTGGTTTGTTTGTGACATCCTGGCACTGCCTCAACTTACCGTCCCTCCCCCCCCCTCCCCCCAGCAATACTCACTGGCATCAACAAATATTGTGCACATCAAAAAAATACTTAAATAAATAAATAATAAGGATAGAGCTCACCAATATCAGTCTCCACATCAGACCCATATTAGTCCATACCATGGACATATGGCATATATGAAGGGGAGGGGGTGGGCTGCTTGCAGAACAAGAAGCCATAAAGACAATCAAAAAGAGGAGGTGAATAGCCCAGCACCACAAATTTAAAAATGCAAATACCTTCATTCATTTTTCATATCAAAAACCAAAGTTGGTATGGTAGTTCACTTAAGTGTTACGTGTAGACATAGAGATACTAAAAAATTTGAAGCAATCTCAGCCACCATATGTGAACACCAAATCAATGGGTGCATTCTATTGGTTTATGATATTATGCATTTTGCCTATTGGGATTGTTTTAATTGATTTTTAGTGCCTCTGTGTCCACAGCTATGAGTAAGAGTCTTAGAGCTTGAAATGCAGTAGTGGAACACTGCACCAATTTAACTTTTAAGTATGAAGATTTAATAAAATTATTCGAACCTTAAGCTTACAGTAAAAGAGTAAAATAAAAGTGAACAATCAGATTTCCTAATTATGGAATGCACATTGATATATATATATATATGTATATATATATATACAGGGTGGGTCTATGGATACACCTTAATAAAATGGGAATGGTTAGTGATATTAACTTTCTGTTTGTGGCACATTAGTATTTGTAAGGGGGGAAACTTTTCAAGATGGGTGGTTACCATGGCGGCCATTTTGAAGTCAGCCATTTTGAATCCAACTTTTGTTTTTTCAATAGGAAGAGGGTCATGTGACACATCAAACTTATTGGGAATTTCACAAGAAAAACAATGCTGTGCTTTGTTTTAACGTAACTTTATTCTTTCATGAGTTATTTACAAGTTTCTGACCACTTATAAAGTGTGTTCAATGTGCTGCCCATTGTGTTGGATTGTCAATGCAACCCTCTTCTCCCACTCTTCACACACTGATAGCAACACCGCAGGAGAAATGCTATCACAGGCTTCCAGTATCCGTAGTTTCAGGTGCTGCACATCTCGTATCTTCACAGCATAGACGATTGCCTTCAGATGATACGAGATGTGCAGCATCTGAAACTACGGATACTGGAAGCCTGTGATAGCATTTCTCCTGCGGTGTTGCTATCAGTGTGTGAAGAGTGGGAGAAGAGGGTTGCATTGACAATCCAACACAATGGGCAGCACATTGAACACATTTTATAAGTGGTCAGAAACTTGTAAATAACTCATGAAAGAATAAAGTTACGTTAAAACCAAGCACACCATTGGTTTTCTTGTGAAATTCCCAATAAGTTTGATGTGTCACATGACCCTCTTCCTATTGAAAAAACAAAAGTTGGATTCAAAATGGCCGCCATGGTCCCCACCCATCTTGAAAAGTTTCCCCCCTCACATATACTAATGTGCCACAAACAGGAAGTTAATATCACCAACCATTCCCATTTTATTAAGGTCTATCCATATAAATGGCCCACCCTGTATACATATATATTAGTGTTGAGCGAGAATGCTCGGCCAAATACTTGTCTGGCTCGAGCATCGCTATGCTCGGCACATGGCGGTACTTGGCCGAGTACTGCATGTATTTGAGCGCCATGCTCGAGTCTCCTCCCCATACACATTTTGCGGATGCTAATGAGTCAATAAACATGCAGGTAAGTACTGCCATCACTGTAATGCCAGTAGCCATGTTGGCTACTGGCATTACAGTGATTGGTTGGCCGGAACGCGTCATCGGGTGCTATATAGCACCCGATGATGCGGGTTCGGCTCATTGCGAGGCAGGAAGAGCTGTGCTTAGGAAGGGACAAATAGTGTAGGGAGTTTATGATAGCATTTTATTCAATTTTAAAACGTTTCAAAGACCCAAAAGTCTTTTTAAGGACTATTGTGTGTGGTGGCAGCAATTTAATCTTGCAAAGTAGTATTCGTTTTTTTTTCTCCATACTTTGCGATTCTTTTTCTATAGAGGGTGTCTGCAGTTACTTGTGCCATCTGTTCAACAATACCTTCTGTGGGTCAGGAGCAGAGATAGGAAGAATATTATTGAATACAATTATATTTTTTCCATAATTTATCCACATTTTTCCTATAAATGGTCCCTGAAGTGAATTGTCACATCTGTGCTGCAATAGCGTGTGTGTGTCAGGCCCAGATATTGGGAAAAATATTAGTGACAACAAATATATTTTTTCCATAATTTATCCATAATTTTCCTATAAATGGTCCCTGAAGTGAATTGTCACATGTGCGCTGCAATAGCGTGTGTGTGTCAGGACAAGAGATAGTAAAAATATAAGTAAAATCTATTTTCCTTTTTCCATACTATTACGTACTTTTTCCATATACTGGGCTTGCTGTGAACTGTGACATCTGTGCCACATCTTGTGTGTCAAACGTGCATATAACATTTAATATGAATAAGGCGAGCATTAAGGGACAGAGAAGTGGCCGTAATGCTGATGGTGCAAGCAAAGGCCGTGGCCCTGGGCACGTTGAAACTGTGCCTGCAGCCAGAGCACAAGAAAAACAATCATCCAAGATACCTAGCTTAATGTACCAGTTTGCAGGGCGGCGCAGGACACCACTCTTGAAGTCAGCCCAGTGCAAGCAGGTGGTCAGTTGGATTGCATCAGATAGTGCTTCCAGTCGGTTAAGCACCACCCTGTCTTCCACCAAGTCCAGTCTCAGTAGCCAGGAGTCTGGTCCACACAATCCTCACCCTGATCCTCCTTCCTCCCACCATTTACAGTCTGGCCAAACAAGTTATCCCACACTCGGATATTCCGAGGACCTTTTTTCATCGCCATTAATTAATTTGGGCCTCTCGCCAAGCACGCTTGGAGAGGGACCTGAGATTTGTGCCCCGATTCCCAACCTCTTGAGCATCCAGAGTCGCAAGAACATGACGCTGGGGAACGTTAATTAGTGTTTAATGAGGTGGATGATGATGAGACACAGTTGCCAATGACTCAACCGCAATTACTGTCTCAAGAGGTTGAGGAAGAGGATTACACATAGTTGTCAATCACTGAGGTTGTGGTTAGGTCAACAAATCAGGAGGATGATCAGAGTGAGGAAGTGGAAGAGGAAGTGCTGGACGACGAGGTCACTGACCTAACCTGGGAAGGTCGCAACAAGCCGAGCGAGGAGAGCAGTACAGAGGGGGGGGATCTGCAGCACGGCAACAGACTGGAAGAGGCATTGGGAAGGCAAAAGGTAGAAGGCGGGCACCACCGAACAGGCCCACAACTGTTCCATGGAGCACCCCATTGCGTAAATTTCCCTTGCCAAGGGGTAGGTGTTCGGCAGTATGTTGCTTTTTTGAGGAAAGTGTGGATGACAAAAGAATAGTAGTTTGCAACCTGTGCCACACCAAAATGAGCCAGGGCGTGAACACTAGCAACCTCACCACCACCAGCATGATCCGCCACATGGCATCAAAGCACCCTAATAGGTGGGCCGAACGCCTGGGTCCACAATCTGTGTCTGCGGGTCACTCCACTGCCTCCTCTTCACCTATGGTACGTGCTGGCCAATCGCCTGTCGAAGGCACAGGCGAGGATACCTCCTGCCCTGCACCTGGACCTTCGCAAGCACCATTAGCGACCACATGCACTTCCCTGTCCCAGCGCAGCGTCCAAATGTCATTACCCGATGCATTTGAACGCAAGCGCAAATACCCAGCCACCCAACAACAGGCCATAGCACTAAATGTGCAGCTTTCCAAATTACTGGCACTGGAAATGTTGCCATTTTGGCTTGTGGAAACAGAGGCCTTCCGCAGCCTGATGTCGGCAGCGTCCTTCGTTACGCAGTGACCCGGCCGCCACTATTTTTAAAAGTGTGCTGTGCCAGCCTTACACCAACATGTGTCCCTTAACATCACACGTGCCCTGACCAATGAAGCTACCGGGAAGGTCCACTTAACCACGGACAGATGGACAAGTGCTTTCGGCCAGGGACGCTACATTTCCCTGATGGTGAATGTTGTGGAGGCCGGGAGCGACTCGTACCCTAGGATGGCACAGGTGCTACCAACGCCAAGGATTGTGGGCCCCAATTCCATCAGGGTTTCCGCCACCACCTACGCTAGTGGATCCAACCCCCACTTCTCCTCCTCCGCCTCCTCCCCCACTTCCATCTCCGAATTATCCGCGTGTAGCACCAGTCAGTCATCAGTTGGTAGCTCGAAGCAGTGTAGCACTGCAGTGGGGAAGCGGAAACAGGCCGTGCTGAAGCTGATATACCTAGGTGACAAACAGCACACCGCCGCAGAATTGTGGCAGGGGATAAGAGACCAAACTGAGCCATGGCTCTTGCCACTCAACCTAGAACCAGGCATGGTTGTGTCTGACAATGTCCGTAACTTGGTGGCGGCTTTGGAGCTGGGCAACCTTAGACACGTCCCATGCCTTGCCCACTTATTCAACCTTGTGGTTCAGCGGTTTCTAAAAACATACCCAAATTTGCCTAAGCTACTGGTGAAGGTGCGCCACGTGTGTGCACATTTCTGCAAATCACAGACAGCTTCAGCCGGTCTGTCAACGCTGCAGCAGCGCTTGAAATTGTCAGCTCACCAGGTGTTGTGCGACGAGAGCACATACTGGAACTCCATATTCCACATGTTGGCCAGGCTTTGTAAGCTGCAGAAGGCAGTTGTGGAATACTAGCTGCAACATGGTCATCACCTTTCCAGTCAGCTTCCGCTATTCACAAGCGAGGAGTGGGCATGGATGTCTGACCTTTGTGAGGTTTTACGCAACTTTGAGGAATCAACACAGATGGTGAGCGGCGATAATGCTATTATCAGCGTCACCATCACACTTCTGTGTCTTCTCAAATGCTCGCTGCTCACAATTAAGGATGACACTTTGCATGTGGAAGAGGTGGAAATGGGGGAAGACATTACACAGGTTAATGATAGCCAGACCACCCTCAGTTCGTCTTCTTAGCGCGAATTGGAGGCTGAAGAGGAGGAGGAGGAGCAGGAGACGGATGCCTCAGCTACAGAGGGTAGTACCCATGGAAGTTTTATTCCATCTGTTCTGTGTGGGTGGGCAGAAGAGGAGGAAGAGGATGAGGAGATTGGAAGTGATCCTCCTGATGGCGACAGCGAAGTCTCGCATGTTGGTACTCTGGCACACATGGCTGACTTCATGTTTGGCTGCCTTTCCCGTGAACCGCGCATTATATGCATTTTAAACAACACGGATTACTGGTTGTTCACCCTTCTCGACCCCCGCTACAAAGAGAAATTCTCATCTCTTATTTCTCTGGTGGAGAGGACGAGCAAAATGGTGCAATACCAGAAGATCCTTGTTGAAAAATTGCTCCAAAATTTTCCATCTGACAACGCTGGCGGCAGAGTCCGTAGTTCCTTGGCCAACCGAGGAGGAGAGACAAGGGGAACACACAGCAGTTCCAACAGAGGCAGGGAAACACTCTCCAAAGCCTGGGACAGTTTCATGACACCCCGCCAGCACCCTCACCCTGATGTGCGGCCTACTGCCACAAAGAGAGAAAATTTTTGGAAGATGGTGAAGGAGTACATAGCAGACCGTGTCAGCGCCTTACAACATCCCTCAGTGCCTTACAACTACTGGGTGTCCAAGATGGACACGTGGCATGAACTGGCGCTCTACGCTTGGAGGTGCTGGCCTGCCCTGCCGCCAGCATTTTGTCTGAGCGTATATTTAGTGCTGCTGGTGGCATTATAACAAATAAGCATATCCGCCTGTCAACTGAAAATGCTGACAGGTTGACTCATATAAAAATGAACATAGATTGACCATGACTTCTTGACTCCACCAGAGGAATGCTGATGAACATAAAGGCACTTTACATGTGTTGTTTTTAATGTAGTTAATAGACTGTATTCCCATGCACCCCTTCCACCACAAACAAGGGTATATGGTTGAATCTTCCTTTTCTCATCCTCCTTCTCCTCTTCCGTCATATCAACATGTATTGCTTATTCGTCACATATAATGCCCTTGCATATACGGCCTACAAATTTAATTTTTTAGAGGGTTTGCTCACCAGCAGGCCTTCACATATAATTTTTCAGAGGGTCCACTCACCAGCACGCCCTCACATATAATTTTTTAGAGGGTCCACTCACCAGCACGCCCCCACACATATAATTTTTTAGAGGGTCCACTCACCGGCACACCCTCACATATAATTTTTTAGAGGGTCGGCTCACCAGCAGGCCCTCACATAAAATTTTTTAGAGGGTCCACCCACCAGCAGGACTTCACATATAATTTTTTAGAGGGTCCACTCACCAGCAGAACCTCACATATAATTTTTTAGAAGGTCCACTCACCAGCAGGCCCTCACATATAATTTTTTAGAGGGTCAGCTCACCTGCAGGCCCGCAACTCAAATCTTTTACAGGGTCAGCTCACCTGCAGGCCCGCAACTCAAATCTTTTACAGAGTCAGCTCACCTGCAGGCTCGCAAATCAAATCTTTTACAGGGTTAGCTCACCTTCAGGCCCGCAACTCAAATCTTTTACAGGGTCAGCTCATCTACAGGCCCGCAATTCAATGTGAATGAGGCCCTCCTTTAGGTGATATACCGGTTGTATCGGAGTGCCTCTTCCTTGTAATTTTTTGCAGCACTTGCACTTTATATACAAGTAAATAGAAATAATGTTTTCAATCAATTTTTCCGATAAAATTGATTTTTTACTTTGGTTTTGCGCGTAAAACCTTAATTAGATTGTGGGCCTGGAGATCAGTTTAAGGCCTTTTAAGCAGCAGAAGCAGAAGCATGGTGATAAAAATTAGTGGCAATGTGACATACTGTGGAGATGGCAGCATGAGGAGGCCACATAGTGGCACAATGACAGAGTCTGGATAAAAGACTGAGGCCACAGAATGTTTAAAAAGATGCAGATGGAAACAAATCTGTGGATCTGTATGATGGTCACTTGCAGATTAATGCAGACCAGGGGTATAGCTATTGGGGAAGCAGGGGAAGCTGCAGCTTTGGTACCCTGACCCAGAAGGGGCCCATCCAGGAGGAGGAGGTCTAAAGGATTTGGTCAGGGCCCCCTCAACAGTAGTACACAATGAAATTATATACAGTGACAGTATAGACAGTGTATAAAACGGATGGGACAGCTGCCAGCCCTGGTCTGAAAGAGCAATCTTTACTAGCCACATGAATGGGGGCGGCATGAAAGGAAGGGGTCGCTAAAAAACTACTGTGGGATGGAGCCCCATTCAAAAATTTGCTGTGGGGCCCAGTCATTTCTAGCTACACCACTGATGCAGCCCACAAAACCAAGTTGGGTTTATCGATTCCAAAACCTTAATTATATTGTGGGCCTGGTGATCAGTTTAAGGCCTTTTAAGCAGCATCATCAGCTGCATGGTGATAAAAATGAGTGGCAAGGTGACATGATGTGGAGATGGCAGCAAGAGGAGGCCACATATTGGCACAATGACAGAGTCTGGATAATAGACTGAGGCCACAGATTGTTGAGAAAGATGCAGATGGAAACAAATCTGTAGAGCTGTATGACGGTCACCTGCAGAGAAATGCAGCCATCAAAATCAAGTTGGGTTTGTCGGTTCCACTTCAGCTCACCAGCAGGCCCGCAACTCAAATATTTTAAAGGGTCAGCTTACCTGCAGGCCCTCAGATAATTATACCTAATAGGTAATTTGATCGCATGCTGCCTTGCTTGGATGTGTTAGCCGTAGCCGTTTCTCAGGCTCCCTCTCCGGAATCAAACACTGATACCCCGTTTCCCGTAGTTACAATGGTTTTGAGCTGACTGTTACATAGAAAGTTGATAGGGAAGATATCCAAATGGATTGTGGACGTCACAGGGACGTGCGATCAGGCAGAAGTTATCTAGAGTCAACAAAGCGGTAGCAGGGCCTCTCCTGTATAACGTTTCCTCATCCAAAATACCGCAGTGACATTCCCTGTAATTTTTTATTACTCATTCCAATAACAGGGCATCTTAAGAGTCCTGTATTGTTATTTATCGTCACTACCTTCACAAGTCAGGAGTGTGTGATTTGCGCGCCACCAGCTTGCCTTCCTTGGATGTGGTTGCCGTTTCTCAGGCTCCCTCTCCGGAATCAAACACTATTTCCCCGTTACCCATAGTTTACAATGGTTTTGAGCTGACAATTACATCGAAAGTTGATAGGCCAGACATCAGAATGGATCGTCGCCGTCACAGGGACGAGCAATCGGCCCCAGGTTAACTAGAGTCACCAAAGCGGCAGCAGGCCATGGCCAATAATGTTTTAAAAGGTCAGATCAGCAGGCCCTTGCTCCTAATGTTTTTGAGGGTCATCAGCTGGCCATCAATCATAATTTTTAAAGGGTGTGTATGATGCCCTCCTTTATGTGTAACTAAGGGTGTATCGGAGTGCCTCTTCCTTGTAATTTTTGGCAGCACTTGCACTTTTTATACAAGTAAATATTCAGGAAAGAATGTTTTCTATCAATTTTTCCTCTAAAATCCATTTTTTCCCATGGTTTTGTGCATATTATTGTCATTATGTAAAAGTGGCATAATATTCAGACAGCATAGTTCCCAGCAGTGACCAGCGAGTCCGAGATGCAATCATACATCCTCCCCATGCTGTTACAGAACCATTTCGGTGGTGTTACCAACAATTTCTGACATTTTCTTATGAACCAGGCAACCTCCCCTCTTCAGAGCAGGGGGTACCTGGTTTAATGCTCGGGTTCTCCCATTGACTTCCATTATACTCGGGTGCTCGGTCGTGTACCTGAATATTCCGATGTGTTCGGCCCGAGCACCCGAGCACTACGGTGCTCGATCAACACTAATATATATATATAGATCTATATATGTATATCCCTTTCGCTACCAGTTCCGGGAGCATTACCGGCGTCCCCTGTGGCCAATGGGGATGCTGGTAATTGATTTGAATGGGCTCAGCTTCGCTGAAGAGGCTTAGAACATTCCAAATGGGGTGGAATTGGACCCGAGCTACTCTATGCACTCTTGCTCCTGCTGTCCTTCTTAATAGATAAGTAATCACCTCCACCAGCTCCATTGAGAAGGGGACTCACAAACACTTGTAGTCTGGCGTGACAGGATGAGATGGTATTGCAGCTGATTCTTTATTTCTTTGCAAGATACAAACAATAGGGCCAGGTGAGATGACTATGCAGAAACGTGACCCATCCATCAAGAAGGAGAGAGAAAGACTGTCAGAATAAGTATGAGGAACAAGGGCGCACAGAGAGGGTTGAGCTCACCCTCAGTGCTCTTATTTGCTCATTTTCATATGGATTAAAAGTGCTTTTTCTCCTGAATGAAGCAACAAATCGCTAAGTGAAAGGTATTATTAAATTCAGCGGAGCTAGCCCTACAGTGGAGTTCCAAAGTGTCAAATAATCTCCTTACTAAGCTCTCCTGAGAAAGGGTCTAACTCCTCTCGAATTGTTGACCTGCTTCTTACTATGTAATTTTTTTTTTGGGGGCCCCCCGTTTACTATGTATAGAAATAAATAATAAAAATAACCTCTGCTCATTATCTACAAAGCAAAGCAAAAAATACCTGAAACCTTTCCTAACATCTTTTACTAACTACTTGCATTCCCCACGTAATTTTAATATTCTGAAGCATCTATTCTTATGACTCTATGCTGTGCCATTCCTTTATTCTTCCTGCTAAAAGTTATGAATTGTTAAGGTAAAGCTAGATGTGGGTGCGTCCCTGAACAGTTTGACACTATCCAATCAGTGGTACTAATTGTAAAATACAGAGTCGTAAAGATGGATGCTTCAGAATTGTTATTACATGGGGACTGCAAATAGTTGCTAAAACAGATATCTCAGGAGAGCTTACAGGTCATCTTTAAGTCCTGTGATTACAGCAGCCTCAGAACCAAGTCAAACAATGTGCATGAAAGTGCTATTATATGAGAGGGGAGCAAGTTTGATGAGAGCTTGCAGACTTGTAGAAACAGTGACTGTTCTGCAACTGCCCTGTGAAAATTTAAGAGCAATGTGAATTATTTTTTATTTTTTTTCTGGCAGTGCACTAGAATCTATTTCAATTAATTAAAAAAAGAAGTATCCAAAACCATAAGGAAACATTATAACAAGAAAATCATTAGTATCTCTATATTACAAACATCAACAGAACCCTGCTGTTATCGTTCCCATATGTGTGTTTTATTTGCTTCTATTTTTTGTTACTTTAGGTTTTTCAATGCAATTACTGCAAGCTAATGTTAGGAGCTATTCTCTACTCAATAATGTGATTATACGTGCAACACAACAGATCTGATGCAGTGGTCATGATTAATTAGCCATTCTCCCATACGGATTCATTGTGGGATTTGACTGTAGTGCCTCAACACATTTTAAGTACTGCTTGTTCCAATCAACAGCGACAAACCACGTATTACATACATAATTATGCGGATATTTAAATCACCAATATTACCATCCAAGTTACTGGAATTCAGCTCAGGGCTATCATTTAACAAGCAGATAGATAGGTGGTCATTTTGTGCATGATGCACACAAAGAATCCAGTAAGAGTAAGCAGTCTAATCATTTACACAATGTTCACGCATGCAGTCTGTTGACCACTATACATGAGAGGCATTGTGATAGGCACACAGTACACAGAGTACAATGTGAAGGCTTATACTGCCTGCAGCAAATGAAGCCTAGTCAGTAGTCACTCTGACTGTACAATTTTTTTAATATCATTTTTGTATCAATTCCTCATAGTTTTTAAGTCATCTGCTTGTTCTCATTGAATAGTAACCTTTATTGTTATCTGTCCTAGTCATGTCATGGACACACAGGTGCCTGACTCATCACAGGACACAACTCTGATAACTGTAATGCAATGAACCTTCTGCGTGATCATTGATTGACCAGAACAGGTATTTAGCCTTTGGAAGCAAACAGTGAAGATTTTTATTCAATGGCTGCATGCAGAGTCATCTATTCAAGCGTATTCGAATCTACCTATTTTGTGCTACTCTCAAAGACAAGATTTTGTACCGAATTCAAGATTATTAGGATCTGATCATAGTGTGGACTGTATCTGAAGATTAAAACGTTGCTCATTTGACCCTGTCCAGTAAAGAAGAAGGAGATTATTCCATCGTCACATCCACTTCTTCTGTCTTCTGGTCAGTCCACAGAGTACAAAAGCCATGAGTGGTCAGTAGGCTTGCTGGAACCCTTTCTATAGCCAAGGCTTGGGTAAGGATTCCGGCACCACTTACCGACCACCCATAGTAGTGACACACTGTGAGCTGGAAGACAGAAGAAGAAAATGCAACATTGGCTGAAGCTCCTAGTTGATGGGGTCATGTGGCCAGAGTTCCAATCCCCAGATATGCTCTAGACAGGTAAGTAAAGTATATTGTAAAAATACAGTTACGTAATATTAAAATTATTGCAGTATACTTATATTAGGTTGAAAAACCCATCTAAGACATTCCCAACATTAATGTACCTCCTTATCATGGAGATACAAAGTTCAACTTTGAATTTGGATACCTTACCTTACAATATTGCCAAGGTCCACTTCAATTACCCAAGTGCAGCGTAGATTATTGTCATAAGGAAAAGGGTATCCAGGCGATAAGATTCTACCAGATGACTCTCCCTTAAAACGGCCACCACATTCAGCTAGTGTAAGACAACAATAAACATCCATCAATGTCATAGTGGACAGAACTGGTAAACACAACTTTTTAAAGAATATGCTGGCTAAGATGCTTAGAATCAATATCTATGCAACAACCTTTGGTTTTTAGGTACCCAATGCTGACTGTGTACCTAATCTTCAAATCACTGCTTTTTTTTGTTTGCTTTATACTATAAGCAGAAAAATGCTGTCATCTATTTTATGGTCTATGGTAAATATAGCATTAATACTTTAGCAGTGCAACTGCCTTAGACTGTGTTCACACTACCATTAAAAGTTCCAAAGGCAGCTCCATCACATTTGATGCCATAGATAGCGCAGCATGTAGATAGAGACGTTTCCTTCCTTACTCTTCCTCATGGCTCAAAATATCCCAAGATAAGTGGTGCTAGAGGATCAGTTTAAGAAAAACATTATTTTTTTATACTCTGTCAGGAGATGTTTATGTGTCTATGTGTGGCCACCAAGTGGTTTTGATGTGAATAGCAGTCTGTCAAAAGTTTTGTTAGCATGTCAAGATAATGAATTGAAATTGCATAGTGAGTAATTGGAGTCGTTTGTGAAAAGGTAAGGGTAGACACATCTATATCACTTACAGACCCCATTAGAACTTATTTGAGGTCTGTGAGGCACCATTGGGATCCATCATATGATGCATTTACAAACAAACTTTATCTATTGTGGTAATTAAAAAAGTGAATCAGTAAAATTGAATCTGTATATTACCAATACAAGATGGTAGTGGATAGTCCCATGCCCTCCTCTCTCCAGTCATACATTTCAATAGACTACTTCCGTGGAGTGTGTACCCAGGGTTGCATCCATAGATGATGGTGCTTCCAGCAAAATGTCCCTGGTCACTGATTTTGTATCCAAATTGTGGCACTCCAGGATCTTCACAATGTGAGAGTTCAAAACCTGAGAAGGAGGTAAATCATGTACCCTAATCAAGAAAATATTTAATATACCTTATGTACATAATAGACATAGCAGAGTTGAATCTTCCATTCAAAATAAACAAGTCAACAACACAGAAATTCCTACTTTCCAATATCTGCATGCTGTAAGCAGATTTTGGGCCTCTGACATGGGTATTTTGCATAAACATAATGACAATGAATAATACTTACTGGTATAAACCAACTGGAAACCTTCATCATTCACTTCAGAGTCCGAGTTGAATTCCAGCCATAAATGGTTTGAGGTGCTGCTCAATGTCAGTCCTCTCAAAGAAGATGCTGTAAAGGCCCCTAATAAATGTGCTGTGTTTTCTTTTCCATCGTAAATCTATAATACAAGGACATACATTAATGTGACAGTTGTACCCACATACTTAATATTAATATTGCATGACGATCTCTAGACAAGATTTAGATGAATTTGGTAAACATAAAAAAATAACAAATAATTACAAAAGTATATATTTTTGGAATTGACACATTGAATATGGGCATTTTTCCTTATATTAGAGGAAAATCTCAGTGTGTGGTGCTACAAAATGTACATTTACCCATCTGAAAGTGTTTCATAGGTGGCACCATTAGAGGAAAACCCTGTCAGTTAGCAGCTCTTCTTTATTCAGAAGCATCATTAGGACTAGTTCACACTTCAGTGATTTGGTCAGTGATTTCCATCAGTAATTGTGAAGCAAAACCAGGTGCAGGTCAAAAACACACAACAGGGGCAAATCTTTACATTATACCTGATCTCTTTGTAGACTTCATTTCTGGTCACTAAAATCACTGACCAAATAACTGAAGTGTGAACTAGGCCTTAGAAAGTGACAACCTGGAGAGAGGAGTGATAGGGCTTTTTTTCAGAAGCATAAATCATTGCAAAAGGTGCACCACAATGATATGCAACTGACAACACTGGCTAATCCTTCAGGCTGATGTTAAAAACGGAGACTTTAACCAATGTATTCCTGTCAGGAACACATCGGAGCCCTTTTGTACCACTGTCAAGGTATCTCAGTGTGGCATGGGTCCTACCACTAGACTACCTACGGAGTGTGAACACGGTCTGAGAGGTGCTAAGATACAACTTACAGCCAAGCTCCCACATACCTTCATAGTGAAATCACTAGCCTTATCATCTCTCCCACTACCTGAGTGATATCACTATAGAGCTATGTGGGAGCTTGGCTGTGAGTTGGATCTTAACACCTTTCAGACCGTGTTCACAAACCATAGGTAGTCTAGTGGTAGGACCCATGCCACACTGAGATTCCTTGACAGAGATGCAAAAGGGCTCAGATGTGTTCCTGACTGGAATACATTGGCTAAAGTCTCCGTTTTTAACATCAGCCTGAGGGATTAGCCAGTGTTGTCAGTTACATATCATTGTGGTGCAACTTTTGCAGTGATTTATGTATTTGTATATTTTTATCCACACACTACTTCATCTTGTGTAGGATGCCATTGTGGTGCATGTGGTCCGCTGCCAACATCCTCCATTGTATGCATTTTTTGCTGGGGATTGCCGCTAGCAATGGCTCACATGTGGAGGAATTGCTCCCCCGGTTATAAACACGCTACAGTGTTTGGGGTTTTTGAGCATTTCCTCCCACTTAGGCCACTTTATTTTAGTCAGAAGACTGACCAAGCAGCTTACAGCAACCAGGGACTCTGAAATGTTGGTCTATATAACAGGCAACTCTAAGGAACATACCGTTAAAGAATCCACACACCTTAAATTATTGCTGGCTGGCGTAAGTAATGCAAACATACTTTTTGTGGAGCTTTATCATCAGGAGTAGTGTGAACATTCCGTTTTTTTTTTCTGCCAGGCTCTGCTCCTGCAAGGGCCCAGTGAGGGGCTTCACTGTCAAGTTCTCTCTGCTTCACAGTCCCTCCCCTCTGCTCTATGTGAATGCTATATAGTACAACCAATAGACCACCAATGCACTTAAGGATCAGAATCTGGTGGAATGAAAGTTCATATTCTCTTGACAATACCTAGTACTGTCATCAGTTTAACATGGTTAAAACTGTTGACAGATTATTTTTACAAACTGATGATTCTTTTGTAGTATAACATAAGAACTAATTTTATTGTACATTTGTAACTTAATTTGTAAATAAAGTCTTAGCACTTTGAATAAAATCCAATGATAGGTTTGCCTTGGGGCATGACAGCAGAACAATGGAAAGCCGTGCAAGATAAATTACATTTGAAATGAACTTGGAATGGGGCCGAAGTTGAAGACAACTGTTCTTGAAAAACTGGTAAAGCAGCACACAAAAGTCTGTGAATGCATTTTGACTAAACCATACAGAGAATTATTCAGCTGAGAATCAGTTTTTTTTTAATCCATCATCTCGGAGAATTAATTGCACGGTTCCAAAAATGACATTTAATATCTGTTTAACTGCACTATATACTTCTCTCAATTTAAAGTTTTATAGGAAAAAATATATTGATGATTCCACAGGTGTATGGCCACCTTTAGTTAATAAAAAAACATATATCAGTCTTTAAAGAAGAACTTATGCTATTCGTTATTCCACTTAGAGACTTATAAATGATTTGACAACGAGGTGTTACCATTTCCCTTGTCAAGAGGCAATATCATTATCCAGTAGGACATTGGCAGTGCGAGAGTATGTAGTAACACCCCTTAACCTGATAGAATCCAGTTGTCAATTTATTCGTAAATTAGTAGGAGAAATAACAGAAAATTGTAATATTATGGGTTATGCAATTATTTTCTAAAACAGACATGCTAGCAGAAGTGCAAGTGCAAGTTTCATTTTGTTTTATTTTTAATATTGTGTAGGGACAAGGATGTTAAGCTTTTTTATAATATACTTAAAGAGGACCTTTCACCGCTCCTGACATGTCTTTTTTATTAGCTTCATGCCTTCCCCATGTAATAGCAATTCTGGAACATCTTTTATTTTGGCTCTATGTCCTGCCATTCCTTTATTGTTTCTACTAGAAGTTATGAATGAATTTCTAGCAGTCTGCAGTAAGATCACAGAGGGGAGGTAACCAGTTGGGGGTGTGTACCTGCACAGACTGACTCTATCCAATCAGTGCTGCCATTTTAAGGCTGTGCAGGTACACACCCCCAACTGGTTACCACCCCTCTGTGCCCTTACTGCAGGCTGCTAGCAATTCATTCATAACTTCTAGTAGAAACAATAAAGGAATGACACAACATAGATCCATAAGAATAGATGCTCCAGAATAGTTATTACACAGGGAATGCATGAAGCTATTAAAACAGGCATGTCAGGAGTGGTGAAAGGTCCTCTTTAATTAGAGAAAAGTTTTAATTTTTGACTAGAAAACAGGGTGTAGAGCGTCTCCTTAGCATCATTCTAATTGAGCGTGTCATCAGCAGTCAAATTAACATTCAAGATCATTTTGTGTACATAACCCCACCCACTGGCTCCCTAGAAGCATCCTCTCTGTCTGTGTCCCTGCTTATCTGACTTGCTGAGAGTGATGACCTCTGGCAGATCTCTACATTTATCTGTTTCCTTTTCTTCTCTGTTACTAAGCATAGGAAAGAGAAAGAAGAACAGAACTGACTACTGACAATAAGTGTACTATGTCCTTGTATACCTACTATTAGCAGCAAGTGCTGGTAATTCCGTTATCCAGTCTCATTTCTCTCCTCTATCCGTTTAGTACTTAACAAGGAAGAGAGAGGAGAACCAAACTTCCAGTGCTTAGCGCTGACAGTAGTTATGAGGAGTTATAGTACACTTACTGTCAGTGCTATCATTATCCAAAGATCCTGATTAGATGCCGACTATGTTGGCCTCTCATCACAAACAGAGGTTTGTCCATCTCAGTGGGAGTCCTTTATGACCACTGTAGGTAATGCTGCTCCTCATGTACAGTATACAACCATATGACAGCTCCATCCAAGTAAAACGGTGGTCTTAAAAATTTATAGGTCAACTTGGAAGTTTTTTTTCACAGATTCATAGGGAATTGCAGCATATTTCATTGGATTCTTATTGCAGAGATATTCTCTCCTGGAACCATTTGGGGAAATATCTCAATGTTCACTCATCATGGATTGATAACTACTTAGGCACATATTATGTAGGCAAACCTTTTACCAAATCTATCAACATTTTTAATACAGTGGATATGAATGGGGTTTTTGTAACCTCATTCACATGCTCCAGAAAAAAATCTAGGCAGATTATTGTTTGTAGTATAGAAAAAAAGCATGAGCATACACTTCTAGAGATTCCATGCAGAAAAACGTGATTGGCAATGGGACTGATCCACGTTCAAATTCATTGGCATATCCATTGCTGGAACCAAAGTATCAGTCTCAAATTTCTGCTGTGGACAACTTTGTAAAATATATGTTGAATTTGTTTATTTGTTGATGGCAAATACATGACATGTCCACATAGACTATGGAGGTGCGGTATTTATTTATTTTCCTTCAAAACTTCAATTCATTTTATACAAAATTGTTCAGTCCTCATGAGGTTAATATGGTTTTTGAAGCTCAAATAGTTGATGGTGAAAAAAATAACCTACTTTTAGTACATCTCCTTGTGCTAAATGAAATGTCCTGGCTGAAATATTGATTCCTTTTCCTGCTTGAACTTGAATGCTGTAAATACATTCATGATTATTTTCATAGTTCAGTGGGTAATTCGGAGACAGCAGAATTCCTTCATTATTTGTTACAGATGCTCCGCATTCAGCTGCAGATAAAACACAAAGTGAGAGAAGACATGTTAATAGGCAGTGCTGTGCTTCATAACTGCTTTTCCCAATGAAACTGTAAAACATAACTAAGCACATTAAGATAATTACCAACCTGATCCCACTAAACTGCAGGTTTTAGAATTCTCAGCTGAAACACAATTGTCTCAGTCAAGGGGGTTGTTGAATTCCCTGAAGTGGTATAACAGGTAAGGCTTGGATGCTACTTGGCTACATTATCCGTTGAGTTATTTTAGATTAATAAGAAGGAATATGTAGACTAAGGTTGATCACCATGTGATTGATTCAGTATAAATGCATTAGAAATGGCATTGAATGGTCTAATACAGACTTATAGTGAGGGTTTGCTCACAAAAGGCTGACCCTTGGATTGCTGCAGTTGTGCAAATCCCATTCAATGAGACAAAAATTGACATGGTACCCTGTTTCTCAAAACAAATGGGTTTCTAGATGTAGATTATGAGGATTTCTCTTGGATTTAATCTCAAAATCCAAACAGAAAATCCATCTTGTGAACATATCCAAAGGAATTCCTTCACCTTGGGTTAATAATATTAAGTTTGTTCTCTTAAGCTTGTCAAAGACAAGGGATTAGTATTGGCTGGAATGCTGGAGATTAGTGGTGTGACCAAATCAGCGAGATATATATGTTAAAGGAGTTCTCCAACTTTTATTGGCTTATCCTTAGGATAGACGACCTCTAGCTGATCGGCAGGGGTCCGATGTCCCACACCCTGGCCGAACAGCTGTTCGACAACAACTCAACAACATGGACAGAGTTATAACGAAATATAATATAGTGCAGCTGATCTTTGGCATTGTAGGGTGTCAGATGCCTGCTGATCTGATACTG
This sequence comes from Bufo bufo, assembly GCF_905171765.1. NCBI lineage: Eukaryota > Metazoa > Chordata > Amphibia > Anura > Bufonidae > Bufo > Bufo bufo. Next base: position 58,683,674 of record NC_053393.1, read on the forward strand.
ATAGATTAGAGATGAGCAAAACTTAGAAAAATGTAATTCGGCAACTTCACCGAAGTTAGCCAAGAAATTTGATTTGTTCTGAATCACCATAAATCTGGTATATCCAGGCCACTCTGCCTTAGGGTATGGCCACACGAAGCAGTAGTGCTGTGGGCCGGTGTGGTGAAGAACCACATGGCCAATTAGCCCACAGCGGTCTTTCATGTAATAATGAAGGCCACACTGTATAATCGGTCTTCATTGTTAATGGCCACCTTTAATGCACCTTTAAACAGGGCCTGTTGCTGGCATGGGGTTTGGCTGGTTAGATAGGGGGGCAATATTCATATTATTGGTGTTCTTGCCTGTAATCTCCTGCAGATTGACAGTAAAAAGAGAATATTAATTAGCTGTGGCATACCCACTTCTCAAACCCCAGTGCTCTCCTGCCCTATAGGTAGGAGCCCTTCTTCTGCCATCTGCTTTTCCTCTTTTTCCTCATCATCTAATATTGATGAAAATATGTTATCAGGAACATCCAGCTTCTCCTCTCTGCATCTTGCTGACTTTTCTAGGACATGGAGGCTTTGGAGGATGATTTGGAAGAAGTAAAGCCAGCAAAACATGAGGATAGTCATTATCACGACTTGGCCCCCTGGATGGTATTGGTTGTCACGCTGGCACCAGAACAATAAAGGCTTCCATCATATTGGTATTGAATTAAATATCTTAGTTTATGGCTGATGTAGGAGCAAATAAATGTAGGAATAAATAAATAAAACTGACAGAGAATTAGTCTCCCTGCATTCTCCCTGTAGTCTTTCTGCACACTCTCTGCAATCTTCCTGCAGTCTTCATGCACTCTCCCTGCACTCTCCCTCTCCAATATTCTTCTATTAATCATTTTCAGCAACACTGCTCCTAGCACATCAGCGCTTGCCATGTCACCACCTATGCCCAGCTTATAGGACAATAGTGGGACGAAGGTTTATAGGGCTGTGACATCACAAGGGATGGCTATTTGTGGACTGACTGGCTGTTTGGAATTATACGTGATCTCCCGGGTTTCTTACTTTCACTTTATTAGGGCTCATTCACACGACCGTATGAATGAGTCCGCATCCGTTCCACAATTTTGCAGAACGGGTGCAAACCCATTTATTTCCGCATCTGTCGTTTTGTTCCATGGCCCCGCAAAAAAGATAGAGCATGTCCCTTTCTTGTCTACAATGTGCAGTTCGCAAATTAAGGAATGCACACGGGCCGGTATCTGTATTTTGCGTGTGATCCTCAAATTGAGGACCGCAAAACACTGCAGAGGTGTAAATATAACATGTGCAGCCACCATTTTAGGAAAAACTGATTCATTACCATGAAGCACAAAAAAATTCGGATTCATTGCAAATCGAAGTTAAACTTCGGACCAAATTCCGCTTTGAATGCTTTATTTTGCTCAGCAGTATTGATGATTAATCTTAAGAATAGGTCATCAATAAAAAAAATTCTGGAAAAATAATACATTTCTCCCAAAGAAAATCGCAAACAACAAATCATATGGTGGTGAGTTTTGACAAATGACAAACCCAGCTTTAGCAAGCTCTTAAATCTAATAAGTCTGAAGTCTCAGAGTTTTAAGTTTTGAAAGTAACTTTTTGACGATTTGCTCAGTTGGGCAGTAGTGATTATTGGGAAGTGTTGAACAACCATAGGCACATAATGCCTCCAGCTCCGCTTCACCTGATATCACAGCTTCTGCCGCTGTTTGAGGACATTAACTTTCTATTTCTGCTGCTCCCATTTAGGATGAGAACTTTTCTCTGAGATGACTTGCCTGTGGGAGAGTTCCGTAAAGTGAGCTTTCAAAACAATTTCAAAGAGGGCTGTGATAGATGATAAAAACCGTAACTCTGTAGAGAGTAGCCACTGGTTCTTTAAAATTTTCAGTAATCATGTGTAAGTGGGAACCAGATTTAGGTTTTAATGCAGAAATATGAAATTTTATAACACATTTTTTTTTTACATGAAACCAATTACCTAGTTGTCCCATGACAACCACATATTTCCTATCCACAGGATAGCGGATTGGTATCTGGTTAGTGGGGTCCAACTGCTGGAGCCATCACCGATCACGGAAACAGGAACAGATATTTAGATAAGTAGGGGGGCTCAGATAATCTCAGGTCACAGCTTTCTGTATTATAGCATATTACAGTATATTATTGTGGCATGCTGGATTTACCAATTTCACAAGCCTGTTTTAGAAGCAGTCAGTTAGGGTTCATTCACACAGGCCATCTTTGTACCTTTTTTGTTTTTGCCCCAATCTTTGCAAAAATTTGTAAAAAAAAAATAGATTCATATGCAGCAGGTTTGTAGCAGAAATTTTACTTCTATTCATAATATGGTGCCCATAATTAAAAAAAAAAAATTAATGTCATATTCCAACACATTTCTGATTTAACCCCTTAGTGACCACTAGAGCTGACAAAGTCGAATTAGTTCAGAATTTCAGGAAAAATTTGATTCTGAATGAATTACCTCTCACTTTGTGGTAACAAATCACAATTGTTCCTAACATGGTGGCTACAATGGTGGCTACACATGTGAGGTCATGAGGCAAGGAAATCTGGGAAGGCGGGATGACCCATAATGCCATGCATGCAGCCAAGCCAACCAGCAGCTAGCCAGTCCGGTGATGTCACAGCCCTATAAATACGGCAGCCATGTTAGATTCTGCCATTCACCATCGTACTTTGTTCAGGGACAGACGTTTATGCAGGCGCTAGGGAGAGTGAAAGAAAACCTCATTGTGAAAAAAAAATGCGTTTTATAAGTGCACGATAAGGATAGGGAGCAATCAATCTAAGTGCAGGGACAGACATTGCAGGGGCTAGGGAGAGTCATACAGAATCATTGGGAAAAAATATGATTTATAAGTGCAGGAAAAGATTAGATCCAAATAGCCATTATACAGCTCTGTCATTCCAGCAATTTGTTGTAGGGGTGCAAGTGTTATGTTGAAAAGCATTTAGTGGCTTATATCTGTGGAAAAAGAGAAATATATACTCTGATCACTTCTGCAGCTATATATGGGGAAAGCGTTTAGTGCCCTATTATAGTACAATACAAGAAAAATAGACGCCGTTCACATTTGGTGTTATTTGCGCTAAAAGTGCTTCTTGTCATATTTCCATAGAAAAAGAGAAAAATATACGCCGTTCACATTTGGTGTTATTTGCGTTAAAATTGTCATATTTTTTGAGAAAAAGATATAGACATCTATATGGAATCAGCTGACAAGAGTGTAAAAGTACTGTGCTTCTTCTTTACACTAACATTGACCTCTAAGGCTGAGTTAATACTTGAGTTATTTGGTCGATTTTGGCCCCGTGACTGCCCAAATAAGTGAAGTCTGCAGTGTGATTCTAATAGTGACGCCTGTCATCTGCATGTCATACTGATTGACAGTATTATTTCACTACCACAGCAGATTCCCTATGCGTGTTACTGCAAGGCACAGTGTTCTTTACCACTATAAAGGCTCTATGCAGCCCGGAAATAGATGTTTTTTTAATGCGATTTGTCGCAAATAAATTCAGATCAAACCAAATTTTTCTGGAAAAACCAGCCGAATCAAATTTTTGAGAAATTCGCTCATCTCTAGTGACCACCAATACACCTTTTTAGGGCGGTCACTATCAATATGGGGCCTTAGTCTGAGCGGTCGCCTTTTCCTTGTGGCCCGGTCTAAGTGCTAAGCGGGGGTTTGGCTCTCACATAAGTAGGAACAGGAGTGCCAATTGGGGCTGTTTAAACTCTTACATGCTGAGGGCAATGGCGCCTGTCGCATGTAAGTGGTGACAGAAAGAGCAAACTCTCTCTGTCTCCCATCGGCACCCAGCAATAGCGATCGCGGGATTCTGATGTGTGTATAGGGAGGCTGGGACCTGGTGTAGGCCCCAAGCCTGCCTTGAGTATTCCCTTGCAGGTTGTGCCTCTCTGGCACAACTTGCTGGTCAATGACAATATTGCACAAACATTAAAATGCAATGCACTACAGGGATGGTGCATTGTATTTTAGAAGCAATCAAAAGATTGCCTTGTATAGTCCCCTTGTGGGACTATTAAGTGATAAAAAAAAGTAAAAAAAAAAAAGACATTTATTAAATATTTTTTTTTAAATACACTTGTTTTCAAATGAAATACGCTTTTCAACAAAAAAATAGCAAAAATAAAATCTCCCCCACATGCTTATTATTCCCACGACCGTAACGACCCGCACAACACAAATATAATGTCATTTATCCTTTAAGGCAAATGCTGTTAAAAAAAATAATCCAGAATTGATAATTTATTCTTAGTTACCACCGAAAAAACATAATAACAAGCGATTAAAAAGTGTTATTTACCCCAAAATGAAACCATTAAAAAGCACAAGTCAACGAACAAAAATCAAACCCTTATCCAACTCCATAGAAAGAAAATTAAAAAAGTTATTGATCTTGGGATGCGGCAATGCAAACATTTATTTTCTTCTTTTAAAAAAAAAGGGTTATATTGCATAAAAGTAGTAAAACGTAAAAAAAAAATATATATGTACATGTAAATATATATATACACTCACATAAAGAATTATTAGGAACACCATACTACAGGGAGTGCAGAATTATTAGGCAAGTTGTATTTTTGAGGATTAATTTTATTATTGAACAACAACCATGTTCTCAATGAACCCAAAAAACTCATTAATATCAAAGCTGAATATTTTTGGAAGTAGTTTTTAGTTTGTTTTTAGTTTTAGCTATTTTAGGGGGATATCTGTGTGTGCAGGTGACTATTACTGTGCATAATTATTAGGCAACTTAACAAAAAACAAATATATACCCATTTCAATTATTTATTTTTACCAGTGAAACCAATATAACATCTCAACATTCACAAATATACATTTCTGACATTCAAAAACAAAACAAAAACAAATCAGTGACCAATATAGCCACCTTTCTTTGCAAGGACACTCAAAAGCGTGCCATCCATGGATTCTGTCAGTGTTTTGATCTGTTCACCATCAACATTGCGTGCAGCAGCAACCACAGCCTCCCAGACACTGTTCAGAGAGGTGTACTGTTTTCCCTCCTTGTAAATCTCACATTTGATGATGGACCACAGGTTCTCAATGGGGTTCAGATCAGGTGAACAAGGAGGCCATGTCATTAGATTTTCTTCTTTTATACCCTTTCTTGCCAGCCACGCTGTGGAGTACTTGGACGCGTGTGATGGAGCATTGTCCTGCATGAAAATCATGTTTTTCTTGAAGGATGCAGACTTCTTCCTGTACCGACTGCTTGAAGAAGGTGTCTTCCAGAAACTGGCAGTAGGACTGGGAGTTGAGCTTGACTCCATCCTCAACCCGAAAAGGCCCCACAAGCTCATCTTTGATGATACCAGCCCAAACCAGTACTCCACCTCCACCTTGCTGGCGTCTGAGTCGGACTGGAGCTCTCTGCCCTTTACCAATCCAGCCACGGGCCCATCCATCTGGCCCATCAAGACTCACTCTCATTTCATCAGTCCATAAAACCTTAGAAAAATCAGTCTTGAGATATTTCTTGGCCCAGTCTTGACGTTTCAGCTTGTTTGTCTTGTTCAGTGGTGGTCGTCTTTCAGACTTTCATACCTTGGCCATGTCTCTGAGTATTGCACACCTTGTGCTTTTGGGCACTCCAGTGATGTTGCAGCTCTGAAATATGGCCAAACTGGTGGCAAGTGGCATCTTGGCAGCTGCACGCTTGACTTTTCTCAGTTCATGGGCAGTTATTTTGCGCCTTGGTTTTTCCACACGCTTCTTGCGACCCTGTTGACTATTTTGAATGAAACGCTTGATTGTTCGATGATCACGCATTCAAAGCTTTGCAATTTTAAGAGTGCTGCATCCCTCTGCAAGATATCTCACTATTTTTGACTTTTCTGAGCCTGTCAAGTCCTTCTTTTGACCCATTTTGCCAAAGGAAAGTAAGTTGCCTAATAATTATGCACACCTAATATAGGGTGTTGATGTCATTAGACCACACCCCTTATCATTACAGAGATGCACATCACCTAATATGCTTAATTGGTAGTAGGCTTTCAAGCCTATACAGCTTGGAGTAAGACAACATGCATAAAGAGGATGATGTGGTCAAAATACTCATTTGCCTAATAATTCTGTACACAGTGTAATGCGGTGTTGGACCCCCTTTTGCCTTCAGAACTGCCTTAATTCTACGAGGCATTGATTCCACAAGGTGCGGATAGCATTCTTTAGAAATGTTGGCCCATATTGATAGGATAGCATCTTGCAGTTGATGGAGATTTGAGGGATGCACATCCAGGGCACGATGCTCCCATTCCACCACATCCCAAAGATGCTCTATTGGGTTAAGATCTGGTGACTGTGGGGGCCATTTTAGTACAGTGAACTCATTGTCATGTTCAAGAAACCAATTTGAAATGATTAGAGCTTTGTGACATGGTGCATTATCCTGCTGGAAGTAGCCATCAGAGGAAGGGTACATGGTGGTCATGAAGGGATGGACATGGTCAGAAACAATGCTCAAGTAGACCGTGGCATTTAAACGATGCCCAATTGGCACTAAGGGGCCTAAAGTGTGCCCAGAAAACATCCCCCACACCATTACACCCCCACCACCAGCCTGCACAGGGGTAACAAGGCATGATGGATACATGTTCTCATTCTGTTTACGCCAAATTTGGACTCTACCATTTGAATGTCTCAACAGAAATCGAGACTCATCAGACCAGGCAACATTTTTCCAGTCTTCAACAGTCCAATTTTGGTGAGCTCGTGCAAATTGTAGCCTCTTTTTCCTATTTGTAGTGGAGATGAGTGGTACCCGGTGGGGTCTTCTGCTGTTGTAGCCCATCCGCCTCAAGGGTCTGCGTGTTGTGGCTTCACAAAAGCTTTGCTGCATATCTCGGTTGTAACGAGTGGTTATTTCAGTCAACGTTGCTCTTCTATCAGCTTGAATCAGTCGGCCCATTCTACTCTGACCTCTAGCATCCACAAGGCATTTTCGCCCACAGGACTGCCGCATACTGGATGTTTTTCCCTTTTCACACCATTCTTTGTAAACCTTAGAAATGGTTGTGCGTGAAAATCCCAGTAACTGAGCAGATTGTGAAATACTCAGACCGGCCCGTCTGGCACCAACAACCATGCCACGCTCAAAATTGCTTAAATCACCTTTCTTTCCCATTCTGACATTCAGTTTGGAGTTCAGGAGATTGTCTTGACCAGGACCACACCCCTAAATGCATTGAAGCAACTGCCATGTGATTGGTTGACTAGATAATTGCATTAATGAGAAATAGAACAGGTGTTCCTAATAATTCTTTAGGTGAGTGTATATATATTTGCTATAATCATACTTAATAAAGATATTAAGTTATTTATGTAAAGAATGAAAGTTATGTGTACCCTAAAATGGCACAGCTACAACTTGTCCTACAAAAAAAACAAGCCCTCATGTAGCTATATAGATGGGAAAATATAAAAGTTATAGCTCTTGGAAGGCGACGATGAAAAAGGGAAGAAAACCGCTTGGTCATTAAGGCCCAAAACAGGCTGGTCACTAAGGGGTTAAAAATAAAATTAACAAATAAATATATATTAAATACATTAATTAAAATATTTATATAATTCTATAAATGGATCTAATGCAATTATTTAAATGAAACCATTCATAACCTATATAATGGGTGCAGAGTAGCATCCAATTAATGTTTTTGTAAATGGTATAGTAGTCTTACTACTTTTATATGCACTTTATTTACATATGCAATCTTAATTTTTTCTTTTATTAATTTTCAGACCCTCTGATGGAGGCGTTGGTTTTGGTGTCAATTTTAAGTCTGTCTTTGCTTTGTGAGGTTGAGATAAATTTATGAAATGGTGCACAGTAATAATATATTAACCGTACAGTATGTGCAATGTGGTACACATCTATGTCTATAAAGATACATCACGGGATTACCTGGCGTGGAGATGAAACTTTTTATTTTTGCAACATTTTAACAGATTAATTACTAGACTGTTTACCCCCTCTTCCTTATCAGGCAATATTTGCAATTTACACAATGGGCCTACGCAACTTAAAATATTTATTTTCTGAGAAAACCTTCATGCCTTTGATACTATTTTTCACAGAACACATTAGACCTTTCTTTTGTGCCATTAGATGACAGATATAATATTAAATATACACTGCTCAAAAAAATAAAGGGAACACAAAAATAACACATCCTAGATCTGAATTAATTAAATATTCTTCTGAAATACTTTGTTCTTTACATAGTTCAATGTGCTGACAACAAAATCACACAAAAATTTAAAAATGGAAATCAAATTTTTCAACCCATGGAGGTCTGTATTTGGAGTCACCCTCAAAATTAAAGTGGAAAAACACACTACAGGCTGATCCAACTTTGATGTAATGTCCTTAAAACAAGTCAAAATGAGGCTCAGTGGTGTGTGTGGCCTCCACGTGCCTGTATGACCTCCCTACAATGCCTGTGCATGCTCCTGATGAGGTGGCGGACGGTCTCCTGAGGGATCTCCTCCCAGACCTGGACTAAAGCATCTGCCAACTCCTGGACAGTCTGTGGTGCAACGTGACGTTGGTGAATAGAGCGAGACATGATGTCCCAGATGTGCTCAATTGGATTCAGGTCTGGGGAACGGGCGGGCCAGTCCATAGCATCAATGCCTTCGTCTTGCAGGAACTGCTGACACACTCCAGCCATATGAGGTCTAGCATTGTCTTGCATTAGGAGGAACCCAGGGCCAACCGCACCAGCATATGGTCTCACAAGGGGTCTGAGGATCTCATCTCGGTACCTAATGGCAGTCAGGCTACCTCTGGCGAGCACATGGAGGGCTGTGCGGCCCTCCAAAGAAATGCCACCACACACCATTACTGACCCAATGCCAAACCGGTCATGCTGGAGGATGTTGCAGGCAGCAGAACGTTCTCCACGGCGTCTCAAGACTCTGTCACGTCTGTCACATGTGCTCAGTGTGAACCTGCTTTCATCTGTGAAGAGCACAGGGCGCCAGTGGCGAATTTGCCAATATTGGTGTTCTCTGGCAAATGCCAAACGTCCTGCACGGTGTTGGGCTGTAAGCACAACCCCCACCTGTGGACGTCGGGCCCTCATATCACCCTCATGGAGTCTGTTTCTGACCGTTTGAGCAGACACATGCATATTTGTGGCCTGCTGGAGGTCATTTTGCAGGGCTCTGGCAGTGCTCCTCCTGTTCCTCCTTGCACAAAGGCGGAGGTAGCGGTCCTGCTGCTGGGTTGTTGCCCTCCTACGGCCTCCTCCACGTCTCCTGATGTACTGGCCTGTCTCCTGGTAGCGCCTCCATGCTCTGGACACTATGCTGACAGACACAGCAAACCTTCTTGCCACAGCTCGCATTGATGTGCCATCCTGGATAAGCTGCACTACCTGAGCCACTTGTGTGGGTTGTAGAATGCGTCTCATGCTACCACTAGAGTGAAAGCACCGCCAGCATTCAAAAGTGACCAAAACATCAGCCAGGAAGCATAGGAACTGAGAAATGGTCTGTGTTCACCACCTGCAGAACCACTCCTTTATTGGGGGTGTCTTGCTAATTGCCTATAATTTCCACCTGTTGTCTATCCCATTTGCACAACAGCATGTGAAATTGATTGTCACTGAGTGTTGCTTCCTAAGTGGACAGTTTGATTTCACAGAAGTGTGATTGACTTGGAGTTACATTGTGTTGTTTAAGTGTTCCCTTTATTTTTTTGAGCAGTGTATATATATATATATATATATATATATATATATACTGTATATATATATTGAAGGAAAAACTTGCGTACATTTCCTTAATTTTTTTAAGGAAAAAAGTAAATTAACCCTTTTCTTCCACAGTCTGTGCAGGAAGAAGTTAATTTACAGATAGCTAGATTACAGTTAACTTTAAAGCAGTCGTGCTTACATCAAAGATCTTAGCTAAGTGCACCCCTGCCCGATATTCTTTGCAGTTGATAGCCTGTCACAGAAATCTCATGCCCAGAGACAACTTTGTCTGATCTCCCAGATCTTCACTGAGTCTGCAGCTGTCTAATGACAGTGCGGTCACAACAATCCGCAACGCCACAGGGCGCTGCAGATAGTAATGTTACTGGCTGCTTACCTCCTCGAAGTATAAAATTATACAAAGGTAAGAAAGTGTTTAAAAGTCTACTTTAAAGTGTTCTAATCTGAAAATCCTGACCTACTCTTTACTCCACTTCTAAAAATTTCAAGGATCACCAAAAGTTGCAAACTGTGACCAAATGTCAAAAATATGCTTCACTCTCAACATTTTTAGCCAAAAACTGGTGTAACAGACTGATAAATGTCCCCCAGCGTTTGTAATTTGTTTTTGCAACTTGTGTTTGTATGTCTAGGATGCTACTGCCTTCACTAGCTCTGATGCATAAGCACAGTTTGATTTTCATTTCTACAGCTCAGGAAGAAGCTACCTTGTAATGATGCAGATTAATTTGTTGTTACCCTCTCCCTACAATGTTTACCCTGGGAGCTCTGTAGTCTCTTAACACTTACACACAGCCCATGCAACTTTCTCAATGCATAATGTCTATTTTTTTTTTTCTAACTATCCATATTCTATGTAACCTCCACTATTTGAATGCCCTTTTCACATTGTGATCTGCCATGCATAACATTCTCCCCCTCCCTGCTGCTATTCATAAAACTAAGAAAAGGGAGGGGTAAGCCATCAAAAACAATTTGTAGAGCTCTGATTTATTTGAATTTCAGCATCACTAGATAAAAGACTTAAAGGGGGTGTCCGGGTTCAGAGCTGAACCCGGACATACCCACTTTTTCACCCAGGCAGACCCCCTGATGTTTATGCCCCAATGCTCTCCTTTGCCCTGAGCAATCAAACGCAGGGCAAGGGCTTTTTTGCATATAATAACATACTGCCGGACAAAGGCTTCCATGCAGTAGTGTTGCCGGTGATGTCACCAGCTCTGATGGGCGGGCTTTAGCTCTGCCCTAGCAATTTTACTGCCGGTGACATCCCAGGGCTCACTGATGGGCAGAAGCCTCCATCTAGCAGTCCTTTTGGAGAGCCTGGTTCATCCCCGGAACTCTATAAAATGCCTTTGGCCTGCTCGATTCAGCGTATGGCAAAGGAGAGCATCGGAGCATGAAATGCTCCAATTCTCATATCACAGGGCCTGTCTAGGTGAAAATGGGGCATGTCCAGGTTCAGCTCTGAAACCAGACAACCTCTTTAAGGGTAGATTGGAGAAAAAACATGATGTGACATTAATAATAAAGACTGTTTAGAAAGCTTGTTAATTTTTATTTAGGAAGCTTTTATGTATCTGTATTTGGCGCTACAGCACTGTCCTGTCTAATTATTCATAGGCAAAGTAAAGACATATATTTAAAGCTACCGTATTAAAGGGACAGTACAGGACTAGAAAAGCATGGCTGATTTCTTCTAAAACCATTGTTATAGCTTTTGGTTCTGGTATTACAGCTTAGCTCTATTGAAGTAAATAGGTTGAGCTGCAATACCACATTCTGTAGACCCAAATGGGGCTATTTTGGAAAAAAAATCTGCTATGTTTTCAAAACCTGAAAAATTCCTTTAAAGTTGGACTCATTTGGCAATTACACTTAGTGTCTACATAAGGAAATCTAATAGTCCCAATCTTATTGGACCAAGTAGGGTCAATTTAAAGAGGTTGTTTACATTACAAAAACAGTTCTGAAATATCTCATTAGGCAGTTTAAAAGTGTATTTCAGAACGCTCATCTATTGGCTGAAAACATTTACAGAGACCCTTCTCTTGTTACAAAGGACATGTCAGATCTGAGTATTACATAGTCAGACCATTGTTTCCATTCAGTTATGCATAACCTTTTTTGTCTGTGGTAGCACTGCAGGGTAGGTGATCACTTATTGATGAGCATATTTTAGTGGACTCTTCTATCAGAATGCAATTGCCCAAACAATATAATTCCTTTTAGTGATGAGCTGCAGGGGTCATATTCGAATTTGCGATATTTCGCGAATATTTTGTAGAATATTCATTGAATATTCGCGAATTCGAATATTTGTTATATTCTACGATTTTCTACTCGAAAAATCGGCAAGGTAATGATCGCGTAATATACAAATTTCCACTTACAACTATTAGACAAAGAAGATTATAGCACTATATTAGCTTAATTGCTCTATATTCGCTTTTTTTTCCGAATATTCGCTATATTGCTATAACTTAGTTTTTTCGAATATTCATAATATTCTAAAACAAGAATATATAGCAATATAGCGAATATTCGGAAAAAAAAACAAACGAATATAGAGCAATTTAGCTAATATAGTGCTATAATCTTCTTTGTCTAATACTTGTAATTTTTTTCTCATCTGGAGTTCAGATTGGAAAAAAAATTACAACTATTAAAAAAAAAGATTATAGCAATATATTCGCTAAATTGCGCTACATTAGTTTTTTTCGAATATTCGCTATATTGCTATATATTCTTGTTTTAGAATATTACGAATATTCTAAAAAACAAAGTTATAGCAATATAGCGAATATTCGAAAATAATGAATATAGAGCAATTTAACTAATATAGTGCTATAATCTTCTTTGTCTAATAGTTGAAAAATTTGCGATAAAAATTTGCATTACGAAAATTCGCATTACGAAAATTCGCAAACAATACTCCTAAAGTCAAATATACTGCAGCCTTCTCATTGGCCCACAAGCTAGAAGCAGGGAGGGATCATGTGTACTGATTAAAAAAAATCTTGAATATTCGAAATTACGAATATATATCACTATATTCGAAATATTTGCGAATTTTCGAAGTACCTATATTCGCGATAAAAATTAGAAATTCGAATATTTGTGATCAACACTAATTCCTTTAAATGTCTACAATATTTAAGCATAATAGTTAAAAATAAATATATGCAACTAAATTGGGAAAAAACTATTGTATTTAGTAAAATTCTCATTAATGACTACACAGACAAGCAAATGAAAGCAGCTGACCACGTACCCACACACCTTGGCAGAGGTGCACTCCACACACGACGCCCACCACCAAGACATATGATCTCTGATACTCCTTCCAAGCGATATCCAGATGAGCAGGTAAATGTAATCAAATCACCTACTCCAAAATGATTTCCATGTCGTCTTCCATACTGTGGCATTCCTGGATCACCACAAGGTTCAAGACTGTATTCTGTAACGAGGTGCATAAATAAAAGAAACTTAAAAAAAGGAAAAGTGTTTTATTTAAATATCACATTATACTGTATATAAATGTCATCTCCACCATGTATTTACTTGTAGAGCAGTATTTATTTCTAATTTAATAACTTAAATAATATGTGTTTTTTTTTACATTTTATGTCATTTATCAAAAGTGTTTCATAAATTATGCAATCTAGTATACCGTACATATTTCCTTGTAGAACTCTCATCATCATCCCCAATGCTCCTTCTGAAGTAGAGAAGATGAGCAAATAAAGTGTAATTTTTGGGGGGCTTTTTGGCACATTTTTTATGCTCTATAGTGCATTATAATTTGCACTACATACAAAACATTTTTTTCATGGCATTTGTGTGTTTTATTAAACACTATATATATTAAGTGTGTGGAAGCCCTAGGGTCCCTACATATATGAGAGATTAGTCAACATGTCCTATGGTGTAGAACATGTCTAAGCCCGGGCACCACGCCAAGGTTTCTCAAGTAGCCCAGGATCTAACACTCTCCTAACTGGGCCGTATGGGCAATACCAGGAGCCAGTGGGCAAATTACAGGAGCATGAGGCCGACTCACAAACAACTCACCAGTTACCTCCAGCATGTAGCCATGCTTGCAATGGGAGGAGGGAGGAGTCTGCGAGTCCCACTCAAGACTGGCTGATATGTCCCAGGCCTCACAGGTGCACCTAAATGTGGCCTGTAGATGGAAAACAGGCACATTTAAATTGGAGTTTATACACCTCCAGGAATCTCTATATATACAAACTGAAAAGACTTGTATATATAGAGATTCCACACAATTGCTACCTTGTGTGGGATGTCTATTGTGGTACTTGTGGTTCGCTGCGGGCATCCTCCACAGTATGCATTTTTGCTGGGGATCGCGATTAGCAACGGGCCACAAGTGCAGGATTTGCTCCCCTATATATATGCACGACTGCATGTGGGTTTGAGCACCTCCTGCTAATACCACGCTAGTCTTTTCAGTTTGTATATATAGAGATTCCTGGAGGTGTATAAACTCCAATTTAAATGTGCCTGTTTTCCATCTACAGGCCACATTTAGGTGCACCTGTGAGGCCTGGGACATATCAGCCAGTCTTGAGTGGGACTCGCAGACTCCTCCCTCCTCCCATTGCAAGCATGGTTACATGCTGGAGGTAACTGGTGAGTTGTTTGTGAGTCGGCCTCATGCTCCTGTAATTTGCCCACTGGCTCCTAGTATTGCCCATACGGCCCAGTTAGGAGAGTGTTAGGTCCCGGGCTACTTGAGAAACCTTGGCGTGGTGCCCGGGCTTAGACATGTTCTACACCGTAGGACATGTTGACTAATCTCTCAATTTTAAAATCAGTTTGAGGGTTTAGTAAGACCACAGAGTGCACCTGTCTTTGCTATTTTGTTATATTGTTATATTGATTATGACATCCACACAATTGCTACCTTGTGTGGGATGTCTATTGTGGTACTTGTGGTTCGCTGAGGGCATCCTCCACCGTAAGCATTTTTGCTGGGGATCCCCATTAGCAACGGGCCACAAGTGCAGGATTTGCTCCCCTATATATATGCACGACTGCATGTGGGTTTGAGCACCTCCTGCTAATACCACGCTAGTCTTTTCAGTTCCCTACATATATGGCAGATTTTGTATAGAAAATTTCTATCACTAAAAATCATTTCCATTCCTCTGAATATGGTTGTTTTGCCAGGAAGCACATGGGTTTCTTCAAATCATGTTGAGATGAATGGAATTTTCTGCCATGTGTGAAGGCACCTTTATGGTTGTATTGAATCCTAAAATTCCTACTTACTCCAAATATGCAAGCGACCGGATTATGAAAAACATTATTGCAGACAAGCTAATTAATTATGCTTTAGAAGGGGGTCATATTAGGGTGGTTACCCTGTGGTAAGGTTTGTAGGGTTGATAGCCCCTCACCAGGGAACAATAAGGACAATAACTGTGTAAGCCCCTTTCCTTCATCCTCATATTGCCTGGAGCCTTATCAGTTTTCAACCACTTCAGAATCATTGGATTTGATAATGTGATTGTTTATGCTTGGATATGGCTACTAAGTGAAAATTTTATGCCTCGTTCTCACGTCATTGTTTTGGTCAGTGATCTCCATCAGTGATTTTGAGCAAAAACCAGGTGCAGCTCTAAACACAGAACAGGTGCAGATCTTTTCTTTATTCCTTATGTCTGTGGAGGCTCCAATCTTGGTTTGGCTCACAATCAATGATGAAAATCGCTGACAAAAAACACTGATGTGTGAATGAGGCATTATATGCATGTAGAAACATAGCCTATTCTAACACTGTAGATAGATAGATAGATAAATATAGATAAGCAAATTTCTCAAAGTTTGTTTCATTCCTATTTGTCCAAACCTTAAAAATAAATTTAATTTGGATACAAATCAAATATTCCTGAATCAGAGAACGGCAGAGAGTCCCCTCCATGAGGAGTCTTATAGGCTAGACAAACCTCCATTGAATATGCAAATTAGCTTTCTTTCCAAAAAGAACAGAAAAAACCTTTGCTGCCACCAGATCTTATGTATTAAGCCAATACGTCAAGGCTTCGACTTTTAAACAGGCTTTGAAAATCTGCAATAAACTATTATTTACACTGTGGAATGCTAATTCTGCAGCGGAACGCAGAGCTAGGATTGGCAATTTTTAGCCCCTTCAAATAACACAGGGAAAGTCTTTATATGGTTGCCAGGGAATGCTCTGTTGAAAATTGTCCCTGTGCTGTATTCCAGTGTGGAATAAACATTCCACATAATAATTAATGCTTTGTTAATGCTTTTTTACAGATTTTCAAAAGCTAAATGTCTCGATTGATTTTAACTAGTCGAATTCACCGTTAGCTTTCTTTTCCTTTAGAAAGGAAAGCTAATTTGCATATCTTTTCCCCAGAAACCTAGAGGAGTGTTGCCTGGCCTATAAGACTCCTCACACCTATGTGCTGAGGTGCTCTCAATAAGGGGAAATAGTACCCCCTCAATCCCAATAAAACTTTTCATCTGGATAAGCCAGTTTTCTATGCTCTGCACTGATGGGGAACAATCTAAGATATGTTTAAAAGCCTGTTTATTCCCTTAAGGAACTCCATTCTTTTAAAATATTGTCTGCTCTAGAGTGCATCACAAATTGATGGTGTTTTAAACAGCAGCCACCTGGAGCTAATGTCTGTGATCGGCGATAATTCTGATTAAAAATATTTAACCCCTCAGATGCCATGGTCATTTGTGACCGGGAAACTGTTAATTCGTTGTGGTAGCTTCAGTCCCTCTGAAGGATCCAAGGCTACCACAGTGACAGTTCCTATGGAGCCCTGCCTGTGGCCCAAAGGCTCCAATGGCAATTCATTACAGTCTATGGGACAAGAGTTCTATCAAACACGTTTAAATTTCCAAATATAAGTGAAAATTAAAAGTAAAAAAAAATAACAATTCAAATCAGTCTTCTTTTCCCATATCAAAAAATAAACAACAAAAAATAAACATGATTAGCATTGCCACATCCCAAAAAGCCCAAAATATTAAAATATTAATGTATTTTTCCATTACGGTGAGTTTAGTAAAGGAAAAAATAAATAAATGACTGATTCGCCTTTTTTTTGTCTCTTCAACTCCCCCAAAAAATTGATTAAAAAGTGATACACACCCCAAAATATCATTAAAGTCTACACATAGCCCCACAAAAAATAAGCCCTCAAACAGCCCGCTCCAGAGATATAACATTAATGGGGTAAAAGTTATGGGGATTAGAATATGGCAATGTAAAGAAAAAAGCTATTATTTTCAAAGTTTTTATTTTTTCTTTAAATATTAAAACACAAGAAAAACGATATAAATGTGTTATAATTGTGATCGTACTGATCCAGAGAATTAATATAATAGGTCAGTTTTACCGCATAGAGAATGTCATAAAAACGAACCCCAAAAAACTATAGCGCAATTACTTTTTTTCTGCTTTCACCTACATTGTCTGCAATATAAAATGTTGTCAATGGTGTCACAACTTGTTTCACAAAAAAGAAGGCCTCTTTTATGTGATCAGAAAAATGAAAAAAAATATGGCTCTGAGAAGGCAGGAAGTGAAAAAACAAAAATGCTAAAATGAAAATGTCCTCAAGGGGTAAATGATACATTTTTTTACTCTGCTGTTTCATCTCTGTACATAGATTTCTATTTACAGTATGGAGAGAGAGAGGATATTCGTAACATCTGCTAAACTACTGACTAAACTACATAATAAATAGAAAAAGTACATAAAAATGCCTCATATACACATAACTTTACAAAATATTTCATTATTCTTTTAGAACATTATGAAATATGGCCATCAAATATTAAATGCTGCATTAAGATCTTATCCTTACCGGAAAAGGTAATGTTGAATCCTTCATATGATATTGAAAAATCTGAAATAAAACGTAACTGAGCTCTGAAATTTCCATAGAGACCTGCGTTAATTGCTGTAGGGAGCTCAGAACCAGTGAGTCGTGCTAGTGGCTGAGTAAAACTGCCGTTTTCAGTGATTAGTAAGTAGTCGTGAAGATCTTCCAGATGAAAGGTGTGAAAGGTGAACTGTACTCCTGAAAAAGCAAATTGGACTTAGAGATGATCAAACTACAGTCTAATATTTAAGAATAATATAATAGTATATCTAGAATAGACATATTGATTTATACATAGAATCTGGGTACTGAGAAATAAGCGACTGTCATGCCATTCCCCCCCCCCCCCCCCCATAAATGAATATACAAATATAAGAAAAAATTTAATTATTGATGAGTGAATTACTTTCACAAATTTGATGTGTATCTGATTTGGCGAGTCAGTCTTGTCATACTATTCAGGTCCGAATTAATTTAATCTGATTCGATTAATTATCCTGAAAAGTTATGGATGACACTCTGGGATCTCCAGCCAGCCTTAGTAGTCTTAAAGTGACAGTGACATATATGCTATGGGTAAGCACATACCTAGTAACATACAGGGAGTGCAGAATTATTAGGCAAGTTGTATTTTTGAGGATTAATTTTATTATTGAACAACAACCATGTTCTCAATGAACCCAAAAAACTCATTAATATCAAAGCTGAATATTTTTGGAAGTAGTTTTTAGTTTGTTTTTAGTTTTAGCTATTTTAGGGGGATATCTGTGTGTGCAGGTGACTATTACTGTGCATAATTATTAGGCAACTTAACAAAAAACAAATATATACCCATTTCAATTATTTATTTTTACCAGTGAAACCAATATAACATCTCAACATTCACAAATATACATTTCTGACATTCAAAAACAAAACAAAACAAATCAGTGACCAATATAGCCACCTTTCTTTGCAAGGACACTCAAAAGCCTGCCATCCATGGATTTTGTCAGTGTTTTGATCTGTTCACCATCAACATTGCGTGCAGCAGCAACCACAGCCTCCCAGACACTGTTCAGAGAGGTGTACTGTTTTCCCTCCTTGTAAATCTCACATTTGATGATGGACCACAGGTTCTCAATGGGGTTCAGATCAGGTGAACAAGGAGGCCATGTCATTAGATTTTCTTCTTTTATACCCTTTCTTGCCAGCCACGCTGTGGAGTACTTGGACGCGTGTGATGGAGCATTGTCCTGCATGAAAATCATGTTTTTCTTGAAGGATGCAGACTTCTTCCTGTACCACTGCTTGAAGAAGGTGTCTTCCAGAAACTGGCAGTAGGACTGGGAGTTGAGCTTGACTCCATCCTCAACCCGAAAAGGCCCCACAAGCTCATCTTTGATGATACCAGCCCAAACCAGTACTCCACCTCCACCTTGCTGGCGTCTGAGTCGGACTGGAGCTCTCTGCCCTTTACCAATCCAGCCACGGGCCCATCCATCTGGCCCATCAAGACTCACTCTCATTTCATCAGTCCATAAAACCTTAGAAAAATCAGTCTTGACGTTTCAGCTTGTGTGTCTTGTTCAGTGGTGGTCGTCTTTCAGCCTTTCTTACCTTGGCCATGTCTCTGAGTATTGCACACCTTGTGCTTTTGGGCACTCCAGTGATGTTGCTGCTCTGAAATATGGCCAAACTGGTGGCAAGTGGCATCTTGGCAGCTGCACGCTTGACTTTTCTCAGTTCATGGGCAGTTATTTTGCGCCTTGGTTTTTCCACACGCTTCTTGCGACCCTGTTGACTATTTTGAATGAAACGCTTGATTGTTCGATGATCACGCTTCAGAAGCTTTGCAATTTTAAGAGTGCTGCATCCCTCTGCAAGATATCTCACTATTTTTGACTTTTCTGAGCCTGTCAAGTCCTTCTTTTGACCCATTTTGCCAAAGGAAAGGAAGTTGCCTAATAATTATGCACACCTGATATAGGGTCTTGATGTCATTAGACCACACCCCTTCTCATTACAGAGATGCACATCACCTAATATGCTTAATTGGTAGTAGGCTTTCGAGCCTATACAGCTTGGAGTAAGACAACATGCATAAAGAGGATGATGTGGTCAAAATACTAATTTGCCTAATAATTCTGCACGTAGTGTATATGGCTATGGCAGTCTTTTTAAAAACAAACAGCACTATAGGATTTTTGCTATTTTTTTTTTAAATGGTTTGAAAAATGTTTGCCTTATACATACAGATCACCCTAATTCTTCTTCCTCATCTTTCCTTTCTTCTGATCTGAAAAATGGGCAATGCTGTTTTGAGAAATTCACTCAAATTGAATCACCAAAAAATTCAGATTCGGAAGTAGCCTACATTTTTGGTAAATCTGGGTTGAATTTCATTCATTTATAATGGATTTGCTCATCTCTCTTTGTAATATATTTTATCAGAGAAAGATGCTTTGTTCTCTTTTATTAGACTCTTCTCCCACTCCCCCTTTACTCAATTTCAATTTACTACTCAAGTTTATCTTCAGGAAGATGGGGTACCTACTCACTGAAGGATCACATTACGTAGAAGTCTGTGGAGAGAGAAGGAGGATCAGAGAACTTCTGGGTGACATTTGAGGCTTCAGAAGCAAATAGCAGTTTTCCACGGAGTCATAGCGTCAAGACAAAGTTTTTAAACTGCAACCATTGTCTCTGACCTTATTCCGTTATAACTTGAGGGAAAATTTGGCAGTGGAGTAGCATCTCATTGAAAAATTATAAGGATTCTCCTGGCACATCAATACCCTTACACAAATCTCACTGGTTGTCAGATAGCTATTTTGTCAACTGTCTAACCCATAATTCAGTTGTGTCTTTCCATACATTATGTCAGATTCGGTAAGAAATTATGCCTGGAAAATAATTTTTTATTTGTACTGTATGATCAATAATTCTCTAATACAATTAAACCTTTAAAAGATTATCTCTTTGAGAAAACCATTTGAGATGTAGATTTATATGTAACCTTTCCAGTCCTCTATAGTCTAAGTATAATGGCCCTTTTGCCTGATAGGCCTTTGGGCGAGGAGTAACAATTTATAGTTAAAAAAGCAAGGTTCTCTCTATATTTTTCTCAATAACAATTGCCTGTATATATAAAAACATTAGGAGTGGTGGTTAAATGAAATTATTTATCAACAGCTTTCATACTGAACTTCATGGACTGAGGGTGGTGGGGTGCATTCTGAAACCACTGATTTAGGCTAGATGCACATGATCGTATGTGTTTTGCAGTCTACAAAAAAAAATAAAAAAGGAATGGATGATGTCCATATTGCATCAGTTTTTTATGCGGCTCCATTGTAACAATGCCTATCCTTGTCCGCAAAATGGACAAGAATAGGACATGTTCTATTTTTTGGGCGGGGCTACAGAATGGAGCAACGGATGTGGACAGCACACGGAGTGCTGTCCGCATCTTTTGCGACCCTATTGAAGTAAATGGGTCCACACCCTAGCTGCAATAAATGCGGCTTGGATGCGGAACCAGACCACGTTATTGTGCATGTAGCCTTAGACAGCAAATTAGTTTGCAGCATCCCTGAAAGGCCCAACCCTGTTAAATACATTTTTTTTAACGCAATCTTGGATGATTGCCCCAAAAGAGATTTTACTATTCCGAAATGGAAGCAATTGAAGTAATTTTGAGGAAAATGATTGGAAAACAAATTATTCTATGGAGGAGATAACCGCTTAGTCATAAAGGTGGGGGAGTGGATGAGGTTCAACAAAAGTTAGAGGATGTGGATAAAAGGGAAAGAAAAAGGTAGTCTCACAGAAACAATTGCTTTTGGAAATTTTTGTTTTAGAGATATTGTTAGACAAATTGTTATCATATCCACTGGATAACACAGTACAAAGATATGTTTTCCTTTAGCAACAGGGAGGAACAAGGAGAAAATTCCTATTCACTGCAATTGTTTCGTACATAAAAATCAAGTTTTAGCTTTAGGAGTTAGACATCTTATTACTGCAGCTTGCTGAAGATGTTTCTTTAGTGTTTACATAACAGCTGCAACTTCTACCCATTTCCTGATGTTCCTCAATGAGCCCTGGTGGAATTAAACTTTGCCCTCTTTAGTGCTCATCACCTGCAATAAGCAATGATTTGTGACGAGGCTCATCAACAGATGGCACCTGGAAACAGCTTCAAGCAAAACAAAAGTAAAAAGCTAAAGATCTGAGCAGTTAATAGGTTAAAATTCTGAAGGGAAAATTGCTGGATAAAACAAGTATGTGAAAATTACCCTTCCTGCTGAGGCATTCAGAAGAGAAAAAAAGAGCCATGTCTGGGAACTGAGCCAAGGTCATGAGCTTGGACAAATTTTTGTATGTGTGCTTGGTTGGGCCATGACGGTTCTAAAGAGCTAGGGTGGACAGTATAGAAATGTATATGTCAGCAAGGTCAAAGATCTGGCAGGAGTAGTGCCATGAAGAATTATTTATTTGGCAAATGCAGTCTATAAAAAAATTAAAGCAGAAATTTGTGGATGGTTAAGTGTAATGCTTTAGACATGAAAAGAAAGTACATCTAATGCAAATACTGATGATCTTCTGTTCTATTGTGACCAGTTATTTCCTGAGACTATCAGCCGTATCCTGAATGTTATCCATTTATTAGATGGTGGTTCTTGTTATTATATGGTTCAGGGTTTCAAAAGTTTGGCCCCAAAAAATTATATTGTTAATAAGAGATAAAAGTGTTGAGACATAAAATAACCTATTAATAATCTATAACCAGTAAACATCCAAGACATATGCTGACTTCTGATGTAGTTGTTATTATAGTTGTTTTAAAAAAGGTGCCAAATTCTAAAGTAAAAGACAAGAATTGCGCATCCACATGACAAACATTGATCTATTGCTGCTAAGCATAATGTACAAACACGAACAAGAGGCTTTTTGTATACCTTTTGATCAGAATGCAGCACCACATCAGGATAGCCTTTTTCAGATGGGTCACTACACTAATTTGTGCAAAAATAACATGTATAAAGAGGGGCCGCGCAAAACTCCAAACCAATAGGACTGATCTGCGTCTTCCACCAACTTTCAGCAAGCACACACTAGCTTCATTAGGCGTTTCTTTTAATTTACATCCTGTGAGATTATAAAGAAGACACGCACATAGTGAAGCACTGCAACAACCAGCCGTTCCTCCTCTCGATGTTATACTCACAAGCATATGAGTAGAATATGTGCCTCAAAAGAAAGCCGACCAGTAGGTTCTCTGCACATTTGTTCTCGTTGTGCCTCCTACAGATGATTAAATATTGCTCCCATAGTGAAACTCCGTATTTGAAAATTCTGAAATATGGTTTATTATACTCACATTCCATTATACTCACATTGGAATGTGAGTATAATAAACCATATTTCTGAATTTTTAAATACAGAGTTTCACTATGGGAGCAATATTTAATCATCTGTAGTAGGCACAACGAGAACAAATGTGCAGAGGACCTACTGGTCGGCTTTCTTTTGAGGCGCATATTTTACTCATATGCTTGTGAGTATAACATGGAGAGGAGGAACGACTGGTTGTTGCAGTGCTTCACTATGTGCGTGTCTTCTTTATAATCTCACAGGATGTTAATTGAAAGAAACACCTAATGAAGCTAGTGTGTGCTTGCTGAAAGTTGGTGGAAGACGCACACCAGTCCTATTGGTTTGGAGTTTTGTGCGGCCTCTCTTTATATATGTACTGTTTTTGTGAATAAAGATCCACTTCACTTTCGGACTCGCTGCAATTAGAACCATCCAGGCAACGTATTGGAAAATTTACATTGAACTTTTATACTAATTTGCGCAACACCACATGGTGACAACCAATGCTTAAACACAGAACCAGCATCTGGCAAGGAGCCAGGAGCCCAAAAGCAACCTGTTGCAAGGCTAAATCCCTTTGGTACTGGGCCACACCAAAGCACAGGCACAGCACCAGGGCAACAACATCTTCACCATGTGAATAGATCTCAACAGTCCACCTTTCCATGTGTTTCAGAAACCAGACTGATACCAGGGAATCCTTGTGCGGTCTCCTGTTAATTAAAACACCTTGGTCAAATAGGTGGAGTGCCGATATCACAAAAAAAGGAGGGGACAAATGCAAGATGCCAAACAGGAGGGAAAATACATGGGTCACACACAAGAACATGAACACAAGATTCTTTGTATATATTTTGATCAAAATGCATTGGCCCGGTCACCACATCACGGTGGCCTCTTTTGACCTGGTTCCAAACCTATGCATATACATTTTAATCAAAACGTATGTTCATGTTTGCAAATTATACTCAGTAGCAACAGCTCAATGAATAACATAGGGGTGTGCAATTCATGTCTTTTTTGCAGCATACATGACTTTTCTGTAACTGCTTTTGCTAAAGCCACCAGGTCACTGACCCAAAGTCCTCCTATGACTACAAATATTCTTGTGTCGATAGACAATCTTGAACCAGAGGGCATTTATAGCCATACAACAGATATAATAAACCCAGTTATGTCTGTCTAAGCCAAAATGTATTTGAATCAAATTAATAAATTACCTAAAATGTATGACTCTCATAAATGCTCATCCAAAATGGTGTCCTCAATTACTGTACATTGGTAGATCCTAGTAAAACATTAGCTGCGTGCTTACCAATAAAGAACTAGTGTACAAAATGTCTGCCATATGTAATATCTAGTATACAAAGTCTTAACTGAGATTTTCTAGTGCTTTAAGACAGTGATGATACATTTTCTACACCAACAATATCCATGGAGAGACGGAAACCTAGAACTTTTCTTTCGACGTAGAAGCAATAAGAAGTCAAACTAACAACAACTAACAATGTTCCACCCAATGTAGAGCCATTTCAAGAAAAAACTGTTAGCGCTGTCTATCAACGACACAGGAATGATATAGAGATAATGTAGAGAGGAAACGGTGTAGTTCCAATTAAGTCTTCTTTTAATGTAACAGCTTTCACACCATGAGTGCTCCTAATCAATGCAGTGCCATCAACTGCCTTGTTCTTCATGCAGCTACCTAATGCACTGTGCAATTCTCTTAATAGAGATAAAGCAACTATACTAAGAACAAAGTATGCAAAGTATGATACTTAGTAGCAAAGATAGGAAACTCTAATTCCCTCTTATTTTCTTAATCACGATGACTATAACAGTAACTTTGGTCTTAAATTTATGGAAGCTAACAAAATTAATGTGCTGTATACACCACTACATTACGGTATTTAACGTTTAATGCTGTTACAGCAGATAATTCTCTTCTACCAATCTTTATAGTCCAATTCCATAAGTTTATGATGTATTAAGCATCAGCGAACCAGTTCGGATCAAAACAGGTTTGGTCCTAAATTTGCTATTTTTCAAATGGCCGACAAACCCAAATATTTTCAGGTTTGTTTTGGATAAATCCACTAAAACGACATGTAGTGGGAAAAAAGCACTAGGGAGGAAGAAGAGGGGGTCTAACATGACCCTGAGAGGAAGTGGTGGGAGGGCTTTCCCTGAATAACTAACTACCAGGCTGACAGACCGACTGCATGAGCCAATCAATGCTCCAGCAGGCAGGGAGGATAAGCAGAACATTATTCTGTGCTGGGCTGTGAATGAGGGTTGCTTAGGTCTTAGAAAAACGATATGAGGGAGTTAGGGAGAGTGGAAAATCAATCAGGAGCAGTCAGAAACCATTCAAAATTGTATTCTATTGCCAGGGAGAGTGAAGGGAAAGGTTAGGATTATAAAGAAGAAGAACAAGAAGAATTTTGTGTGTAGAATAGAGACAGGGAAGCTGTCAGGGAGTGAAAAAGGAGGATCTGTGGCTGGCTGTTCCTCCTAGCACAACTATAGCTGCTGCAACCCTCTAAAGCAGCTATGTGCAAGGAAATCAAATAAATACTTTAATCTTTCCCCCTATTTTCACCAATTTTTTTGGGGGGGAGGGGGTGAAGGATGGTATAAGTGAAAAGTGTACAAACCCATGTTCTACCATCTTTCTAGCATAACATATGGAATATTAGTGAGAACCTGTGTCAGGTCATATCACAAATTTGATTTAATTTATATTATTATTATTATTATTATTATTTTTTGTTTTAGCTGGAAAAAAAAAAAAACTATGCATCAGTGATTGAGAATGAAATATTAGGGCTAAATATGTTTAATATCTTCACACACAGTTCAGTTCAGTTTTTTTGGGGGGAGTTATTGCATTTAATGAAAGCAGCATATAGTTGATCCGTACACCAACACACACTTGGGCAACAATTTACCTGTGAGTGTTAACATGAAATTAAACGTCAAACCTCAATCATCTGTTTCCGTTAACTACATTTCCACACAGTTGGAATTCATTTTTTGCGGGGATTCTTCAGTTTATTTAACCAGCATATATACATGATGACTGTAGCAATACACAGGGTAAAGCAGCGATCTACTTGTGAGTCTTAAGGTAAAATTGAGCATCATGCCTCAGTCATCCGTTTCCATGAATTCCATTTCCATTCCATGTGGTTGAAATGTAAATTTTTGGGGGGAATTGCTACATTTAATTAAACCAGCATATAAATGTGATTACTACAAGACACATGGTAGGGCAGAAATCTACTTGTGAATTATAATGAGAAATTGAGCATCAGGACTCAATTTAACTGAACCAGCATATACGTGATCAGTACACCAGTACACATGCTAGGGTAACAATTTACCTGTGAGTGTTAACACAATATTTGGGTCAGGCCTCAATCATCCGTTTCTGTATATTAAGCTTCCACACTGCTAGAATTATATTTTTTGGGGAGGACTTGTTCAATTTAATTAAGCCAGCATATATGCGTGATTACAATAGCAATACACAAGGCAGTACACAACATTATCTGAAAGGCCCAAAAATGTCCAGGCTATGGAAGAGTTTCAAATGAAAGACCCCGAGCAAGAATATGCTAAAATCTGCACCAACTATCCAGTCAGAAGTAGTAGTAGTAGAAAGAAGGCTTTTAGTGGAGTCCTCTTAGTCTCTACTGCCCACTCCTAGAAGGGTGGCTTTCTTTTTCTTAAGAAGTGACAAGAAAACCCCACCACGCCCTACAGTAGATAGACAAGAGAGTCTCCCTCTCCCAACTTGTGTGAGAGCAGTCAATGTTTGTACTGCCCTGAGGAGGAGGTGGAGGAGGAGGCTGCAGACCCCAGGTATAGCCATGTTGGTGGTGGTAGTAGTGGCTCCCCAGGGTATTGGTGTTGGGGGAGGCAGTCACGGAAAAGCAAGGGAGGGGGCCAAAGAACCCACCATGATATATCAGAGCCCAATAGAAGTGGAAGGGAGGGTAAGGACTCCAATGAAGATTGTGTGCTGGTCAGGACATTGGAGCTGGATCACGGTGCTAACGAGGAGGCAACATCATAAGGGGAGGGTAATGGTGGCAGCAATAAGGAGCAAAGGTCTTGTACCTCCCAAAGAACAGCCAGGACCACGTCTGCTTGAGGATATGGTGCTGCTGACGCTGTGGGTGGGTTATGCCCAAAACGTGCCAGAGCTAATCTCAGCTTGGATGCCTCTACCTCTGCTGCATGAGTATCTCCTTGCTCTCCTTTTTTTCTCCATGCTGCCGGAGGACAAAAGCATTGCCTTGTCCAAGCTGTGAAAGAGAAAAATAAGCAAGCAAACACAAATGTCAGCACCACAGCTCTGTTGAACCACATGAAGCAACTTCACCGCATCTCGTGGGCAAACAGAGGTGGCAGCCAGCCCCCATGGCAGGATTCCCCTTTCTCCAGTACCAGCTTGTGGCAGCCATGCCGCATTCATGGGGAGTATGGTTGTCTTTCATCTTACCTTTATCCCTTTCCGCTTTTCCCACTTAGATGCCTCGTCATCTATTGATAACTGAATGTGTGGCAAGGAAACAAAGCTATGCGTTCAGCAAACCGATAATGCACAAGCTTAATACCCATCTAGCCAAGTTGCTTGCAGTGCATTTGCTGCAATGCCATTTAGTCGAACCTGCTGCTTTTAGGGCGCTAATGACTATGGTTGAGCAAGCACCTGGACGTTTGGATTTGCCAGGTTCGGTCGAATATTGCTGCAAAGTTTGGGTTTGGGACCCGAACTTGACCCCGAACCCAAACCCCATTAAAGTCAATGGGGACCCGAACTTTGGGGCACTAAAATGGCTCTAAAAAAGTCATAGAAAGGGCTAGAGTGCTGAAAAGGAAGCAAAATAGGGGTAAGAGCAGGACAATTGCCCTGCAAACAAATGTGGATAGGAAAATGAATTTAAATAACATAGAATTTAAAAAAAAACTAAAAATAATTATCTTGAACTAGGAGGCGGAAGTCAAAGTGGAGTATGAGGTTGATGAGGCAGTGGATGTAGAGGTGTAAGTGGAAGCAATGGTTGAAGAGGAGGATGAGGTAGCCAACAATATTTTTGTATTTATTTTTTATTTTTTTATAAATTTGGGAAGACCCCAAAACATTGGGAAATATAAAAAAGAAAACAAAGAATGCGGCCGGTATACTTGTCTATTCTGCACAAGGTTAGGACAAGTCCTGTGGGATCCATGCCTGGTTCATTTTAAAGAACGTGAGCTTGTCCACATTAACTATGGACAGGCGGCTGCGCTTGTCTGTGATCACCCCCCCCCCCTGCTGTTCTGAACACACGTTCGGAAAATACAGTGGCCTAAAGGCAGGCCAGCACCTCCAAGGCGTAAAGAGAAAGCTCAGGCCATGAGCCCAATTTGGAGACCCAAAAGTTTAATGGGGCAGACCCATCAGTCAGTATGTCTAGGCGTGTGCACACCTACTGTTCCACAATGTTGTTGAAATGCTGCCTCCTGCTAAGACTTTCCATCAGCCGGTGGTTCTGGTTGTTGTGGCGTGCTTACAAAGCTTTTCCACATTTCGGCCATGCTAACCCTCCCTTCTGAGGTGCTGGCGGTGCCCCAGCTACGTTGGCGACTTCTTCCTCCTCCTCTGGCTTTACCTTGTGCTTCCACTGAGCCACCGGTGTCAGGTGTGAATGCCATCAGCAGCATGTCTACTAGCGTGTGCTTGTACTCGTGCATCTTCCGATCATGCTCCACTGACGGAATTAAGGATGGCACGTTGCCCTTGTAGTGGGGATCCAGCAGGGTGGCCACCCAGTAATCAGCACTGGTTAGAATGTGGGCATTGCAACTCAGCGATCGTTGTGCAGGCACTGCAGCATATAGTCGCTCATGTGTGCCAGGCTGCCCAGAGGCAATGACAAGCTTTCATCTGTTGGAGGTGTATCGTCTGTATCCCTCCAGCCACACTCAAGTGATGCCCATGAGCTGCTTTGGGTGCCACCCTGCTGTGAACACGGTTCCTCCTCCTCATCCTCCAGAACTGTGCCATGGCTGGACAATTGTGGACATGGCCTCTGTTGGTGCAAGAACCCACCCTCCGAGCCACTTGTTAATGACTGGTCTGATAACCGTGGAAATAATCCCTCTTCCTCCTCCTCTTCCTCCTGTGCCACATACTCTTCCATCATTGCCCGAAGCGTTTTTTCAAGGAGACATAGAAGTGGGATAGTAACACTGAGGACTGTGTCATCGGCACTGGCCATGATGGTGGAGTACACGAAACAGCTCAACACGACACACGCGTCCCACATGGAGGCCCACTCGTTGGTGGTGAAGTGGTGATGTTCCGCAGAGCGACACACCCGTACATGCTGCAGCTAAAACTCCACTATCGCCTGCTGCTGCTCGCACAGTCTTCCAGCATGTGCAAGGTGGAGTTCCACCTTGTGAGTATGTTGCATATGAGGCAGTGAGCGGGAAAGCCAAAGTTACGCTGCAGCTCTGACAGGCGAGCAGCCACAGGGTGAAAACGCCAAAAGCGGGCACAGATGGACCGCACTTTCTGCAGCAGCTCTGACATATCAGGGTAATTTTTCAGGAACCCCTGCACCACCAAATTCAGCACATGTGCCAGGCAAGGGATGTGCGTCAAACAGGCTAGGCCCAGAGCTACTACAAGATTTTGCCCATTATCGCACACCACCAGGCCGGGTTTGAGGCTCAGTGGCACCAACCATTCATCGATATGTTTTTCCATGCCCATCCACAGCTCCTGTGCGGTGTGGGGTTTTTCCCCCAAACAGATGAGTTTCAAAATAGCCTGCTGTCGTTTCCCCCTGGCTGTGTTGAAATTGGTGGTGAAGGTGTTACGATGACCAGATGCGGTAGAGGAGGAAACAGAGTAGGAGGAAGAGGCAACAGGAGGCAAAGAGAAACGTCCTGCAATGCCCGGTGGCGGAAGGACATGCGCCAAACTGCTACTCGTCTCTGCATTTACCCAGTGTGCAGTTATTGAGATATAGCGTCCCTGACCGTGCTTTCTGGTCCACTTATCGGTGGTTATGTGGACCTTGCCACAGATGGCGTTGTGCAGTGCACACCTAATTTGGTCCGCTACTTGGTTGTACAGGGCGGGGATGGCTCGCATGCAAAAGTAGTGGCGGCTGGGAACCACGTAATGTGGGGCAGCCACTGCCATAAGTTTTTTTAAAGTCTCCGTCTCCACCAGACAGAATGACATCATTTCAAAGGCCAGGAAATTTGAAATGCTGGCATTCACGGCCAGAGATCGCGGGTGGGTAGGGGGTACTTCCTCTTTCTCTCCAGTGTTTGAGATATGGACAGCTGAATGCTTCCATGGGACATTGTGGAGATGCTTAGTGACGGTGACGGATGTAGTGGCGTTGCTGCCACATCCTCTGTTTGCGGGGTGGCAGGTGCCACTGTCACTCCAGAGGGGGAGAAAGAGGCTGAGACTGCAGCAGAACAGGGATCAGGAGGAGCCTGAGATCTTTCGTGTTTTTTAAGGTGTTTACTCCACTGCAGCTCGTGCTGGTCATGCAGGTGGTGCTCAGGTTTAGAACATTTATGCCTCGCTTCTGGCTCTGATTGCACAGCATGCAAACCACTCACATTTTTGTCATCCTCGCATTTTTGCCACGCCAGGGAGCTGGCTTTGGTGTGCTCAGTCCCTGGGTTTGGTGGCCAGTAGCAGGCGTACTGGCTAGGGGACGGCCACTCTGCTTTTGCAACCTGCTCCCTCTTTTGCTGTGCAGCTGGTGCTGTGTGACCACCACCTCTTCCTCCAAACTGCGCACGCCACTCGCATGACCTTGATTCCATGTCTGGTCTAGTACTAGTGATGTACGAACATCTGCCAGGACGGTTTGAAAACGCGATCGCGCGAACGCGATCAAATGTTCGCGAACCGCAAGATCGTGGCTGGTCCCGTTCATTTTAATGGCAGGCGAACCTGAAAAACCTCCAGGTCATATTTTCAGCCAAGAAATAATTACTAGAAGTGCACAAATAGTCCCACAACATGGACAGTGACATACCAGATGTATTATTAGAATTTGCGATCTCCATTTATTATTTTTTTCAATGCAAAATATCGGCAATATAATTTTTGCATACACGCATGCGCAAATGCACTATACAGTACCGAAATGCACTATAAGGAAAGTATATTGTTATATAACACTCTGCTTCAATCATTTTTTTTGGGGGGCGACTGGTATATCACACCAGTAGAAATTATTTGTTCCAATAACGCTTGTCCCTCTATATACCTGCAGTATCGCAGCAGAACCGCACACAACTGCCGCACAATACAAATGCACTATTATATACTTTCTAACATAGAAAGTATATTATAACATTGTACAAGGAAGGCAATCCATTAGAATATGCATAAAGATAAAACGTAACCTTTAATAATTTTACTATGAGGGTCCATTCACACATCCGTAAGTGTTTTGCGGATCCGCAAAACACGGACACCGGCAATGTGCATTCCGCAATTTGTGGACCGCACACTGCCGGCACTATAATAGAAAATGCCTAATCTTGTCTGCAATTGCGGATAAGACTAGGACATGTTCTATTTTTTTGCGTAAACGGAAGCACAGATGCGGAAGTGCGGATCCGCAAATGCAGATGGGATCCGCAAAATGCGGATGCGGACAGCACATTCTGGCTCCATTGAACATGAATGGGTCTGCACCCGTTCCGCAAAATTGCGGAACGGATGCGGACCCATTTTGCGGACATGTGAATGGAAAAGATATCCCTCAAAATGAAAATTAATTAAATTATTAAAGTTGAAGGGGTTCTGCCCTTTGTTTTAACTGATGATCTATCCTCTGGATAGATCATCAGCATCTTATCGGCGGGGTCCGACATCCAGGACCCCCGCCGATCAGCTGTTTGAGAAAGCAGCAGCACTCCAGCAGCGGCGCGGCCTTCTCACTGTTTACAGCTGGCCCAATGACGTCACGACTATTATCAACTAGCGTGGGCGGGGCTACGCTCCATTCAAGTGAACAGAGCTTAGCCCCGCCCACGCTAGTTGATACTAGTCGTGACGTCACTGGGCCAGCAGTAAACAGCGAGAAGGCCGCGGCGCTGCTGAAGCGCCGCTGCCTTCTCAAACAGCTGATCGGTGGGGGTCCCGGGTGTCGGAACCCCGCCGATCAGATGCTGATGATCTATCCAGAGGATAGATCATCAGTTAAGACAAAGTGCAGAACCCCTTTAAGCAAAAAGCATAGATGTGGTAGGCAATAACAAGTGCTCGGCGGCACTAAATCAGGTGCTCGGCGGCACCAAATCAGAAACCATATGTCCTACCACATTCCAGGGGGTTCCAGTGCACATCCATGAATCCCGGAGGGAAAGCAAAAACCATCTATCCCTGGGCTAAATGATGATGTGGTATTGAAGGACAGGGTGGGCAAAGAACTGTCCCTGATATTGCCCTACAGGGGGGTGCTATTCTGGCCCTGATAGCCTAACCACAGACCACCCGCCCTGATAAGAGCAACCCTGTCCGGAACCTTATCCTATATAAAAATGGCCCTAGTAAGCCCCTAGCCCCTAGGCCCCTGACTTCCAGGTGATCACTATATAGATTTATGTGTTTTTGACTCATTATCAAAGTATAAGTATATCACACCCCTCTGTGTATCACACATATAGATAGCACACCTATACCAGTCCTTAAAATGACTTTTGTGGCCCTATTAGCTAGCGTTTGGTGTCCCTAACAGCCTGTCCCAGCTCCACACAGCAACCTCTCCCTACACTGGCAAAACACTGAATGTAAAATGGCAGCCAGATCAGGTTTATTTAGAAGGTAGGGGGTATGTCCATGGGCTGAAATGTCTCAATTGGCTGTCCTGTACCACCTGATGGATGTGTCATGGGTCAGAGTTCTTCATAATGTAAAAGAATATGGCGGGCGCAAATTTCTCCATATGTTCGCATGTTCGTCGAATCGCGAACATGCAACGTTCGCCGCGAAATGACCGCCGGGAGAACTGCAAGGCCATCTCTATCTAGGACCTCATAATCCTCCACATCATCTTCCACCCACTCTTCACCCCTGCAGTGCTGCTGCTACCAATTGATAGGGAGAATTTTTTTAAGGCTCATTCACAATGAGTATTTTTTCTTCTGACAATCAACACTTGTGTATGTCGTATGGGCAGGCATTCCTACACTGCCACTCAGACATCATTTACTATCTACTATCGTTGCATTCCAGAACTTGGGGAATAGGGAGGCAAAAAAAAATAATCATAAAGAATAAATTAAAAAAGATAACACATTTTCCTTAAAATGTTTAGCCCTAGGATGCTAAATAGTGATGAGCGGCATAGGCAATATTCAAATTAGCGATATTTTGCAAATTTTTGGCCAAATGTTCGCCATAAATTTGCAAATTCGAGAATTCGTGATCTACAGTCATTGTTTACTTGATTGAGAAAATCGGCAATGTAATATATTTGCGATAAATTCACAATAAATTTGTAATTAGAATATTCAACACTATTCGCGAATACGAACATATAGCACCATATTCTAAATATTCGCAAATTCTTAAAGTGCCGATATTCACGATTAAAATTTATGATTCTAATATTCGCGCTCAACACTAATGCTGAGGGGGGTTATATACCAACTTTCAGGGCAATTGGAACAACTTTGCTTCCGCCAAAACCATTTGTTTTTAAACTGAACATTTTCAAAAATTTGGCGAACCGGACCTGAAGCGAATCTTGAGTGGTTCACTAATCTCTAATATGTATCTATAATTAAATGTATTATTGCACTCACAAGATCCAACTTATATCTAATGATGAATCTACTCACCATAGCAATATTTATTTTAGCCTACTGAAGGTTTACAGATGCTATACCAATTAAATAAGTCTACTTGTTTGAATTTGTATTAAGTGATAACAGACAAGCTTGTAAAATATTATTACCTTTTCCATGGGTTACTTCTATGGTCCATGTACAATTTAAAGAGTTGGGGTAGAATTCAGGATATCCTGGAGACAGAATTGTGCCACTTGGACCTCTTACATCTCCACCACATAATGCTAGGGAAAAAAGAAAATATGTGATGGTCAAAGAATATTTACATAATATATGAATATTTTTTTCAATTATAGAAGGCAGAAGTTACATTCATGCTAATATAATCTGAGTTATAACTGGATACACTGTAATACTTCTAATGCAGTGGATTTTGGGCCACTTGATATGACTCAATCATATCTCCTTGGTATGGCTCAACCTATTTATCCGTTATTGAAGACCCCCAAATGTTTTGTGCTCAGGTATAATAGATTTATTGACATGGTTAGTTTGTATCATTCTATGTAAGGTATAGTTTTGAGAACTTCAGTTACCCTAGCTTTACCTTTTATTAATTTTGGCATAATGTGAAATTACACTAGACAGAAGGTCAACACACTATGCAAAGAATGGCAACAAATATGTCACAGACCTCAGACAATACTGGGTTTTTGGAGTATTTGGGTCATGAAAATGCCATGGCATTGCTCTTTTTGTTGGGTGCCCCATTAGCCAGAAGGCTGAACAACTGGAACCTACTTCAGCTCTACATTGGAGTCGACACATGGAGGTGTTAACATCACTTACAGCTCTAGTTTATTTTTCTCATATGTTGACCTACTGTGAGTTTGTTATTTTGCCTTTTCCTCTGATGAACTTTCAGAAAAAGGGGAATGTGTCTAGTTGAAAATATGAAGGGCTGTGTAAAGTCTGCATCAGGGAGAGCTATTAATAAATGGGGTGCCTACTTATTGTGAGTTACCCACTTTTTTCACTCCCTGCACCAGGGTTTTTTTCTGCAGATCTTCATGTATTGACATTAGCACATTTACTTATTTGCTTGATATTTTATAGCAAACCTGTCAGGCAAGATATTCTGTCCTATCTGAGATTCATAAGCAGGAGAAACAAGCTACTACCAAGTACTCTGTGGATCCCCAATACCCTGGACAGTAGAAGACAATTCTGATGATGTTCAGCAACCATCCATACAAAGCCCAAAAGCATAGAAATAATGTGGCACTCACCATCTCCTTAAAAAATGCAATATTTATTCCATAGACATGCTAAAACAGAAGCAGGACAAATGATGCAGGGAAACCACTGTTTTGCACTGCCTCATGACATAGGGTGATCCATTTTATATGTAGGAACACATACTACATGGTGACTATGATCTTGTGGCTTGTGGCTTGTGGCTTTCTTTATATAGGAATGCCCACATGTAATTTGTTTATACAATTTTAAGAACATTATAGATCAATCAGTGCAGGCAAAGGTTAGCAGAAGTTGATAAAGGGTTTTTTCAACAGTTTTATACTGTTGACCTATCCACAGAATCCTGAGGTCTGACACCCGGGGCCCCCACAGATCAGCTTACTCTAGGCCAGTGATGTCACATTTATTGGTCATGTGGCCTAGGCATAGCTCAGGCCCATTCAAGTGAATGAGACTGGGCTGCGATGCCAAGTACAGCTGCTATACTACGTATAGCACTGTGCTTAATAAGCTGCAGCATTCACTGGAGCACCATAGCTGATTGCTGGGGGCCCCAGATATTGCACCACCACTGATCAGATACCGATGACCTATCCTGAGGATATGTCATCAGTAGAGAACAGCGAATCAAATCTCACAAATTCGATCCGAATTTCAGGATAAATTTGATTTGCCTCGAAGCCGAATTTCCTCCTGAAATAGTGTAAAAAACAAAAAAAAATCCTACTTACCTCCTCCATTTGCTCGCGACAGGCCGTCAGCCACCATCTTGATTGAAGATCTTGGCCAAAATCCTGTGGCGTGATGACGTCATCTCGCACTGCGCAAGATTTCGCAGCAGATCTTCTAGCAAGATGGTGGTGGCCGGCCCGTCGCAAGCAAATGGAGGCGGTAAGTTTGATTTAATTTTTTTTTTTTCATTTTACACAGTTTTTACACTCATGTACATGAATGAACATGGCATCTGTGGGGTACAATGACGGGGAGGGACGCTATTGTCATGGAGCAATTTTTTTTGTAAAATTCGGCGAATCAGCCAAATCAAACTTTTTAATAATTCGCTCAGCTCTAGTCATCTGTATAAAAAGTCATAAAAACTCTTTAATCATACACATGAAAAGCACAAGGCAGATTCAGATATCCTGAGGTTTGCAGGTGTAGAACGGTTAGAGACTCCATTAACTGGGGGCAATAGCCATAATCTTTTATTACAGAAGGAAGCTAAGTAGATACCTTTTAATAATGCTTTAAGAGATTTAGGGGGTCATTTATTAAGACTTAAGTTTTAGTCTTAATAACCTCGCGTGCAGGTGGTGGATCCGCTGTAGTTATGGAGAGGCGCCGGCCTCTACATAATTTCGGCACATCCACTGCTGGTCTAAATCTATGTAAGCTTCCTTGCTGGCTTAAATTTTGACCATTCTCTATGCCTAAAACAGTCTTTGAAAATTATTTGCCGCCTCTTTGATGCCCACGCTCCACTTTTTAGACCTTTGCGCTGCAGTCTGCGCTAGAAATATAATAAAAATAGGTAAATGTCTGTTAGTAAATGACCCCTTTAGTTCTTAATGATAGAAGTGATCTTATAGGGACATTTATCAAACTGGTGTAAAGTAGAACTGGCTTATTTGCCCATAGCAACCAATCAGATTCCACCTTACATTTTCCAAAGGAGCTGTCAAAAATGAAGGTGGAATCTGATTGGTTGCTATGGGCAAATAAGCCAGTTCTACTTTACACCAGTGTGATAAATGACCTCATTAGTGTCTTTTTGTAAGTTCTTTGTATATCTTTTATCATGTTTTATTAGCTATGCACAGGCCCAGCGCTATAATAAGGCAGACCAAACAGCGGCCTTAGGGCGCAGAGACACCAAGCTGAGGGGGGGGGAAAGCATTTTTTTTTAAATAAATCACTTGCTTGCCGCTAGCCGCCCACCCGTGCCTGTTCTCCTCTGTGTGGTCCTGCTATCTTCTCTCTGGGCTCCCGACAAGTTTGAGAACATTTCCCACTCAGCCAATCAGTGGCTGCAGCTGTGTCATGTGTCAGGCCAGCAATTTCCCGCTGAGCGAATCACTGTCCTGACACGTGACACAGCTGCGGCCACTGATTGGCTGAGTGGGTCCTCAAACTTGTCGGGAGCCCAGAGAGAAGATACTGGAACCGCACAGAGGAGAAGGGGAGCTGCTACAGATGAGACCAGGGCCAGGTGAGCATAATGTTTTTTTATACAACATTAATAGAGGGGGGTGACATGGGAGGGGGGAAATGCGCCATGGAGGGGGGAAATGTGACATGCGGGGTGATGTGACATGGGGGGGTTGAAATGTGACATTGAGGGGTGAAATGTGAAATTGAGGGGGAGAAATGTGACATTGAGGGGGAGAAATGTGACATTGAGGGGGAGAAATGTTACATTGAGGGGGATAAATGTGACATGGAGGAGGAGAAATTTGACATGGAGGAGGAGAAATGTGACACGGAGGGAGAGAAAAGTGACATGGGGAGAAATTTGACATGGGGAGAAATGTTACATGGAGGGGAGAAATGTGACATTGAGGGGATGAAATGTGACATGGATGGGGAGAAATGTGACATGGAGGGGGATAAATGTGACATTGAGGGGGAGAAATGTAACATTGAAAGGGAGAAATGTGACATTGAGGGGGTGAAATGTGACATGGAGGAGGATAAATGTGACATGGAGGGGGATAAATGTGACATTGAGGGGGATAAATGTGACATTGAGGGGGTGAAATGTGACATGGAGGAGGAGAAATGTGACATGGAGGGGGAGAAATGTGACATGGAGGGGGAGAAATATCACATTTCTCCCCCTCCATGTCACATTTCTCCCCTTCCAGGTCACATTTATCCCCCTCCATGTCACATTTATCCCCCTCTATGTCATATTAATCCCCCTCCATGTCACATCATCCCCTCCTTTTTACATCACCCCCTTTATGTCACATTTATTTCCCCCCATAGCACATAATCCGCCTACCATGTCACATTTCTCCCCCTTTGTCACATTCCTCCCCCTCCATGTCACATTTCTCCCTCTCCATGTCGCATTTCTCCCCCTCCATGTCGCATTTCTCCCCCTCAATGTCACATTTCTCCCTCTCCTTTTTACATCACCCCCTTTGTGTCACATTTTTTTTCCCCCATAGCACATCATCCCCCTCCCATGTCACATTTCTCCCCCTCCAAGTCACATTTCTCCCCCTACATGTCACATTCTCCCTCTCCATGTCACATTTCTCCCCCCTCCATTCATGTCACATTTCTCCCCCTCTGTGTCACATCACCCGCCTATGTCACATTTCTCCCCCTCCTTTTCACTTTTCTCCCCCTCCATGTCACTTTTCTCTCCCTCCATGTCACATAGCCAAAATGTAGCTTTGCTT
Organism: Bufo bufo; assembly: GCF_905171765.1. Lineage (NCBI taxonomy): Eukaryota > Metazoa > Chordata > Amphibia > Anura > Bufonidae > Bufo > Bufo bufo. The sequence goes on from NC_053393.1 coordinate 58,722,270, forward strand.
GTGTTGGCAAAAATCCTTGCACTGGTCCTGGCTATACATGCACTGTAAGCTTCATTTATTGCTATTGTTGCCATGATGGAAATGTTCAGGAGCATATTTATATATGTGCCATGTGCAGGCTCAAGGAAACATGAGGCAATGAGAAATGGTCATTGCCTTTGTGCACTTATTCTGCCCACTGCTGTTTTACTCTGTATATGGAATAAAGACAGATTTAGTTTTTGGGGATGGTGACTGCTACACTACCTCTCTTGGACATCCTATCTGAGATTAGGATATGTTAGATGGAGAGAATCTAAGCTCTGCGATATATAGGTGTGGATCAGGATTTTTGAGTAAAAAGACAATCAAATCTGGACAGTGAGAGTCCTGATAATCCTGCCCACATGCAATGATTGACACACTTCTGTGTATAGACACTAATACAAGAAAATGTGTCAACCATCTCCTTTGTGGGTGGGGTAATCACTGTCTCTCCTAGGAGTCCGGTCAGGATTTACTATGCCTTTTACTCAGATTTCTGCTTGAAATTATATAAACCTATATATCACAGAGCTTAGCCTTTCTCCCGTATCATATCCTGATCTCAGATAGGGCAGCAGAAATCACCTGACACATTCCCTTTCAATAAATTATTAAAAGTTTTTTGTTTTGTTTTTAACTAGTCACTATTCGAGTTTATAGTGATTAAAGTCTAGGCTTTTGTATATGTTTAATGGTTGTGATAGTGGCCTCATTTGGCTTTACCTTGAAAACACTGCAACTAAGTATTTTTGGAATTTCCTGCTGTGCTATCAGAGATAAATATTAATTTACATTAAAGTGGGACAGGGCTATTGTGGTTTTACACAGCCTTATATCACTTTCAGTTTGACCTCCAAAGACAGACCTTATGTTCATTTTCACTTAAATTTTCAATGACAGTTTAATAGATTTGTGAATACAAACTCCAAACTTCCTCGAAATGCTATCCAAAGAAAGAAAAAAATCAATTGCCATATATGTTTGGATGTGAAATGACACTTAAAATTCTTTAGAAGACTCAAACTGTTTACTCATTGGTAGTGTTCATCCAATCACACTGCTGTGCAAACGTTACAATCTATATAAATCCCTTCGATCAGTCAAAGAAGAATCTCTGCAGGCAAGCTCATTTTAACAAAAAACCTCACATAACAATCAAAAGCCTCTCATCGAAAATCATTATCAATTGATGTAAGATGAAAGTTTTAAAGGACTTTGTGAAAACTTTTTTTCTTTTAAGTAACAACCTCATGTTTTCCTTAGCAGTTTCAATAACAGTCTGATAGTTTTATTGTGAGGCTACTTTATTACATTGGCGCTGAAAAAAAAATAACCTGTTAATGTGATGGCCCCATGCCTGTATACTGTGAAAAGCAGCGTAAATGATTAGCTGCTGAAGTGAACAATCCTTTTAACCCACTGATTATTGTTTTGTTTGAATAGATTCCATATCCTAGACTGTCACACTTTTCTGATGGATAATGTGATTTATAGAAATCCGAATATATGGCTATATGCCTGAACAGAAAAAACATGGATAAAAAAATAGATAAAAAAAGTGGTATACACTTTCCACCCACTTTTGTTTACCAGTATATCTTTACACCATGTAAATTGGGCTTAAATTTGGCTATGGCTTCTCTTCATTACGGAGATCCGTCTCCGTACAGCCTTAATATGTACTGTCTTCGATGAGGCAAGGTTAGTTAGTCGCGCAAGACTTCGTTGAACAACTTCTGTACTTGTGTTTTAAAGCGGAAAACCACTTTAAAACTTGGAATCAAAATTGGCTTCAGTTCGGATGGGTAAAACAAAGTTTCTAGCGAAGTGACTTCGGATATAGAATCCAAAGCTCGCATCTCTAATTACAAGAAAGGATCAATAGATTTTAGTCATGAGAGAACTTCCTGAAATTTTATTCAGTTTTGATTTGGCCAAATTGGTCTGAATAATTTTGACTCAAATCAGAACTGTTCCGATTACCCTGAAAAGCTATGGATAATATTCTTGGGTCTCCTAGGATTCTATGCAACTTATTTCAAGCTCTTTAATGCCAAGCCAGAATTTGTAATCTTAAAGTGACTTGGTCAGTTCAGGGGCCTGGCTGTTAATGGACTGCTGTATCCGCTGGCATTGTTGAAAAATTTGATGCCGGTGAATGAACGCCTTAGATTCGACTGACTGAGGGAGAGGCTCTCAATCTAACTCCATCAGCTCCCTGATTTGCGATTTGGGGGTGAAAATTGCTGTTATGGCATCCAAAGGCCTTACAAAGGCATTTGGGCTGCCATGTATGGCGGCCTATGAAGGTTAGCTGCCAGACTGGGTCATAGGCAAATGTCAGTGTAAGATTAACAGTTGCAATGCAGTGCAGTACAGCATGCATTGCACTGTATTGAACCTGTGTTCAGATCATCAAAAATTGAAGTCTTATGGTAGGACTAAAATAAAAAATAACTAAATAACTAAATACAAAAGTGTTTAAAAGAAAATAAATGTTTAAAGTGTAAAAAAAAAGTGCTCCTTAATAACCAATTCCATAAAATTAGCACATGGTATACCCTGTCAAGTCAACACTAGAAAAATAGCTAAAAACTATGCCAGAACAGCCATTTTTTGGTCACCTCGCCACTTCAAAATTATTATATTAAGTGATCAAAAGTTCATATGTACCCTAAAATAGTAATGAGCGGTAGAGGTCATATTCGAATTTGTGATATTTCGCAAATAATTTGTGGAATATTTATCATATATTCGTGAATTTGTGTATTCGTTATATTCGACATTCATTTTTTTTGTGCAAAATTTGGCAAGGTAATGAATATAGAATATAGTGCAATATATTCGTTTTTAGAATATTCGTAATTTTTTCCATCTGAACACATGATTCCTTCCTGATTCTTATTTGTGGGCCAATGAGTCATTGGCCCACAACCAACTTAAGCAGGGTGGAATCATGACTTCAGATGTAAAAAAATGCGGAATATTCAAAAAAACAAATATATAGCACTATATTCAATTTAGTGCCATGTAGTCCTTTTTTTCAATATTCAGATTTTTTTTTTCCATCTGAAGTCATGACTCCTCCCTGCTTAAGTTTCTTGTGGGCCAATGACTCATTGGCCTACAAGCAAGAAGCCGGGAGGAATCATGTTCAGATGGAAAGAAATGACGAATATTCATTACGAATATATAGCACTATATTATACATTTTCGAGAATTCTCAAAGTGCCGATATTCGAGATAAAAATTCGCTATTTGAATATTCGCGCTCAGTACTACCCTAAAATAGTACCAATGAAAATGAAACCAAATCCCACAAGAAAATGAGCCCTCACACAAGACTATCACCAGAAAAATTAAAATTAAAATATGGCTCTCAAAAAAGTCCACATAATAATATTTGTTCTTTCCCAAAAGAAATTATTGTGTAAAACAGAAAAAAAAACTGCAAAATACCTGTGGTGTAAAAAAATCACTTGAGGGATGTAGTTTCCAAAATAAGGTAACTTACTGGGGGTTTTCAATCTACGGGTACCTCAGGGTGTCTACAAATTTGATGTAGTGCCCGAAAACCATTCAAGCAAAATATGTGCTTCAAAAGACAAGACAAATGGCACTCCTTCCCTTCTGTGCTCATACAGCAGTTTACATCCACATTTATAACATTTCTGTTCCCAGTAGAACCCACCTATACATTATAATAGTATGGTGTGTGTCTCAGATAGCAAGAGTTGGACACAGAAATACCATATCTGTGGAAACATTTTGACTTTCATTTTGCATGGTCCCATGCCCATTAATTTCTGCAAAATACCAGTGGAATCAAAATTTTCATTCCACCTCATAGGACCTTGAGAGGTGAAGTTTTCTTGGGGGTTCTATTTATTATTCCCCCCCAGAACCTCTATAGTTGTCAGCATAAGTGGTGTAAATCTCTATATTGAGCCTCAAAATGTGCATGATGCTCTTTTACTCCTGAGCCCTATCATATATCCAGGTAAAAGAATAGGGCCACATATAGGGTGTTTATAAAATCAGTAAGCAATGCATAATAATAAGAGGGCTGACCTTTCACCTATTACCACTTGTTTTTCTCTTATTACCACTTATGAAACTGAAACCAGTTAAAAGTACATTTAATTGAAATAAAATGTAGTTTTTCATTTCATGTCCCAATCTTCTCAAAATATAAAAAAACATTTCTATGAAGCACTCATGGGGTCAAGCCAATCACCATACCCCTAGGTGAATTCCTTGAAAGGTTTATTTTCCAAAATGGGGTAAGTTTTTGGGATTTACACTGTACTGGTTCCTGGGGCTCTGCAAATGTAACATGGCACCCGAGAACCAATACTGTAAGATCTTCCTTCCAAAAAGTCAAATAGCACTCCTTTCCTTTCTGAGCCCTGCAGTGTGCCCATATAGCGTAGAACCACATATGGGGTGTTGCCCTATTCAAGAGAAATTTCTATTTTTATTTTCACAGTCAAGTATTTTGTTTCTAAATTCAGAAAAAATGACTGTGGGGTCAAAACACTATACCCCTGGATAAATTTCTTGAGGGCTGCTTTTGATTAGATGATACAGTACATATAGCTAAGTTGGTTCATTCTCTTCCTCATTGGTTGATTAATTGAACACAGAGATAAAAAGTAGTAACACAGTAAGTGTAGGTTCCACTCTCTTGAGTGTAAATGACAAACGGCATCAGACAGGTATTAAAGGGGTTGTCCAGTTTCCTATATTGATGACCTATACTTAATCCTACTCCCGTCACCCCCGAAGATCAGCTGTGCAAGTGCTATATTGTCTTCACTGCTTACCTGCTCACCGTCGACATTGCAGTAGCAAGCTGGTAGAATTGCAGCTACTGTGTCCCATTCCTAAGGATAGGTCATCAAAACAGGAAAAAAGACCACCCCTTTAAATATAGTAAGTTCCTGTCTGGACTGAGGTCACCTTGCCAGGGTAGAAGTGTTTTGTTCAAAATATATCTGCTAAGAGCCTCATAGTTATATATCATATCAAAATAAGGTATTAGTTTATATATAACATTTGTATTTAGTGCTTTTTCTTTATACAGTATGTGACCATGGACATCTGTGTATTTATTTATCATATCAGGCAGGTTGTTTTTATCTTTTTTATTTGTAATTTTTTTTATCAGGGGCGTAGTTTGCAGAATGGGGTACTTTTTGGGGGATTTTCACTGATTGGATACCTCAGGGTCTCTTCAAATGCAACATGGAGCCCAAAAACCAGCAAAATCTGCTTTCCAAAAGCCATATGGGGCTTAGTTCCTTCTGAGCCCTGCCATGTTCCCATATAGTGGTAAACAATCACATATGGGATGTTGACATATTCAGGAAAAAATGCTTAACACAATTTAGAGTGCTTTGTGAGGGCTGCCCTTGTGAAAATGAAAAAAAAAAAAAAAAAACTGGGGTTAAAGTAACATTTTATTGGAAGAAATTTAATTTAAAGTGTCTTTAAATTGTATGAAATTCTGTTGGGTCAAAGCACTCACTACACTCCTCATAAAATTCCTTGAGGTTTGTAGTTTTCAAAATGGGGTAACTTGTGGGATGTTTCTACAGTACGGTACCTCAGGGACTCTTCAAATGTGACATGATGTGCAAAAACCATTTCAGCAAAATCTGACCTCCAAAAAACCAAATGGTACTCTACTTCTTCACCCTACCGTGTACTCATACAGTAGTACAACCATATTTGGAGTGTTTCTGTAAACTGCAGAATCAAGGTAATAAATACCATATTAAAGTTTATTTTGCTGTTAACCCTTGCTGTGTAAAACATGAAAGAAAGTATTAAAATGTAAGATCTGCACAAAAAAATATATTTTTTAAATTTTCCCTCCATTTTACTTTAAAGGGTTGACAAAGTTAAATTCCGTTTTAAATAATTTGAGGGGTGTATTTTCTAAAATTGGACCCTTTATAGTCTATTATGTAGGCCATTCAGTCACTGAATTGGTCCTTAAAAAAAGTTGGTTTTGGAAATGTTTGTGAACATTTTAAAAACTGCTTCTAAAATTCTAAGCCTTTTAGCATACAAAAAAAATTAAATGGCATTTGAAAAATAATGAGTTATTACTATCTTTTTTATATGCAGAAAAAAATCTAATTTAAAAAGTTGTGACCCCTCCCCCAAATTTTTCAGAAATTTAGCATTTTTTTATAAATAAATAAATAAAATAGGTAAAATAGGTAAAACATATCAACCCAAATTTACAACTAACATGAAGTACAATGTGTTAAGAGAAAACCGTCTCAGAATTGGTTGGATAAGTAAAAGCATACCAAAGTTATTACCATATAAAGTGACATGTTACGTTGCAAAACCATGCTCTGCCTATTAACAGAAAATTGTCCTGAAGGGGTTTAAAAAATGGTCCAAAAATGTTTGTATTCTTAGAGGTAAACATCTGCAGGTCTTCTTCATCACTTTTGCAGTTTTCTGATCTGAAAATGGCTAACAGCTTTTTGAGAAATTCTCTGAAAACAAATCACCAAAAATTTGGATTCAGATTTGACCAAACTTTTTGGAAAATTTGGCTCAAATTTGCATTGTGTAGAATTAGTTCACTCATTTTAGTGGATATACCTTTAAAAATAAGTCTCCAAAAATGAGCACATGAATGGAAAATTAAGATTTTAGGGTCACTTCAGGACAACAGTTAGATATTCGGAATTCCTTGAGTTACAGTGCTACAGATCAAACTTTGGTTTTACAGGAATAATTTATGAAAATATACGGTAGTATGTTTTATTCCCAGAATTTATTCCACTTTAATGAGCTTGTGTTTAAAGTAGTCATTACTTATTGCAAAATAGAGTTCGAAATTTGACAGAAATGATTCCAACATTAGAATTCATATCACTCATAAAACCACAAAACTGTCAGTCACTTACAATGTTGTTTGTCATTAAATGTTTTTTTTTTTTTACTTGCTTCCTGGACGTCAGCTCAGTTCTCTTCACTGACTTGGCAGCTTCACTAAGTGTCAACTATAGATGAGTGAATTTGTCAAAACAGAGATGACACGTGAATGGAATATTTGCATTTTCATCCCCACCACCAGGGGCTCTGTTAAAAATGGGGCTCACTGGCTCTCCGCTCTCTGGGTTTGCCTCTAGTCTTCTGGTGCACTTGGTTCTATTGTAGTGCTACCACTGTTGCCTAACCTACTTACTGTCATGTGCTTTTATTACACTTGCAATAAGTTCTCTTTGGGTCCTTGGTCTGTTTTGCCTGTGTCCTGTTTGCATAACGTCCCGGAGGTCTGCCTTGGGCCTCTGGCAGGTGACAGTATGCATTACCAGGTGACACCACAAATAATGGCAGATGGCAAAAAAATCCTGGGTCAGCAGCAAGGGGCTACATACACTACAGTCACAGGACAGAAGATAGACTGACCCCAAGCCCCGCAGCTCACAGGTAGATATAGATGCATGATGAGGGCACCTGAGAAGCCACACCCAGAAATGGACCGGGGGAAGTTAACCTCATAAGAACCAAACAGAGAGGGAAGCATGTATGAACAGGGAAGTGAAGACACAGGCTGCAGTACTGGATGTTGCAATTGGCAATCAGCATACACGTGACGGCAGTAGTGGCGTCACCTGGCCAAGTTGCTGGTGTGGCTGTGCAAGAATTACATTCACCCAGTGGGCTGTAAAGGACATGTATTGTCTTTGACTGTAGTTATAGCTCCATACATCGGTGCTGACGTCCACTTTGGCAGACACCAACAGGATCAAGGATTGGCCCACCTTCTATTCTACATTAGTGATGGACGAACATCGGCCGGGACGATTCGCGAACCACAAGTTCGTAGTGGGCCCCATTCACTTTAAGGGCCCTTCAGGTCATATTTGCAGCCACCAAATACTTACTAGAAGTGCACAAATCGTCCCACAACATGGACAATGACATACCAGAGGTGAATCAATGGCAAAAATTCCCACAAAAAATATGTATTTTAATCAGGGACCATTTATATGCGTCTTAGAGGGAAACTCTCAAAAATGTGCTCTGCTGATGCCTAGAAAATTTTTATTTTAGACCACGGGAGTACAGGCCAAAAACTATTCACCGGACAGAAAACATCAAATGATTATGTGGCTGGAGGTATATTAAATGGTCATTCATTGGATATCAATTTTACTGCAGGCTAGTGGAGTACAGGCCCCAAACATTAGGCATTCACCCGACAGAAAACATCAAATGATTATGTGGCTAGAGGTATATTAGACAGTCAATGGATATCAATTTTACTGCAGGCCAGTGGACTATAGGCCCAAACAATTATTCATTTACTGGACAGAAAACATTAAGTGATTATGTGGCTGGAGGTATATTAGATGGTCATTGGATATCAATTTTAATGCAGGCCAGTACAAATATATCAAAAACATATGTTTAAAAGAACTAAAAATATAAAATTGGATTAAAAACATGGCTAATGAAATCCCCCCTCTTGAATAAACCCCAAATGATAATAGGTGAAATTCGATAACACGTGTTCGTCACAGGTGTTGAATTCCTCCGAGGCCCCGAACATTAGGCATTCACTGGACAGAAAACATCAAATGATTATGTGGCTGGAGGTATATTAAATGGTCATTGGATATCAATTTTACTGCAGGCCAGTGGAGTACAGGCCCCAAACATTTAGCATTCACCGTACAGAAAACATCAAGGGATTATGTGGCTAGAGGTATATTAGACAGTCAATGGATATCAATTTTACTGCAGGCCAGTGGACTATAGGCCCAAAACATTTAGCATTCACCGGACAGAAAACATCAAGTGATTATGTTTTTAGAGGTATATTAGACGGTCAATGGATATCAATTTTACTGCAGGCCAGTGGACTATAGGCCCCAAAAATTATTCATTAACCAGACAGAAAACATCAAGTGATTATGTGGCTGGAGGTATATTAGACGGTCATTGGATATCAATTTTAATGCAGGCCAGTGGAGTATAGGCCCCAAACATTAGGCATTCACCGGACAGAAAAGAACAATTGATAATGTGGCTGGAGGTACATTAGGCGGTCACTGTATAACAATTTTATTGTTAGCCAGTTAGATTACAGGCTCTAAAAATTATGCATTCACTGTACAGAAAAGAACAAGTTATTATGTGGCTGGGGGTACATTATGCTGTCATCGTATAACAATTTTACTATTGGCCAGTTACATTATAGGCCACAAAAATTATGCATTCAACGTACATAAAAGATCAAGTGATTATGTGGCTGGAGGTATATTAGACAGTCGATGGATAGTTGGATCTGTATAGCTGTGGTATCTAAGCAGAACCATAGATAAATGATGCACAATACAAATGTACTATATGCAATATATATAATAGGTATATCACACCCCTGCCTCAATCAGTTTTTTGTGTGGGCAACTGGTATATCACACGAGTTGCAATTAGTTGTTCCAATAGTGTTTGTCCCTCTGTATAGCTGCAGTATCACAGCAGAACCGCACATAACTGCTGCACAATACAAATGCACTATATATAAAGTACATTATTGGTATATCACACCCCTGCCTCAATCAGTTTTTTTTGGGGGGGGGGCAACTGGTATATCACACCAGTTGCAATTAGTTGTTCCAATAGAGTTTGTCCCTCTGTATAGCTGCAGTATCGCTATAGAACCGCACACAACTGCTGCACAATACAAATGCACTATTTAGAAATTATATTATAGGTATATCACACCTCTGACTCAATAATTTTTTTGGGGGGGGGGCAACTGGTATATCACACCAGTTGCAATTAGTTTTTCCAATGGCGTTTGTCCCTCTTTATAGCTGTGGTATCGCTGCAGAACTGCACAGAACTGCTACACAATACAAATGCACTATATAGAAATTATATTATAGGTATATCACACCCCTGCCTCAATCAGTTTTGTTAAGGGGCAACTGGTATATCACACCAATTGCATTTAGTTGTTCCAATAGCATTTATCCCTTTGTAAAGCTGCGGTATCGCTGTAGAACCGCACACAACTGCTGTATAATACAAATGCACTATATAGAAATTATATTATAGGTATATCACACCCCTGCCTCAATCAGTTTTTATGGGGGCAACTGGTATATCACACTAGTTGAAATTAGTTGGTCCAATAGCGTTTGTCCGTCTGTATAGCTGCGGTTTCTCAGGTGAACCGCACACAACTGCTGCACAATACAAATGCACTATAAGGAAAGGATATTATAGGTATATTACACCCCTGCCTCAATCAGTTTTTTTGGGGGGCAACTGGTATATCACACCAGTTGCAATTAGTTGTTCCAATAGCGTTTGTCCCTTTGTATAGCTGCGGTATCGCTGCAGAACCGCACACAACTGCTGCATAATACAAATACACTCTATAGAAATTATATTATAGGTATATCATACCCCTGCCTCAATCAGTTTTTATGGGGGCAACTGGTATATCACACCAGTTGAAATTAGTTGGTCCAATAGCATTTGTCCGTCTGTATAGCTGTGGTTTCTCAGGTGAACCGCACACAACTGCTGCACAATACAAATGCACTATATGGAAAGTATATTATAGGTATATCACACCCCTGCTTCAATCAGTTTTTTTTGGGGGCAACTAATATATCACACCAGTTGCAATTAGTTGTTCCAATAGCGTTTGTCTCTCTGTATAGCTGCAGTATCACTATAGAACCGCACACAAATGCTGCACAATACAAATGCACTATATAAAAATTATATTATAGGTATATCACACCCCTGACTTAATCAGTTTTTTGGGGGGTCAACTGGTTTATCACACCAGTTGCGATTAGTTGTTCCAATAGCGTTTGTCCATTTGTATAGCTGCGGTATCGCTGCAGAACTGCACAGAACTGCTGCACAATACAAATGCACAATATAGAAATTATATTATAGGTATATCACACCCCTGACTTAATCAGTTTTTTGGGGGTCAACTGGTTTATCACACCAGTTGCGATTAGTTGGTCCAATAGTGTTTGTCCATTTGTATAGCTGCGGTATCGCTGCAGAACTGCACAGAACTGCTGCACAATAGAAATGCACAATATAGAAATTATATTATAGGTATATCACACCCCTGCCTCAATCAGTTTTTTTGGGGGCATCTGGTATATCACACCAATTGCAATTAGGTGTTCCAATAGCGTTTATCCCATTGTATAGCTGCGGTATCGCTGCAGAACCACACACAACTGCTGAATAATACAAATGCACTATATAGAAATTATATTATAGGTAAATCACACCCCTGCCTCAATCAGTTTTTTTGGTGGGCAACTGGAAAAAATCACGCCAGTTGCAATTAGTTGTTTCAATAGAGTTTGTCCCACTGTATTACTGCGGTATTGATGCAGAACCGCACACAACTGCTGCACAATACAAATGCACTATATAGAAAATATGTTATAGGTATATCACACCCTGTCTCAATCAGGTTTTTAGTGGGCAACTGGTAAATCACACTAGTTGCAATTAATTGTTCCAATAGCGTTTGTCTGATAGCTACGGTATCTCAGGAGAACCGCACACAACTACTGCAGAATACAAATGCACTATATAGAAATTATATTATAGGTATTTCACATCCCTGCCCCTGCCTCAATAATTTTTTTGGGGGGCAACTGGTATATCACACTAGTTGCAATTACTTGTTCCAATATTGTCCCTCTGTATGGCTGCGGTATCTCAGCAGAACCGCACACAAATGCTGCACAATACAAATGCACTATATAGAAATTACTTTAAAGGTATATCACACCCCTGCCTCAATCAGTATTTTTGGGGGGCAACTGCTATATCACACCATTTGCAATTAGTTGTTCCAATAGCGTTTGTCCCTCTGTGTAGCTACGGTATCTCAGCAGAACCACACACAACTGCTGCTCAATACAAATACACTATATAGAAAGTATATTATAGGTGTATCACACCCCTGCTTTAATCAGTTTTTTTGGTTGGCAACTTGTATATCCCACCTGTTGCAATTACTTATTACAATAGCGTTTGTTCCTCTGTATAGCTGCAGTATCACAGCAGAACCACACACAACTGCTGCACAATAGAAATGCACTATAATATCTATCACACTCCTTAGTATGTCACACCTATTAATAGCACACCTATACCAGTCCTTAAAAGTACTTTTGTGAACCTATTAGCTAGGGTTTGGTGTCCCTAACAGTCTGTCCCTGCTCCACATAGCAACCTCTCCCTACAATGGCAAAAGACTGAATGTAAAATGGCAGTCAGATAGGGTTTATTTATAGGGTAGGGGGTGTGTCCATGTGCTGAAACATCTTAATTGGCTGTCCTGTTCCACCTGATGGTTGCGTCATGGGTCAAAGTTTGGCGCAATGCAAAAGAATATGGCTCCGGCAGACATCGTCAAAGTGAAGACAGGAAAGCATAACTTGTTAGTCGATTTCTGTGTAAAATGGCGGCGGTGCTCGCAGTGCCAGGCCTTGACCTGAGGGCCCCCTTGGTAGCCAAAAATATAGATGAAAAACCGCAGCACTCCCAGTCTTGAATCCAATTTTGTGTTTTTTAACACCGAAAAAAATAGCAACGTTTTGACAGCAAAGTCTTTTTCAAGCTATATAATGTTACAAGTGAACAGTAGCACATATTTATACATCCTACTCAAACAGGATTGGTTGGGGGGCTGTCCCAAGGTATCAGAAATAACCCCTCCCCTTAGACAATTCCACCTGTGATATCCACAGTGACCTCATTACCAACAACCTACATGTGTAACAAAAATCCATGTATAAACTAGTACTTACAACACAGCTGAGCCCAAGGAACAGACAAACACATTGAGTAAGGTGAACAGCATCTCCAGCATGCTACTGCGCATGCCTGACTTTTATTTCCTGGTCTCCATAGTAGGCCGTCATCTCCAGCGATCATGTGCTCGGCCACATGACTAGGACGTGTCATCGTTGCCAGTCACCTGACATATCACATGTTCCTATGTGTCTCCGTATCCCAGCAACCACAGGTCCTACTCCGTGTTAAACCTCTATTTTCCGGGCAGGTAGGCTCCTGCAAAGTGGGTGGTCTGCCCCGGGCTCGTTTGGATCCCGACCCCCAACTGCTACCATCCTGCTGACTCCCGGCAAGATAACAACTTGCTGGCTCCGCCTCTGCCTCCCTCTTCTCCCAGTGATGATGAAGCCCCTAATTCACCCGGCTCCCAAGTGTGATCAGCTACATCATCATCATCAAGTACTGTCTTCACATCACTGATTTCCTCCTCAACAATCTCTGGGTCAGGATCCTGACAGCTCGCAACACCAGCTCCCATGTCACTCTCCTCATAACTACTCCACATCTTGGCTGGCCTGTAGCTGCTGACTGTACTCTAGTAGCTTGTCCTCGCTGTATAGTGGGGCTGAGCCCACAGCATATAATACTTCTCTTGCTAAGGGAACATAAAATGACAGAGGTAGGTTGAAGACAGGTGAGGGTACAGTACCTGCTCCTGGGCCATGCCAACTAAGGGTTGTGTCTGACAAACCCGACTCTTGGCTGGGGGTGTCTGATGTCACTTGGGACGAAGTGGATGACCGAGTCAATAATTTAAGAACTGCTGGGTTGCTGGTCAAGACCGCTAGATGACACCGGGAGCTCAGGCCTCTCGCTGCGACTCCTGCTGCCACGCCGCTTTACTCTGCTGCAACCTGTGCCTGCGCCAAAAACATTTAGGCCTCTGACACTCCCCTGTGCAGGGCCTGGCACTTTTTTATCTGATTAGTGTTGAGTGCGAATATTCAAGTAGTGAATTTTAATCTCGAATATCAGCAGTTCGAGAATTTAAGAATGTTTAGAATATAGTGCTACATATTCGTAATGACGAATATTCGTCATTTTTTCCATCTGAACAGTGATTCCTCCCTGCTTCTTGCTTGTAGGTCAATGACGTCATTGGCTCACAAGCAAGAAGCATGAAGGAATCATGTGTTCAGATGGAAAAAAATGATGAATATTCGTAAGTACGAATATATAGAACTATATTGAATATAGTGCTATATATTTGTTTTTTAGAATATTCATAATTTTTTTCAATCTGAAGTCATGATTCCTCCATGCTTAAGTTGCTTGTGGGCCAATGACTCATTGGCCCACAAGCAAGAAGCAGGGAGGAATCATGTATTCAGATGGAAAAATGACGAATATTCTAAAAATGAATATATAGCACTATGTTCTATAGTGCTATATATTCGTTTTTGACCCACGCCTGCACTGAGTGTTCAATATTTGCATATTACGCAATCATTACCTTGCCAACTTTTGCGTTAAAAAAAGTAGAATATAATAAATATACAAACTCGTTAATATATGACGAATATTCTATAAAATATTTGCGAAATATCACAAATTCGAATATGACTACTGCCGCTCATCACTATGTCTGATATACTGTTAGATCAAATAAATAAAAAGGAAATTAAAACACCCCAAAAAAGTCTGTAAATTTCTCACTTCACCACACAACGTCTAATAAGTCCTTTTTTTCCCACTAATACATGCCAAAGAAGGCTTTAGAACATAAAATTGCACCGCTGAATGGCAAATAAGCCCTTACTTTTTTCCACTTACTGTATACACTCCACAAAAGGCTTTAGAACATATAACTGCAACGCTGAACGGCAAATGATATATATATTTTTGCCACTAATACACGCTCATACGCACATACCTCTTGAAGCTCATCAAGAGAATGCCAAGAGTGTGCAAAGCAGTAATCAAAGCAAAAGGTGGCTACTTTGAAGAACCTAGAATATGACATATTTTCAGTTGTTTCACACTTGTTTGTTATGTATATAATTCCACATGTGTTAATTCATAGTTTTGATGCCTTCATAGTCATGAAAATAAAGAAAACTCTTTGAATGAGAAGGTGTGTCCAAACTTTTGGTCTGTACTGTATATTTTTTGCCACTAATACTTGCCAAAAAGGGCTTAAGAATATATAACTCCACCGCTGAACGGCCAATAAAATATATTTTTGGTCACTAATACACACTAAAAATGGCTTTAATTTTATTACTTCAACACACAACGGCAAATAAAACTTTTTTTGCCACAAATATATGCCATAAAAGCTTTAGAACCTAAAACTGCTCCACTGAATGGCCAAAAAAGCTTTAGAACACATAACTACACCCCTAAACGGCAAACAATATTTTATTTTTCCACTAATACAGTACATGCCAAAAGGGGCTGTAATTTTCTCACTTCAACACACAACGGCAAATAAGCCCTTTTTTTCCCCCACTAATACACGCCAAAAAAGGCTTTAGAACATGTAACTGCACCACTTAACGGCAAATAAGACTTTTTTTGCCACTAATACACGTCAAAAAGGGCGGTAATTTTATCACTTTACCTCACAATAGCTAGCAAGCCATTTTTTCCCCCACTAATACACGCCAAAAAAGGCTTTAGAACATATAACTTAATGGCTGAACGGCAAATAATACTTTTTTTTGCCACTAATACATGCCAAAAAGGGCTATAATTTTCTCACTTTACCACACAATGGATAATAAGCCCTTTTTTTTCCACTAATACACACCAAAAGTGGCTTTAGAACATATAACTGCACCATTGAACAGCAAATAATACTTTTTTTTGCCACTAATACACGCCAAAAAGGGCTATAATTTTCTCACTTCACCACACAATGGTTAATTAGCCATTTTTTCCCCACTTATACACGCCAAAAAAGGCTCCTCTGAACGGCAAATAATACTTTTTTTTGTCACTCATACACAACAAAAAAGGCTTTAGAGCATACAGTATAACTGCACAACTGAACGGCAAATAAACATTTTTTTGCAAATAATACACGCCAAAAATGGCTGTAATTTTCTCACTTTACCACACAACAGCAAACACTTTTTTTTGTGCCACAAATACACTCCAAAAAAGGGTTTAGAACTTATAACTGCATCGCTGAATTGAAAATATATATTTTTTTGCCACTAATACACGCCAAAAACGGCTGTAATTTTCTCACTTCACCACACAATGGCAAATACTTTTTTTGTGCCACTAATACACACCAAAAGGGCTTTAGAACATATAACTGCACCACTGAACGGCAAATAATATATATTTTTTTGCCACTAATACACGCTAAAATGGGCTTTAGAACATATAATTGCACCACTGAACGGCAGATATATAATTTTTTGCCACTAATACACGCCAAAAAGGGCTGTAATTTTCTCACTTCATCACACAACGGCTAATAAGCCATTTTTTCCCACTAATACAATCCAAAAAATGGGTTAGAACATATAACTACACCGCACAATGGCAAATAAGACATATAGATATTTCCTTTTAATAAACCCTGTTAATGGCTTGCACTTGCACCCCAATAACAAGAATGGTTTGCTGGAATTACAGAGCTGTATAATGGCAATTTGGATCCCCAGTCAGTGCAGCAAGTTGTAATAGGATAGGCTGTAAACTCCCCTACTGAACCCTGTTCTGCTTCAATACTGTGGATTGTTTCCTCCCTATCATTTCCCTGAACTTCTTTTCAGCAAAATATAAGTTTTTAAGTCTTTCTTAGAACTGTCCCTAGCTCCTGCTGATGTCTCTTTCTGCACTAAGTACACTGGAAAATGGCTGAATCAAAGATGGCTGAGGCTATTTATAGGGCTGTGACATCACAGGGGCTGTCTGGCTGCTGATTGGCTGCCCGCATGGCATTGTGGGTGATCCCTCATTCCCAGAGTTCCTTGCTCCATGTCCTAACCTGTGCAGCAGCCATTTTAGGAAAAAAATGTGATTCGTTACCACGAAACGTGAGGAAATTCGGATTCGGTGCGAATCAAATATTTCCTGAAATTCGGAATAAATTCCACTTCGCCAACTGCGATTCATTGATCTCTAGTATAAAAGCCTCCTGCATATCAAAAATTCATGAAACACTCGTAACACACTATGTATGTAATGACTTTGCTTAGTGTCCAATATTTAACCAAACAAAGTAGTAGTGAATGAAAGCCAACCAATTAATCTAAAATATTGTAGAAAAAAATGCAACAGGAAAAAATATATATTTTTATTAAATCAAATGATATAGGATCATCTGTCTGACATTAAGATGCTGATATTACTTACTACAGTGATTTTGCAAATCTTAAAGCATGTCCAACAATAGCGATGAGCGGCAGGGGCAATATTCTAATTCACAATATTTTGTGAATATTTTGGCGACTATTCGTCATAAATTAGCCAATTATTCGCCATTATTTTTTTGATTGCGAAAAAAGGCAATGTAATATGCGCGTATTGCATGCACAATACAGGCATGGGTCACTTTTCCTACAGTTTTCAAGCTGCTAGAAGTTTCCTGAGACTGGAGAAAATGGTTGGCACGGCAGAACATTACAATAGCTTTAAATGCCGATAGAGTGCTCCAATATATTCGCGATTAATGATGTACATATTTTGGCGCAATACGTGCAACTTCACATTTCAGCAGGTCTGACTACATATTACTGATTGGTGCACTAAGTATTGGTGTGAACTTGTGACATCACAGCACTATGTCTGTAGCCTATATGTATGGACAGCAGAACCTATCACACTACCTAACACCCTGCACTGGAACCTATCAGCTACACTTTATCACTATCTAACCTACACTGACTATCTCCCACTAACTATCTGTATTATATATATGAGCTAGCTAACTATCTAATGTAATGACACAGCAAAGCACAGAGCACAGCAATGACACTGCTCTCTCTCAGAACTGCAAAAAAATGCAGAAAATGGCTGCTGGGGGGAAGTTATTATATAGTAAGGGGGTAGGCAACTTTTCTATTGATTGCTAGGGATGTTGCTGAGCTCAGACAAAAACATTGCAGCCTTCCCATTGGCCCACAAGCAAGAAGCAGGGAGGGATCATGGGTTCAGATGAAAAAAAATTGAGAATATTCACAAATATGAATATATAGCACTATATTCTAAATCTTTGTGAATTCTCGAAGTGGCGATATTCGCGATTTATATATTCGTGCCCAACAATATCCAACAACAGAATAATATGTTTAAACTGGCTATATTAGATGACAGAAGAGTCTTTTCTGAAACTGCACCGCTCATGTCCATAGGCTTTGCTTGGTATTACAGTTGAAGTCTTTTTAAGTAAGTGAGACTGAGATGCAATACCAGATATAATCTATGGACAAAAGTAGAGCTGTTTTGATAAAAATAAAAAAATAAAAAAATAAAAAAAGACCCTGCTTTATAATCCCATGCAACCCTTATATTATTTTTAACATATAGTATATTCTTTTCTACTATCATAATAGTCCAAAGTGTTGTACAGAAGTTTTGCTAATACACAACAATCTTTTCCCCGTGATGGCTTACAATCTAATT